>NC_136410.1:37038233-37713233 GCF_051521515.1 Lactuca serriola
GTTAATATGCATATAGTTTGTAATATAATTGTAATCTGTTGGCAGCACTGGGCAAAAGTACATATACACTGGATCTGCTGATGCCCACATTTATATTTATGATATGGTAAGTTAATTTTTGAATTACATGTAAGAGTTGTATATTAGTAATATATTTAACAACACTTTTGATTTAAATAGGTGAGTGGAGCTCAGGTAGCAAGGCTGGAATACCATGACCAAATTGTAAGAGATTGCAGTTGGCATCCATTTGATCCGATGATTGGCAGCTCATCATGGGATGGGGTCATTGCCAGCTGGGAATTGAAGCGGAATTGAGTGGTGGTTCATTTTTTAAAAAATGTTCTTTAAAATAAAATGTCTCATGTGCATATACCATAATAGTTGTGTGTGTGTGTGTGTGTGTCACCACCTCTACACAGTTAGTCATGTATTTTATACTTAGAATCTTTGCATGCTTTTTGGATTTGGAAATTCTTTCTTTTGGACAAACATTTATGTACATTTTAGCTAAACATTTTCATATGTATGTTGTAGTATTGTATGCCTTGAAGTTTTGGCCTTTTGGTATTTCAGCCCGGTTCGGTTTCTATATATAAAATAACCAAATCGAACTTATATATTTGGTTATCCTGTAAACCAAAGTCCAAAGTGGAGTCAATTTGGGAATATCAATTAAGATTTAAGTTGAGTTGAGCTCCTTGAAGTATAAAACTAGTGAGCCTTATAGAACTTGTGACGATTTACCCTTTTATTCTATTTTCTATGTATAAATACATAATTTATAATTAGTCATACTATACAATAGAATCAACCAGACTCATTTATAGTCTTGTATAAAATCATATGAAATTATCACTAATTTTCTTTTACAAGGTGGGTAATGTGGAGTCAAACTTACATTGGTCGGCAAGATTTCATTCTTGAACAAAAATCCATTTTTTTGATTTATTTCATCTATTCCATGACCGGACTAGGGGATGATACACGTTACACCACGATTTTGAATCAGAAGAGAGATTTCAAGAACTGGCAGATTTATTCACTCTATCAATAACCGAGCCGGATCTGGTGTATCATAAGAGATTTGCCTTTTCTATTGATTCCTATGGATTGGATCCAAAACAATTCTTGAATGGGGTATTCAACTCCAGGTATGAATGGAAAACGACATCTTTATTGGTTTTATTGGTTCTACTTCCTATTTTTTTATGAAGAGAATGAATCTTTTTATCGAAGGATCAGAAAAAAAAAAGGGTCCGAATTCCCGCAGAAGAAACTTTTCGTAGGCTAGCATATTCAATATCAAAATACATCATGACCTAGATTTGTCAGAGTTTCTGGAATTGGTCTTATTGACAGATTTTAAGTCTTTTGCTTATACAAATATATCGTCTGAATTCATGTAAAATCTCTCTCCTGTTCGGCTATGTGCATAGTGATCACTATGATCGTGTGAACCATATTAAAGACTATGTTCTTGTCTTTTGTTTGCATTATTACTTTCTATTTGAAATCTTATCATTTGTTGAAGTATTTAAACCTTAATAATATAGTGATAATGAATATTTTACAATAAAAAAAACTTCATAATACTTTAAAATAATATGATTTTGCCTAGATAACAAAAAAACTAAAATATGAGGTTTATTCTTGATGATAAAATAATAAGTGTTTGTCATAAAGACTCTATTGAAGTTGATCAACTTTCAGACTGAACATTTGTATTTCCATTCATCACTATGCACACATAGTTCTTTTGAATACCACACCAAAAATAAACCCATAACTCCCAAGAGCTCTAATCGATAAATATATATTTTTTTGTACACAATATCTGGATTTCCATTCATCATTATGTACACACAATTTTTTTGAATATTGCGTGCAAAGATTAGGGATGTCAAAAAGTCCTGTGGGACCCCGATCCTGTGGGGGCCCCGTCCCGTATGGGGGCATTTGTTGAAAAAAATCGGGGACGGGGGCGGGGGCGGGGGCAAGGTTAACCCCCGTCTTAATTTTGGGGGCGGGGGCGGGGGTTGGTAGTCCCGTCCCGAAACCCCCGTGGGGGCCCCGTTAACAAATTATATAAATTGACATATATTAGTTATATAAGTATAATAAACAATAAAATGATTTTTACGTATAAAAATTCAACAAAAAACATGTTTTTAAGTTGTTTGTAACATGTAAAATTATGTTATAAATATCTATTTGTTACCCAAAAAATAGTTTCTTTTTGCCCAAATAAGTTAGTCCAAAATCAATCGGGGGCGAGGGAACGGGGGCGGGGGCGGGGGTCAGAAGGGGAATTCGGGGGCGGGGGCGGGGGCGGGGGCGGGGCATGCAATCCCCGTCCCGTTTGCCCCCGTTGACATCCCTAGCAAAGATGAACTGATAACTCTCAAAAGCACTAATCCGTAAAGAATGTTTTTGTACACAAAAATGAATCGAATCGGAAAGTATTGGATTTATCCGTGTTTAAACGTGGTATTTGTTTTCCATGTTGATTAACAGGCGTGGCCAAGAAAACGACACAAAATTTATTGATATAGCCACGTAATCAATGTCACCGGGTGATTACTTTAGGGATAATGACTTCATAGGGTAAGATACTTTTTGAAATGTACACATTTAGTCCTTATTCTTTTTTTCTTGTAAAATAAACCCTTTTACTTTATTTTTGTAACAATGTAGTCATTGTGACCGGCTATACCCGGTATACCGGTTATATACGAATTTTCTTTTAGGGAAAATGACTTGATAGTATAAGATACTTTTTGAAATGTACACATTTAGTCATTATTCTTTTTTTTTTTTTTTTTTTTTTTTTTGTAAAATAAACCCTTATACTTTATTAATATGTACACATTAGGTCATTTTCACCGGATTCTACAGGTTATGCTGATGTGGAAGCACAAGTGGCACTAAATAGCAATTAATTAGCTTGTCACCGAAGGTGGGTGATCCTCCAACAACAAGAAAAGGGCGGCGACCCTTCTCTTTCTCGTCTCTCTTCCTTCCGGTCGAACAACAACAGTCAAACACCCTTTACTTGTTGTGTTTCTCCGATCTGTCTCTCTTTGCCTCCATCTTTGAGATATGTTGCCAGAAAAAGAAGAAAGAATCGACGAGGGGGCTACCAGAGCAGCTCCTCGCCGCCAACTACCGTCTCTACTTCCTCCTGCCCCCCTTCGACCTTGTTGTTTTTGCCATCATTCCTCCTTGCTACCAGTGATGTGTAGGAACACACAAAGGAGTCGCCGGAGATCGGGGTTCTCCCTCTTTTTCATGATGAATAAATGTTGGAAAAATCTCGTTGTGGATATGTGGATGCCACCTGGGTATTTCATTTCAACAAAATAAAAGAAATGGAAAATGACTTGATAGGGTAAGACACTTTTTGAAATCTACACATTTAATCCTTATTCTTTTTCTTTTTGTAAAATAAACCCTTCCACGTCAGCAAAACCTGTAGAATCCGGTGAAAATGACCTAATGTGTACATATTAATAAAATATAAAGATTTATTTTACAAGAAAAAAATAATGATTAAATGTATATATTTCAAAAAGTATCTTACCCTATCAAGTCATTATCCCATTACTTTATTTATAAGATAATAACTTTAATGAATGCTTTTTAGTGCATAATATTCAAAAAGATAAAAAGATAATAACTTTAATGAATGCTTTTTGAGTGCATAATATTCAAAAAGTTAATTACACGACCAAATAAGATCAAAACCGATTGATAGTTAATGGTTACGGTGTGGTCAACAGGTGAAAAAAACTGTTTCATCTACTTTATTGGCCTATAAACACATTTTATTTTTATTATTTTTGTTGTTGTTTTGGGGTTTTGGCAATAAGTTAGGGTTTATATACGGATCAGCGGATGCAGGGTAAGCCATATGGGAGGGCAACAAGCGTTGAGAATTGAGATGCTGATGTTGTGGCTGACGGTCATGGTGCGGCGTCTTACGACGAGGAAATCGACTTCTTTCCTGGAATTGCGTCGGCGAGAGTTACTCCCTTTTAAAAGGTTAAGATCCTGATTCTTAAGGCACAAAACCAGTGCCAGTAGAAATGAAAGCGCTTGAACTGGTTCCGGACGGTGTAAACCCCTCTGCATTCAAATCCAGGAATTTCAACTTCTAGAAAAACTTTCCATAGATGTAGTTATATACGATGAAATCGACATCTCTTTTGGAATTGGTAGGTTTGAATTCTGTATTTTGCCACTTACCGCAATCTGGGTGCGGATCTGATTGTATTTTCATACTAAAAGTAAGAAACATATGAAGAAGAAGGATTAGGAGAAGCCGTTGATGGTTTCATTGTGATTTCGAATTCGGTGACTTTTGTCATCAACAATTGATGTTTTCATGGGGTAACTCATAATGAATGTAACATATACATAGGGTTTTCAGGGTTTGCAGACTTCCAAATCTTATTGCTTTCACTTGGAATTATCATCTTAAGAGGTGAGAAGTTTCTATTTAGAAAACAGTGCTTTTGCTTGTTTCTCTCTCTTCATTTTTAGTCCTAATTTAAGATAAGATGTTATCTGACTTAAATGCATGTTATGAAGAAGAGTTCCATTTGCTTTGTATATAGGGTATCATCATCATTTTGTGTTTTTAACATCAAAGAGGTGGTTTTGCTTTCATATAAGTTTCTATTTAGGTATTTATATTATTAGTTGATAACTATAAATGGTAAAAATTTATAATCCGAGAGAGATTTGTGATATATTATCTAGTATAAGGACTTGATAGAAAGTGTTAAATGTGCTCATTCCGTCGATTGTTTCCTATTCAACTTGGGTTAAGACGTTAAGTAGGTATGTTATCTAGGTGGGTTGATATGAGATGGAGGTTTAGTTCTTTATGGTGATTATTATGAGATGTCATGTGATAATTCAATGAAATTATATAGGAAACTTAAGTGTGGAGCCTTGAATTGTAAAATTGATTATGGTGGTAGTAATTTGGGGTGTGTAGTGAAATCATTAAATGTTGAGTTCAAGAAATCGAGGGTTTGTTTTGGAATTAGAACGGACACTGTGGCCATAGGTGAGTGGTTCGAATCATGGGAAGAACCTCTTCATGTTTCACACAAAGATTTCTTGAAAAGTGAAGGACCCTTGGTGCAACGTGTCACTCTGTGATTGGTTGTGATGACAAGGCCTTGAAAGGAGTTGTTTGGTATCGGTATACAACATGAAATGTGAGGGCTTTAAACTACTTAGCAATTTGAGAAACAGAGAAAGATTCATGGAGAAGAAGAAGGAGAAGCAATTCAATGTGGGAGATTTGGTTTGGGCGAAAGTTAATTGTTACCCTTGGTGGCCTAGCATCATTTACGATGAAGCCCTAACAAGTAGTCATGTTCAACAAGCAAAGAAAGAAGGTTTGATGCTTGTTTCATTTTTTGGCGACAATTCCTATAATTGGTTAGATCCAAAGAAACTCCTTCATTTTGAATCGAATTTTAGCATGTATTCAAATCGACCTAGTTCTCGTTTATTCTTGAAAGCCGTGAATGAAGCAGTTTATGAGCTCAATCACAGAGCTGCTCTAGGATTGACTTGTCCTTGCCTATTTTTTTCATCGTATAGACCTGCATCTGTAGAAGGTTTTCTAGAAGTTGATATTGATGGATATAGCACTGGAGGGGTTTATTCAGTGCAACAGATTGAAGGGTTCAGACAAGAATTCCAACCACTTCAAACACTTTCGTTTGTCCAGCAACTGGCTTTGGATCCCACAAATGTGCATCAGGATCCTAGCATTTTAAAGGAGGTAGCTAGAGTTCTTGCTTTTCGTAAAGCAAAATATGCAGAGGTTGATGAACCTTATTTTCTTGCATTTGGGGTGCAACCTCAACGGCTGGTAGATCCTAGCATGACCTCAAATCAACAGGAGACAGCTTTACTTCAAGGTATAATTGCTAATTAACACTCTTATTTCACTTGTATTGTAATTATTTTGCATATGATTTGCTAGCCTTGTGTATTATGCTAAAGAACTAAATACCATCCATCCATGCCCCCTTTGGTTAAAAGTTGTTACCCAATGGTAGTACACATTTTGACTGAACTCTATTTATATTTCTAGTAGGATCATGAATTGGGCCTTTGAGTTTTAATGTTTGTACCTAGACACCGTATTTGTGTACATGTGTTTACATGTTCAATTGTTCATCCATCTGTACATGTAATGTAACAATAGTTATCAAGCAAATATTTTAAAACTTGGATATACAATAGCTATATACTTGGATGGCATTCCTACTTTATCTTACATTCCTTATTCCACTTGATTGCTATCTCACATCACTTGCATTGCTTCTACATTAGCAGTTTTTATGCAGGCTTTGAATAACTTAACAAGTTTGACATTTGGTTGTTAGTTGATTAGATTCATTTACTTGAATATATTAACCAAAGTGTTTGACTCTTAAATTCATGTTTTATCCACAATATTTGCTTTTTACTTATTTTATAATCATGAGAAGACAATCTCTGGTAACTTCTTTGCTATCATTTTTGAGTTTGCAAATTCAGATATAGTAAATTTTATGTTCAAGGTTGATGTAGATGTTTTTTAATTATAGATATACCATGTATGTAATGTTTAATTTACTTATCATTACTCCCATTCCCTTGAAACAAATTTTGTTAGTTTTGAAGTTACAAGGAAATCTTTGGTTTAATCTGTAAACTTGAAGGTGATCTCTTGTTTTATGTCAAGACTCAAGAATGATGGATATCAGAAGAAGATGCTGTATACTGCATACATACAAGTCTTGGTTACTTGAACTAAAATCCTATTTTTCTAACACTAATCATGCCATCAGTTGCTTTTAGTGATTGAATCATAGTAAGATGGGGCCTATGTTAAACTTAAAGCATGTTTCATCGTTTTTGCTAAATTTAAAATGAGTTTATGACTTTTCTGGGCTCTGCAACCCTTACTGGTTGATTGGTATAATTTGCAGCTCCACCTCCACCTCTAGCTGACGATGAGAAAAAGCCTACAATCAAACTCCAAAAGAAAAAGAAAAGACGCCTTGCATCCTCAAAACCAAGTGCTACTAAAACAAGTGACAAGGTGAAAAGGAATCTGCATCATGATTCTGAAGATGATGTTCATGAGAAGAAGAGACAGGTGAAGGTTGAGATTATTAATAAAAAGCTGGATATCATTTCCACCACCACCAATGATGATAAGCAGCAGCCAGATCAACCTCAACCTGAGGCCGCAACCACAACCACAAAATGTGAGCTGCCATTGAAGAAGTGGCAGAGAAGGAGATCAGTCAGCAGTATAGGGGGTCCGAAATTGGCTTTGGTGTTGTCTTCCGAAAGAGAAAGAGAAAGAGAAAGAGAAAGAGAAAGAAAGAATGAAGGGAAGAGTGGTGGCATTAGCATAGTAGAAAAGGGGCCGACAATGGTCCTATCAATGAAGTTCCCTCCAGATGCTGCTCTACCATCAGTTTCAGAACTGAAAGCCAAGTTTGCTAAATTTGGGCCAATGGACATATCAGGTGTTCGTGTCAGTTATCTCAAATCAAGATGCCAGGTGGTGTTTATGAACAAGTCTGATGCCCAGAAAGCCTATGAGCATGTGGTCAAGTTCAAGAATATGTTTGGTCAAACTCACGTCTCCTACAGATTACATCCTTTTGGCAACAGCATAAAAGAAGCAAAAGAAGGCGGCAGCAAGGAAACTGCGCTTGTTACCTCTTCACATATGCAGCAGCAGCAGCAGCTGTTGAATCAAGAAACAACGTATGCAAACAAGTATCAGAAAGCAGCAGAGGTGAACCAAGGAAGTGTTGACATTTCTGATAAGATGATATATCTGCTTAAAGAATGCAACCGTATTGTGTTTGAACTGAAGCAATTTTAGCTACTCAAAAACTTTGGGATCTAAATTAACGAAGGTTTATGTGTTTTATTTAGTCTTCAAGATATGACATTAGTAATAGTAAATACTCATCTTTTAATATAATGATTATAGCTAGCATAATGAAACAAATGTTAATTCACCAAATTACTTCTCTATGGAAGAAGCTGGTTTTAAGCTATTTAAGACTACCAAGCATTTGTATGTTTAAGACTACCAAGCATCTTCATGTTTTGATGCTTCATTTCAGTTATTCGAAACAATATGAAGATATAAAAAAAAAGGTTTGCATAATGAGCTCCGCTCGCTAATCTAACCCATATTTTATTAATTGATTTCAAGACTTCAAATTGGGAGCTGTTCATTATGCAAACCTTTCTTTATATCTTCACCGAATAGATATCTAGTTAATTTATCATTAGATTAGGCGTTATGGTGCAATATTCAGACTTAATCTAATTTGACTATGGTGACTTAAAAGTTTAAGTTACCTAGACTCTTCTTAATTAATATAATAATAGTTAGAGAAGCTCATAACATATTATATTTTCTTAGTCAACTTCACAAATAAATGAAACATATAATTTGTGAAATTCAACTAGTATTAAAGTTTAATAGTCACTAAATCCAAGAGGAAATCAAAATCATTTCATGACCATTTTGGAAAAAATAATTTCATGACTTGAGTGAAATGAACACAAACAATTAAATCATTAAATCATTGTTGTTTATTAATTTGAAGATCTATTACTTAATCAAAAAATTAATCAACGATTTAAACATTTTACACATCCAAACCCATGGTTAAATACTTGAATAGAAATAAATGTTCTCTTTTGAAAAAAAAACATAAATAGATATTTCACTCTAAAATACTTCCATAGCTTTCAACTACAAATTCATAAATACATTCAATATTACTTCCATAGCTTTCAACCACAAATTCATAAATACATTCAATATAACTAGTTATTCATGGGTTATGTCAACATCAACCAATAATTATTTAGCATAACATGGTTAAGTTTTATCAAAAGAGAAATAGTTTAGAGACACAAAATATTAACAAGATGAAAATGAGATGAAATTGATGTTCTATAATCTTCAACAAAACTCTCAAAAGCTTTAGAAAACACTCAAAACCTTATCTAACAAACTCCCAAAAGAATTACCCATGTTGGGTTCACACGAACGAGAGGCTAGACTTACACGGAATGCACGAGTCACTTAGATCCACTATTAACTTTGCGATGCTTTGACCTTCTCACCAAAATACTTCTAGTCTTGAGTGTTGTGCTCGAGTGCTTCCATCATCCTCATAAACCCAAACAAAATATCAGTCCACTTCCAAAATGAGCCAAATCCTTATCAAATATTTCTAAGTCTTTAAAAATTATTTAACACAAAATATATTTTCACTTCTAATCTTCATTCACTAACTAGCCCATTTTGCACCGTCTTCAAATGCCATCAGTTCCAATATTATTCAACTAGGTGTGAGACCCATGTATTATATGGGTGTATTTAAAACAATTAAATATATATAAACATTTGAAAATTTTGAATTTATAAGAAATATAAAATTATAAGGAAAGTCTATTAATAGAATTGATATGCATTTATTATTAAATTTAAATATCATATGAAATTAATAAAATAAGAAAACCACAAAATTACATGTGGAATAAAAATTAATTCAAAATAACCACAAAATGACATGTGGCAAAATGAATGTGAGTGTGACAAGTGGCAAAAAAACCTTCATTTATTAGAGAAGATCTTAAAGTCCATTTAATTTTCGTAATCCCTAATCATCTCGCTCGACAAAGTCTTCAAAAAATCTGAAAATTAAGCACAATGACTATGAAGTTTTCCGATACAGATAAAAATAAATAAAACAAAAATATGCATGTTGATTAACTAAAAATAAAACAAAATATGCTAAATTAAACTATAAAAAGAAATAAATAAAATGCACCTATCAGTTTCATCTTATTATTTTTCTTTTGATAAATAGCTATACAATTCTAAAATCAAGATTATAAATTTCCTTTTCATTTTTTTTGTTGTGTGCAGTTATTGACATGTCTAATGAAGACCACCATCAACGACACTAAGGAGGATATAGTCAATGATGATTGACATAAAAGGAGGAGATGCCCTAAAATGAAGTCGGATGATACTATGAAGCTAGACGTAGATGAACTTGTTCTTTCTGAGTTTTGTTATTCATACATGATTTTGGCTCATATGATTGTCTTTTGATTATTCGTGTTTTACTTCATTACCCTTGACTTATCTTGTTTGTTTGTATCATTTTGTAGGTTCTTGAAGTATGATGCTTGTATTACGTTGCACATTATTTTATATTTTACCATTCAATTTGATTTACTTTCACTGTTTTGTCTTTTTAGGTTATCGCTTACACATGTCGCTCTACCCTTAATGTGTAACGACCCAAAATTCATATGTAAAAATTCATTTTAAGTCAATTAGAAATCATCAAATATCCATATCAACCCAACAAAAGTATATCAATATGAAAATACTTATCAGAGTATAATCCCAAAGATCATAAAAATGTTGAACACGGGTGGATGTGCTGCGATCAGGCCGGACCCTTTCCTTTCGAACTCAAAGTACCTGAAACATAAACTTAAACCGTAAGCATAAAGCTTAGTGAGTTCCCCAAAATACCATACATATTATACACATAAATATAACAACACACAGCTGTGGCGGGTCCGTATCAACCATCAGGTTTGTATCAACCCCATATAACAACAAGTAGCTGTGTCGGGTCCGTATCAACCTCCGGATCCATATCGACCCCGAGTCCATAATGAATTTGAACCCATATTGGCTCCATCCATAATTCATACAATCATATCAGTAATAGTCACATAATCACATACATCCTACACATACAAAGCAGTGGGGCCGACATTAGTACCTTTGACCTACTAGTGTGGTGAAAAGACTCACCTCAACTTCAGATACCCGAATCACATACTTGGGCTGCTGCTACTATGGCTACTCACACTGATCATAACCTAAAATCAACTCAAATTAATAATAAGGATTTTAACCCCATAATCAAAGGTCCAATTCATCCTCTAACTTACTAAGGGAAAAATACCATTTTCCCCTTCCCATACATTACCCAACTAGATAAGGCCCAAATATGGCCCAAAAGGTTTTCTGAGAGTACGCCCGACATACCCCTTATTACGACCAACGTACAACTCAGTCTAGTAGGGGTTATGGGGCCACAGCCCACAACGCTCAGCGTACTTAGGATTACGCCCAATGTAATCCCTTGAAGTCCAAATTCTCATTTAATGTCTTAATGCTTAAGGATATAACGTCCAAACTTTAGATCTAAGTCTAATGAATGTCTAAAATCATAAAGTTGTAACCTTTATGCCTTTGCATGGCTACAAGGAGCACAAAACTAAAATCCTTACTTATATTACCATCTAAAACCCCATAACTTTCGCGTGGATGAATACAAAGGGCCAAACTTGCATTTTTGTGTCACCAAACACTCAAAAATGCCTAAAAGAACAACTCAAATGGTATGGAGTAGACCATACTCATTAGACCATGATTTTTGGGATAAAAGGTCATAATTTGCAACCTAACAAGATTTAGCAAGGAAAGCATCAAGATTTGAACTTTATACCTCATGGAGATGCACAAAGATGTGAGGAATCCAGATCCAAAATCTTGAGCGCAATGCCACTTCTTAAAATATTTTCCTTCACTACAAAGAAAACCAAAATAACACTAAAGAGCTTCAAAACTCACACACAAGAATTATGGTTTCGAGATGGGGGCTAAGAGGGATGGAGACTAGAGGTAAAGAAGGGTTTAAGGCCTTACAACCCTTTAAATAGGGTCGGAACCCTAAAATTTAGGGTTTTCCCTCTGCATGAGTACGCCCAATTTATGCAAGGAAACTGTGATCATACTGTTAATGACCTACGCATGGTGTACCTATCTCATATGCCCAACGTAGGGACCAAATTTGCAAAATTTGGTCCCTACTTGAATTAGACTTTGATCAAAGCTAAATATGAAAATACCTGGAACAATGGTGTTACAACTCTCCCCCACTTGAATCAGACTTTGATCTCGAAGTCCGTTGCTGTAAACAAGTCTGGGTAGTGCTCCCTCATCTCATCCTCCGGTTCCCACGTTCACTCAGATCCCTTCCGGTTTTGCCATTACACCTTTACCAGGTTCACTACTTTGTTGCACAAAGCCTTGGTCTTCTGGTCGAGGATCGGAATCGGCCTCTCTACATAATTCAGACGTTCATCGACCTAAATATCATCCAAAGGAATCACCACAAACTCATTGGCTACACACTTTAGCAACTGAGAGACATGAAAAGTGTTATGGATCTAACTAAACTCATCATGCAAATCCAGTCGATATGTCACCTTTCCCACCCGAGTGGTAATCCTGAAGGGACCAATAAACCGAGGTCGAGCTTGTCTTGCTTCCGAAATCGGATGACACCTTTCCAAGGTGACACCTTCAGTAGCACCAAGTCTCCCACCTGAAACTCGAGGTCTGAACGACGATGGTTTGCATAACTCTTCTGTCGGATTTGTGTGACTCGCAACTTGTCACGCACTTGCTGGATCAACTTAGTTGTCATGAGCACCACTTCAATACTCCCCATGACCCGATGCCCGACCACGACCAAAAAAACCGGGGTCCTACACATCCTCCCACACAACATCTCAAAGGATGGTTGATCAATACTGGCATGATAACTGTTGTTATAGGAGAACTAGTCCAGTGGAAGGTAAGTATCCCAACAACCTCTAAAATATAACAAGCACACCTGGAGCATATCTTCGAGCGTCTGAATCGTCCGCTCACTCTACTCATCGGTTTGGGGGTGGTATGCTATACTGAAATGTAGCTGAGTACCTAATTCATCATGAAACTTCCCACAAAACCTAGAGGTGAAACGGACATCTCAGTCCGAAATCACCGAGACGGGCAATCTATGCTGAATTACCACCTCCCGAATGTAAATGTCAGCCAACTTCTCAGCGGATATACTTTTGGCGATTGGAATGAAATGCTTGCTCTTGGTCAATCTATCAACAATGTCCTAGTTAGTTACAACTCCACGCTCCATCCTTGGCAACTTTGTGATAAAATCCATTGTAACGCCCGGAATGTCAAGGTAAGTTCTTAACTATTATTCCTTTTTAACTTGTGGCTTAAGTCTTAGTATGTTGGGCGTACTTGGAAGATGACATGCCTCGAGCTAGCCCCCTGGTACGCTGGGCATACCCATGTGTACGCGGGGCATACATCCATCAGGGGCAAACCCTAATTTTTAGGGTTTGCACCATATTTAAACACATTAAGACCCAAAGTTTTCACCTTATTAGCCTCCATTGCCACTTGTGAGCTACACCTCGAAAACCTAGCCATTTGTAGTGTGTTATTGAGTTTATTGAGAGTTTTTGGTATTCTTTTGTGCTTTTGAAGAGGAAGAGACTTGGTGGTGGTGCATTGTTTGAGTTGGAGCTTCAAGATCCAGGGCTATCTTCTCTATTGCAAGCTTCTGGAGCTAAAAAGCTGTTACCTTGATTGTTCCTTGCTTATATCTCTTTCGTGGGTAGATTTAGGAGCTTTTGGTCCCATGACATTGGTCTTATGGAGTATGGACTACTCCATACCATTTGAGCTGTCCTTTTGAACACTTAGAAGTGCATGGAGTCATAAAAATCGGATCTTGGAAGTTTAAGATAAACCATGCATGAATTAGTGACCACTTAATCGAAGTAGAATGCCAAATCTAAGACTTGAATCCCATGAAGGCATGCAAAGGGATAAAGTTGCCATCTTTATTGTAAAGGACGTCATTAGGAAGTTAGATCTGAAGTTGGATGTAAGGTCTTTGTAGGGTTTCAAAGCACTCCATGGATGATGACAATGGTCCCCTTGATGAAGTGTAGGTTAAAAGCCCAAGACTTGTCTTTTCCCTATAAATAGTCATGTATTATTCATTATTAGGGTTAATAAAGAGGAAAAATGTAGCCGCCACATTGTGAAGTTTCTTGTAGAGTTAGATTCTTATTTCTTAAGTGTAATTTGTTCCTCACAATTCAATAAATCGAGTGATCATTCGACCTAGTCTTCATATTTGTGTTTTTTTTTTCCGCATCTTGTTCATCAAATCTCAATTAGGGTTTTAATCCCAACAAGTGGTATCAGAGTAGGAGACTGTGTAATACATACGCATCTCTTCTGTTTGAAGAATCCATTAGGTTTTCCGCTTTTATCGAATATATAGAAGCCGTCTTCTTCCTATTGACGGTGTATTTAGTGTTCGATAAAACCCTAGTCTCATCTTTACAAGTCTGATTCGAGCAGATTAAAAGAAGAAGTTTTTCATCATGTCTCACGACGATTCTCAAGTCAATCCAATCAACATCTCCAAAAGTATAGGATCCACTATGAGAGTTCCCATTCTCTATACTCAAGATTATGAAGTATGGGCGCATCACTTTGAAGACTACGTCATTGGTTCTGAAGACAATGGCTATCTAATCTGGGAAGCAATAACATTGGGTCCGTTTGTTCACTCTGGAACTAACAGAACAATCAAATCTCAAAAAGAGTATAACTAACTCTTGGTGGACGTAGAGAAGATCCCTCAAGATGAAAAGATAAGGTGCTATGCAACGTTAAATCCATGAGAATGATCAGATTCGATTTGCAAGCCGATACTTTCTGTTTAGTAAGTTCATACACTACATCTAAAGAAATATGGGATAGGTTGAAAGAATTATATTCAAATGATGAGGATCTAGAGCACTCCATCCAAACCCTTTTTCTCTCTGAGTTTGGTGCTTTCATACAAAAACCCGAAGAGAAACTCATTCAGACATTTGATCGTATCAACCATCTACTTAGCAAGATGATGAAGTATGGTATTGAAAGGAAGTTGATCGAACAACAGGTGACATCCATGAACAGCTTAAGACCCGAATGGATGGTATTGGTCTCGACTGTAAAGGCACATGAGCAATTTAAGTCCTACTTGTTGGCAAAATTGATAGGTATACTTAAATCTCATGAAAGTGTGGTGTCTAAGGAAGCGAAAGTAGTTTCGGGTGTGGGTTCTCTGACCCTTGTTTCTAAAGCAAGAATGTGGTAGACGAAGAGGAAGAATCTGATATGTCAGAGTGCGATCTGACCAATGATGAATATGGAATGATGGTTTCAAATCCAAAGAAGTTTGCTCGTAAGAAGTTCCCTGTCAACAAGAACCGAAACTGGCAGGGAAGCTACAACTTTGAAAAGGCGAAAGAGGAGAGCAAAAATACCACTCAGAAGGATGACGAGAAGAAGGAGAGCAAGCTTGTGGGAGATTCAGAATATGACTGCAACTACTGTCATGGCAAGAACCACTTTGCCAAGGATTGCTTGCTTAGAAAGATGTTTGAGAAAAGGGATGATGAAGATGACGAATCATAGCACATGCGAAAGTTGGAGGAGATAAAGAAGAAGAAAGCATCTAACGTTTCTATGAATGCTTTAATTATGCGGGAACATATTATTGATGATGAGTTTGGTGGAGTAGAAGTCTGGTCTACAGACTCTAAAGACGAAGAGGTACGCAGACCTTCGCATGGAAGAGCTTATGTGGCAAGAGAAGGAGTTACTGAGTCGGCTGGTAGATGCTTGATGGTGACAACCGAAAGTAAGCATGAGGAAATGAAGCTTAAGGAAGACAAATGTTTCACTGCTTAACCTGTGAGTGAAAGGATCATCGATTGTGATCAATTGATCAAAAAGGTACAGTCTATCCTGGAATCACTTAAAATACCAGTAACAGATTATGAAAAAAGAGTTAAATGAATTAAAATTCAAGTTTTCTAACTTAAGTGGCAGTCTTTTGCAAACTCGCTTAGCAAATTCTAACCTAACCGACCAACACAGCAGGGAAGCTTCCAAGAGTGAAGAAAGAAGGATATGGATACAGCAGAAGGAGTCAGAGTTATTTAGGGCTAGGGATGAACTTATTTATTTGCAACAAGACAATTTGAAGTTCTTGAAATAAAGAAATATTTTATGTTTAATTGCTAAATGCTTATATACTAATATCACCAAGTTGTATTTAGATTGTGAGATAGGTAAAAAGATTCATAAAATGATTTTTCCTTTCCTTGAATTTAAGGAGGACGAAGTCATCGCTGAATGTGAATCTATAATGTCCTCAGATGAGCTTTCAGTGACCTACAAATATGGACTGGACAAATTGAGGCTTTTATTGAGTCCAAAGAGCATAAAAGTATGTTAAAGAACTTACTGGATGAAAATGATAAATTAAAAATAAAAACCGAGACCTTATAGAAGTTTGACTCTTCTAATGCCAAATTAAGTTCAGAGAATAAAATGAATTTAGAAACAACTTCTGAATTTGATGAGGAAAGTGAAATGAGCGAAATCTCTGTAGAAGACGAGATTGACTGTTCAGAATTTCTCAAGAGCGAATCAGAAACTGCAAAATCGCTCGTATCTGAAAATTCTGTTGAGTTCGCTCGCGTTTCCAAGGATAAGTCCAAAGTCCTCAAAGAAAAGGAGGTAGTTATCGAAAGGTGGAAACAATGCCGAACCAAGTATATACCGTTGAAGGAATAACTAAGAAATAGACGTCAGAGTTGACCTCCATGGTCGATAAAGATAACGCTGAAGGTTGTGACAACTACTTCTGGTCAGCTCCAATAGACAATGCAGAAGAAACGGTTGGCCTGTCGAAGCGAACCTCATGGAGAGTCAAGGGTAGGTACGTGGCTGAACCCATCAACAATCCCTCAAGCTTTGATAAACCCAGTACAAGTGGTACAAAAGAAATACCAAGCGAACCACTAAAAGCTTCCAACGAATCAACAACAACAACCAAAACTTATAGGAAGAAAAAGGAACCTAAGGACAACATTCACTTGACTCAAGAACAACTTGTTGAGCAGAAACGTCAGAGGAACAAAAGATACATGAAGAAACTCAATGAAAGAAAATAGTTTTGGCAATCTCAAAACCCCACTTATGTTCGCTTTGAAAAAGCTTCTAATTTGAAGATGTCAAAGGAAGGACAAGTCAATCACTGCCAGTCATGCAGTCAGGAGAACCAAACAACCTGTTTCGGTCCTAATGGTGTTCACAAGAACCGAAATTCAAGTTTCGGTCCCAACTCTTACTATGCCAAAAACCGAAAGTCCAGTTTCGATCCCAACACAGGTGCAGAGAACCGAAAGACAAGTTACGGTCCAAAATCCAATCCTTCACGCTCTCCACCAAAACCAAACCTGGTGAAAGGCATCAAGGGAAAGGGAAAGCTTGTCTCTAATAATGAAGGACAAGTTAAGAAAAAGTCATCAAACCATAGGTCTCCAAAGAAAAACTCAACTGAACAACCAACTAACAAAAAGATACCCCAAATAAAGAAAGACAAAAAAATAAAATCAAATTTTACACCATCAAACGAAAAGATGAAACCACATTAATAAAAAGAATATATATGGTTGATCTTTCTGTTGCAATTCCCTATTCTGTGAAAAACTCATCAGGGCCCAAGAAGCTTTGGGTTCCTAAATCTGCTTAATTTTGCAGGTTATAGATGACGAGCAGTTTGACGACGAATGGTATATTAGCAGTGGCTGCTCTCGTCACATGATAGGAAGGAGGGAAGAGCTTAGGGAGTTTCGGTCCCTTCAGGATGGTGGATGTGTAAAATATGGAAACAACTCATATGGCACGATCAAAGGATATGGGATGATTACAAATGGTGAATTTTCAATTCGCAAAGTAGCTTATGTGGAAGGATTACATCATAACCTAATCAGTGTCTCTCAACTAGTTGTGGGAACCAGATTAAAGGTTTCGTTCGATGACGAGGGTTCAGAGATCATCAAAAAGAAAACTAAGAAAGTCCTGTTGAAATCCATGCGCAAAGGCGAGATGTATCTGCTGAATATCAATCCAATCAGAGGAAAGCCAGCTATATGCCTTCTAACAAAGGCGAACTCAGATGAAAGATGGTTGTGACACCAAAGACTGTTGCACCTGAACTTCAAAGATATTAATAAACTGGTGGTTGGTGATCATGTACAAGGACTTCCTGTTCTCAAATTTGACAAAGAACACCTGTGCGCAACATGCGAGATGGGCAAGCAGAGCAGAAAGAGTCACCCCTCTTGTATCAATACAAAAATCGTCGAACCACTTGAATTGCTACACATCGACTTATGTGGTCCTTTGACTATTGAAATCATCGGTGGTAGTAAGTTCATACTTGTGATTGTAGATGATTTTTCACGCTTCACCTGGGTTTTCTTTCTTAAACAGAAATCAGAGGCGACTCCCAAGCTGAAGCTTTTCATCAAGCAAGTGGAATTGCAGCTACAAAAGGTGGTAAGAAACATAAGAAGCGACAATGGTCTTGAGTTCAAAAATAAAAACCTTGAAGAGTTTCTGGTTGAAAAGGGAGTAACTCACAACTTTTCTGCTCCCTACACTCCACAACAGAATGGGATCGTTGAAAGGCGAAATTGTTCATTATGTGAAGCGGCCCGAACCATCCTGAGTTTTGCTTCTCTTCCATTATACTTCTGGGCAGATGCTATAGCTGTTGCTTGTTACACGCAGAACCGGTCATTCGTCAACAAACGATTTTCCATAACTCCGTACGAAATCTTGAATAATCGCAAGCCCAATGTAAAGTTTTTCCATGTGTTCGGTTCAAGATGCTTCATTTTCAACTCAAAAGAGAACCGCAATAAGTTTGATGTAAAGGCAGATGAATGGATCTTTCTTGGATATTCTCTTATGTCTAAAGCATACAGGGTTCTGAATAAACGCTCAAGGAAAACTGAAGAAACTTACTATGTAGCTTTTGATGATAATTATATGAAGAAAATTCAAGCAAGCGAGGGTCCAACAGAAGAAATATTTCCTGCATCAGGTCAAGTCTCTATTCCCATTTCCAATATATTTGAAGAGTACATGCTGCTCTTTGATTAACCAAAGAAGGCAATCCACTCAGAAGTGAACGCAGTAGATAACAAGATCGATTCCTTGAAGAAAATTATCGATGAAGCTGCAAAAGCAATGAAAAATGAACCCACTACATCAAATGATCATCTAACCACAAATGACCCTCTAAAAGAAAGCTCAATCTTCCAGGGGGAGGGTTCTTCAACACCAGAAACAACCGAATTGCCTTTCCATGGGGAGAATCCATCAGTATCACCAACCCATGATGATTCATCTGAGGGGGAGTGTACTGAACTTGGCATAGGATTCAGTTCACCATTTGAGGGGGAGAATGAAAATGTAAATGACAAAGGCGATCTGTCAGAACTGGAAGAAGAAGTCAATGCTGAGCTGGATCCTGCCTATGATCCAAATTACCCTCCTCTCATAAAGTGGACAAAGGATCATCCTAAAACTCAAATAATTGGTAAATCATCTGAGGGAGTTCTCACACGCTCTCAACTAAAGGCGAAGAAAACTGCTTTATTCTCTCCAGTAGAATTTTGCATGTTTAATTCATTTGTCTCCAAAATTGAACCGAAAACGGTACATGGTGCTCTTGCTCACTCTGATTGGGTGCAAGCTATGCAAGACGAACTCCATGAGTTTGAACGAAATCGTGTTTGGAGGCTGATTCCCACACCAAAGGATGAATCTGTAGTCGGTTTAAAATGGGTTTTTAGAAATAAGTTAAATAAAGAGGGTAATGTCATCCGTAATAAAACAAGGCTGGTGGTGAAAGGATATTGCCAGGAAGAAGGAATAGATTATGAAGAAACCTTCGCTCCTGTAGCAAGGTTGGAATCAGTGAGAATCTTTTTGGCATATGCTGCACATAAAAACTTTGAAGTTTTCCAAATGGACGTAAAATGTGCTTTCTTGAATGGAGAACTGGAAGAAATGGTATACGTTGAGCAACAGCCCGGATTTGTGAACGAAAAGTATCCTGATCATTGTTACATACTGGATAAAGCAAGCACCGAGAGCCTGGTATGAAAATCTAACACGTTTTCTTAAAATGTCAAAATCCAAACAAGGTTCGGTTGACCCAACCTTTTTTTGCAATAAAGAAGGCGAACACTTAATGATTGTTCAGATTTACGTCGATGACATCATCTTCGGCTCCACGAATCCTAGCTTAACAGCTGATTTCAGGAAGTTGATGGAGAGTAAATTTGAAATGAGCGCAATGGGTCCTATTAACTTTTTCCTTGGATTGAATATAAGACAGGGACCATAAGGAATCTTCATAAATCAGGAAGCGTACACGAAGACTTTGCTTGCGAAGTTCGGCATGACGGGAGATTCCAAAGTAAAGGTTCCAATGACATTTGGCACGAAGCTAACTCCATCTCTTGAGAAACCGGCTGTTGATGTGACTCTCTATCGTCAGATGATAGGATCTCTAATGTATTTAACAGCTAGTAGACTAGACATAATGTTCTCTGTCTGTTATTGTGCAAGGTTTCAAGCAAATCCAAGAGAACCACATATGATTGCTGTGAAAAATATTTTCCGGTATTTAAAGCGAACCTCTTCTCTCGGTCTTTGGTATCCTACAAAATATGGCTTCTTTGTTCAAGCTTTCTCTGACGCTGATCTTGGTGGATGTGGATTAGACCGAAAGAGCACAACAGGTGGACGCCAATTCCTTGAAGGAAAACTTGTTAGCTGGAAGTCAAAGAAACAAACTTGCATATCTCTTTCCAGAGCCGAAGCTGAGTACATCGTTGCAGCATCTTGTACATCGCAGGTCATATGGATACAAAGCCAACTTAGAGATTATGGCTTAAGCATGAAGAAGATCCCTCTCTACTGTGACTCAGAAAGTGCAATTCGTATATGTCACTATCCAGTGCAACACTCGAAGACTAAAAATATTGCACTAAGATACCACTTCATAAAGGACCATGTGGAAGATGGTAACGTTGAAGTTCACTTCGTTCGGTCCTCAGACCAACTGGCTGACATCTTCACTAAAGCCCTACCAGAAGCAAACTTTAATAAAATTCTACAAGGGTTGGGAATGATGGAAGTTGAGTCGGTACCGAAACCCATTTTGTTTCACTAAAAATTAAAGAAGCGAAATATAGCGAACGCTCGGTCTATTTCGACTCTAGGATTTTCGCGAACCGAAATGAACCCATCGCTCGGTCTATTTCGGCTCTAGTTTTTTCTAGAACCGAAATGTACCGAACGCTCGGCCCATTTCACTTCATCTTTTCTAAGTTATGGTTTCGGTTGTATATTCTTGTAAAGCGATTTTATTCTCTCGTGTGTTTACATTTAGTATTTATTTTCTTTTCTGTTTTTATTCTTTTTCAAAAAATTTTCAAAAATCCAAAAATATTTTTATTTTTTGTTTTTATTCTTTTTCAGAAATTTTCAAAATCCAAAAAATATTTTCATTTTCTGTTTTTATTCTATTTCAGACATTTTCAAAAATCCAAATTTTTTTTTTTATTATTTTTGTTTCGTTTCGTTTCTTTTGGTTTGATAATCACAAGTGCTATCTCGACTGGAGTCAGGGTAGGTGTAACACTCTTATCTTTATACTAGTTAAGTATCCCTAGAAGCATGCTGCTGCACGTAGACCGAAGCCTCCTAGACTCTGAGTAAAGGCTTAATGATTCGGTCGACACCTATCGTTTCTTCCCAATTAGGCTTCTAAATTCACTCAAGTCACGAGCTACCTTACTCCTCTCACAATGAGTTAAGAGTTTTCTGCCTTGTCATTCTAAATTAGCAGAGGTACTTTCAGCTCTTTAACCACGTGGTTATTCTCCATCACGTTTCGCTTCACAATCGTAACCCTTGAGACTCTCAACAATTACCAATGAGGTTTATGGTTACATAACTTCTGTTTTGATGATCTTAGTCACGATTACCACGTGCTGAGTGAGACCCAAAATCCAATACCTTGAATGAATCGACGGTGAACGCTTATATGATCAAGATATTACTTGTACCTTAAGAAATTTCTAATTTTTGCGTGATCTTTATGATATGTCTATCACCAAGATTTTTCTTCCCATAAGATCCAGTTTTAATTTTTTTTTTGAGATTTCTTATTATTAATATCCAGTCACAAAATAATTTCTCCAAACCTACTTGTTCAACAGACCACATCGGTCTCACAAGTACTTCATCTCACTTTCGGTCTATGTTAAGTATCGAAGTTCGGTTGAAGCTAACCACCCACTAAAGGCTATACTTGAAAAGAAGCATTTCAATGTTTCTTAACAAATATTTTATCATATTTGATGGGAAACCACACAACCACTTCTCAGTCTCTCTTGACTTAGAAGGAAGAGATTCATGCCCGTAATCATTAGTATTATGTTTTTCAGGCATCACTTTTATCCCATACACATCTTGTTTTATTTCTTTTTCTTTGGCACACTATTGCGCGAAGATCTTTATGATCTTCCAAACTCTTGATTGTGGTACTAATGACACTTTTCAGATCTGTACTTTTGGTTCTAATAGATATGGTGGTTCACTTTCTAATAGAGGAGCGAAGATGGATTAATATGAACCTTTCTCAGAATTGAAGAGACGGTATTTGGATAAGAACAAGAATTCATTTTTGGGCGCGTGAATTTGAAACGGTTTCTACACCCACACCCGATGACGTGTTTCTAGGGAACCCAAGCTATCAAATCCCACTTTTACAGGTGATGTTTCAGAAATCGTATCGTCACAGCCGATATTTTCTCTCTCCTAGAAACGGTATAAAAGGAAGTTCTCACACCTATTGTACCTTCTTACCTTCTTCAACTTCTCTCTCAAATACACTAGACGATATTCAACTGTTCATCTTCTTGAGTGCTTCAACAATGGCAGAATCATCCTTATTCAAGATCAAATAGCTTCTTCAACCTTGATCAAGATAAAACCGAATCAGAATCTCATTATTCAGTTGGATCCTTTTCTTTATGATTCATACATGCTTCACGTTGTGGAGTGTCTCAGGTATTCTCCTTTGGTGATAGCTTTAACACAAGTCGAATCAGTTCCAATGTCCCTCCTATCATATATCTATTTCACTGCTTCATACGACAAACGCAAGGAACAAATCTTTTTCGAAATATTTGATCACAAGACATCGGTATTTAAAGCTCGCTTCTGTTCACTGCTAGGGCTTGCTGCTGATGCTTCTGTCATCTCTCCGGATTTCGTAACAACCACTCAGTTGTTCTCAATGTTCTATGACATGGGGTATACGAACATTCTAACTACAGTGACGAAATTCAAAAGGTCATGTTTACCACCCCAATGGAATGATCTGCTCACACTTCTCTACAAGGGGTTAGCAGAACGGGTTGCAGGGTCAGATGAGGCAAGTAAAGGATTTATGAATATTCTCTATGGTCTCTAACAGGGAATCAATTTGGATTATGGTTCACTACTTTGGTCACAGTTGGTGCAGAGTCTCAACTCCTCGACCAGACATTCTGAGATTTCATGTGCTCGTTTTGGACACTAGTCACTCCCAGAGCCATTGAGACTTTTCAGGTTCCTGTCATAGCGGATGCTTTGAAGTCTTCGATTGCTATATTTCATACGGTCAAAATTATAGTGACCGACCTTACAAAGTTCCATTACATTGGTTCTATTCCTGAAACAATGAGTCGATGTGTCACGAGTGAAAGTAGAGTCATGGCAGATTATAGGAAATTGCCTCCTTTGGGTCCAAGACAACTCACTCCTGAGATGAAGAGTGCTTTCGAGGCTGCTGACAAACTTGCAAAGAGGGGGAAGAAACCGGAATCTAAGAAAGATGAAAATGAAGGTCCCTCATCTCCTAAAAAGCAAAAGGCTGACACCACTGCACCTTCGTCTCCCAAAAAGAAAAAGGTCAAGAATATGGCAAAACGACCGAAGGCTCCAACGCCTTCTGATTCCGATGAAGAGGAGTAACCTGCCAATGATGAAGAGGATGTTCAGCATGAAGGGTCACCAAGGGGAAACACTCCTTGCCAATCTCCAACTCTTGAAGTACAGATTCATGTTCCTACTCCTCCTCCTTCTCCAAAACAAACCACTATACCAATCTCCGTTGCTCCCATTCCACCTCCTGTCGCTTCTCAACCCACTACTTCTGCTCCAATACCACCACCTATTTTTTCTCATGCTACAACAACCACAACCACCAGCCCTTCGGTGAGTGTCAACATATCTGATATGGGGGCACATACCGTTGGCATTGACACCCCTATCACAACCAAACCTCTCTCACCATCACCTTCGATAGACTCTGAGCCTATTCTGGGAGGCGAAAACTTTGACTTTGATTCTACTTACTACAGTCCTTATCGCATTCCAAGTGAAGATGATGATGTTGCTCCTGTGACCAAGCAATATTTAAAAGACATCAATGATAAGCTTGATAAGTTGCTTACTACCTCAGCACCTTATTCTGATATTGTGTTAAAAGCATTTCTTGATACTTCTCTAAGCAATTCACAGTCTCAATCGGCAACTCCACAAAGGTTGTGGATGCTTGATATGTGCATAATTAGTTCATATTAAGTATACATTTTTATTCATTTATTAGTTTAATTATCGCATATTATGGACAAAAGGTACTTAAAAGTGTTAAATTATGTTTTTCAGTCCTAAGATGAAGCTTGGAAGCGAAAGAAAGTGGGAGAAACAGTTAGAAGATCGAGAATGGAATAAAGAAGGAAAACACTAAAAAAGGCACCTACTCGGCGAGTCATAACTTCTACTCGGCGAGTCCAATCGAAGGATCGAGAAGATAATGACTCGGGATCCCAGAAAGTTATCGCAATACGGGGAATGTGAGAGGGACTCGACGAGTCACCAGTTGACTCGACGAGTCGATTCGTATATTTAAAGATAATTCCACAGATCGATAGGAGAGAGTTCTGGGGCGATTCAGAAGTGCTTTGCTACGATTGAGAAGCCTGAAAAACCCTAGAAGATGACGAAGGAAGCTAGAATTCAATTCCGGAGAGTAATTAAGGCAAAATTTCATCATTCCACTTATTCTTTTGTTTATTCATCATGATTAAGCAACTTGACTTTGTTTGTTTGCTGTTATTTACTTTAATTATGAGCTAAAACCTTTAGACTTCTGTTTGGGGATACAAAGTTGACAATATGGTTTGATTGATTGGTAGGATTAATTCCAAGTTGGTGAATTTTTGTTATTTTAGCTTGCTCAAGAACCTTGTGTGTGAATAATAATTAATTTTCTGTTAATAGGAAGATAATTGATTAGCATGAACATCTATTGATTATTGTCCTCATATGATATATTGTGACCGCATAGTTATATGTCTAGGATTAATGAATATGAAACTAGAATTAATAAGAAAATTGAGTAAATTCATGTGCATGCTTGTAAGATGACTATCAAACAAGAGGTTAATTAAAAAGAATAAATTAGTTAACTATTGCAAGTCTAACTTAACCCGAATAATTAATCTAGTAAATATAATTAAATTAGACAATTGGCCACTGTTTGAGTTAGTTTATCTGCTAAGGATTAGGGTAGTGAACACAAATCTAATCACTTGAATCGGTAACGAACGAAAGAATTAATCCATTGCACTATTACCTTGAAAATCAACCATAGAGTTAACCAAGTTGAACTAAACAGAAGTTCCTTTCCAATTATTGAATCTAGTTAAATCGTTATTTTCTAGTTTTAAATTAGTAATAATTAGTAAGTTTCTAGTCTTGTAAAACTAGAGAAAAACCCCTGCTTCTTAATTAACTTAGATTAAATTAGTTTTTAGTTTAATTTGCCGTTCCCTGTGTTCGATACCCTGCTTATTTAGCTATACCACAATTGATAGGTTCACTGCCTTTTGTGTGTTATTTGATAATTAAAAGTAGGTTTAAAACTAGTTGGTTTCACACACATCAAGTTTTTGGCGCCGTTGCCGGGGAATGGTTCTAAAATTAATATTAAAGTCTAGTTTAATCGATCCTTTGTGTGGGATTTATCTTACAAAAAGTTATTTACAAAGCAAATCAGTAAGTAGATTTAGTTTTATTACAATTCCGTTTTTTAAATAACTAGAAATTTTCTTTTCTGTTTTTGCCTTGCACTCGCCAAGTGCACTCGTGCCGACTCGGCGAGTACATCGCTGTTTTAGTCTTTATTTTTTTATTCCATTTTTGTTCCTTTTACGCGTTTCGTTTCTTTTGTTTCGTTTTTTTTCAGCTGTTTCATGACCCGAGGATCTGACACACCTCTGGTACCTCCTTTGGAAGACCCGGAATCCGCACTAAAGAGAAGCAAAGGAAAAGCCGTAGGAGAAACCGCAACTTCAAAGAACTCACCACTCAAGAACTTAAAATCCGTTTTCAGCAAGAAGAAGAGCAGCAAATCAGGAGCATCCAGTGCCTCGTTAACAATTGAAGAACCAATTCACGAAGATATCGAGTACGAGACCGAGGAAGAAGAAGAGCATATTTCCGAGCACGAAACCGATTCCGAAGAAGAGTTAGCTATCACTATGGCTAACATCGATGAAGTCCCCATGGGGGAGTGGAAGAAAAGGATGCGTGATGACACCGGGCCGGGACTTGTGCAACCCGCAATTCCCGCAACCGCCACTTTCGAACTAAAAGGCCATATTCTCGCCCAACTCAAAGAGATTCCTTTCTACGGGGAGGATCATGAAGACGATTACAAGCACTTGGACGAAGTGAATGATGTGGCCGATTACTTCAACGTGCCTAATGTTCCACGCGAGACCCAACTTCTTCGAATGCTTCCTGTCACATTAAAAGGAGCTGCAAAAGATTGGTTAAAGTCACTTCCTCCCGGATCGGTCACCACATGGGCCAAGATGAAAGAAGAATTCATAGACCATTTCTGCCCGCCCTCCAAGATAGCTAAGCTAAAGAAAGCCATTGCCAACTTCGAGCAACAACCCGGCGAATCTCTTTATGAAGCTTGGGAAAGATACAAGAGCCTACTTAGAAATTGCCCACACCATGACCTTAATAGCCAATAAGAGGTCTCCATTTTTTATGATGGAGTCAATGTCACCACAAGGCAATTGCTTGATTCTCAAGGCCCGATTACAAAGAAGGCGCCCCCGGTAATCAAAGAATTAATTGAAGAATTCTCTAAGCACTCTAGAGAATACCACAATCCGAGAAACGAAGTAAGCCGAGGGGTAGTAAACGCGACAAGTGATAGCATGGCGGCGGTGATAGCAAAGCTTGATAGTCTAGATCGAAGAATGACAAAAATGGATCAAGAAATCCATGCTATTAGGGTAGGATGCAAAAATTGTGGAGGGTCCCATCTCGCAAGGGATTGTGATTTGGATGAGAATGGAAATAAGAAAGCTCAAGTCTTCTATTCAAGTGGTGATCGGTATGATGAAAATTGGCGAAAACCTAAGAAGGATTGGCTACCATACGAGGAGTATAAGAAGGCAAAGGAGGAGAAATACAAGCAGAAGGAGAGGGGACTATACCAAAAGGAAGAACCGGTAGAAAAGAAAGCCAATTTAGAAGAGTTAGTCACTAGATTCATAGCCGCGTCCGAAAAACGACACAATGATCACGATGCTGCCATACACGAGACCAGAAACATGCTTAGGAATCAGCAAGCATCAATTCTCAACATTGAGAAACAGCTGGGGCAGCTTGCGCATCAAGTGAATGATAGAAGACCGGGTCAAATTCCGAGTAACACCGAACCCAATCCAAGAATGGAGAATGTAAGTGTAATAGCCTCCAGCAGTGAAGAAAACGTTACAGAAGCACTGAGAATCTCCAAGAAGAAGGCAGAAAAGGAAGAAGAATCGGATCCAGCAGAACCCGATCTGACTCGCCGAGTCACTCAAATGGACTCGACGAGTCCATTCGGGAATGAAAAAACTGCCAGTTTTCTAAAGCCATACAATCCTCCTCTGCCATACCCAATCAAAGCCATACCTGCAGAAAAAGTAGAAGCATACAGAACATTCATGGAGCATGTTAAAGCTTTACAAGTCAATATGCCATTTGTGGAAACAATGCTCCAAACACCTAAATATTTCAACCTGCTTAAAAGCCTTTTCGCTGCTAGGAAGGATTTGGCTGAAGTCGCGGAAATATTGATGAATGAGCTACCTGAAAAGAAGAGTGATCCGGGAAATATGGTGATTCCGTGCCAATTTGGTAATGAAGTTTTTACCCGAGCATTAGCTGATTCAGGTGCAAGCATTAATTTGATGCCCTATTCATTCTTTAAGAAGCTGAACTTACCAGCACCAAGGCCGGTAAATATGAGGATCCATTTGGCGGACAAAACGATAATTCATCCACAAGGCGTTTGTGAGGATCTCCTTATCAAAGTGGACGAGTTTATTTTTCCAGTAGACTTCATGGTGGTGGATATGGAAGAAGACCCCGCAATACCAATTATTTTGGGGAGATCATTCTTAAACACCGCTTGTGCTCTAATTGATATAAGTGAGTCTACATTGACATTGAGAGTGGGTGATGAGTCGGTGATGTTTAAAGCTATTCCAGAAGCCAAGCAAAAAGAAGAAAAGAGAGAAGAAATCTCATTTATCCAATTGGATGATGAGATATTACAAAAAGAGCTTGAAATTTTGCTAAAAGAAGATCCAATCAAGCTTTTGCTACGCTCTGAAGAAAGTGGAGATGCTATCAAAGACTTGGAGGAGTTAGAAAAGCTACTGGAAGGAGCCAACTCAGAAAACACTCCAGAATTGAAGGAACCCGATCAGACTCGCCGAGTCACCTTGATGGACTCGACGAGTCCAGTCGAATTTAATAAAAACCTGGCCAATGTTGATCTGTTTGTTGATAGTTCTTCACATACCATGGATTTAGTTACTATTTATGATTATTTGGAAGAACAAACAACAGAAGAAGGGAAAGAAATGGAAGTCCAATATGCCGAGGTGGCATACCTTGATACAATTCCATTTGGAGAAGGGTTGAACACAGAAAAGGATGAAGACATAGAGGGAAGAAGGGTGGAAGCTGATCGACCATTCACTACTAAACCTAAAGCACGAGCCCTTACAAAATATGAAGTGATTAAATTTAAATAGAAGGAGGTACAAGAGAAAGTAAAGAAGAATGGGTTAAAAAAGGAAAAGAGGAAAAGAGAAGCCCAAGCAGCTGAGGAGGATGCTGTGAAAAAGAAAAGAGATGAATTGAAAAGGGCTTACAAGAAAAAGATTCATGCCTACAAGACTAAGTACAAACCACAAAGGACTAGGCGTGCATTCCCGATGCTCGAAGATGAAGAAACGTAGACGGGAAGGAGTCTAGCTAATGACTCCTTAAAAAGAAGCGCTTGGCGGGAGGCAACCCGTTATATAGAGTTTGCTTTCCTTTACTTTTTAGTTTTTTTTTTAATTTTTCCTTCGTTTTTAAAAAAATGTTAATCTTCCAAATCATCGGACATGTCTGCTTGAGAGTGTGCAAGGGCCAAGTGTGGGGTGAAATGATTTTAAATAAATAACAAAATTTTGAAAATCATGAATGTTTTGCAAGAGACTCGCCGAGTCTGACCCCGACTCGACGAGTCGGTATTATTTACAGAAAAAAATAATTTTGAAATTACTTTTACATCCAGTAACTAGGTTTTTAACCCTAAGATTCAGTTTTTCACATACACACTCGACGTGCGCCTCTCTCTTAAATTTCCTCTCAAGCATTCAAGTTTTATTCAAGTTTTCTTCAAATTTTCTTCAAAAATCTCAAGTTTAAACTAAAAAGGTAACAAATTTCTTCTTGATTTCTGTTAAGAACGTGATTATAAGGCCACATATGGTAGCAATTGCATGAAAAAAAACCCGTTTTTGAAAAGTAATGAATTTTAGGGTTTTGATTTTTCATGATTTTTGTTGTTTTGAACGTTTATTTTGGCCTTATTACCTTAGTAGTAAGTCCCTATACAAAACCCTTGACGAAATTTCCAGGTTTCATGGCCTAATTTGCATCGACCCGTCGACTGACTCGTGCAGTTTGCGCGACTCGCCGAGACATGCCTGGACTCGATGAGTCGAGTCGGGATGCATATGCGAAATTGTTTTAATTATATTCTGTGTTTTCTGGGTTTTGGGTCTTTGTTTTGCAGAAATCATTTTCAGAAGGGGGCAAACTTCCAGTGGCTACCAAGGGGATTTTCCGTGGCTAAACTTTCCACAAATTGAGTCCGCTTCGACATTGCGGAAATGGAAGAAGAAGTTGGCTGATATTAAGAAGAAGGAGGTCTATGTGCCCAACCGGATCAATTGGGAATGGTTGCAGAGTGTTCGCTATGAGGAGGAGTTAGCTCCTTATCTTTTGAAGGAGTTTCACCATGATGGTGAAACCATGGTGTGTGACGGGTGGAGCCGGGTATTTCGTATTCAAGAACCGGTTTATTTGAGATGTGCTTAGAGTTCTTTTCCATGGTGTCTTTCACCGGGGGAGTGGATGTCTTTCACCCAACAAGCTTCAGTTTCTTCCTTGGGGGAGAATTTCATCAATGCTCAGTGGTAGATCTTGCATGCCGATTGGGAGTTTATGACCAGCCCTTGGTCTCAACACCCATCTTTTGGGCCTTTTTGGCACAAGCACATATGGTATTTCCCGAAGGAGTTACAAGTGCGGGCTGGTGGAATACCATTGGTAATAAAGTTTATATTCCAAAGTCGGCGCAAGAAGGGAGTATTCGATCCCCAACACATCATCTCATTCACCGCCTCATTTCATCCACCATCAACCAACGAAAGGATGATGACAAGGTTTCCAACCTTGATGTCTTTTTCCTATGGAGCATCATTACACCCGACGTTTTTTGCAACATTCCTTGGTGTCTTGCTTCATATCTTTCGGAGGGTGCGGTCAAGGATCGCAAGACTTCAAGAATAAATGGTGGGATGTTTGTCACCCGGTTGGCTAACTCATTCGGGTTGATGAACCGCGGTGCATGGAATTTCATGACGATGATCCCTACACCTCCGTTTAATCCTATTCTTTTCCGGAGAGCGAGAATCATTGAAGACTATGGTGGTGGCCACTATGCCATCCCAAATGATGATCCGGTGGTTGGTCCCGAGGCGCCGGGAAGACGGGTTCATTCGAGGAGAGAGCGGGATATTGAGGAGGAGCCGCCGGTGATTCCGGTTGAGAATGAAGATGTACCAATGGATTGGTACAATGTGGAGATGAGGCGACTCCAGGATCAAATGGCGAGGGGTTTGAATTTTAGCAACCAGTCTCATATTCGACTTTTTGGCCACTTTAACATTCCACACATAGATGGTGGTAACTTTCCATACATTCCAACGTGGGAAGAAGTGATAAGTGCAAGAAGAAGTGGGGCTGGAGGAAGTGGAGTAGGGCTTGATGATGATGATGAGGAGGATTGATTTTTATGCATTTTTATTGAACAATTTTTAATTTTGTGTTTGTTTGTTTTATTTGGTTTGTTTGATGTTTTTTTTAAACTTGTTTTTGATGTCTAATTAATGTTTGATGCTTTGACAATTTTTCAGAATTGAATTAGGAGTGCTAGCTTCAAATGGGTTTAGAGTTATAGAATTCAAGTGAGAAAGAGAGTCAAGGAAAAGGAACGTTAGAGTTAAAGTATTGAGTCCGGTTCTTAGAGATGTTGGCAAGGGAGTCTAGAAGTGAATAGAAAGTATAGAGAGTTTATTGGAAGCTGGATCATATGCAGAATTATATTATTTTCATTCAGTGACCAACTCGTAGAGTGCACTAAACTGACTCGACAAGTCACCCTTAATTCTCACAAATGTGAAGATTTCCCGAAGTGACTCGACGAGTCTGGTATATACTCGACGAGTCGTTTGGTTTCATGTCGAAGGGGCTGTTGATTTGATGCTAATTAGAGTACCACTTGACTATATATTCTTTCCATATTTATTCCTAAAGATCTTACACTGTTATCCACGTATTTGGAGTGACCCACACGAGACGAGACACCCAAGGCATGGTTACTATGTCTAAAGTCAATTGAAGTTGGAGCTAGAATGAAAGTGATCAACCTATCCACTGCTATCCCAGGGGAGTTTGTTCCAATTCCCTCTTTAGTTTCTTTTTATGTTTTTATTATGCATGATATGCAATGAGGGCAGTGCATCAAATAAGTGTGGGGTAGGGGGTTGGTTACATAATAGAAAATTTAGAGTCTTAATTTAGGTTAATTTTAAAACTTTGCATACCAAAAAAAATTACTTAGGATCTAAATTAGGAAATTTTGGTAAAAGTAATTAGGACTCCATGTAAGAGTTGTGTTGATAATTGCATGATAACCCAAATGTTTAGTTGAGCCTATTTACGTTCTAGTGCATTTGTGGCTTCCTTATTCTAGTGAAATTATGAGACAAAAACACAATCTTGCTCAGCCCGAGGGATGCAATATGTTTAGCAGCCTAAACTTGAAATGTATCCAGGAAAATTCTTATCGTTAGCCAATAAAGGTTGAAGTTGAGCGACCCTGCTTAAGCATGTAGGGATTTGAGTGAAAAAAAAGTGAGGAATACATGTAAAAAAAAAGAATTACAAAAGAAATTGTATGAATTTTGGAGCAGTTAAAGTGAAAATCAAAAGATCAAAATTCCAAGAAATCCAAAAAAGTTGAAGATACCCGAAAATCAAACAATAAAGGTGGTGAATTCAAAGAGATCAAAGCAAATATCGAAGAAGAGATGAATTCAAAAGAGCTCCATAGTGGTATCAAAAGTGTAATTCTAGATTATGTATGCTCGGGTTGCTCAATTAAAAATACCTTGAGGGTAAAGAGGTTTTCTGCGGATGAATTCGGAGGGTTGCATAAAATGAGCATAGTTCGGGGTGAGTGGGCAAGTGTTTATGAGGATTGTGAGTATTTGGAGTATGGGAGGTTTATAGGAAAAATTTTAGACACAAATGCATGCGTTGCGGTCTTGGCATAATGGCTGGGTTAGATTGGAGTTGTTATATATGATTCTAATATGTTTAAAATTCAGTTTTGCTTGGGGGCAAGCAAAACACAAGTGTGGGGTATTTTGATATGTGCATAATTAGTTCATATTAAGTATACATTTTTATTCATTTATTAGTTTAATTATCGCATATTATGGACAAAAGGTACTTAAAAGTGTTAAATTATGTTTTTCAGTCCTAAGATGAAGCTTGGAAGCGAAAGGAAGCGGGAGAAATAGTTAGAAGATCGAGAATGGAATAAAGAAGGAAAAACTAAAAAAGGCACCTACTCGGCGAGTCATAACTTCTACTCGGCGAGTCCAATCGAAGGATCGAGAAGATAATGACTCGGGATCCCAGAAAGTTATCGCAATACGGGGAATGTGAGAGGGACTCGACGAGTCACCAGTTGACTCGACGAGTCGATTCGTATATTTAAAGATAATTCCACAGATCGATAGGAGAGAGTTCTGGGACGATTCAGAAGTGCTTTGCTATGATTGAGAAGCCTGAAAAAGCCTAGAAGATGACGAAGGAAGCTAGAATTCAATTCCGGAGAGTAATTAAGGCAAAATTTCATCATTCCACTTATTCTTTTGTTTATTCATCATGATTAAGCAACTTGACTTTGTTTGTTTGCTGTTATTTACTTTAATTATGAGCTAAAACCTTTAGACTTCTGTTTGGGGATACAAAGTTGATAATATGGTTTGATTGATTGGTAGGATTAATTCCAAGTTGGTGAATTTTTGTTATTTTAGCTTGCTAAAGAACCTTGTGTGTGTATAATAATTAATTTTCTGTTAATAGGAAGATAATTGATTAGCATGAACATCTATTGATTATTGTCCTCATATGATATATTGTGACCACATAGTTATATGTCTAGGATTAATGAATATGAAACTAGAATTAATAAGAAAATTGAGTAAATTCATGTGCAAGCTTGTAAGATGACTATCAAACAAGAGGTTAATTAAAAAGAATAAATTAGTTAACTATTGCAAGTCTAACTTAACCCGAATAATTAATCTAGTAAATATAATTAAATTAGACAATTGGCCACTGTTTGAGTTAGTTTATTTGCTAAGGATTAGGGTAGTGAACACAAATCTAATCACTTGAATCGGTAACGAACGAAAGAATTAATCCATTGCACTATTACCTTGAAAATCAACCATAGAGTTAACCAAGTTGAACTAAACAGAAGTTCCTTTCCAATTATTAAATCTAGTTAAATCGTTATTTTCTAGTTTTAAATTAGTAATAATTAGTAAGTTTCTAGTCTTGTAAAACTAGAGAAAACCCCCTGCTTCTTAATTAACTTAGATTAAATTAGTTTTTAGTTTAATTTGCCGTTCCCTGTGTTCGATACCCTGCTTATTTAGCTATACCACAATTGATAGGTTCACTGCCTTTTGTGTGTTATTTGATAATTAAAAGTAGGTTTAAAACTAGTTGGTTTCACACACATCAATACTTGAAATAGAGTGCTTAGAAAATAACCTCTATCAAGGTATTGAAGCCGTATGCTTCTGGGACATTCATCAATGTGAAGTTCAGGATGACCCGAGGTTCTGATAACTCGGTTCATATGATTTCATTAGCTGATCTTCCAAACCTGAACCCACACGATTGGATTCTGATGTTCAATATTCTTCTTACTAATCAAGAACAGTATGGTCCTATCCTCGATCATATTAAGAGGATGTTAGCTTCCTACATCCATGAGGTTGCAAAGATTGATCAGGAGATTGCAAATGTTCTGAGAAAGAAGCCAATTGTGAAGAATATCGGGAATCCATGTGATTTGAATAAGATGAAATTGGACAAGATTGATCCGGTCCATCACACTGTCATGTTCACTAGAAGCGAAGGTGAAAGATTCCTTTTTTCTCTTGTTGACAAACACCTGTTCTCCACTTCCTGCTTGAAGCATGTTCTTGACATAACTCATAGGTGTAAACAGAACAATGATTCGGATAAGAAGAACTTTTATGACATGCTTCGGTGGTATATATCATTTCGTCACACTCTTTTGGTCATTATAACGAAGGTGTTCAAGACTGTTAAGAAGTCAGTTCTTTCTCAACCAAACTAGTCTCTCGCCTCTATTGACGCAAATGGGGAGATTGTTGGGTTTAGTGTGTTGTGTCATATGGGCTTAGTGTTATATTTTGTTTACCCGGTTTGGGCCTGTCCAACCGTGGTTTAAGCTTAGGGTTAGACTATATATTATGCATGCATGTATAGCGTTAAAGATAGAGTTCTCATTAATAGCTTTTGCATTGTAACCCTAAACACATCTCCACAGTCGAAGTTCTTCATCGAGCTCTTCTGAGGTGTGAGATATTAATCATTCGACATCATTTGATCCATTCTTGTGTTCTTTGATTACTTCTTTCTTGTTTATCTATTTTGAATCTGTCGATCTAATAGCGCAATAATCTCAACAAGTGGTATCAAAGCGGGTCTTTGAAGATCTATTGATTTTTGAAGTATCGGTTCTTGATTTGGTGATTTTCTGCACATATATTGAAGAATATTGGTGTTTTGGCAGTATGGAATCAAAATTTTGTTCATGGAAATTTATGCTATTGATCTACTGTTCATCTGGTATTATTTCAATCTGATTCGTTCTTCTGTTCATATTGGATTTGTTTTCCCGCTTAACCCAAAAATCAATCGATTTTAGTTATTTGTTTTGACCTAATTGGATCCATGCATATAATTTTTTTGTGGCCCCAAATCTTGGCCATTCCACTGTTCATGATCAGTATATCCAATTTTATCTCAAGATCCTGTATGCGTCACTTGCAATTGATTTCATTCATTCAGTATTCGATTCTAAATCTACAATTGATGACTTTTTGTTAATCGTCTGAGGTTAATGGTTTCAACGTGTGAACATCAATTCTCAAGAATCGATTTTTGTTTGTCTTAATCCAAGATCTTGTTTTTCATCAATTTTCTCGTTCCTGCTCTTATCGTGAATTTGATTTCATGATTATTAATTTGATTCATGTCAAACTTGGAAATTGCTGATGATCCTTGAGTGAAATCGATCTTTGGAGAATCGATTTTATGTATGTTGAATGCAATTTTTGGAGTCGTGTGAAGGTATTGTTGACGAACAATTGGTCACAGTTTGAAAAGTCAAAATTGAATGTGAACAATGGATGAATGTTTCCCTGCGGACGGTCTCTCAATCGAAAGTTATTGTGACTCAGAACTAGAACTAGATTCGCGTTGATAGAGTGATGATCGAAACGAATGTTATCGAAATCATCTGGAATGTGTTGATGATTTTTTTCGCAATTTCCAAGTCAAACCTGAAAGTCAAAATTAAAGCCTAAAAATGAAGGTTTGGTCGTTGGGAGTCACAATAACTTTCTAGTCACAATAACTTTCAAGTTGGAATCACCACCTTATCAAGTAAGTGCATAGTTACTTTCATATTACACATAGATATGAATTATTTTATATAAATTACGTTCTATGTGTGCATATTATCTGTTTACTTGAGATCTGTGCTGAATGAAAGATTTAAACTTATTTGTTTTTCAGATCTAAACTGTATATATATTTTATACCTTGAGATCTATACTGGATGAAAAATTTAAACTTTGTTTTTCAGATCTTGGCTGAATATATCTATAAATATGTTGGGTAAAACATGGGTAGATGAAATAGTTGATGTGTGATGAAATAAAATGAGGAGAGGCCTCAATGTTGACGATGTTCCAGTCATCTAGTGGAGTATGGATGACGACCACATACTTTTCTAGACAGTCCAGTGGAACGCTAGCATGCTCGCAAACTGTACGTGTTTGTGAATGATGTGTTCACCGGTGTACTCCATCCCCCTCATGGTTGCCTTATTTGACATAAATTGCTGAGGTATCCCCTAAGCAGTGTTGTCGCCCCGATGAAAATCCTTAGGCTAGGTCCCTTATAATAGATGTCTTAGGGATGTAAAGTGAGGATAATGGGAATGGGTAATCAGGTTGAATGATTTGATGAAAATAATAATAAACTTATTTATTGTGGGTTGAAAACCCTATGTGCTCACCAGGCTCCCCAGTCTGACCCACTCAGTTTTTGTATTACAGGTAGTGACACAAGTTTTGTAATGTATTGACAATGACATCCCAAGTTTTGTAATGTAATGAAAATACATTTCTTTAGAAATGCTTCATAAATTCTTTATCATGTTTTTGGGAACAAAATCCACAACATTTTTCTTTAAAAGTATACTCTGATTTTCAAATAAAGCATAAACAAATCAGTCTTTTCTAGCTGTGAAAACTGGGATGTCACAGTTGGTATCAGAGCATTAGTGTAAGAAAACTAGGAATTTGTAGGATTTTAGACTTAAACTTAGAATTCTAAGCAATGATCGTGAGATGAGTGTCTACCATATTTTAGACACGAGCACTAGTTTATTTTAGGAAAGATGCCTAAAATGCTTTTATGTGCTAAATGCTTTATGTTTTCCGTATATGCTACTATTTGTTCGGATCTATGATCTATTGCCGACCAGATCTGGAAACCTTACGTGTTCAGGATTCTAAGCGTTCGACTATGATATTAGAACTAGCATGTAACATTTGGGAGTGATAAGGAGGATTTAAACGTCTATCGTAAATAAAGATCTAAATTCATCTACTTTGGTGTATAGATCAACATGGTGAGAACCCGAAATGGAATCAAAAACACAAATGGGAACAAAAATCGACAGCCTCGTCCCCAAGGGATTGAGAAAGTACCGATAGTAGAAGCTGCACCTGAGTCAGTCACGATGGCTGGAGTACAAGCCATGATTCAGGCTATGATGTCTGAGTAGAGGGAAGAAATGAGGCAACTGTTGCTGAATAACAAGGATGAACCTTCAATGCCTGTTGAACAACCCAAACTGAATGATGGACAGTCGGAAGAAGGGAACTACAGTAGGACCGTTGGTCAAGCTGAACAACCAGTGGTTAGGAGGAATAACCAAGAGGACAAAGTTGAGAGGAACGAATGCAAGTATAAAGACTTCACAGCTTGAAAGCCATCGACTTTCACTGGGAAAGAAGATCCAATTGGAGTTATGGACTGGATATAGGATATGGAGTTGGGCTTCATAACATGTGGATGCAAGGGCAAGCTACAAACCACATATGCAGTACGCCAGTTCAGAGGTGGAACTGTTTACTGGTGGAACACTCTGGGGAAGACCATAAACCCCAATGAGAAACTATAACTGACATAGGCAGAGTTTTTGGTGCATTTTAAGCGTAAGTACTGCTCGGCTTAAAATTTTCTTGAGCTAGAGAACCAATTCCTGACATTGAAGAAGGGAAGCATGTCCATTAATGAATACACCAATGCCTTCGCTGAAAAATGGAGTTTTCTTTGCGCATCTTTCCAGACGAGCTGACGGAAGACGACAAATACACAAAGAGACTTCCATGGGAGTATGTCGTGCCAGTACGTCAGGCACCTACTCTGGAAGCAGCTATCTGGGCTGCCAACAAGGTTAAGGTTGGAGAAAATAGGAAGTTTGAGGGATCTGCAAGGTCCAACAAGAAGAACAAGTCTAGTTCAAGGAAGTCCGGAGGAGGAGGAAGCGAAGCAAAGTGGTGCGAGAAGTGCAAGAAGAAGCACTTTGGAAAATGTGATGGAGAAGTCACTTGTTTTAAGTGTGGAAATCCTGTGCACTATACCAATGAGTATACCTTCAACAAGAAAGTATGTTATGGGTGCAATGAAGAAGGACACATTTTGAGGGACTGCCCGAAGAAGAAGGAGGTAGTAAGGCCCAATGTCCCACCGAAGCCAAAGGTGAGAGCTTTCCAGATGACCCTGGAAGCCGCAAAGGATGCAACAAATGTTGCTTCAGGTACCTTTCTTGTAATGGATTGCCTGCTAATATATTGTTTGATTCTAGAGAAAATTACTCCTTTATATCACATAAATTTGGTGGAAGACTAGCATTACCAGTAGATAAACTTGATAATACTCTAGTTGTAGAAGTTGCTAGTGGAAAATTCATACCAGTTAGCGAGTGCATTAAAAACATCGTCATCGACTTCAACGGAAATGAATTCCATGAGGAGCTGTTACCCATTGAGTTGAATGGTTTCGTCATCGTGCTAGGAATGGATTGGCTTAGCGCCAATGATGCCGAGATACTGTGCAAGAAAAAGATAGTAAGAGTGAACCCACCTAGAAAAGAGTCATTTATGGTGTACGGAGACAAACACAGAGTAAATTCTGGAATCATTTCCCTAATGAAAGCCAGAAAATGTTTGTCTAAAGGATGCACATCATACTTTTCTGAAGTGTATGTTGCAGTAGGCTTCGAGGACGAAGCCTAATTTAAGTGGGGGAGAATTGTAACACCCCGTTCTTGAATTATCTATTTATGGGTTCCTGAGATCAAGAGTAACAACGTTTCGGTCCTTAATGTGGAGATAGAGTTGACGAGAACGGACTTATGTTGGAGAAAATGTTGTAAATTAAAGATATTGGCAGCAATGGTCCCTAAGGGGGAAGTTTAGCAAAGGGGTTCCATTCATGGCAAGCATGCATGCATGTGTTTGGCTGGGTACGCCCAGTGTAAGCTGGACGTACGCCCAGCGTAATGAAGGAAAGGAACGCGGGGTTCTTTTGACGTACGCCCAACGTACGTCTATTATCCAGAAACCCTAAATTTAGGGCCAGCCACTATATAAGGAACATAATGGTTCTAACCCTAGCCTCCATAAACACTCTCTCATCCTCAGAAGCCCTTGATAGTTGTTCCACCTCCATTGTTGGGTGTATTTGACCTTGGAAAGCTTGTTTTGGCAAAAGAGAGTCTAGAAGAAGAAAAAGGAAGTTGTCAAAGAAGGAGTTTAGTGGCTGGAGCTTGTAGATCTGGGAAGACATCATCTTCTGAGGCCCTTTTGAGGTAAAAAGTTTCTGGCTTGGCAATCATAATGTGTAGATCTATGTGTTGTGAAGTTTTGACATCATTCTTGTCCCAAAAACCTCATCTTGATGCATGATCCGAGTTGGATGAGATTAGCTGTCCTTTTAGACCTTAAGAGAGGTCTTGAGTAAGAAAAATGAGGTCCCAAGGGCTTTGGTTGTTTCATATGTGATATAGATAGGTCTTAATGGATTAAGAGCTTTATGGACGTTCCTAGTAATAAAGTTTGAGACTTTATGAATCCTAGGCATATTTGGTCTATGGATATGAAGTTTGGGCTTAAGAGCTTAAGCCATTAAGATCTTATGCGAAGTTATAGTTCAGCGGAGTTACGCCCCGCGTAAATGGGAAGAACGCCCAGCGTAGTGGGTCTATGCCCCGATCCCAATTCACGAGCATCGTTGTACGCCTAGCGTACCAAGGAGAGTACGCCTAGTGTACTCCCTCTGTTGGGTTTTCATTTTGGGCCTTAAGAGATTGGGATGTTATTGGGCTATTAGAGTTTGGGCCATAAGTGTGCATTTTGGATGGATCATTTTGGACTCACTAATTATTATGGACCTTGGATCTAGGCCCATTTGGTGAGGTGGGCCCAATTTAGTAAATTGGGACAATATTGGGCTTTGTATGAGAATTGGACTTTGGGCCTTAGCCCAATGAGAGGATGATGGACTTGATGAGTGTTGTGGGCCTTAGTCATGGACCAGTTTGGGTTGAGGGTAAAATGGTCAATTTACCCTTGGAAGGATTTTGTGCTTGGGCTAATGGTTGTTTTGCTACTTTGGATAGTTCAGGATTCTTGGTGAGACGGTGGTTCGGGCATTTGCTTCTTCAGTTCAGAGTTTTGGCAGTTGCGAGGTGAGTTATCCTCACTATATCGACAGGGTCTACGGCACCAAGGCTGGCCCTTTATCGGATTGTAATCTGGGTATCGTTGTTATGTTTTTGTTCTGCTCTGTTTGCATCCTGGTTAGGATGATATATGTTAGAGACCTGGTTAAGGTCAGTATCCTGGTATATAGGATGATGCTATGCTAGTAACCGGTTAGGTCGGTATCCTGGTTAGGATGATGTTATGTTATGTGATCTGCTAGATCAGTTTGATTGGATGTGAATTGTTATATGATTGAATGTTTATGTTCATATGGTTGTTGGACTGGGGTTGGGTTGAGGCGGGTCCTGCTTTGTGCTGTAGGCCAACATACCCAGGATGGACCGGTTATCCCGAAGGCCCAGCGAGTGGTCTGGATAAACTGTAGGCCCCAAGAGGGCGGACCAAACGTACCGAGGCTCGGAGAGTGGACCAGGCCGACTGATGGCCTAGTACGGGCGGACCAGTCATACTGTAGACTCAAAGAGTGGACCAGGTGGATTGAAGGCTCGGTGCAGGCGGACCAATCACACTGTAGACTCGATGTATATGGCTAGACTCAGAGGGTGGACCAGGTGGACTGAAGGCCCGGTACGGGGGATCAGTTACACAGTAGACCCGAAGTGAATGGCTGTTCTGTGTTCTGTTATGATATGGCATGTTGTGCGTGTATGGTATATGTGGTTGGTAATTTAGGGGCATCTCACTAAGCTTTCGGGCTTACAGTTGTGGTTTAATGTTTTCAGGATCTTCAGGAGACCATGGAAAGGCAAAGGCGTGATCGTACCGCTCCTCATGATTATGTTTTATGATGTGGTTCTGGGAAGACTCTGATAATAATTGTATTGAAAACCTTTTTGTAATAACTTTATGAAACTGGGTTGTTTTTGAAAAGTTTAAATTGGTTGAAATTTTTAGAGCCTTACAAGTTGGTATCAGAGCCTTGGTTTGAGTGAATTGGAGGAACATTCGTGTGAATCCAGTCTCAAACCAAGGGGAGTTTTCAAAAGAGATTTTAAAATGGTTTTCAAAAATGAGTAATGGAGGACGCGGAGGTACGATCAGTCGAAGCCAGTAAGTAACCCCAAAATACCATGCATGATATTTGTTTTTGAGCTATGATAGAACAACATGCTAATAGTAGGCTAGGGATCTTCAGGATTTCATGATAATGTTGCCTGATTTATAATGCCTGCTAGCCTAGGGTTTCCTCCGTGGGAGATTTCTAGTGTTCCTCTAGGAGTGAGGGTTGAGTGCTTGTTATGTATGTTCTTCACTAGGGTGTTGTGGTGATACTTGATATAAATATGGGTAGGTGTGGAAGGTAGTATGGGCCCATACTACTAAAAGCACAGGACCCATACGCGTATCAAACAAGCCACAACCTCTAGGGTTGGGTTGGGGGTTGGTTCCCGGGATAGTGGGAAGTATCTGATATCTCACAATGTTTTTTTTTCAGTATGGTGGTTACGAGGCATGCTGGGAGTGGATCCGGGTCAGGATAGGGAGCAGGAGAGGGCGGTCAGGGTGGGTTAGTACCGCCCGAGATTATTGGTCAGATGAGCACAGGCGAGTTGGACGCTAGGATTCGTGAGATCCTGCATGATGAGGTTGCTGCGTTGTTCCGGGCCGAGTTGCCAGAACTATTTGGGTTGATCAAGACCGCCATGGTCGAGTATTTTGATGAGCGCTATGCGGCTCTCACAGAGACGGTTGCTGCGGCGGCTACAGCGGCTGTAGCAGTGGCAGGGGGGAGCCGGTCGAGGTTTTCAGTATCGGGACTTCGATAATACGAAGCCCCCTAACTTCAATGGGGTTCAGGACCTGATTGTTGCTATGAGATGGTTGTCAGACGTGGAGGGGTGTTTCTTCACGTGTTCATGCCCTGCTGATCAGAAGGTGAGGTGTGCTCTGAACCTGTTGAGGCTCGGGGCAAAGGATTGGTGGAGATTGACCACGGGGTCATTTTTGGATGAGCAGAGGCTGCGGTTTCATGGGGTCAGTTCTGGGAGATGTTTAGCACTTGTTATGTTCCGAGGGTTGAGAGGGAGAGGTTGGCTCAGGAGTTCCTGGAATTGAAGCAGGACTCAGAGTCGGTGACAGAGATCACCAGGATGTTCACTGAGGTGCTGTTTGTTTTTTCTGAGGCAAAATGTCTGCAGTCTGCGGACCACATCTGTAGACCACTTCAGTAGAAGAGGTGGTCTAAACGTCTGCAGTCTAAAAAAAAATGACTGTTTGTTTTTTTAACATCTGCGGGCTACTAAAATAAACTGAAATCTAAAGAAACTGAATTTTTTAAACTTCAAAGTGATTTTTAATATTCTTATGACTTTGTTATAAATAATCAACAAATCTAGATCAACTTTTATGTATTATTGTATAAAAAATACAAATAAAAATAATATAAACTAACGTATATATTTGATAACAACAACTTTGGTTGGAAAGCTATAACTAAACATTATAATTAGTGATAAAAAAACTTGATACATAAATGGATGCATAAAAACTTTGATTTTTTCAATTAAATCCATTAAAAACTTACCATAAATATTTTCTCGAGAAATTGACGATATTGTATTAAATAATGTTTTACAAAATTTGGCAAAAAATATAAGAATATATTATGATTTTTTTTTCATATTTATATAAACAACTTCAACGACTATTATTATAATAAATTTTTATTTATAAAGTTGTCAAAAATATAATGTTTGTATCGTCGAACGTTTTTTTTAAGTTTTGTAACTTTTTTTCAAATTGTTTATCATTAATAAAGTTGGAAAAAATATAAATTAAAAAAAAACTTGAAAAATGAAGATATATATGTTTTTTTTAGGCTAGAAGATGTCTGAAGATGTTAGAAGACTCTGGTCCACATCTGCGCCAAGAAGAGGGCACGCAGACATTTTTAGGTCTGCAGTCTTCAAAAAAATAGACAGTCTGCGAAGGCTAATGTCTGCGCGTGGTCTGCGCGGCGCAAACAGAAGAGGCCACGCAGATCTGCAGACCAAAAACAAACACTACCTGAGAGGGCGATGTTTTGCCCGGAGTTTGCTTCGGAGCAGGCTCAGATGCCCCGATATCTGAGTATGCTCAAGAGGGATATCAGGCAGTTTATGTCTACGTAGAGGTGCGAGACCTTGTTGGAGTTGCAGGAGGCCGCTAGGTGGCGTGAGTTGGAGATTGAGTTGCAGTTGAGAGAGCAGAGACAGGCCCCGGTGCAGTCGCAGCCAGTGCGGAAACGGTCCAAGACCGTTGATTCTAGGTTGGGAGATCTGGGCAACCGCACTTGTGGGAAGTGCGGGAAGGGTCACACTGTAGTATGTAGGTCCGGTGGTGCGTGCCGTAAGTGCGGGAGAGAGGGGCATTATGTGAGGGATTGTCATCAGTCAACCCCAGTTCAGGATATGTGGATTTGTTATCACTGCCATCAGGTTGGTCACTTGAGGGCCAACTGTCCGCAGCTTGTTGTAGGACCGGTGCAGGCTCCAGCACCGGCCACCTTGAGGATTACAGGTGGAGGTCAGGGTGGAGCAGAGCCCCTGAGGGCTCAGGGTCGTGCTTTTCAGCTTATAGCAGAGGAGGTCGGGGCAGAGTCGGATTCAGTTGCGGGTATGTTTCCATCTTGATATCTTGTTATCTTATGGTTGTTATGAAGTATTATATCTGCTTGTCTTGTTCGCATAATTCGTGGTATTGCATTTGTCCGATTTTTCGGGTTTATTGTATTATTGAGGAATCGATACTTAGGGGTTGAAATCGGTAAAAATTTGGTTGTATGGTCTTGTTGTCGGGTATAGCAATTGCGATTTGAGAAGTGTTCTGCGAAGAGTTGAACTCCCTTAGAGCTCGAGATGTGTGATGCCGGGAAGGGGATTTTGTGGAGGTTGCTCATTTTGATTCAGTTCAAGTAAAAGATAGTTGTTGAGTAAGAACGTTTAAGGGATGCCATTTGGGTCACCAGTGGTTGGTAGTCAGTACTCTAAGTGGGGGAGAATTGGAAAATTCTAGGGAGGATCGGCAAGTAATGAGGTTTATTAGCCGTTGAGATTCGACAGTGTTTCAGTCAGCCAAGAGTGTGGGCTGGTGTGAGTAAGTGACAGACCAATAGGGGCAGGGAGCAGACCATGGGTTTAGGAAAGATAGTGGTTGATGTGAGGCCTGGGTTTAGGCCATGGAAAGGACTCCGGGATCGGAACGAGTGTTCGGAACCCCTGGGGGGGGGGGGGGCTAGAACAGTATGTACGGGAAAGATTCCCTGGAAGGATAGTTGGAATGATGTATGATAGTTTGAGCGGTCCGGGAAGACTGAAGGCCGGAAGGCGTGCCAGTCAGGCTGAAGGCTCGGGGAACGGTCCAGACAAGCTGAAGGACCAGAGGGCGGTCCAGACATGCTAAATGTTTTGAGAGTGGTCCAAATGGGCTGAAGGCCTGGTAAGGCGGTCCAGTCGTGCTGAAGACTCTGTATTTGTTAGTGGAGCAATTTGAGGAGAATGAGAGAACATGTCGTTAGGATATGGTAATTGATATGGTCTGGCCCCAAGTATTGATCATGTTAATGGAAGGCAGTGCATGGACCCGAGAGTCCTTTCGAGCAAGAATCAGAGTAGGCGAAGTCCGAGGATAGCAGTTGCTCTACATGGATAGTGTAGAGTGGAGTTTAGCTCAGTGGCACGTGTAGGCGCGTGAGGGTTGTTGAGTGGATTTCCTGGAAAGGAAAAGGTATGTAGCTCCGGAAGGAGTGTGGGTCCTCCGTTAGGGGAGGAAATGGAGTAAATGGATGACCGTCGTGCCCCAGTCATATTTTCAGTCTCCTTGGAAAAGGAGGAGGTTAGTGGCTCCAGATTGGAGATTTGGAACAGTGGAAGGTAAGACAACAGGTTAATAAACTCGGGAGTAGTTTGGACCGGTGCGGAGGTCGGTATAAAAGATTTTAGTCAGAGGCCAAGCACCTGGGGACCATGATAGAGAAGATGCAGTGGTAAGATTGCAAGAACCTGAGTCGATTAAGTAATCGAAGTCTGTAGTGCAGGGGATGTTCTGAAGTGTATGTTGTAGTAGGCTTCGAAGATGAAGCCTAATTTAAGTGGGGGAGAATTGTAACACCCCGTTCTTGAATTAACTATTTATGGGTTCCCGAGATCAAGAGTAACGGCGTTTCGGTCCTTAATGTGGAGAAAGAGTTGACGAGAACAGACTTATGATGGAGAAAATGTTGTAAATTAAAGATATTGGCAGCAATGGCCCCTAAGGGGGAAGTTTAGCAAAGGGTTCCCATTCATGCCAAGCATGCATGCATGTGTTTGGCTGGGTACGCCCAGCGTAACGAAGCAAAGGAACGCGGGGGTCTTTTGACGTACGCCTAACGTACTGGATGTACGCCCAGCATACGTTTATTATTCAGAAACCCTAAATTTAGGGCCAGCGGCTATATAAGGAACATAATGGTTCCAACCCTAGCCTCCATAAACACTCTCTCATCCTCAGAAGCCCTAGATAGCCGTTCCACCTCCATTGTTGGGTGTGTTTGACCTTGGAAAGCTTGTTTTGGCAAAGGAGACTCTAGAAGAAGAAAGAGCAAGTTGTCAAATAAGGAGTTGAGTGGCTAGAGCTTGTAGATCTGGGAATACATCATCTTCTGAGGCCCTTTTGAGGTATAAAGTCTCCGGCTTGGCAATCATAATGTGTAGATCTATGTGTTGTGAAGTTTTGATATCATTCTTGTCCAAAAAACCTCATCTTGATGCATGATCCGAGTTGGTTGAGATTAGTTGTCCTTTTAGACCTTAGGAGAGGTCTTGAGTAAGAAAAATGAGGTCCCAAGGGCTTTGGTTGTCTCATATGTGATATAGATAGGTCTTAATGGATTAAGACCTTCGATTAAGAGCTTTATGGACGTCCCAAGTAATAAAGTTTGAGACTTTATGAATCCTAGGCATATTTGGTCTATGGATCTGAAGTTTGGGCTTAAGCGCTTAAGCCATTAAGATCTTATGAGAAGTTGTAGTTCAGCGGAGTTACGCCCCGCGTAAATAGGAAGTACGCCCAGCATAGTGGGTTTGTGCCCTGATCCCAATTCGCGAGCATCGTTGTACGCCCAACGTACCAAGGAGAGTACGCCTAGCGTACTCCCTCTGTTGGGTTTTCATTTTGGGCCTTAAGAGATTGGGCTGTTATTGGGCTATTAGAGTTTGGGCCGTAACTGGGCATTTTGGATGGAGCATTTTGGACTCACTAATTATTATGGACCTTGGATCTAGGCCCATTTGGTGATTTGGGCCCAATTTAGTAAATTGGGCCAATATTGGGCTTTGTATGAGAATGGGACTTTGGGCCTTGGCCCACTGAGAGGATGATGGACTTGATGAGTGTTGTGGGCCTAAGTCATGGACCAGTTTGGGTTGAGGGTAAAATGCTCAATTTACCCTTGGAAGGATTATGTGCTTGGGCTAATGGTTATTTTGCTACTTTGGATAGTTCGGGATTCTTGGTGAGACGGTGGTTCGGGCATCTGCTTTTTCAGTTCAGAGTTTCGGCAGTTGCGAGGTGAGTTATCCTCACTATATCGACATGGTCTTCGGCACCAAGGCCGGCCCTTTATCGGATTGTAATCCGAGTATCGTTGTTATGTTTTTGTTCTGCTCTGTTTGCATCCTGGTTAGGATGATATATGTTTGAGACCTTGTTAAGGTCGGTATCCTGGTATATAGGATGATGCTATGCTAGTGACCGGTTAGGTCGGTATCCTGGTTAGGATGACGTTATGTTATGTGATCTGCTAGATCGGTTTGATTGGATGTGAATTGTTATATGATTGAATGTTTATGTTCACATGATTGTTGGACTGGGGTTGGGTTGAGGCGGGTCCTGCTTTGTGCTGTAGGCCAACATACCTAGGGTGGACCGGTTATCCCGAAGGCCCAGCGAGCAGTCCAGATAGGCTGTAGGCCCCAAGAGGGCGCACCAGACGTACCGAGGCTCGGAGAGTGGACCAGGCTGACTGAAGGCCCAGTGCGGGCGGACCAGTCATACTGTAGACTCAGAGAGTGGACCAGGTGGATTGAAGGCCCGGTGCGGGCGGACCAATCACACTGTAGACTCGATGTATATGGCTAGACTCGGAGGGTGGACCAGGTGGAGTGAAGGCCCGGTACGGCGGACCTGTCACACAGTAGACCCGAAGTGCATGGCTGTTCTGTGTTCTGTTATGATATGGCATGTTGTGCGTGTATGGTATATGTGGTTGGTATTTTGGGGGTATCTCACTAAGCTTTCGGGCTTACAATTGTGGATTAATGTTTTCAGGTTATTTAGGAGACCGTGGCAAGGCAAAGGGGTGATCGTACCGCTCCTCATGATTATGTTTTATGATGTGGTTCTGGGAATACTCTTATAATAATTGTATTGAAAACCTTTTTGTAATAACTTCATGAAACTGTGTTGTTTTTGTAAAGTTTAAATTGGTTGAGATTTTTAGAGCGTTACAAGTTGGTATCAGAGCCTTGGTTTGAGTGAATTGGAGGAACATTCGTGTGAATCCAGTCTCAAACCAGGGGGAGTTTTCAAAAGAGATTTTAAAATGGTTTTCAAAAATAAGTAAAGGAGGACGTAGAGGTACGATCAGTCGCAGCCAATAAGTAACCCCAAAATACCGTGCATGATATTTGTTTTTAAGCTATGATAGAACAACATGCTAATACTAGGCTAGGGATCTTCAGGATTTCATGATAATGTTGCTTGATTTATAATGTCTGCTAGCCTAGGGTTTCCTCCGTGGGAGATTTCCAGTGTTCCTCTAGGAGTGAGGGTTGAGTACTTGTTATGTATGTTCTTCACTAGGGTGTTGTGGTGATACTTGATATAAATATGGGTAGGTGTGGAAGGTAGTATGGGCCCGTACTACTGAAAGCACAAGACCCATATGCGTATCATAGAAGCCATAACCTCTAGGGTTGGGTTGGGGGTTAGTTCTCGGGATAGTGGGAAGTATCTGAGATCTCGCGATGTTTTTTTTCAGTATGGTGGTTACGAGGCATGCTGGGAGTGGATCCGGGTTAGGATCGGGAGCGGGAGAGGGCGGTCAGGGTGGGTCAGTACCGCCTGAGATTATTGGTCAGATGAGCACATGCGAGTTGGACGCTAGGATTCGTGAGATCCTGCATGATGAGGCTGCTGCGTTGTTCCGAGCCGAGTTGCCGGAACTGTTTGGGTCGATCAAGAACGCCGTGGTCGAGTATTTTGATCAGCGCTATGTGGCTCTCACAGAGACGGCTGCCGCGGCGGCTACAACGGCTGTAGTAGCGGCAGGGGGAGGAGCCGGTAGAGGTTTTCAGTATCGGGACTTCGATAATACGAAGCCCCTACCTTCGATGGGGTTCAGGACCCGATTGTTGCTATGATATGGTTGTCGGACATGGAGGGGTGTTTCTTCACGTGTTCATGCCCTGCTGATCAGAGGGTGAGGTGTGCTCTAAACCTGTTGAGGCTTGGGGCGAAGGATTGGTGGAGATTGACCACGGGGTCATTTACGGATGTGCTGAGGGCTGCGGTTTCATGGGATTAGTTCCGGGAGATGTTTAGCACTCGTTATGTTCTGAGGGTTGAGAGGGAGAGGTTGGCTCTAGAGTTACTTGAATTGAAGCGGGATTCGGAGTCGGTGACGGACATCACCAGGATGTTCACTGAGAGGGCGATGTTTTGCCTGGAGTTTGCTTCGGAGCAGGCTCAGATGTCCCGATATCTGAGTATGCTCAAGAGGGATATCAGGTAGTGTGTCTACGCAGAGGTGCGAGACCTTGTTGGAGTTGCAGGAGGCCGCCAGGTGGCGTGAGTTGGAGATTGAGTTGCAATTGAGAGAGTAGAGACAGGCCCCGGTGTTGTCGCAGACAACGCCAAAACGGTCCAAGACCGTTGATTCTAGGTTGGGAGATCTGGGCAGCCGCACTTGTGGGAAGTGCGGGAAAGGTCACACCAGAGTTTGTAGGTCCGGTGGTGCGTGCCGTGAGTGCGGGAGAGAGGGGCATTATGCGAGGGATTGTCGTCAGGCAGCCCCAGTTCAGGATATGAGGATTTGTTATCATTGCCATCAAGTTGGTCACTTGAGGGCCAACTGTCTGCAACTTGTTGTAGGACCGGTGCTGTCTCCAGCACCGGCCACCTTGAGGATTACGAGTGGAGGTCAGAGTGGAGCAGAGCCCCCGAGGGCTCAGGGTCGTGCTTTTCAGCTTATAGTAGAGGAGGTCAGGGCAGAGCCGGATTCAGCTGAAGGTATGTTTCCTTCTTGATATCTTGTTATCTTATGGTTGTTATGAAGTATTATATCTGCTTGTCTTGTTCGCATAATGCATGGTATTGCATTCGTTCGATTTTTTGGATTTATTGTATTATTGAGGAATCGGTACTTAGGGGTTGAAATCGGTCAGATTTTGGTTGTATGGTCTTGTTGTCAGGTATAGCAATTGCGATTTGAGAAGTGTTCAGCGAAGAGTTGAACTCCCTTAGAGCTCGAGATGTGTGATACCGGGAAGGAGATTTTGTGGAGGTTGTTCATTTTGATTCAGTTCAAGTAAAAGATAATTGTTGAGTTAGAACGTTTAAGGGATGCCAGTCGGGTCAACAGTGGTTGGTAGTCAGTGCTCTAAGTGGGGGAGAATTGGAAAATTCTCAGGAGGATCGGCATGTATTGATGTTTATTAGCCGTTGAGATTCGACAGTGTTTCAATCAGCTAAGAGTGTGGGCTGATGGAGTAAGTGACAGACTAATGGGGGCAGGGAGCAGACCATGTGTTCAGGAAAGATAGTGGTTGATGTGAGGCCTGGGTTTAGGCCATGGAAAGGATTCCAGGATCGGAACGAGTGTTCGGAACCCCTAGGGGGGGGGGGCTAGAACAGTATGTACGGGAAAGATTCCCTGGAAGGATAGTTGGAATGATGTATGATAGTTTGAGAGGTCCGGGAAGACTGAAGGCCGGAAGATTTGCCAGTCAGTCTGAAGGCTCGGGGAATGGTCCAGACTAGCTGAAGGCCCGGAGGGCAGTCCAGACATGTTGAATGTTCTGAGAGTGGTCCAGATGGGCTGAAGGCCTGGTAAGGCGGTCCAGTCATGCTGAAGACTCTGTATGTGTTAGTGGATCAATTTGAGGAGAATGAGAGAATATGTCGCCAGGATATGGTAATTGATATGGTCTGGCCCCAAGTATTGATCATGTTAATGGAAGGCAGTGCATGGACCCGAGAGTCCTTTCGTGCAAGAATCAAAATAGGCGAAGTCCGAGGATAGCAGTTGCTCTACATGGATAGTGTAGAGTGGAGTTTAGCTCAGTGGCACGCGCAGGCGCGTGAGGCTTGTTGAGTGGATTTCCTGGAAAGGGAAAGGTATGTAGCTCCGGAAGGAGTGTGGGTCCTCTATTAGTGGAGGAAATAGATGACCGTCGTGCCCCAGTCATATTTTCAGTCTCTTATGAAAAGGAGGAGGTTAGTGGCTCCAGATTGGAGATTTGGAACAAAGGAAGGAAAGAAAACAGGTTAATAAACTCGGGAGTAGTTTGGACCGGTGTTGAGGTCGGTATAAAAGATTTTAGTCGGAGGCCAAGGACCTGGGGACCATGATAGAGAAGATGCAGTGGTAAGATTGCAAGAACCTGTGTTAATTGAGTAATCGAAGTCATTAGTGCAGGGGATGTTCTGAAGTGTATGTTGCAGTAGGCTTCGAGGACGAAGCCTAATTTAAGTGGGGGAGAATTGTAACACCCCGTTCTTGAATTATCTATTTATGGGTTCCCGAGATCAAGAGTAACGAAGTTTCGGTCCTTAATGTGGAGATAGAGTTGATGAGAACAGACTTATGATGGAGAAAATGTTGTAAATTAAAGATATTGGCAGCAATGGTTCCTAAGGGGGAAGTTTAGCAAAGGGGTCCCATTCATGCCAAGCATGCATGCATGTGTTTGGCTGGGTACGCCCAGCGTAAGCTGGACGTACGCCCAACGTAACGAAGGAAAGGAACGCGGGGGTCTTTTGTCGTACGCCCAACGTACGTCTATCATTCAGAAACCCTAAATTTAGGGCCAGCCACTATATAAGGAACATAATGGTTCTAACCCTAGCCTCCATAAACACTCTCTCATCCTCAGAAGCCCTAGATAGCCTTTCCACCTCCATTATTGGGTGTGTTTGACCTTGGAAAGTTTGTTTTGGCAAAGGAGAGTCTAGAAGAAGAAAGAGGAGGTTGTCAAAGAAGGAGTTCAGTGGCTAGAGCTTGTAGATCTGGGAAGACATCATCTTCTGAGGCCCTTTTGATGTATAAAGTCTCCGGCTTGGCAATCATAATGTGTAGATCTATGTGTTGTGAAGTTTTGAGATCATCCTTGTCCTAAAAACCTCATCTTGATGGATGATCCGAGTTGGTTGAGATTAGTTGTCCTTTTAGACCTTAGGAGAGGTCTTGAGTAAGAAAAATGAGGTCCCAAGGGCTTTGGTTGTCTCATATGTGATATATATAGGTCTTAATGGATTAACACCTTGGATTAGGAGCTTTATGGATATCCCAAGTAATAAAGTTTGAGACTTTATGAATCCTAGGCATATTTGGTCTATGGATATGAAGTTTGGGCTTAAGAGCTTAAGCCATTAAGATCTTATGAGAAGTTGTAGTTCAGCGGAGTTACGCCCCGCGTAAATGGGAAGTACGCCCAGCATAGTGGGTCTGTGCCCTGATCCCAATTCGCGAGCATCGTTGTACGCCCAACGTACCAAGGAGAGTACGCCTAGCGTACTCCCACTGTTGGGTTTTCATTTTGGGCCTTAAGAGATTGTGCTGTTATTGGGCTATTAGAGTTTGGGCCGTAACTGGGCATTTTGGATTGAGCATTTTGGACTCACTAATTATTATGGACCTTGGATCTAGGCCCATTTGGTGATTTGGGCCCAATTTAGTAAATTGGGCCAATATTGGGCTTTGTATGAGAATTGGACTTTGGGCCTTGGCCCACTGAGAGGATGATGGACTTGATGAGTGTTGTGGGCCTTAGTCATGGACCAGTTTGGGTTGAGGGTAAAATGCTCAATTTACCCTTGGAAGGATTTTGTGCTTGCACTAATGGTTATTTTGCTACTTCGGATAGTTCGGGATTCTTGGTGAGATGGTGGTTCGGGCATCTGCTTCTTTAGTTCAGAGTTTCGGCAGTTGCGAGGTGAGTTATCCTCACTATATCGACAGGGTCTACGACACCATGGTCGGCCCTTTATCGGATTGTAATCCAGGTATCGTTGTTATGTTTTTGTTCTGCTCTGTTTTCATCCTGGTTAGGATGATATATGTTAGAGACCTGGTTAAAGTCGGTATCCTGGTATATAGGATGATGCTATGCTAGTGACCGGTTAGGTCGGTATCCTGGTTAGGATGATGTTATGTTATGTGATCTGCTAGATCGGTTTGATTGGATGTGAATTGTTATATGATTGAATGTTTATGTTCACATGGTTGTTGGACTGGGGTTGGGTTGAGGCGGGTCATGCTTTGTGATGTAGGCCAACATACCTAGGGTGGACCGGTTATCCCGAAGGCCCAGTGAGCGGTCCGGATAGGCTGTAGGCCCCACGAGGGCGGACCAGACATATCGAGGCTCGGAGAGTGGACCAGGCCGACTGAAGGCCCAGTGTGGGCGGATCAGTCATACTGTAGACTCAGAGAGTGGACCAGGTAGATTGAAGGCCCGGTGCAGGCGGACCAATCACACTGTAGACTCGATGTATATGGCTAGACTCGGAGGGTGCACCAGGTGGACTGAAGTCCCGGTACGGCGGATCAGTCACACAGTAGACCCGAAGTGCATGGCTGTTATGTGTTCTGTTATGATATGGCATGTTGTGCGTGTATGGTATATGTGGTTGGTAATTTGGGGGTATCTCACTAAGCTTTCGGGCTTACAGTTGTGGTTTAATGTTTTCAGGTTCTTCAGGAGACCGTGGCAAGGCAAAGGCGTGATCGTACTGCTCCTCAAGATTATGTTTTATGATGTGGTTCTGGGAAGACTATGATAATAACTGTATTGAAAACCTTTTTGTAATAACTTTATGAAACTGGGTTGTTTTTGAAAAGTTTAAATTGGTTGAAAATTTTAGAGCGTTACAAGTTGGTATCAGAGCCTTGGTTTGAGTGAACTGGAGGAACATTCGTGTGAATCCAGTCTCAAACCAAGGGGAGTTTTCAAAAGAGATTTTAAAATGGTTTTCAAAAATGAGTAAAGGAGGACGTGGAGGTACGATCAGCCAGAGCCAATAAGTAACCCCAAAATACCATGCATGATATTTGTTTTTGAGATATGATAGAACAACATGCTAATACTAGGCTAGGGATCTCCAGGATTTCATGATAATGTTGCTTGATTTATAATGCCTGCTATCCTAGGGTTTCTTCCGTGGGAGATTTCTAGTGTTCCTCTAGGAGTGAGGGTTGAGTGTGTGTTATGTATGTTCTTCACTAGGGTGTCGTGGTGATACTTGATATAAATATGGGTAGGTGTGGAAGGTAGTATGGGCCCTTACTACTGAAAGCACAGGACCCATACGCATATCAAAGAAGCCACAACCTCTAGGGTTGGGTTGGGGGTTGGTTCCCAGGATAGTGGGAAGTATCTGAGATCTCGCGATGTTTTTTTTAGTATGGTGGTTACGAGGCATGCTGGGAGTGGATCCGAGTCAGGATCGGGAGCAGGAGAGGGCGGTCAGGTTGGGTCAGTACCGCCCGAGATTATTGGTCAGATGAGCACATGCGAGTTGGACGCTAGGATTCGTGAGATCCTGCTTGATGAGGTTGCTGCGTTGTTCCGGGCCGAGTTGCCGGAACTGTTTGGGTCGATCAAGACCGCCATGGTCGAGTATTTTGATGAGCGCTATGCGGCTCTCACAGAGACGGCTGCCGCGGCGGTTACAACGCCTGTAGCAGCGGCAGGGGGAGGAGCGGGTCGAGGTTTTCAGTATCGGGACTTCGATAATACGAAGCCCCTACCTTCGATGGGGTTCAGGATCCGATTGTTGCTATGAGATGGTTGTCGGACGTGGAAGGGTGTTTCTTCACGTTTTCATGCCCTGCTGATCAGAGGGTGAGGTGTGCTCTGAACCTATTGAGGCTCGGGGCGAAGGATTGGTGGAGATTGACCACGGGGTCATTTTCGGATGCGCTGAGGGCTGTGGTTTCATGGGATCATTTCCGGGAGATGTTTAGCACTCGTTATGTTCCAAGGGTGGAGAGGGAGAGGTTGGCTCAGGAGTTCCTGTAATTGAAGCAAGATTCGGAGTCGGTGACAGAGATCACCAGGATGTTCACTGAGAGGGCGATGTTTTGCCCGGAGTTTGCTTCGGAGCAGGCTCAGATGTCCCGATATCTGAGTATGCTCAAGAGGGATATCAGGTAGTGTGTCTACGCAGAGGTGCGAGACCTTGTTGGAGTTGCAGGAGGCCGCCAGGCGGCGTGAGTTGGAGATTGAGTTGCAGTTGAGAGAGCAGAGACAGGCCCCGGTGCTGTCGCAGCCAGCGCCGAAACGGTCCAAGACTGTTGATTCTAGGTTGGGAGATCTGGGCAGCCGCACTTGTGCGAAGTGCGGGAAAGGTCACACCGGAGTTTGTAGGTCCGGTGGTGCGTGCCGTAAGTGCGGGAGAGAGGGGCATTATATGAGGGATTGTCGTCAGGCAGCCCCAGTTCAGGATATGAGGATTTGTTATCACTGCCATCAAGTTGGTCACTTGAGGGCCAACTGTCCGCAGCTTGTTGTAGGACCGGTGCAGGCTCCAGCAGCGGCCACCTTGAGGATTACGAGTGGAGGTCAGGGTGGAGCAGAGCCCCCGAGTGCTCAGGGTCGTGCTTTTCAGCTTATAGCAGAGGAGGTCAGGGCAGAGCCGGATTCAGCTGAGGGTATGTTTCCTTCTTGATATCTTGTTATCTTATGGTTGTTATGAAGTATTATATCTGCTTGTCTTGTTCACATAATTCATGGTATTGCATTCGTCTGATTTTTCGGGTTTATTGTATTATTGAGGAATCGATACGTGGGGTTGAAATCGGTAAAATTTTGGTTGTATGGTCTTGTTGTCGGGTATAGCAATTGCGATTTGAGAAGTGTTCAGCGAAGAGTTGAACTCCGTTAGAGCTCGAGATGTGTGATGCCGGGAAGGAGATTTTGTGGAGGTTGCTCATTTTGATTCAGTTCAAGTAAAAGAGAATTGTTGAGTAAGAACGTTTAAGGGATGCCAGTCAGGTCACCAGTGGTTGGTAATCAGTGGTCTAAGTGGGGGAGAATTGGAAAATTCTCAGGAGGATCGGCAAGTATTGAGGTTTATTAGCCGTTGAGATTCGACAGTGTTTCAGTCAGCCAAGAGTGTGGGCTGGTGTGAGTAAGTGACAGACCAATAGGGGCAGGGAGCAGACCATGGGTTTAGGAAAGATAGTGGTTGATATGAGACCTGGGTTTAGGCCATGGAAAGGATTTCGGGATCGGAACGAGTTTTCGGAACCCCTAGGGGGGGCTAGAACAGTATGTACGTGAAAGATTCCCTGGAAGGATAGTTGGAATGATGTATGATAGTTTGAGCGGTCCAGGAAAACTGAAGGCCGGAAGGCGTGCCAATCAGGCCGAAAGCTCGGGGAACGGTCCAGACAAGCTGAAGGCCCGGAGGGCGGTCCAGACATGCTAAATGTTTTGAGAGTGGTCCAAATGGGCTGAAGGCCTGGTAAGGCGGTCCAGTCATGCTGAAAACTCTGTATGTGTTAGTGGAGCAATTTGAGGGGAATGAGAGAACATGTCGTCAGGATATGGTAATTGATATGGTCTGGCCCCAAGTATTGATCATGTTAATGGAAGGCAGTGTATGGACCTGAGAGTCCTTTCGAGCAAGAATCAGAGTAGGCGAAGTTCGAGGATAGCAGTTGCTCTACATGGATAGTGTAGAGTGGAGTTTAGCTCAGTGGCACGCGCAAGCGCGTGAGGGTTGTTGAGTGGATTTCCTGGAAAGGAAAAGGTATGTAGCTCCGGAAGGAGTGTGGGTCCTCCATTAGGGGAGGAAATGGAGTAAATGGATGATCGTCGTGCCCCCGTCATATTTTCAGTCTCCTTAGAAAAGGAGGAGGTTAGTGGCTCTAGATTGGAGATTTGGAATAGAGGAAGGTAAGACAGCAGGTTAATAAACTCGGGAGTAGTTTGGACCGGTGTTGAGGTAGGTATAAAAGATTTCAGTCGGGGGCCAAGGACCTGGGGACCATGATAGAGAAGATGCAGTGGTAAGATTGCATGAACCTAAGTTGATTGAGTAATCGGAGTCTGTAGTGCAGGGGATGTTCTGAAGTGTATGTTGCAGTAGGCTTCGAGGACGAAGCCTAATTTAAGTGGGGGAGAATTGTAACACCCCGTTCTTGAATTATCTATTTATGGGTTCTCGAGATCAAGAGTAACGGCGTTTCGGTCCATAATGTGGAGATAGAGTTGACGAGAATGGACTTATGATGGAGAAAATGTTGTAAATTAAAGATATTGGCAGCAATGGTCCCTAAGGGGGAAGTTTAGCAATGGGGTCCCATTCATGCCAAGCATGCATGCATGTGTTTGGCTGGGTACGCCCAGCGTAAGCCGGACGTACGCCCAGTGTAACGAAGGAAAGGAACGCGGGGGTCGTTTGACGTACGCCCAACGTACATCTATCATTCAGAAACCCTAAATTTAGGGCCAGCCACTATATAAGGAACATAATGGTTCCAACCCTAGCCTCCATAAACACTCTCTCATCCTCAGAAGCCCTAGATAGCCGTTCCACCTCCATTGTTGGGTGTGTTTGACCTTGGAAAGCTTGTTTTGGCAAAGGAGAGTCTAGAAGAAGAAAGAGGAAGTTGTCAAAGAAGGAGTTGAGTGGCTGGAGCTTGTAGATCTGGGAAGACATCATCTTCTGAGGCCCTTTTGAGGTATAAAGTCTCCGGCTTGGCAATCATAATGTGTAGATCTATGTGTTGTGAAGTTTTGATATCATTCTTGTCCAAAAAACCTCATCTTGATGCATGATCCGAGTTGGTTGAGATTAGTTGTCCTTTTAGACCTTAGGAGAGGTCTTAAGTAAGAAAAATGAGGTCCCAAGGGCTTTGGTTGTCTCATATGTGATATAGATAGGTCTTAATGGATTAAGACCTTGGATTAAGAGCTTTGTGGACGTCCCAAGTAATAAAGTTTGAGACTTTATGAATCCTAGGCATATTTGGTCTATGGATATGAAGTTTGGGCTTAAGAGCTTAAGCCATTAAGATCTTATGAGAAGTTATAGTTCAGTGGAGTTACTCCCCGCGTAAATGGGAAGTACGCCCAGCGTAGTGGGTCTGTGCCCCGATCTCAATTTGCGAGCATCGTTGTACGCCCAACGTACCAAGGAGAGTACGCCCAGCGTACTCCCTCTGTTGGGTTTTCATTTTGGGCCCAAAGAGATTGTGCTGTTATTGGGCTATTAGAGTTTGGGCCGTAACTGGGCATTTTGGATGGAGCATTTTGGACTCATTAATTATTATGGACCTTGGATCTAGGCCCATTTGGTGAGTTGGGCCCCATTTAGTAAATTGGGCCAATATTGGGCTTTGTATGAGAATTGGACTTTGGGCCTTGGCCCAATGAGAGGATGATGGACTTGATGAGTGTTGTGGGCCTTAGTCATGGACCCGTTTGGGTTGAGGGTAAAATGGTCAATTTACCCTTGGAAGGATTTTGTGCTTGGGCTAATGGTTATTTTTCTACTTTGGATAGTTCGGGATTCTTGGTGAGACGATGGTTCGGGCATTTGCTTCTTCAGTTCAGAGTTTTGGCAGTTGCGATGTGAGTTATCCTCACTATATCGACAGGGTCTATGGCACCAAGGCCGGCCCTTTATCGGATTGTAATTCGGGTATCGTTGTTATGTTTTTGTTCTGCTCTGTTTGCATCATTGTTAGGATGATATATGTTAGAGACCTGGTTAAGGTTGGTATCCTGATATATAGGATGATGCTATGCAAGTGACTGGTTAGGTCGGTATCCTGGTTAGGATGATGTTATGTTATGTGATCTGCTAGATCGGTTTGATTGGATGTGAATTGTTATATGATTGAATGTTTATGTGCACATGGTTGTTGGACTGGGGTTGGGTTGAGGCGGGTCCTGCTTTGTGCTATAGGCCAACATACCCAGGGTGGACCGGTTATCCTGAAGGCCCAGTGAGCGGTCCGGATAGGATGTAGGCCCCAAGAGGGCGGACTAGATGTACCGAGGCTCGGAGAGTGGAACAGGCCGACTGAAGGCCCTATGCGGGCGGACCAGTCATACTGTAGACTCAGAGAGTGGACCAGGTGGATTTAAGGCCCGGTGTAGGCGGACCAATCACACTGTAGACTCGATGTATATGGCTAGACTTGGAGGGTGGACCAGGTGGAGTGAAGGCCCGGTACGGCGGACCAGTCACACAGTAGACCCGAAGTGCATGGCTGTTTTGTGTTCTGTTATGATACGGCATGTTGTGTGTGTGTGGTATATGTGGTTGGTATTTTGGGGGTATCTCACTAAGCTTTCGGGCTTACAGTTGTGGTTTAATGTTTTCATGTTCTTCAGGAGACTGTGGCAAGGCAAAGGCGTGATCGTACCGCTCCTCATGATTATGTTTTATGATGTGGTTCTGGCAAGACTCTGATAATAATTGTATTGAAAACCTTTTTGTAATAACTTTATGAAACTGGGTTGTTTTTGAAAAGTTTAAATTGGTTGAAATTTTTAGAGCGTTACAGGTGCAATGGTAGCACCGAAGGGGCTCCAAAATGGAAATGGGAGCCGGAAGAGGAGACACAAGATCACTATCTAGATTTGTTCGCATCAGCAGACTTCGAGGATGAAGTATAGTTCAAGTGGGGGAGATTTGTAATGCCTGTTCCAGGTATCATTTGATTTTCTAGGTATTTTAGGGTTTTAGATTGGAACTCGACGAGTTGGGGAGCTCCATATCGTCGAGTAGAAATTGTTTTTGGACGCGGGACTTAGGATTTACTCGACGTGTTGGAAGGATCAACTCGATGAGTAGACGCTGTAAAGAAAAACCCTAATTTTCAAGGATTTGTACACTATTTAAAGAACTTATGGCTCATTCTCAGCCTCTCTCATCGTTCTTACAGTCTAGAGAAACCCTAGTTCGAGCCTTATACCTTCTTGAGTGTGAGACAAAGCTTTGGAGAGTGATTTTGGTGTGGTTGTGAAGGATTTTGAAGCTTGAAGGAGTAAAGAGAGAAATAGTAGATCCAACATTTACTCTGTATTGGCGACCATCTTGAGGTATAAAGTCGCTTTTGGTGCATAATGGTGTCATTATTAGATTGGAACTTGTTATGAGGATAGGGTTTCAGATTTGGACATCTCTAGACCTTCATGGACATAAAGTTGCTCACTTTATCTAGTCTTAGCCTTTTTCCATGCCCTAAACTTTTTATAAACCTTAGTTTTGAGTGTTTTAGCCTCTTAAGGTCTTGCATACACATAAAGTTGGCAACTTTATGTGGTAACTATGCCCTAGGGGGATGGATCTGTAGTTTACACTACTAGAAAAATAGCCTTTTACGACGCATAATGCGTGTCGTAAAACTCTCAGACGACGCGCAAATGCGTGTCAAGGAAGGCCCTGTCATAACGAGAGATTACGCGCTTTTGCGCGTCGTCGATGCGCATTTATGACACGCATTTACGACGTGCAATTATGACACGCAATGCATATCAAGGAAAGCCCTATCATAAAGAGAGACGACACACAGTTGCGTGTCGTAACGTTACGACGTGCGTATTTATGACACGCAATGCGTATCAAGGAAGCCCCTGTCATAAATGAAGATGTCACGCATTTGTGTGTCATAAACTTCAGTAACCATTTTCGATATGCATTTATGACGCTCTTTACAATGCTCATTTAAGCATAATACAAAAAACAAATATATACCAAAACAATCAATTTCATCCAATAACATGATGTCAAAAATTGTAATACATTGATATTAAGGGGATCTAATTGTACATTGTTATTAAGAGGTTTTCCTTAACTATATATATAACCTAATACTACATTGCCATTTTGGGACACCTTCAACAATGTAATGCTATACAAACTAAGATGTACACAAAGATGATAAACATCAAATTCCAACTAAGTAGAGTTGCATCTTGCCTTTCATAATTCTTTAAGACTAATGAACCCCTGCTTTGATAATTCTTGTGACATGATCAAATAAAAATAAAAATATTAATATGCTAATATAACTATTAGAAGAATCAAACATGTAATGTTAGTTGTAAAAGACGAAATTACCCTTTTCTCATCCAAAGAATGTGGCACTGCACTTGAGATATGATATTTGATCCATCTGGTGTTCCGGGTTCCATTAAGAAATGTAGTCAGATTGTTAGACGTACATTATTGGTTGCAGATAATGTACACATATGAAACACACATGAAAAAGATGCGACAGAGGGTATTTAGGTAATTACCTTATCTCACGCATTGCTTCAACAGGGGACATGCATAATCTATAATAGTGTTTAATAGCTGAAAACATTAAAAAAATGATTATTACTAATGTATCAGGATTCTATAATCTATAGTAGTGTTTAATAGCAATAAAAATACTTGATCCAAATTAATTACCTGATGGAGACATACACTTGAATGCAAAAAGTGTAAGAATAACCTCAATAGAGAAAGACCCCTGATCAACAAAATCACCATCAAACTAATATGGATTTTCATCAGAGGGAAGATCAATAAGCACAAAGATGTTTAGCAAATCAAAAAACTGCATTGATTGAAAATGGTTAATCAGAAAAGAAAAAAGATACAAAATGGTACTTTTTCTTTCAACTTCTTAAACATTGTTTAGAAATTGTTTACCTGACCATGTACATCACCACAAACTGTGAAGTGTTTTCCATCTGGAACTTTTACATCAACAAGAGAAGGCAAATCCATTAGAATGTCCCAGCAGATATGAGTCGCAGAAGTGCCGTGACTGGAACACGTTCTGGATATGATCATCTGTAGGAAGTTGAGGGACCAAAAGATCAAGATTTAATTGTGTCGTAGTCAGCAAAGAGAGCCTGTCAATCCGTCTTCAGCGATAATGGTATAAATTGCACTCACAAAATGTCACACCCGATATGATCATAATATTAGAGTAAATTACAAAATTGACATACATTCATAGTATTTAAAATTTAAAATGTCATTCCCAAAATGACTTCAAAATTTGGACTGAATTTGCAATTTTGAGTAAAGCATAGGGACCATATTTTTAATGAAATGCAAACTTAAGGACGACTTAAAATTTGGGACCGAGCTTGCAATTTGTAGTGCAACACAGGGACCAATTTTGTAATTTACTCTAATATTATGATCATATTAGGAAAAGTAACAAAACTATGTTATTTTCCATAACTAATTACCGGATCCATTTAATGTCACCAATATGCCCTTACTTTTTGAAATAAGCAAGTAACAAAACTATGTTAATATCAATTTACTTTCGTTAAAATATTTAACTTTGCAATAAATAAATTTGTTACTCCATTTATGGAAAAATTAAGAATAATCATGATCATCTAAGAATGAAATGAAGGTTACCATTTTATCAATGCTCTCTGGTGATAAAGATGACATTGCTTGTTGAGCTTTTTCTGCATCATATCTGGACTTATATTTTTCATCATTGATGACATCATCTACACATATTAAACCAAATATAAATTCATAAATTTCATATACTGGGATTATTAAGAAACCTCATGCATAGCTGGATTCTTCATTTGATTTTTTAATTGTTCCTGCATATCAAAGCTTGAACCCGGGAAGCTAGGTTGAGGGGTATTTCTGGAATTTGACACCCCTCTCTAAGTGCTACTCTCACCAATATCCTCATTAAAAGTTGAAAAATCCCTTTCTTGACCTTCTGACTCTGTATTTGATCCAGATCCATTTAATGCCATTTTGGACATTTTTTGGAGCTCTTCTGGTGGCATCATGTTCATCATATCAGTTGCTGTTATGAGCATATCGGGTGTGACATTTTACCCTGAGAAATGATAATCATTAGGTATATTTTCAAAGCACTCAACAATTCATGCAAACATTTGCTCATTTTATTCTGCTTTGTAATACAAAAATAGTTATGATGGAATGGAATCACAAAGGTCTGGAATGGAATTACTGATCATTTACAAAAATTTGACCCATGCAAACCTTATCACTAGTTTCAACTAAAGTAAAGAGAAAATTTGATCCATATATTAGAAATTGGATATATTCAAGAGGGTACAAAAAGAGAACACCTCATATATTACACAAAAATTACAAACATTCTCAAATGTAACCACATACAGAGCTTTTTAGGGCTAGAAGCTTTTACCCATACAATTACTTACACGATTATATGCTATTATTCTTGCAATTTTCATGCCGTAATTGTTATTTAATGAGATTCTACAAATAAAAATATCCATTGATATGTAAAAGGAATCATATCTCATAATTCATGAAATATTCATGTGATGATCATCACTTGAACTTATGCATATCTTTTGATTTTTTAAATATTTTGACGCCTTTCAACATCAAAGTGCACATCCAATATGCTTGTTATGCTAGCTTCTATCTTTTGACCAACTTTGACTGGGCCAACACCTTTTGGTGTTCTTACTCAAATAATTCATTAAGTTAAGGTAACTAGATTTAATTAGTTGATTGCCATATTTTCTAGGGTAGTTAAATGTGCATTCATTTATGCAACAAAATGATTTTTTTTGTTAAACAAAAACACAAAATTAGTTTAGAAAATTTACCTGTGAGTATGACATTGCCTTCAAGAAGTGTCATAATAGAAATAATGTGACTAATAAAAAACGGGATCTTAAATATCATATCTACTGTAGACCCTTTTTGTCTTATTTCTCCATCAATCTGAGGGGTAAAACCGTAAAACATTAGTTTCGACATATAAAATTTAATTATTATTATGGAATGGTGGGGCTACCTTTAACCACAATTCCAAGCTAGGAGGATCTGGCACCCTTGACAAAGACATGCAAATTATTTAAATATGTCTATTAGTTATCAACTAATATAATAAGATAACCAAATCCTAATCAAATTAACAATTTACCAGAAAAGAGAATCTTACAATGGAGCTGATAGGTGTGAAAGTGTCCTGTCCTTTAGCAACAGTCCAGGGAAGACCTAATGTTCAATAAATAAATAAAAAAACAAGGAGCTCTCACTTGCTTATTTCACTTGTCACTTTCCTTCACTAAACCTTCTGCTTTTGCTCCTGATGGATAACAACATTCTTCATTAGCCTGCACTTTGGACAAATAAACCATTAGCACAAAATATAAATCATAATCTCTAAGCTTACAAACAAAAAAAATGTCGACTTACAAACAAAAAAAAATGTCAGCCCACCTCAACACTAGGAGTATCACTACTGTTGTCAACCATCTCCATGGAGCTTTCCACCATTTTCTCTCCCCACATAGCAACCAGTTCAAAAGCTGCACACGTTCTATGAAATTATCAGTAACAAAAAAAATAGTTATATTTCCCCATTATACACAAATATATTATTACCTTTTACAGGGTCTTCTGCAGTATACCACTCGTTCCAAGGACAATCATCATCCCATTGTATTTGTGTTCTAAGATTGTTCGTTCTTTAGATCCTCTTCAATCAATGCAGGAAATAAACCAAAATTTCCTTAGTGTTTTCTCATACTTGTCTACTTTTTTCTGTTATGATTACTGCTAACAGGACCAAATATGATGAATTGGTGCTTATTGACATTGGAGATTGTTTATGGATGGAAACAAGTAATAAAAGTTCTATAATAACAATTAGGTATACAATTTTATCACAAAGGAATGGAATGGAACAAGTTCTTTTCATTCTCAATGTATACAGATCTATTTATAGCACCAATTCAGTACAAACATCAGATAGGTCAAATTCAACACTACGTTCTCTTTATTCATTGTGAGACATTCAAATCATGTTGATATTTTACCCCTCTCTAGAAAATTGTAAAATTTGGAACATGCGAATTGGAGAATGAGGTAGGATGAGAACGACTAGTGATAAAGGAGAATTAGGTGCCCTACCATCACCCTCATCCTAAATCAAACGCATATCTCAACAAATTGGCATACAAATTTATAAACTAGGGGATGATTTCCTGGAAAAAAACATAAAATTTAAGAAGGTGAATTGATTCATGTTTAGAATTAACATGAACATATATAAAATAAAAAACGAAAATCGAATAAATTGTAAAGGGATTGTAGAATTACCAAAAAAAGGAACATATAGAGCACTGTTTTATAGAAATTGGTTCCCCCTTCAGCTCTTCGCCAATCTTCATCTGGTGGAGGAGACACATCTTCTGGCTCCAATGATTTCGTTTCTTATCACCCACATCTTCTGGCTCCATCCCTTATGTGGAATTAACCTTATCTATTAAGTGCAAAGTTTTTTTTTGGAATGGAAGACCTGCTGTATACTCACTGCTGCTTTCGTTTCCAACTATCAAACACTACCGAGACCACCTGCAACAAGGAAGCACAAACAAAGAAGAAAGAAAAATATTCATCTATGGAGGAGAGAGATGAGAGAAAACCCGATGGAGGGGGAGAGACGTGAAGGTGGATGCATCGATTAGGGAGAAAACAAACTCATAGAGTGGAGTGAAGTCGGATTTAGGAGAAGTTGTACTAGTTTTAGGGAGAAATCGAACCAGTTGGTCTTTGTTGTTGATCTTCTTTGTCGTGTTTACTGGCTCGTGAATAGAGAGAAAGGTTAGGGTTTCTTGATTGAGAGAAAGGTTAGGATTGATAGAATTTATGAGAAAGATCTTGCGGAAGGAGTTGATAAAGCCTGAGGCTGTGACAATGACCATATGGGATAACGAACGGCTAACTCTAGTGTAGGTGCAATATGCATGCATTGATGCTTTTTCTGAGTTATAGAATGGGGAGGTTCTTGATTGAGAGAACCTGAACTAATTCAAAGTTGAATTCACTATTTTTGATCTAAGGCACCGTTTCTCAAGAACAAATTAGGGTTCTTAATATTTAGGGATTTATGATTTATGGTGATTTGGGGAGTCGTAGTAGGTGGGATGTTTAATATTTTTGGGAATGGAAAATGGTTATGAATGATTTAGGGTTCATATCAGAGGATTTTAGAAGGAGAAGGAGTATCAGGCGGGGTATTTAATTTTTTTGGGATTTCATTTCCCAAAAAAAATACTGAGAACGCGCCTTCTTAAAAAATATAAAGCGACACCTTTACACGACACGGTTTTTATGATAGGTGCCCTCCGTATTTCTTTTTTTTCTTTTCTTTTCTGACACTAATTTCAGGGCACGCATAAATACGTGTCATCTATCCTTCAAATTTTAGAAGAGATGCCATTATTTTAGGGCGCACGCTTTTTCGTATCGTAAATCACTGCGTGTCATTGTTTGCACGTCATTAAAGGGTTGTTTTCTAGTAGTGTTGGAGTCTTGAATTCCACTAGAAAGGAGTGAACATGAAAAGGATTGAAGGGACTCGACAAGTTTCTTAGCCAACTCAACGAGTCAGGCAAGGTTCACCCGTTTTCGGGATCTTGAGTGATCTCGGTGAGCTGATTAGGGGTTTTGGTCGCTTTGATTATCTTTTATTTCAAATTCCAGAACAGACTATACCTTCCTTCATGTTCTAATCACATCTTAAAAGGTAGAATTTCTAGCTACAAGAGACTATCGCGGTACCTCTACCGATCGCTTTGATGATCTTTTATTTCAATCTTCTGGCTTAAGTCAGATGCTACATCAAACCTGTTTCTCTAAACCACGTAACATACTTATCGTAGTCAGACTCAATTCGATATGACCACTAGGGTCGGAATAACAATCATCTTCTTAGTCATTACCGAAATGATGGTAACGACATATTTGAATAAAACGATATCAATTACTAGCTTCTTGGTAACCTTGTGACTTTCCCTAATCCAAGCGTGAGTCCTGTGCTTCCGGTAGTATAGGCCTCTACTACCATTCACACCTACTCATACTCGTCCCAAGTATTGTCTCGCAGTTCTCCAAGTTATTATCACAAAAACAATTTTAACACATACAAATGTGTCCAAACAATCATATAGTTTTTCCTAGACTCTACTAGGACTTCCTCCATGCGTATCTTCAATCATCAATTCTGCTTCAACTCGGTTGGTGGTGGAAATGCCATACGATGGGACAACTTCGGGAATTACACCAATTGTTCCATCATCCCGCTAATCGAAGGTGTACTTTGGACGTACTGTACTCCTCTAAACGTACTGCCTGACATATTCTAAAGGCAAGATACCACTCTTACGATATCTTCCGATAGGTGTCATTCACTATCATAAGACTTTTCATTTCCTTTATTTACTCAATTCTCTATGAGTCTTCACCATGACGTTATTTTCACGGAAGCATGCATTCAGTGCATCGAGACAAGAATATAGATAGAGAAGATTTAGACGTGAAATCCTCCTTATTACTCCGAAAGTTACATACCAGTTCTAATACCGTAATCAAACGTTTAGAAATCTGAACACATAAAATTTCCAGATCCGGTCGGCAATAGACCATAGATCCGATCAAATGATAATATCATAAAACATCACAATCATTAAGCACATAAAGCAATTTATGCATCTTCCCTAAATGAGCTAGTGCTCGTGTCTATTTAGGTGTACTTTCCTAAAATTTATTAGACACACTCCTCAACATCATTGCTTAGCATTCTAAGTTTAAGTCTAGAAATAAATCCATATTCCTAGTTCGCTTAAACTAATGCTCTGATACCAACTGTGACATCCCCATTTTTACGGCCAGAAAAGACCGATTTTGTTTATTCTTTATAAAAAGCAGAGTACCTCATTTAATAAAAATGTTGCAGAATTTGTTCCCAGTAAGACATGATAAATACGTTATCAAAGTATTTCCGAAGAAAAATATTTCTATTCATTTTAAAACATTTGGGATGTCATCGTCAATACAGAAACATTAGCATACACAGAGCTTACATTCATTATCACTACAGATTTACATCTCCTTAATCTCTCAGTGTAGTGTAGCTTTATATCGACACCTGTGATACAATTAAACTGAGTGGGTCAGATTAGGAAACCTGGTGAGTACATAGGGTTTTCAACCCACAATAATATAGTTAATTTTTTTCTTCACATAATACATGATGTCAAACAATTAACCCGATTACCCATCCCCATTTTCTTCATTTAATATTCCCTACAGAACTATCTTAAGGGTCATCTCCTATATCGTATTTACCACTCATCTCTTTACATCGCATTTCCTTATATGATCGTTCCTAAGGACTTTTCCTAAGGATCATCTCCTACATCCCATAGACAACAATGATTCGGGCATTACTCCCTCCATACATGCCTAGTAAGGGTTGGGGTATCATCGCATGAATACGTAGTTACAACATCACATGAACTCGTAATTCATAGTAAGAGTTAGAGTATCATCACATGAATACGTAGTTACAACATCGCCTGAACGCGTAATTCATCACCTACAGGTTATGAGCCTCCTGGTGTTTCCACGGGGTTGTCTATAATAGTCCGTGGTCGCCATCTGTACTCTGGTTGATGACTACATCTCCAAATTTCCGGGCAAGGTTATAGTATCTTTCATCCTACATCACCGATTCATCATCACCTATCTATCATCACCTATCTTTCATCATTTTATTTCATCACACGCTATTTCATCTACCCATGTTTTATCCTAACATATTTGTAGATATAAAATAAATATATAGTTTAAATCATTTAAAACATATATAAAATCATTCATCCAGCATAGACATCAAGTATCCAGATAATATGCACACATAGCATGTAATTTATATAAAATACTTCATATCTATGTGTAAGATGAAAGAGCCTATGCACTCACTTGATAAGGTGGTGACTTGGTACTCGGACAACGCTTCGTTTACTTTAAAATAATTCCCTTTGACGAAACCTAGTATTATTACCACTAGATTTTAGTCTAATATTTACCGTGACTAATTAGTAGTCTTATTATTATTATTATTATTATTATTATTATTATTATTATTATTATTATTATTATTATATAAGCTTTTAAACAATACTTTTCAACCACTATGTACAGACAGGGGCCAGACATAAAACACCGGAGGGCAGGACCATTTTGGCATATAGCCCTTCTGAAATCCAACAAACCTATGCGGCCCTTTAAACTAGATTACCCATACTGCAAGTAGTTAAAAAGATATTATAACGACACTTATATAAGTCATAATAATAGCTCAAATATTTATTATAAGTTCATAATAACAATACTAATTTTAAATATAAGCTATATTAAAATATAGTAGGCATAACTTACTTACAAGGGGGTTTTAGCTAGGAGTCGGACTCTGCAGGGGCAGAACTTCGTCGCCGAATCTTTCTAAGAAAGATTCGTGCAGCGCTTCAGTGCTCACCTTACTATACTAAAACTACAGAAAGAGAAGTCAAATCACGAGGGACTGAAATGCTTGGGGGATAAGAAGAGAAAGACTCTTGAATCAAGAGAATGGTGCAAGAAATATGAGAGCTAGAGGCTCTTATTTATAGTAATTGAATTTACAAAAACTACCCTCCACAATTACTTAATGACCTTATAGTTATATAAACGACTAAACACCCCTTCATATTACTATTTTAAATAGATTTAACGATATTTGTACTAAAGTAATGTCGAAAGTACTCAACAATAGTCTTATAATGACCGCATCGTCGATACCTTTCTAATGATATATACATTTGTATATATATGTATATGTATATATGATTTATACTTTATTTTAATACGTAAATATGCTATTATAATTTATAACTCGTTCATAAGAACTCCATTTTTGATGTTTTTTACATCCACGCGTAGGCGGGACCGTACACTACAACTTTCTTTTAGACTCCGTCGGCTAATTTTGACTTTATTTTTAAAGTTATATTTTTAATAGGTCGGGACAAGAAAATTCTGTTAAAAATTCATAACTTCTTCATTCGACGTCCGTTTTCGTCTGTCTTTTTACCGTTGCGCTAATATTAACGAGATCTTCGATTCTCTTTTAGGTTGCGTCGGCCAAAAATCGACCGATCTAAAATTCGAATTTCGGACCCTGCACTGCTAGGCCAAATGTTAGAAAATTCATAACTTACTCATACGAAGTCAGATTTGGGCGTTCTTTTTATGGACACTCTCAGTTTAACATATTCTACGACATTTGTTTAGATTACTAAGGCTAAAAAGTCCTCTACCATAAATTCACTATTTACGTCTCCCGGTGTCGTGCCGGTTTTGCTATAAAACTTCGACGGACCATAACCTCTTCGTTATAACTCGGTTTTCGGTGTTCTTTATATGTACGGAACCCTTGAGAAGTATTCTACAACTTGGTTAATATTATTTATTCTAAATAATCTTTTGTCGAAAAGTCGTTTTCGACCCTTATTATCTCTAAATTGACTAGCCCGGATCTACGAGCATTACAGATTGAGACCATGCGGGGGTTCCCATGGCATTAGTGTAAGACCTTGGAAGGTTTCGATTGCATTCTAGTATATTTGTATGTTTATCTTGTATGATATTTCTTGGTAGTAAAGACAATGTAGGGGTTCCCATGGCATCCTTATATGTTGTATGCATGGCTTATATGGTTTATGTAGCTTTCATAGCTAATATGGATTATGTGATTATGTTGATTGTGTGGGGTATGCTATGGGGAACTCACTAAGATTTAGCTTATAGTTTGTTGATTGTTTCAAGTACTTCTGAGCCTAAGTGAAAGGGCAAGGCTTAATGACGCAACATGCACTCTCGCAAGCATTTTATGGGACACTCTGATATTTGAAATAAAAATGTTGATATTATGAATTTGAAAACAATTGTTCTTGAGATTTTGTGGTTTACTAAAAATATTTTAATTGTTTAAAGATGAAAAAAATTTCTTTTGAAAACTTAGGCCGTTACAAAGTCTTTCCCGAAATATTCCTGGATTGCCCCCTGATAGACAAGTAGGGTTTCAAATAAACTTGTTGCCAGGATCAACGCCAATAGCAAAAGCACCATACCGATTAGCATCGACAAATATGAATGAGCTTATGACGCAACTTCAAGAGTTGTTGGACAACAGTTTCATTAGACGTAGTTCATCACCCACAGGGAGCTCTAGTGTTATTCATGAAGAAGAAGGATGGAATCATGAGGATATGCATAGACTACATAGAACTAAACAAGGAAACTGTAAAGAACAAGTACCCATTGCCAATGATTGATGATATGTTCGATCAGTTGCAAGGTTTGAGCTATTTCTCAAAGATCGATCTTAGGTCAGGATATCATCAGCTGAGAGTAAGAGAGCAGGATATTGAGAAAACTGCATTCAGAACAAGATATGGACACTATGAGTTCTTGGTTATGTCATTTGAACTAACCAATGCTCCAACAACATTCATGGATTTGATGAACAGGGTTTGTAAACCATTCCTCAATAAATATGTGATAGTGTTCATAGATGACATTTTGGTTTACTCAAAGAGCCAACAGGAGCATGGCAAGCACCTACGAGAAGTGTTAGAAGTTTTGAAGAAAAAGAAACTGTACACAAAGTTCTCCAAATGTGATTTTTGGATTCGAGACATCCAATTCTTGGGTCATGTGGTCAACCAAGAAGGAATAATGGTTGATCCAGCTAAGATTGAAGCTATGATGAAGTGGAAACGACCAAAAAGCCCCACATAGATTCGAAGCTTTCTAGGATTAGTTGGATATTACCGAAGGTTTATCCAAGGCTTTTCTTCGATAGCTTCTCCATTTACAACTATGACCCATAAAGGAGCTAGATATACATGGAGTGAGAAAAACACGAAGAAGCATTCGAGAAGCTAAAGAAGAAGTTATATGAAGCACCAATTCTTTCTTTACCTGAAGGAGTTGAAGACTTCGTAGTTTATAGCGATGCATCTGGAGTTGGTTTAGGTTTTGTTTTCACCCAAAAGGATAATGTGATAACATATGCATCGAGATAATTGAAAGAGTATGAAAATAACTACCCCACTCATGATCTGGAGCTGAAACGGTAGTATTCACATTAAAGATATGGAGGCATTATCTTTACGGCAAGAAGTGCAAACTTTTCACCGATCATAAAAGTCTTTAATATCTCTTTGATAAAAAAGAATTGAATATGAGGTAATGACGTTGGCTAGAGTTGCTTAAAGAGTATGACTATGAGATACTTTACCACCCTGGTAAAGAAAATGTCATAACTGCTGATCTAAGCCGAAAAATGAGCCTTGAAAGGAGAAGGCCAAGAGCGTTAAGAATTGAAGTTGTCTCAATGATTGTGGAAAGAATCAATAAAGCTCAAGAATAATCTTCATAAAAAATGTCCGAAAAGAAGAAAGATTGGACAAAACATTGGTGTTCGGTATGAATAATCAAGGATTGAAGGTATTCCAACGTAGGATTTGGGTACCTAAGACGGGTGGAATAAGAGATTTTCTGATGGAAGAAGCTCACAAGACCATCTACTCGATTCATCTTGGCAGCACTAAAATGTATAGGGATCTGAAACCATACTACTGGTGGCTGACGATGAAGCTCAATGTTGCAAAGTATGTGGCCGAGTGTGTAACCTGTGTGAGAGTTAAGGCACAACATCAGAAACCATATGGGAATTTAGAACCTTTACCTGATCCCATGGGTAAATGAGAAGACATTACCATGGATTTTGTCACTAAACTACCCAGAACGAAGGACGGTCACGACATGATTTGGGTGGTCGTATATCGATTCACTAAGAGTGCACACTTCATAGCAGCCAATGAAAGATGGTCTATGGATAAGCTTACAAATGCTTAAATGAAGGAGGTAGTAAGACTTCATGTTGTTCCTTTAACAATTGTATCAAATCGTGATAGTCGTTTTACGTCAATGTTTTGGAGGAGTCTACACAAGGAATTGGGTAAAAAGTTGTGTTTAAGTACAACCTACCATCTGCAGACCGATGGTCAGAGTGAAAGGATGATTCAAACACTGGAGGATATGCTAAGAGCATGTACCCTAGAATTCCAAGGTAACTGGGATGAACATTTACCTCTGGTAGAATTTACCTACAACAAAATTTACCATTTGAGCATCAAGATGGCACCTTATCAAGCTTTGTATGGACAGAAGTGTCATATGCCGTCATGTTGGCTTGAAGTTGGAGAAAAGCAGATTATGGGCCTCGAGATAGTCCACCAGACTGCTGAAAAGCTGAAAGTGATTAGAGAAAGAATGTTAGCAACTTGGAATCATCAAAAGACCTATGATGATAAGAAAAGACGACCGATGACATTAGAAGTTGGAGATTCGATTTTTCTTAAAGTCTCACCTTGGAAGGGACTTATAAGATTTGGGAAAAGAGGAAAGTTGAGTCCAAGGTTCATTGGACCGTTCAAAGTTCTTCAGAGGATTGGGAACCAAGCTTACAAGCTAGAAATACTAGAAGAAGTAGATGGTATTCATAATACTTTCCATGTGTGTTATTTGAGGAAGTTCACTGGCAAAGTTCCAGACATAATTCCAATTTCAGAGTTGAGGATGGATGAAAATAAGGTTAATCGAAGAGTCGGAGGCAATTGTTTACCGTAAGACTAAGAAGTTGCGATGCAAGATGGTCGACTTAGTGCTTGTGCGTTGGAAACATACGAATGGGCCAACCTCACCTGGGAAACGGAGAGTAACATGATGAGTCGCTATCCGCATTTGTTTGCTGATGCATGATTCCGGGGACGAAAACATCCTAGGGGGAAAGAATTGCAACGACCGTGTTTCGAGGCTAAGCATTGATGCGATGATGTAAGAGTTAGGGTCAAAAAATGTAACTTATTTTGAAGTAATAAGAAGGAATTATTTGAATATTAAGTGAATAATGTGAATTTATATGCTTTATACTTGTTTATAATGATATAATAAATTAAGAATGAAAATAAGCGTCAAAAATAAAATTTTAGATAAACCTGAAATCTATGAAGAAGGTTGTAGTGGTCGTGACAAGGATTCCGAAGATATAAAGAATGTCGAAATCCGAGTTGTAACTAAGAAGTTATGAACTGTCGAAGTTTCGCGACAAAACCGACACGACGTTGTGTGACGTAAAAAGTGAGTTTACGATAAAGTGCTTTTTAGCCTTAGCTATCTAAACAAAAGTCGTAGTATACATTAAACCGAAAGCGTTCATAAAAAGAACGTCCAAGTTTGACTTCGTATGAGGAAGTTATGAATTTTCTAAGATTTGCCATAGCAGTGTGTAGCCCGGTGTTTGAAATTTAGATCGAGCGATTTTTTGCCAACATAACCTAAATGAGAATTGAATATCTCATTAACAAGAGTTCAACGATAAATATACAGTCGAAAACGGAGTCTGTATGTAGAAGTTATGAATTTTACACGGTCGTTAAACAATGCAATCTTCTCATACTATTAAATTTAAAATCGGTCGAGAATTAGCCAATGGAGTCAAAAGGAGAGTTGTAGATCTTGTCAATAATTACACGTGGATATAAAAAAACATAAAAAACGGAGCTCATATGCGAAAGTTATGGAGTTTAGAAGTCGGAAGGGTGTTGCAACGAAGTGGGTGACGTGGAGAATTTGAATAATATGAAATACAATAACATAATTACTATGGAAGTCAACACATGCAAAATGAAATGATAGTAAACGATTGAAAAAAGATAGAAAAACTTTACTCATAAATAAACAACAACTTTTATTCATCATCAAATGTCAATTACACTTTACACATTTCAAAGCTATCTAACTACTAAAACTAATATCGTCCTTCAGCCCTATGCGCCTCGCATGCTAGAGATGCTTAACCCTGCCCAGTCCCTTCGTGAGGGGATCTGCTGAGTTCTCATCCAATGATACCCTCTTTTCCATGAGGAGTCCTTCTTCTACTCGATGTTTGATGAAATAGTATTTTCTGTCGATGTGTCTGGATCTCACGTGATCCCTTGGTTCCTTGGCTAAGGCAACTGCACTTTCACTATCACAAAAAATCTCTATAGGCTCCTTTATAGCTGGTACAACTCCAAGGTCTCCAATGAAGTTCTTTAGCCATATATCCTCCTTCGCTGCCTCGCTTGCCGCTATATACTATGATTCACAAGTTGAATCAGCCACTGTCTCTTGCTTGGAACTTTTCCAAGAAATTGCTCCTCTGTTTAAGGTAAAGACCCAGCCTGACTGAAAGCGGAAATTATCCCTATCAGTCTGAAAGCTAGCAGCACTATACCCTACTACTCTCAATTCATCACTACCACCGAGGGTAAGGACCCAGTTCTTAGTCCTCCGCAGGTACTTGAGAATGTTCTTTACCGCAGTCCAGTAAGCTTTGCCAGGGTTCCCCTGATATCTGTTGACCATGCTCAATGCAAAAACCACATCACGACGAGTAGAAGTCATAGCATACATGATCGATCCTACAACGGAAGCATACGGTACTCGACTCATCTCTGCTATATCAGCCTCTATACTCAGGCTCTGAGTCTTACTCAGTCCGGCGTTACTCTGGATCGGTAACTCTCCTTTCTTAAAATTCTGCATGCTGAACCTATTCAGCACCTTCTCCAAGTAGGTACTCTAACTAAGTCCAATTAGTCTTTTACTCCTGTCTCTCAAAAACCTTATCCCTAGGATATAGACAACTTCTCTAAGGTCCTTCATAGCGAAACACTTCCTAAGCCAGGACTTTACTTCTTGCAAAGTTGGGATGTCATTTCCTATGAGCAGTATATCATCCACATACAGTACCAAAAAAGCTAACTATATTCCCACTAGCCTTGACATATACACAAGATTCATCTTCACTCCTCAAAAAGCCAAACTCTTTGACTTTCTCATCGAAACAAAGATTCCATCTACGAGGTGCTTGCTTTAATCCATAGATGGATTTCTCAAGCTTACACACTCTATTAGGGTACTCTGTACTGACAAAACCCTTTGGCTGACTCATGTAAACATCCTCAGCAAACTTTCCATTAAGGAAAGCAGTTTTGACATCCATTTTCCATATTTCATAATCATGAAATGCAGCAATGGCTAATATAAACCTAATAGACTTAATCTTCGCTACTGGTGAAAAGTTCTCATCATATTCAACTGCCGGAGTTTGAGAAAAGCCCTTTGCAACCAGTCGTGCCTTATAAGTGTGTACATTACCATCCATGTCGGTCTTCTTCTTGAAGATCTATTTGCACCTGACTGTCTTGCGACCTGGTACATTGTCAACCAAGTTCCAAACTTGATTGTCATACATGGATTGTATCTCGCTATCCATAGCCTCTTTCCATTTAGCAGCCTCAGGTCCTGACATGGCTTCCGTGTAGCTGTTCGGTTCATCCAGACTTACCAGTGTACTATCACTAATAAGTGTATCACCTTCCGCAGTAATATGGAAACCATAGTAATGCTCATGTGCATTCCTAACTCTCGTGGAATGCCATAGAGGTACAGACTCTTCTGTCGGATCAACTAGAGTTTCCTCCTGTAATGCCCTGATTCTTAGGTAATTCTTAAATAAGATTCATTGGGTTAAGCTCTACTCGATGAGTTGGTCGGCCTACTCGTCGAGTAGCAGCTGGGTGGGATCGCATGTTAAGTGACCTACTCGACGAGTCCATTCTGGACTCGGCGAGTAGGAGCTGGCAGTGGAAACCCTAAATCCCGGGGTTTGCACCTCTATTTAAAGGAGCCTTAGCCTCCTTTGGCCTCTTTACAGTCTTTGAGAGCCCTTAAAACCCTAATTCGTGTGTGTGTGCCTTGGTGTAGGTTTGAAGCTTGGAAAAGAGGATCTTGGAGGAAGGAAGCTAAGAGTACAAAGGAAATTGAAGCAAGGAAGGAGTGAGAAGCTGGATTTACCTCAGCTAGCATCTTTTGGAGGTATCAAAGTTCCATTCTTACTTCCTTTTCTTCCCTTTTGTTGAGTCTCTAGGGTTTTTATGGATTTTCAAGTTGGGATGATGAGCTATGGGCTAGATCTGAAGTTGTAACTTCAGATCTGGACCCTCCTTGGGTTCTAGAAGCACAAAGTCACAATCTTGGTTGTGATTAAGGTCCCTCTTGAGCATGAAGTCCCATTCAGAACATAGAATAGACATTTAGAGCCTTTATGGTCATGCATGCATGTAAAGTTTGCAACTTTACGTGATAAGCATGCCCTAGAAGCTTGGATTTATGAGTTGGAGCCATTGCATGGATCAAAATATGTCTATATGGAGAAAAGGGACTGAATGGAATCGGTGAGTCGCAAGGTGACTCGGCGAGTCACATGAAGATGGCCGTGAACTCGGCGAGTCCGATGAAGATCGTCATAAGATTCGATGAGTCGAAGAACAACTCGGCGAGTCGGATGAATTTTCTCTGGGATGTATATGAGTGTGTATCCGTCGAGTTGCAAGGAAGGAACTCGACGGGTGCCCTTAAGTTTGATCGAGAATCAAAGGAACTCGACGAGTCACTCCGATGACTAGGCGAGCTGGAATGTACTTCAGGGAACTCGGCGAGTAGCCAAGGGTACTCGGTGAGTTAAGGTTAACATGGACTGTTGACCTCGACTGAGGACTTTGACTTTGACCAGGAGTTGACTAATAGGTTATGGAGTACCTTATAAGGTTAAGGACTTATGAGTATGTTGTGCTATGATGATAGGTGGTGGAATATGTGTCAAGTGATCCGAGAGTTGGAGTATACCTTTCGGGTTGACATCTGTGAGGTGAGTTATCCTCACTATATCGATAGGGTCTACGATACCAAGGCCGACCCTTTAGTTGTTATTGTTATGGTATGCTACATGTGGTTATGATCTGTTAGATCGGAATCAGGGCAAGCAGTATGTTATGCTCTTATGATCTGTAGGGAATTGTATGTTAGTGACCTGCTAGGTTGACACTCTAGTTACAGGAGAATTCTATGATTGATGATCAGTGTGACAGATATGTTTGATGTTTGTATATGCCTGTATATGATAGTATGCGCACAGAGTTATTTGCTGGTGGTTGGGTTGAGGCGGTCCTGCTTTGTGCTGAAGGCCAACATACCCTATGAGCGGTCCGGGGAGACTGTAGGCCCACATGGCAGACCAGTCATGCCAAAGGCTCGGGATAGATTCAGACAGACTGTAGGCCCTATAGGGCGGACCAGTCAGGCCGAAGGCCTAGTATGCATGTTGATTGATTGATTATTACTGATATGGTATTGTCAGTGTGGTGTTGGTATTTTGGGGGTAGCTCACTAAGCCCTCGGGCTTATAGTTTTCAGTTTATTGTTTCAGGGACTTCGGGAGATCATGGGAAGGCAAAGGCGTGACCGTACCGCTCCTCATCCTTATGCTGTGATTTTTGGGACACTCTGATGGAAAATGATTTGAAAACAAGGCTATTTGGTTTTTATTATGATTGAAAAAGTTTAAATTTGGCGTAAAATTTATGGATGTTACACCTCCTCAGGTTGATTGCTAAGGTTTGAGGTCCCTTCACCACTTGACTCTTGAATTTATTCAAGGTCAATTTTCCTCCCACTGTTTCCTTGGCTCACGAACTCTCTCTCGCGAAAGACTCCTCTTCTTGCTACAAATACCACATTGTCACTGGGTATGTAGAAGAGGTAACCAAAGGATCTATGTGGGTAGCCGATGAAAATACACTTCTCACTTCGAGGTAATTAAAGGATCTATGTGGGCAACCCCAAATCTTGATGTGGTCCCGATTGGGAACTTTTCCGGTCCACATCTCATGAGGTGTTTTGGAAACCTTCTTTGTAGGGACTAGATTAAGGATATGGGCGATAGTCTCTAAGGTATACCCCCAAAATGAGATTGGTAGTGAAGCTCGACTCATCATGGAACGAACCATATCCAACAAGGTTCGATTGCGCCTCTCAGCCACACCATTAAGTTGTGGTGTCCTGGGAGGTGTCAGTTGTGAGATAATCCCACATTCCTTAAGATAGTGAAGGAACTCTGTACTAAGATACTCACCACCTCGATCGGATCGAAGCATCTTAATGTTCCTGCCCAACTAATTCTCCACTTCCTGTTAAAACTCTTTGAATCTTTCAAAGGTCTTTGACTTATGCTTGATTAAGTAGACATATCCATATCTACTAAAATAATCAGTAAAAGTCACATAGAAGCGATTAACATCCCTTGTGGCGGTTCTGAAGGGTCCACACACATCAGTATGTATGAGATCGAACAAACCTTCACCCCTAGCACAAGTACCAGTGAAGGGTGACTTTGTCATTTTCCCAAGCAAACAAGATTCACAGCTATCATCTGACTTTAGGTCAAATGACTCCAAAACTCCATCCTTTTAGAGTTGTCCTATGCGTTTCTTTCTTACATGTCTAAGACGATAATGCCGTAGTGATGCTTTATCCAAACTAGTGGAAAAATGGATACACAACACATTATTTCCTAGGTTATCTACAACCGACACAGTTTCATACACACCATCACAAGGTAATGCTTTAAAATAAAGAACATTATTAAAGAAAGCATTAATACCACCACTTTCATTATCAAACGAAAAGGTAAAACCTTGTTTGTACAAACCATGAAAGGAAATAATATTTCTCGCCATTTCGGACGAGTAACAACACTTATTCAAATCTAACACTAATCCACTAATTAGCAACAAAGAATAAACTCCAAGCTTAGTGACAGGCGAAGCTTTCCTATTCCCCATGATCAAGTTTATCTTCCCATGCTCTACATTCTCACTTCTTCCTAGTCCCTGCAAATCAGTACATATGTGAATACCACAACCTGTATCAATGACCCAAGAATTAGAATGGGGTGAATTATTAGACAATATAGTGTATATACTTGCATGGTTGGGTTTCACTTTCCCATCCTTAACATCTTGCAGGTACTTTGGGTAGTTTCACTTCCAGTGCGACTTTTCATGGAAATAGAAGCATTTAGCCTCTCTAGGGTTAGCAGAAGGAGTGACGAAACCTTTCTTGGCTCCACTTGAAGAGGATCCATCAAGAGTCTTACCCTTGGTACCCTTCGAAGGGCTCTTCCTCTTCTTTCCTTTGCCTTGCCCGATTGCCAAGACAAGGGCCACGATAGGAGTAGGAGTGGTAACGACCGATTTACTCTTAAGACTAGTTTCTGCGGTCTTCAAGAGTCCTTGAATTTTGCTAAGTGTAACTTCCTCATTGTTCATGTGGTATGTCATACGGAATTGATCATAACACGAAGGTAAGGAGTGCAAAATGATGTCAATTGCCAAATCCTCGGGCAAGTTCACATTCAGTTTCAGCAAACGGTCCACATACCTTTGTATTTTCTGCATGTGGCCCTTGATGGGTTCACCATCATTCATCTAGGTTGTTATCATGGATGAGATGATTTCATACAGCTCTTGACGAGCACTCTAATGGTAGCGGTCCATCAAATCTTGGTGCATCTCAAAAGGGTAGTAGTCCTAATAGGACTTTTGGAGCTCGTCTTTCATTGTGGCCAACATGATACATGCAAATTTGGTAGCATCTCTCTCATGTGCCTGGTATTGAACGATCTCCTCAGGAGTAGCAGACGACTCAAGTTCCTTAATCTCCTTGTAATGGACATATTCCTTATCCTCATACTGAGTGACCATCCTAACGTTCCTTATCCAATCCATAAAGTTGGATTCATCGAAGATGAATCTCCCACAAAGGTTCATGAGAGAGAAGGGGCCGGTAGGGTTTGAGCCAGAAGCAACATTGTTGGAAGACATCTGAAAAGGAAGAAAGACAAGTTTAGATTAGATATAAAGATAGTCCTTAATAAGACACCCAAATGTAATATTAAGGCTAGGACCCAACACAATATTTTATAAGTTAGAAGAGGGATGTCGTAATCCTAGCTATAAAATATTTGAAGGTAGGTGAATGATGATTCACCAATTTCCACCATGAAAAACGAAATAAATTATTAGGTTTTAATTGGTTTTAAAACTCCTAGATTCTTTGAGATTCATTGAACTTTTCAATGGCATGTTTCAGTCTCGAGTGTGCCCTTCATGTTTTGTGATTGGGATGCCGAGGATCACAAAACAAGGTGTGAAGTAACCATGCAAATTACTTGGTACCCTTAATGTTTATCACTCAATCGATGTGCCGGTTAACCACACATGCTCCATCGACCTATGATAAACCTTAAGCCACCCTTTTCCCACCTTGTTAAGTCTAGTTTAGTGTGTCGGTTAACCACACACGCTCCACTAACGACTTAATCGAAGTGAAAAGTGTAATTTCATGGATTAGCACCTTATTGACATTTTCCTAAAGTAACTAAGATTGGGAATTTATAAAAACATTTTGTTACTTTATATTCATCATACTTTTAATGAGGATTTAAATTCCTTGTCTTACCCGTTCGGCTAATGACCCTCCACCGATCAAGGAAGCGGTGGGTGAGAGTGGACACCCATTAAGCTACCATTTTATAGGCAGCAACATTTTGTTACTTTATATTCATCATACTTTTAATGAGGATTTAAAGTCCTTGTCTTACCCGTTTGGCTAATGACCCTCCACCGGTCAAGGAAGCGGTGGGTGAGAGTGGACACCCATTAAGCTGCCATTTTATAGGCAACAACCTTATACCCCCTTATAGACCGACTTTGTGAATGAGGCCTACTAACGGTAAAACGACTTGTTCTTATACATATATAATTATTATTAAACTTATAATATTATAAAGTATTAGGGTTGAATTTTAACTTTTAAAATTCTAGGGGTTGGAACTAAAGTTTTTAAGGTGACTTTACATGTTCCAAAACTTGAGGGTAAGTTTTATAACTTTCAAAACTTTTCATCTTTCATAACTTATGAGTTAATGGTTTATTAAAATGAGAGAGTTTTCATTTTATGTAACCTATGTGTTTCATAATGGACTTTAAAAGAGTGACTTTTGGTAATCCATAACTTGAGGACAAATTATGGATTCCATTAAAACACATAATGGTCAAGAATTAAACTAACAAGCAAGTTACAAATAATTCCTATGATCTTCTAAACTCATAAGTTCATGAACATGCATATCAACAATTTCAAGAATCATAAATAAACCATATTAAACTTGAAATTGGATAATAGCCATTGAAAATGGATTACATTAACCATTACACCATCTAAAACAAGTTTTATAAGACCAAAATAGTTTAGGGTAATGTTTCTAGTCCATTTCCAACAGCAAAACTCGAAAATCTGCATTATGGGGCTCCTACTCGTCGAGTGCACGAACCTACTCGACAAGTAGGATGAATTTACACATGAACTCATTGAGTCCCCCCATGGACTCGACGAGTTCACTCAGCAGATTGCACATTTTTGAGTTTTTCCAACAAGTTTGTATCAAGTATCAAGAAAACAAGCCTATGCTCTGATACCACTGAGGGGTTTTGAGCATTCTAACACTCCTAAGGTGTACATGCAACCCTAGAAACCTTGGATCTATGTTTTATTAAGATACATGCAATTTTTTTTTCCAAGGTTCTTAACCTATCTAGCATAGCATGGGAAACTTTTAAACATAAATGCTAGAAGAAGAACATACCTTTTGTTGTTTGGATTCCTTGAGAACCTTGTGAGCCTAGCACCTCAAGTGTGATGCGTCAAATGTCTCACACAACACCACAACACTTGGAATAACCTTGAGAGAAGTTCACTAACACCTCAAAATCGGCTAGCCCTCTTTACTTGCTTTTAGTAATGCCGATTTTGCTAGTCTAGGGGTCTTTATATAGTTGTGTCACAAGTAGGGTTACACCATGTAAACCCTAATTGTGATGGATTTCCATATTCCATGATCCATGGATTTGTAACCTCCATGGACTATCCATGGATCACCTTATGGATTTTAGCCCAATCCATACAAACCATGGATCATTAGCCCACTATACAAGAATTGATGATTTACACAATCAACCCCATATATTTAATTAGTCTCTTTTCGATCACTTAATTAATTACAAATTAATTCTTTGATCAATACTAATTAAATAATATTATTAATATATTAGAACTTATAATATATTAATAATCCTTAAGTGTCCTTTCTCTCATTTAGTCTATCCAAGTGTTGCAATGCCATGCAACCCAAATGGACCATGCTAACCGGGTTAAGTACATTCCAGGAATACTTATGAACTTAGAAACCTAATCCAACTGGAAGTTCCTGGAATATGACTTGGCGCGTGTAACCCTTGGTTTCGAATTGCTTCATTATTCAGGGTTGTGGCCTAATCATCAGTTATCAAAAGGCTTAGGTCCTTATGGAGGAAAGGGTTTGGCACTTTTTGGATGTTAGGTGTTATAGTTTAAGTGATACGATTGTTTAATGGCAATTTGGAGCCCAAGGGTATGATTGTGATTTATTATTTCAGGCCTTTATGAATTTGGGTTTCTGTTCGGGAAGTTTTATGGCAAATGTGAGTTGACAGAAGTGTAAGGATTCTCGCCACCTTTTCGTGGATATAAAGTTCGTAGGAAACGGACGTAAGACGAGGGAGTTATCGTTGTTTGAATAATTGGCAGATATGGCACTTAGTGGGAAAAGATTTGCAAGATGGTCCCATGAATGCAAGGAGGAAAGGCGCGTTTTTGGTAGCGTATGCCCAATGTAAGCTGGGGTACGCCCAGCGTAATTGGCAGAGTGCGAAACCCTAATTTTTAGATTTTTGGCACTATATAAACATCCTTATAAGCTCAAGGCTCTATCATTTCTCAGCCTCCATTGACCTTGAAGCCTCATTTCGAAGCCTAATTCCCTTGGTGGTGTATTCTTGAGCATGGAAGTGATTTGAAAGGTTTTTAGTGTCATTTCAAGGAAGTTAATCTTGGTGATCAAGCTTGGTGTGGCTTTGGTGTTGTAGATCCAAAACCTTCACTCTCTTGGGAAGCTTCAGGAGGTATAAAGTTCTTATGTTGACCTATTTTTATGCTAGTTTGAGTTTAGGGGAAAATTAGGAGCTTTATGGTGTATTAAGTTCTCCTTGTGAGTTTGAGCCACTCCAGGAGCTTGGAGTGATATATCTTGCCCCTTCTAATGTTATTAGTTCATAAAAATGCTTGCTTAATGTTTAAGAATGGACCACAGATGTGTTAAGGTGCTTAATATATGTCTTAATGGTTATATTTGGAAGTTGGGTCCCATTAAGTTATGCAAACTGATAAAGTTTCCAACTTTATCAGTTAATGACTTATATTGAAGGTTTTCTGAGGTTTAGATGCAAAGTACTTAATGGGTTAAGCATGAAATTAGAATTTTGGTTGGACGAAATTATGCTGCACGTAATGAGTAGTACGCCCCGCGTACTGAGTCTTTCCCCCGTCCCAAGTCATCGAGCATATGCCGAGCGTATGTGACCAATATGCGGTTGGAGTTTTGGACTTTTTAGACATTGGGTCTTGAGCTTGAGCTGAGTTTCGGCTTTTTACGGTTAAGTGGGGGTTCTTATTAAATTTTGAATTACTTTATTTGGGCTTGCATTGTTGGGTCTAGGATTGTGGTTTTGGGCCTTAGTGGGCCCATTGGGCTTGGGCCTCGTGGTTTCGTTTGGGCTTGGTTCCTTGGGGCTTTGTTGGACTAGCTGTGAATATGTGTTTTAGATTAGGAAAAAAATTAATGGGATTTAGGGAAAGGACCATGTAAGGGTTTGGGCCTAATTTGGGAAATTGGGTCATAAGTGGGTTTGGATGATTATTTGGTTGGTGGGCCTTTATGATTGTGAGTTTGGGCCTTAGTCTTGGACCAAACTAGGTGAGGGGTAAAATAATCTTTTTACCCCATATATAGATTATTGAATTAAGTTTGGAACCCAATTGTTAATTGGGTGTTATTTGTTTGATATGGCGGGGATTCTAGCGGATTAGCGGTCAAAGATTTATTCATGGATTCAATCGTCGAGGTGCGTTTTCCTCACTATACTTACGGGTCGAACTTAGGTGCATTCCAGATACGAGCTGAGGACCAGGCGGTATGTCAGACTCGTAATAAGGGCTTGAGGTTATTCCATACCGACGATGATTGGACCTATTGTGAATTAGCATTCCAAACCGAGGGTTGATTGGGCCTAGGGTATTCCAACCCGTTGGTTGACTGGACCCGATATGATAGTTTGGTATTTGGTGAGACTGGACTACTTTGTGCGTCAGTCAACAAGCCTGGGGTATTCCAATTCGATGGTTGAATGGACTTGACATGTTTGGTATTCGAACTTGATGGTTGATTGGACCAAACCGCTTATGATACAAGGGTATTCCATCCCGGGGATGACTAGCCCATCGTAGACAAGTATGGTATTCCATCATGAGGCTGATTGGGCCATGCATGAGTATTTGAGCATCTTATTTGTATATGTTATGTGTTTGTATGTTGGTACTTTTGGGAAACTCACTAAGGTTTGTGCTTTCAATTTTTTATGGTTTCAGGTTCTTCGGATGTTTCGTGGCAAGGCGAAGGCGTGACCGTACACATCCTTGGGTTTACAATATATTGATCTTGGGAGACTCTAACTTTAAATCATGTTTTGGAGACAATGTTTTTGTAAACACTTTTGTTAATAAATGGGTTGTTTTGAAAAGTGTAAATATGTTGAAATTTTCAGGATTTTACAAGTTGGTATCAGAGCCTTGGTTTGAGTGAATTGAAGGAACACTAGTGTGACTTCAGTTTCAAACTAAGGAAAAAGCGTTTTGAAAATGATTTTTAAAGTAAGGGAAATAATTTTCAAGTTGCTCTCAAAATAACTAAAAGAGGATGCAACATGTATGATCAACCCAAGCCAGTAAGTTGACCTCAAATTACCACACTATTCTTTGATATTGTGATATGTTAGAACAACATGCTAGCGATAGGCTAGGGATCTTTAGGAATTGCATGGTAGAATTGTCTGATATATGATGCCTTATCCTTTATACAATCCCTGATTAATTTTTATATGACTCTTTCGCATGTGAACTTGCTATTGAGTTAATACGCTAAGTCACATGCTATATGGTTTAAATGATCTTAGGATAAGGGGTTTGGGCCTGCTGCACAACTCTTGCCTGAGTCCAACCATTGTGGGATTGAATCTTTTAGCCTAAGATTGTTTAAACTATTGGGAATGTGACTGTATTCATGTGATATTCATCTGGCACCAATGGAGGGTCGTGTGGAAGCTGGTGGTATGGTGAGTCGTGTGGGATCAGCCGGCCGGTTGCATTGGTGGATGAGGCGGTGGTGGTTTCCATGGAATGGGTGTTGTTCATCGCAGGTCAGCGTAAGGAAGGGATAGTCACTCTTGAGAGTGCGTGGGCATATCGAAGCTATATACAAGATGCTGGGAGATGGAGATCAAAACCTTTGTATGAGGATCTGTCAGGTTTTATTTCGCTTTAGTGCCAAATGGCTTCTCTGCTAGAATTTTTCTTGCTTTGTGCTTTGTGGACTCAGATTGATAGGAGTTAACTATCAAATGAATACATCAAGTTACATGCCATGGAGATTAAATGATCCTAGATTGAAGGATTTGGCCTTATTGCACAACTCTCGTTTGAGTCTAACCGTTGTAGGGTTGGGTCTTTTAGTCGAAAGATTATTTAAGTTTTGTTGCATGTAATTGTATTCATCAAGTGGTTGGTTGGCGTTGATCGGAGCCCCTTAGCAGCTGATGGAAGGGGAGGAGGGGAACCCTAGGATAGCCTAGGGAGTTTCATAAAGCAGTTGTTTCGCTGTTGAGGAGGTTTCAGGAGTGTTGTATGATTAGGCCATGGAGGATTCGAGATGATTCTTGAAGAAAGTATGGATAGGTGTGGAAGGTAGTATTGGGCCCGTATTACTGAAAGCACATGATCCATATTTGAATCGAGAAAAATTTCAAGGATTCTAAGGGCTAGTCGGGGAAGATAGCATGGTTAGATACCATGATTTGTGGCAGTGTTTCCGTTCCTGTCAATCTTTTGGTTATGATTGCTCTGGCATGAGGATGGTCTTGGTATTTATTTTGAGCCCCAGTAGCGGCATCGATTTGGGTTGTTTGGTGCAGACCTAGTGATCTTGTTGGTTTAAGGTCTCAAGGGTTTTGATCAAGGCCATGCCTTTGAGTCGCGGGACTCAGGTATGAAGCGATGGTTATGATTGGCTTGGGGTTTGCAGTTGGAAGTGGGATGTTGATTGATGGATTAGGATGTCGTTATCTGTAGCAAGGGTTGTGCCCTTTCAGTTTTTCCAAGTTCAGGGAAGAAGTGAGCAGGCTCGTAATTTCCAGATTTAGGAATGGTAGTACCTGCTTAAGCCATTTTGAGTGATGACTTGGTTTCAGCACCAGTAGATGGTGGTTCGAGCCCTAAGTGGGGGAGAACGGGGATCCTCGGGTGAGTATTAGTCGTTGAAGAATTTGTTAATTCTTTTTTTGGATTGTTGCTTTCGGATTGGTTGGGCAGATGTTGATGGGTAAATCATTTCCAGAAGCGGGTATGTTCAGTTCCATGTGGTTTATGGTTCTCTGGATTAAGTGTCAATGCATCTTCGATCGTTGGTCTTTTCCCTCATCGTTCAGCAGAAGGTCTCCGAAAGTTCAAGTTGTGGTAGTCGAATGCCAATGGTCGGGTCAATCAATCATCAAGTCCAGTATCTTCTATGTTCCTTTGGTCTTCGGCTATGTTTACCCTCAATGGTGGAGTGGAAACAGGGTTCATAGCAGACTCAGGTTTTGGTAACTTTCGGGATCACCTTGGAAGTCTTCTCGAGCTAGTTGCGTATTGGTGGAATCGGTTCAGTTTCAATCGAGTATGGAATCTTGTTTCAACTGATTGTGAGGTTTTTTCTGTTATTGATTGAGGTGTTATTTCGATTATCTATGGTATTTCTTCTCTCTTTGGATGAGGTTATGGGCTCCCTAAGGTTGTGCATTATGGTAATTTGTGTGAGATTGGGAGCATTCCAGGCATGAGCTGAGGGTCGGGGAGGGCATTCTATACTCATGCTATGGGGTCGGAGGCAATCCAGACCTATGTTGAGGTCCTTGTAGGGGTATTCCAGTCATAGGTTGTGGGCCCAATGATCATGATTGTTCATTTATTTTGTTGGTGGTACTTCCTGATGGGTTTTATACAAAAGAACAATCCTATATGCCCATGCAAAACCCTAAAGCTTGGATCTTGGTTTCTCTATTGTACATGCAATTCATCCAAGACTTGAATACCCTAATCTAGCATACATTGAAATCAAGATTTATAACAAAACAAGTTTAGATGATACCTTTCAATAGTTGCAAGACTCTTTGACCTTCAAGAAGCTTAGTGTCACAAGTGTAGCACCTCTAATGGCTCACAAACACCACAAGCAAGAAGATGATCAAGGAGAGAGGAGAAGAGAGACACAATTTTGGCTATAGTAACCTTAGGGTTTCTTGGTGTAGCTGAAACTGAAGCCCTGGGGTCTCTTATATAGCTGAGCTGCTAGGGTTTCAGTCAAAACCCTAATTGGATGACTTAGGCTCTAAGCAGCTTGAGAACCTTCTGTAATAAGGCCTCCTTGGACGAAATTTGAGTGGGCTTCCACTCCTAATTTCGTCCCTCTTATGTCCATGAAGATTCACAGCCCAAAACTAACTATCACACAATAGATAGTTCTAGTCCCCTTTATTTAATTAATCTCTTTTAGCCACAAAATTAATTCTTAATTAATTCTTGACTAATATTAGTTAAACTATATGATTTCACCTTAATACATTATTCATATAATATATTAATAAACCATAATAACTTCTCTCTCTCTCTATAAATCATCCTGTTAAGTTGCTTTGGTGAAGGCAACCCAAAAGGACCATGCACAACCGGGTCAAATACATACCAAATATAGTTACGGGCTTAGACACTAATCCAACAGTCTTCCACATGGATAAGTCTAGTAACTATAAATGCGAGTGAGACTTCAGGATCCGATTAGCAATCATAGCTCTCAAAGACGCTGTCAAACTCTGATCTTATCAGTAACCTGTCCTTTAGATAAATGATCGTATAGTCCTCCGTTCTAGATATCATGCAGACAATTACATGGAACATAGTCATACTTATTGTCCGATAGTTTGTTTCTCGATTCTGATTCGTCTGACATAGAACTTAATTTATCACATCAATTCAGTCCTAACCGGGCCCGACACATAAGTAAACCAAATCATCAAGGGGCCCAGATATCGCTTTTACCCTCTTAGGATAAAAGGAACACATAAACTTCGACTTATATGCATTTACTATTCACTCATCAAATCATGCACAACAATGCATTTTTGTAACATCAAGTTACTGATGCATTTACGCATTATCAATGCATAACCAACTTGCAAATAATAACCATATATCTAGGTTTCAAGACTATATGATATTATCGTCTTTCGATCACTCGTGATAAATTCCATGAAGTGATACCAACAAGCGTGGGTTTAATCCAATGCTCAAATATTATTCATAAGCACTCATGAACGTTGCAACAAACTTTTGCTATGGCTAATACACTTTAGACAATCTACAAACCAATAGGTAAACAATTAACATAAGATAGTAACTTTACTTATAAATAATACTCCTTTATTTAATCATCAAATGCCAATTACATTTATCTATTACACATTTCGAAAACTATCTAATCTAAACTAATATCACCCTTCAGCCCAATGCTCTTAGCGTGCTACAAGTGCTTAACCCTACTTAGTCCCTTCGTAAGGGGATATGCTCGGTTATCCTCCGACGATACCCTCTTCACTATGAGGAGTCCCTCTTCCACCCTATGTCGAATAAAGTGATATTTCCTATCGATATGTCGAGATCTACCGTGATCCCTCGGTTCCTTGGTCAAGGCAACCACTCCTTCATTATCACAAAATATTTCCATGCCCTCCTTTATGGCTAGCATAACTCCAAGGTCTCCAATGAAGTTCTTCAACCATATTGCCTCCTTTGACGCTTTGCTCGCCGCTATGTACTCTGATTCGCATGTTGAATCAGCTACGGTCTCCCGTTTGGAACTTTTCCAAATCACTGCTCCTCCATTTAGGGTAAAGACCCAGCCCGACTGAGAACGGTAGTTGTCCGGTCGGTCTGAAAACTGGTGTCCCTCGCACCTTTCAGTCATCACTCCCACCAAGGACTAGAAACCATTCCTTGGTCCTCCGAAGGTACTTAAGAATATTCTTGATTGCGGTCCAATGTGCTTTTCCAGGGTTCCCTTGATATCTGCTGACCATGCTCAAAGCGAAGGCCACATCAGGGAGAGTACAAGTCATAGCATACATGATCGAGCCAACTACGGAAGTGTAAGGTACTCGGCTCATCTCTGTCACACCCCCGAACCGGACAGCGGAAACGTCCGAGGGCTCTTGTAACTTAAATTGAATACCATCACAATGAATATACATGAATCATAACATAAATCATCACCAAGCATTGAAATATTACAATTTCATAACATAAGCATTGAATATACATGAATCATAACATGAAGCTCTTTTAGACATTACAATTTCATAACATAAACTGTCTGATAGATAATCTAAGCAAATCACCATGACATTACTTGATACTTACTCTTCGGTTTACCTGTTACCTGAGAATACAAGTTATTTTGAAAAACATTAACATATGAAATGTTGGTGAGTTCATAAGCAATGTTAAGGTAACATGATTTGGTGTAGTTTGTAAAACCCAGAAAATCCGATATTTTCTGAAAAGATCATTGTTTATAAAAAGCGTGAAGATCCGTGAATATATGCTTGTTGATTTTTCAAAACATGTATAATTGTTGAACTTTTGTATAAATCACGCAAGTGAAAATGTTGAACTTCCTAGGAAAACTCGATGTTTTCCCAATACATAAAATACAGTGATTTCTCTATTGTTATACCGTTACGACGAATGATTTTGATTTCTCGGGTAGCGTTGGATTAATTAGGGTTTGTGAGTCGTTATAATCACGCATAAAGATGACTAGTTTATAACTACAGGTTACGAACGATCCATAAAGGCGTCGCTCGTTACTACTCACTTAATCCAACCACCATGATTACTCTTGATTAACGCCTTGAATCTATTTACATGATTTCTCATAAGCCCAACAACCGAGGACAAAGGGGAGTACGAAGTCCCGTTATTTCCGTGAGTTATTTAAGGCTATCAGGAATACGAAAGACACTTGGCCGAACTCGCATTTGATTTCTCGACCTCACTAGCAGTACTAATGGGCCACTAAGGCCCAATAGCACATTAGAGTTATTGAAAGTCCTTTTACATGAAATCGGGTCATAGGAGGCCCAATAACACGTAAGCATATTCCCTTTGGGCCCAAAGATCATATTAATGGGCTAGCAAGGTCCAACAAGCATGATTTGAAACTTCCAAGCCCAAAGATTGTAAGTTAGCTCATCATAGTTATCGCGTGTTTATTGAAATGCTTTGGTTTAACGATTTTGTTTTGTTATTGATTCGAGACCGAATCAATTCGTTTTCTAACGATATTTGTTATTGAGAGTGTATTTGTTTTCCATTTCGTCAGTAGTTGTGGATCTTGTATTTTGTACAAATGAATTAATTTGTTTGAAAGTGGAATTAGGCCCTTTTCACTACCCTTATTTTATAAAAATAACACTTTTACTCCTTTTATATAAAAGAATTTCATTTTTAGTCCTTAAAACCCATTTCTTTACACTTTTGTATTATATATTTGATGAAAACACGATTTTAACCCACAATTTACTTTGTTGATAGCTTCAGCCCCTCCAAAATAGTGTTTCTCGGTTAGGAACCCATTTTCACAACTTTTACAGTTTTGGCCCAAAATCTAAAAACTTTACATTTTTGGTCCCTTTTGATAGTGAAAAGCATTTTAGACCCATAAAATGATTTTGTCATGCTAATTACCCCCTGTTTTACAGAAAGTTTCATTTCAGCCCCTAAAATTTATCATTTTTTGTATTTTGAGGCTTATTGGGCAGAAAAGCCCAAAATTAGCCCATTAAGCTAAAAATTTACATTTTAAGTCCCTTGAAATTTCTAATGTTCATAAAAATATTTATAGAAACTATTTTGACCCTTTTAACCTTCAAGAAACCGTGACTTGTTGATTTGTATCCCAAGTTTTGTATTTTTGACAATTTAAGCCCAAAAAGGGGTTTATGTTAGAATATGTTCATCATGACCTTATAACCTATTATTCTTGGCTTGTTTAGTGTATGATAGCTTAGATTATGTTTGTTTCCTTTCTCATGTCATAGATCTCGGGTTTACACCCTTTTTGGTAACATATTCATCACAAAACACATGAAATCACACACATACATGCATCAAATCACACATAACATACATATACACATAGATCTACACATTTTATTGTATTCTCCCCCATAAAACTCACAAAAACTGAAAAGAAAGGGGTATGAAGCTCACCTTGAGTGTGGTTTTTGTTTTTGAAGGAAAAGATGAAGAAGATTTGATCCTAGCAAGCTTTCTTGGAGGATCTCGAACTTAGATGTTTCTAAGGTGCAAGATCATAAGTTTTGTATGAGATAAGGAAGATTGTTGGTAAAATGAAGAAGATATGTTATGAATCAAAGAAATAACTTACCAAATATGTGAACTACTTGATGAAAATCCTTAGATTTCAAGCCAAAATTTTGAGATCTCCAAAGGAGGAGAAGATGATCTTGAGAGTGGTTTAGAGAGAATTTTTGTGAGGTGTGTGTGTGTTCCTTTGTGTCTTCAGCCAAGGATAGAAAGAGAGAGGGGAAGAGAGAGTGAGTGATTGGATGGTGCATGGAAGTATGAGTCATTTTGCATGGAAATCCTTTGAACAATTGTGAGGTGGCATCCAAGAGTCAACTCCTCTTCTTGGGTTGGGCTTGGGCCGAGAATGGAGAAGGAAGAAAAGAATATTTGGGCCTTGAATGCTTAAGTCTATTTTATGGTTAAGTTGAGTGATTTTTGGCCCAAATAAATATAAATATAAATATGATTTTTATGGCCTATTAGGGCTAAATTAGGTTAGTTATGGCCCAATAAGGTCCATTTTGGTATTTTATTTCATTCTAGGCCCAATATGGCCCAAAATTTTTAAAATATATGGAAGTGGGTCCAATTAGAGCCCATTTAAGAGTTCTAAGCCCAAGATAGTCAAGTTGGAAGCTTATTGGCCCATTGGGACCAATAAGGAAATCCTAGTCCATAATGGACTTAAACCGGGATTTCTAGGGTTTCCAATTATTTGTTGACTATTTGTAGTGCTTGTATGAAGTGTTTGATTGAAATTTTGTTGTTATTAAATATGCATCCTACATGCTTTCACATTGTTGGTTCACATTTGTTATCATTGTTCAATGTTTACAAGGCATCGAATTTCCTATTTGTGACATCATCCCCCCGTTAGAGGGTATTTCGTCCCGAAATTCTTTTGAAAGGTATATTTGAGAATGCGAGAATCGCTGAGGGTACTTCTGCTTCATTTGATCTTCGCGTTCCCACGTGAATTCTGGCCCGCGTTTCGCGTTCCATCGTACCTTCACAATCGGAATGCGACTTTGCTTAGTACGCTTCACCTCCCTGTCCATGATTTCGACTGGTTCCGCAATGAACAGGAGATTCTTGTTGATTTCAATTTCATCTAAGGGAATGACGAGAGTTTCATCGGATAGGCACTTCTTTAGATTGGAAACATGGAACACGGGGTGTACGTTGCTGAGCTCAGCGGGTAGCTGCAGTCTGTACGCTACTGGACCAATTCGGGCAAGAATCTCGAAAGGTCCAATGTATCGTGGATTCAATTTTCCCCGTTTTCCAAAATGAATAACCCCTTTCCAGGGAGAAAATTTTAACAGCACTCGATCCCCGACCTGAAACTCCAAGGGCTTTCGCCGTTTATCGACGTAGCTCTTCTGTCGGTCGCGTGATGCTTGTAGTCGAGCTTTGATTTGAACTATCTTTTCCAGGGTTTCACGTATGATCTATGGTCCCGTTAATTTCTTGTCTGATGTCAGTTCCCTCGCTAGCTGGGTGTCGCCCACCTCAGACCAACACAACAGTGATCTACGCATACGTCCATACAGTACCTCGAAAGGAGCAACTTTGATGCTCGAATGGTAACTGTTGTTGTATGAGAATTCAACTAAGGGTAAGTGGGTATCCCAAGACTTCCCAAAGTCTATCACACATGCACGAAGCATGTCTTCAAGCGTCTGAATGGTTTGTTCTCTTTGACCATCCGTTTGTGGGTGATAAGCAGTGCTCATGACTAGATGAGTTCCTAGTGCTTTCTGAAGTGATTGCCAAAAATGTGAAGTGAATCTACTATCTCTATCTGAGATGATAGACACTGGCACTCCGTGAAGTCTCACGATTTCTCGAATGTATATTCTTGTCAATCTCTCCATCTTGTATGATTCTTTTATTGGCAGGAAATGAGCGGATTTCGTCAGTCGGTCGACTATTACCCATATAGTGTCCAATCCATCTGACGACTTGGGTAGCTTGGTCACAAAATCCATAGTAATCCTTTCCCATTTCCACTCAAGAATTACTGGTTGCTGTAATAACCCCGAGGGCTTCTGGTATTCCACCTTTACTTTGGCGCAAGTAAGGCATTTGCTAACATAGGTGGCAATCTCTGCCTTCATGTTAGGCCACCAATAATGTTGTTTAATATCCAAGTACATTTTGTCCGAACCCGGATGGATGGAGTATCGCGTCTTGTGAGCTTCTTTCATGACTACCTCCCTAAATCCTCCAAGTTTAGGGACCCAAATACGGTTCATGAAATAATATACTCAGCCCTCTTTCACCTCGAGATTCTTCTCCATTCTGCATAACGCTTCACTTGTTTTGTTTTCCGCATTCATGGCATCTGACTGGGCTTCCCTGATCTGAGTGGTTAGGTGAGATTGGATGGTTATTGAGAGATTTTTCACACGAAGATTAGAGTACTCTTTCCGAATCAAGGCATCAGCTACCACGTTAGCCTTGCCTGGGTGGTACTTGATTTCACACTCATAATCGTTTAATAGTTCAACCCATCTTAGTTGCCTCATATTCAGCTCTTTTTTATTCAAGATGTGCTGGAGGCTCTTGTGGTCCGTGAAGATGGTGCACTTCGTACCATAAAGGTAGTGCCTCCAAATCTTCAGGGCGAAGACCACTGCTCCCAATTGCAAATTGTGGGTTGTATAATTCACTTTGTGTGTCTTTAGTTGTCTGGATGCGTAAGCTATCACCTTTCCACGCTGCCTGAGAATGCAACCTAAACCCTGATTTGACGCGTCACAGTAGACTATGAAATCTTCCGTTCCTTCTGGTAGTGATAGTACCGGGGCACTGCAGAGTGCTCGCTTCAGAGTTCGGAATGCAGCTTCTTGTCTGTCTGTCCATTTGAAAGGTACGCCCTTTTGTGTAAGCGAGGTAAGTGGATTGGCGATCTTAGAGAAGTTTTGAATGAACCTCCTGTAATAAACTGCTAGACCTAAGAATTGGTGAATTTCTGTGGGTGTTGTTGGGACTGCCCATCCTTCGATGGATTTGACCTTAGAAGGATCCACATGTATTCCTTCTTGACTAACAACATGACCCAAAAAGTTCACGCCATGGAGCCATAACTCACACTTGGAGAGTTTTGCGTATAGCTTCTTAGTTCGCAGGGTTTCCAGGATTTGTCGGAGATGTTGGCCATGCTCTTGTTTGCTTCGAGAATAAACTAGAATGTCATCAATGAAAACAATAACAAAGTTGTCGAGGAATGGTCGACAAATTCGATTCATTAGGTCTATGAATGCGGCAGGGGCATTCGTTAGACCGAAGGGTATTACGACAAATTCATAATGTCCATAACGAGTTCGGAAAGCGGTTTTGGGAATATCCTCTTCCCGGACCTTGAGTTGATGGTACCCGGATCGCAGATCTATCTTAGAGAAGTAACTAGCTCCTTGGAGTTGATCAAATAGATTGTCAATTCATGGGAGTGGATAGCGATTTTTGACAGTGAGCTTATTCAGTTCTCTGTAATCAATGTACATCCTAAAAGATCTGTCCTTCTTCTTGACAAAGAGGACTGGATCTCCCCATGGCGAGAAGTTGGGTCGAATGAATCCCTTGTCCAGGAGTTCACTGAGTTGGCTAGACAATTCCTGCATCTCAGCAGGAGCCAATCGGTAAGGCGATTTAGTGATGGGAGTAGCTCTTGGCATAAGATCAATTCGGAATTCAACTTGTCTTTCTGGGGGTACTCCAGGAAGATCTTCAGGAAATATGTCTAGGAATTCACATGCTACAGGAATGTCTTGAACGTTAACCTCTTCCTTGGTTTTATCCACTATGTGTGCCACGAACGTGAAATCGTTCTTTCGCAGATACTTTTGTGTCTGGATGCACGAGATGAGACGAAGGTTCGTGCTGGGTTTGTCTCCGTAAATAACTAGGGTTTCATGATTTGGAAGGTGAAGGCGAACGACCTTCTCGCGACACATAATTTCAGCATGGTGGGGGCTTAACCAGTCCATGCCAACAATCACTTCAAAACTCCTAATGGAAATAGGCATTAAGTTTATTTGAAAGACATGTTGATTTAGGGTTAGGGTACATCCGATATAGATCTCCCCAGTGGATTTTGTCTTCCCATTGGCCATTTCCACCGTAAAGGTTTCATTGAGTTTCTGGGGATATTTTAACAAATGCTTAAACTTATTGCTCACAAAACTTCGTTATGCTCCGGTATCAAATAGGATGCATGCATAAGTATGGTTTAGGAGGAACGTACCGGTAACGACAGCGGGATCCTGAACCGCTTCTCCCTGACCCATGATCAGCACCCTTCCTGTTCCTCCATTTCTGGGATTGCTGTTGTTGGGCAGTTTCGACGGAAATGCCCAGTCCTTCCACATCCATAGCTAGTGTGGCTAGGTCCTGCATTGTTGCCTCCATTGTTAGTGTTGTTGTTGCGGTTATTGTTGTTGTTGTTTCCCTGTTGTTGATTCTGAGGAGGGTAGGTCTTGCAATACTTTGCTGTGTGCCCCTTTCGATTGCAACTGGTGCACTGCATCTCTTTGCATTCTCCATTATGATGGAGACCGCACATTTTGCACTTGGGAAGATTACTGGAATAAGGCATAGGAGCACTTGGAGCATCTGAGGCTGGAGCATGTAGTGTGGATGGAACTTGAGTGGTCGCAACACTAACTGCCACTGTTTGCTGCTTCTTGGATGATTCGGAGCCTTGACGTCCCTTCCTCTTGTTGTTCTTCCCCTTTTTGTTGTCATTTTCCTTCTTACCTTCAGCCTCCACTGGCTTCTCACCCTTCTTGTTGTTGTGGTCATACAGCTTCTTGGCCAATATCTTGGCACTGTCGAAAGTTTTGGGATTTGCAGCTATCACGTTTCCTTGGATCGGGGAGGTTAGTCCTCAGATGAATCGTTCGATCTTCTTTCCTTCTGAGGTGATCATGCCAGGGCATAGCAGAGATAGTTCGCTAAACCTTGATATGTATGCATCTATATCAGCATTCCGGACGGTGAGATTCCACAGCTCTTGTTCCATTTTCTGAATTTCGCCACGAGGGCAGTACTCGGCCATCAACATTTCTTTCATCTCTGCCCATGGCATGGAATTGGCTATGGGGAGTGTCATAGCTTCCACGTATCCGTTCCACCAAGTGAGAGCTTGGTCAACGAAAGTGCATGCGGCAAACTTCACTTTCATCTCCTCAGGGCATTCACACATCTCGAACACCGATTCCACTTTCTCAATCCATCGTTTCAGGGTGATCATTCCTCCAGTGCCGTTAAAGGTTCGTGGTTTGGCGTTGGTGAAGTCTTTGTAGGAGCATGTCTTGGTAGGTCCTTGATTCATCCCGTTGTTCGAACTTCCAGCCCCTTGTCCGTTGACTCCTCCATTGTTCCCTTGGGGAATTTGTGCCATTGCTGCGGTGACTGTAGCAAATACCGCTGCCTGAAATGCAACAGAGTGGATCTCGGGCAGGTTTGGCTCAGGGTTTCCGCAGGTTGGTCGTTGAGGCATCTTTCTGCCATGGAACGGAAATATGTTGAGTGATTGTGCTTTTTGTGAGATTGTGATCCTATAAGCTAGGTGCGTGGCACGAACTTAAGTAATTTCACAAATTAGCACACAATCGTGGATATGTAACACATAGCAGATTATAACATCACAGTAACACATGTGAAATTTTTCATTAATATTATCTGCACTTTGATACAGGAAAATTTTGCTCGAAGGAGCATACATAAGCGGTACAAGTTCGGCAGCATAACGACTCTATGAGTAGTGTAATCACTTAAACATAGAGTCGATGCTACATAGCATAGATCATAGTACTAGTACTAAGGACTGATACGACTAACCCTAGTCACGGTGGGATGTGCCAGGGGATGGTGCTGAGGAAGTGGATGCTCCCTGAAGACGAGCCACCTGTCGTTCCGCATCCTGGAGTCGGGACTCCCACCTAACCTGCCTCATGTGGAACTCTCGGAGGACGTCTCGTGTCTCCTGCTCCGCACGCTCAACCCTAGTCCACATCTGGCATACCTGATCGGCAGTACTCTGAGCTAGGTCGCCTGTGTTCCGTAATCGTCTCACCATGACCGGAAGGGCACGATCGACTGGTCCTCTATCTCTCAGGTCAAAGAACTCGCATGACATGCCGAACGGGGGTCACTGTCCCTGCTGCCTGCTCCATCTCCAAAGATCGATACCCCAGGGGGTGTAGGACCAGTGGGGCCCACCCGGTAAGCAGGCACCCTAATCGGATAAGGGGGATTGATGACTTCGGACTCCGCGTCCGAATCACCCCCTTCGTTATCGTTGGGTTCCTCCTCGAGACCTCCTTCGGCTTCCTCCTCCTCCTGTTCCTCTAGTGGCTCAGCAGGTCCGCCCTCGACTTCTGCTTCAGGTTCCCCGTCAGATTCCTCCTCGGGGTCTTCCTCGGGCTCTTCTTCAGGTTCTTCGTCCAACCATCCGTTATTCCCCTGGTTTGGGAAATAAGGATCTCCGGGGTGGTGGAAACCAGCCATGCTATTTGCGAGAGTGCATAAATATGCTAACATTATTCCTAAGTCGCTACAGTTATTGTATAGATTGAGCGGATGTTCTCTTCTTGGTGATAAAGGGTATGTTTTTAGGTTCCCTAGCCATCACGATTTACTTGGGACATGTGATAGTTGTACCTTGGAGGAAATGTAGTTGATCAGGCAACATTCACTCCTTGATACGACTAAGAACAGTACTGGCTTAACCGAGATGCTAGCATTATCTTGTTTGGTTCGGTATTATGTTCTTTTTCCTAATTCACACAAGCAAGGTTGTTTTATTGTTATGTTTTGCTTGTTTTGTTCAGAGTTGTGTTAGTCCCTCTTTTTGGTTTATAGTTGCATACCAATGTGTAGTTAGACATGCTAGTTCACTATAAACAGTGCTCTGGTACCTACCTGTCACACCCCCGAACCAGACGGCGGAAATGTCTGAGGGCTCTTGTGACTTAAATTGAATACCATCATAATGAATATACATGAATCATAACATAAATCATCACCAAGCATTGAAATATTACAACTGATATTGTTTACATCCAGTACATTGTTTTAGACATTACAATTACATAACATAAACTATCTGATAGATAATTTAAGCAAATTACCATGACATTACTTGATACTTACTCTTCGGTTTACCTGTTACCTGAAAATACAAGTTATTTTGAAAAACGTCAACATATGAAATGTTGGTGAGTTCATAAGCAATGTTGTGGTAAAATGATTTGGTGTAGTTTGTAAAACCCAGAAAATCCGATATTTTCTGAAAAGATCATTGTTTATAAAAAGCGTGAAGATCCGTGAATATATGCTTGTTGATTTTTCAAAACATGTATAATTGTTGAACTTTTGTATAAATCACGCAAGTGAAAATGTTGAACTTCCTAGGAAAACTCAATGTTTTCCCAATACATAAAATACAGTGATTTCTCTATTGTTATACCGTTACGACGAATGATTTTGATTTCTCGGGTAGCGTTGGATTAATTAGGGTTTGTGAGTCGTTATAATCACGCATAAAGATGACTAGTTTATAACTACAGGTTACGAACGATCCTTAAAGGCGTCACCCATTACTACTCACTTAATCCAACCACCATGATTACTCTTGATTAACGCCCTGAATCTGTTTACTTGATTTCTCATAAGCCCAACAACCGAGGACAAAGGGGAGTACGAAGTCCCGTTATTTCTGTGAGTTATTTAAGGCTATCGGGAATACGAAAGACACTTGGCCCAACTCGCATTTGATTTCTCAACCTCACTAGCAGTACTAATGGCCCACTAAGGCCCAATAGCACATTAGAGCTATTGAAAGTCCTTTTACATGAAATCGGGTCATAGGAGGCCCAATAACACGTAAGCATATTCCCTTTGGGCCCAAAGATCATGTTAATGGGCTAGCAAGGCCCAACAAGCATGATTTGAAACTTCCAAGCCCAAAGTTTGTAAGTTAGCTCATCATAGTTACCGCATGTTTATTGAAATGCTTTGGTTTAACGATTTTGTTTTGTTATTGATTCGAGACCGAATCAATTCGTTTTGTAACGATATTTGTTATTGAGAGTGTATTTGTTTTCCGTTTCGTCGGTAGTCGTGGATGTTGTATTTTGTACAAATGAATTAATTTGTTTGAAAGTGGAATTTTGCCCTTTTCACAACTATTCTTTTATAAAAATTACACTTTTGGTCCTTTTATATAAAAGAATTTCATTTTTAGTCCTTAAAACCCATTTCTTTACACTTTTGTATTATATATTTGATGAAAACACGATTTTAACCCACAATTTACTTTGTTGATAGCTTCAGCCCCTCCAAAATAGTGTTTCTCGGTTAGGAACCCATTTTCACAACTTTTACAGTTTTGGCCCAAAATCTAAAAACTTTACATTTTTGGTCCCTTTTGATAGTGAAAAGCATTTTAGACCCATAAAATGATTTTGTCATGCTAATTACCCCCTGTTTTACAGAAAGTTTCATTTCAGCCCCTAAAATTTATCATTTTTTTGTATTTTGAGGCTTATTGGGCAGAAAAGCCCAAAATTTGCCCATTAAGCTAAAAATTTACATTTTAAGTCCCTTGAAATTTCTAATGTTCATCAAAATATTTATAGAAACTATTTTGACCCTTTTAACCTTCAAGAAACCGTGACTTGTTGATTTGTATCCCAAGTTTTGTATTTTTGACAATTTAAGCCCAAAAAAGGGGTTTATGTTAGAATATGTTCATCATGACCTTATAACCTATTATTCTTGGCTTGTTTAGTGTATGATAGCTTAGATTATGTTTGTTTCCTTTCTCATGTCATAGATCTCGAGTTTAAACCCTTTTTGGTAACATATTCATCACAAAACACATGAAATCACACACATACATGCATCAAATCACACATAACATACATATACACATAGATCTACACATTTTATTGTATTCTCCCCCATAAAACTCACAAAAACTGAAAAGAAAGGGGTATGAATCTCACCTTGAGTGTGGTTTTTGTTTTTGAAGGAAAAGATGAAGAAGATTTGATCCTAGCAAGCTTTCTTGGAGGATCTCGAACTTAGATGTTTCTAAGGTGCAAGATCATAAGTTTTGTATGAGATAAGGAAGATTGTTGGTAAAATGAAGAAGATATGTTATGAATCAAAGAAATAACTTACCAAATATGTGAACTACTTGATGAAAATCCTTAGATTTCAAGCCAAAATTTTGAGATCTTCAAAGGAGGAGAAGATGATCTTGAGAGTGGTTTAGAGAGAATTTTTGTGAGGTGTGTGTGTGTGTTCCTTTGTGTCTTCAGCCGAGGATAGAAAGAGAGAGGGGAAGAGAGAGTGAGTGATTGGATGGTGCATGGAAGTATGAGTCATTTTGCATGGAAATCCTTTGAACAATTGTGAGGTGGCATCCAAGAGTCAACTCCTCTTCTTGGGTTGGGCTTGGGCCGAGAATGGAGAAGGAAGAAAAGAATATTTGGGCCTTGAATGCTTAAGTCTATTTTATGGTTAAGTTGAGTGATTTTTGGCCCAAATAAATATAAATATAAATATGATTTTTATGGCCTATTAGGGCTAAATTAGGTTAGTTATGGCCCAATAAGGTCCATTTTGGTATTTTATTTCATTCTAGGCCCAATATGGCCCAAAAATTTTAAAATATATGGAAGTGGGTCCAATTAGAGCCCATTTAAGAGTTCTAAGCCCAAGATAGTCAAGTTGGAAGCTTATTGGCCCATTGGGACCAATAAGGAAATCCTAGTCCATAATGGACTTAAACCGGGATTTCTAGGGTTTCCAATTATTTGTTGACTATTTGTAGTGCTTGTATGAAGTGTTTGATTGAAATTCTGTTGTTATTGAATAAGCATCCTACATGCTTTCACATTGTTGGTTCACATTTGTTATCATTGTTCAATGTTTACAAGGCATCGAATTTCCTAGTTGTGACAATCTGTGCTATCTCGACTTCGGTACTCGGACTTTGAGTCTTACTAAACTTGACATTAATTTGGAGTGGTAACTCCCCTTTCTTGGAATTCTCCATACTAAAATGCTTTAGTACTTTTTCCAAGTAAGTATTCTAACTAAGTCCTGTTACTCTTTTACTCTTGTTTTTCTCACTATCCTTATTCCCAAAATATAGGTAGCCTCTCCAAGGTCCTTCATAGAGAAACACTTCCCATGCCAAGACTTAACTTCCTGCAAGGTCAGGATGTCATTTCCTATGAGGAGTATGTCATCGACATACAATACGCTCAAGCTAACTATACTCCCACTGGCTTTGACATATACACATGATTCATCCTCGCTTCACAGGAAGCCAAACTCTTTGACTTTCTCATCGAAACAAAGATTCCATCTGCGAGACGCTTGTTTCAATTCATAAATGAATTTCTCAAGCTAACACAATCTATTAGGATGCTTCACATCAACAAAACCCTCTGGCTGACTCATGTAAGCATCCTCAACCAACTTCCCATTAAGGAAAGCGATTTTGACATCTATCTGCCATATTTCATAGGCATGAAATGTAGCAATGGCTAGTATTACCCTAATAGACTTTATCTTTGCAATCGGTGAGAAAGTATCATCATAGTTAACTCCGGGAGTTTGAGTAAATCCCTTCGCAACTAATCGCGCCTTATAAGTGTGTACCTTCCCATCCATGTCGGTCTTCTTCTTGAAGATCCACTTGAAACCGACCGTCTTCCGACCTGACACATTGTCAACCAAATTCCAAACTTGGTTGTCATACATGGACTGAATCTCGCTGTGCATAGCCTCTTTCCATTTTATAGAATCCGGGCGTACCATGGCTTCCTTGTAGCTATTAGGTTTATCCAAATTTATTAGTGTACTATCACTAATAAACATATCACCCTCAATTGTTATATGAAAACCATACAACACAGGTGGAACACTAACTCTACTAGAATGTCTAAGAGGTAGGGACTTGTCAATTGGTTCAATAGGAGTTTCCTCCTTAGGTTGAGCGCCAACGTTATAGTTTACTTCATCTCTCGACTCTTGAAGCTCTTCATGATCGATTTGCCTCCCACTGTCCCCTTAGCTTATGAGTTATCACTCTCGGAAAAACCCTCTCCTCGCAACGAAGACAACATTGTCACTCAGTCTATAAAAGAGATATCCAAAGGACTTCTGCGGGTAGCCGATGAAAATACACCACTCACTATGAGGTTCAAGCTTGTCGTGAGTCTCTCGTCTTACGAAAGCCTCGCAACCCCAAACCTTGATATGTGCCAACGAGGGAGCTTTCCCTGTCCACATGTCGTGAGGTGTTTTGACAACCTTCTTTGTTGGGACTAGGTTACAGATATGGGCGGTAGTCTCTAAGGAATACCCCCAGAATGAGATAGGTAGTGAAGCACGACTCATCATGGAACGAACCGTGTCTAGTAAGGTTCGATTACACTATTCAACTCCGGTGTCTTAGGTGGCGTCAATCGCGAAACGATTTCGCATTTCTTGAGGTAGTCGTGGAATTCAAGACTTAGGTACTCACCACCTCGATCGAATCAAAGCATCTTGATTTTCCTGCCCAACTGATTCTCCACTTCCTGCTTAAACTCATTGAACTTTTCAAAGGTTTCTGACTTGTGCTTGATTAAGTTGATATGCCCATATCTACTATAATCATCGGTGAAAGTCACATAGAAGCAACTCACATCCCTTGTAGTGGATCTAAAGGGCCCACACACATTGGTGTTTATGAGATCCAAAAAAGGCTCACCGCTTTCACAAGTACCAGTGAAGGGTGACTTGGTCGTCTTTCCAAGAAAACAAGACTCGCATACGTCATCGTCCCTAAGGTCGAATGACTCCAACACTCCATCCTTTTGGAGTTAGGCTATGAGTTTCTTGTTGACATGTACAAGACGACAATGCCACAAGCATGATTTGTCCAAGCTATTAGAAGATTTGATATGTAACACATCATTTCCTAAGTTGTCTACAACCATCACAGTTTCATATATTCCATTACAAGGCAGTGCTTCAAAATAGAAAACACCATTAAGATAAGAATTAATAAAACACTTTTCATTATCAAATGAATATCTAAATCCTTGTCTATGGAAACCATGAAAAGAAATGATGTTTCTTTCGATTTTTGGTGAATAACAACAATTATTCAAATCTAGTCCTAATCCATTACTAAGCACTAAAGAGTAAACTCCAATCTTGGTGACAGGCGACGATCTTCTGTTCCCCATGATCAAGTTTATCTTCCCATGCTCCACATCCGTATTTCTTCTTAGGCCCTACAAATCAGAACAAATGTGAAAACCACATCCTGTATCAAGTACCCAGAAATATCATGTGATGAATTATTAGATTGAATAGTATAAATACCTACGAAGGACAGCTTAATATTTCCATCCTTGATGTCTTGCAGATATTTCAGGAAGCTTCATTTCCAATTCCCCTTCTCATGGCAGTAGTAGCACTCTGCATCCTTTGGGTTAGAGGTGGGTGCAGCGGGACCAGCCTTGGTTCCACTAAAAGAGGTGCCATCATGGGAGTTTCCCTTATGGTGGCTCTTTGAAGGAGCCTTCCTCTTTTTACCCTTCCCCTGCCCAATAGCCAAGATGGGGGAAGCTGTAGTGGGAGTTAATGCAACGGATTTATCCTTGAGGTTTCTCTCAACAGTCCTCCACAAGCATTGAAGCTTGCTCAAGCTGACCTCCTCTTTGTACATGTGGTAGGTTATGCGAAACTGGTTGAAACAGTGTGGCAGCAAATGAAGAATGATATTAATCGTCATCTCTTCATCAAAGTTAACATTTAACTTTAGCAGGCAGTCGACATACCTCTGCATTTTCTGCAGATGAGCAGTGACAGACTCTCTGTCCCTCATCTTGGTCGTGATCATCGAAGTGATGACCTCGTACCTCTCCTGCCTCGCACTTTGGTGGTATCGGTCCAGCAAATCCTAGTGCATCTTGAAGGGTCTAATTAGTGGTTTGGTATAGGCTTTGTATTCAATAAGTTCTTCTGAGTCAATTTATAGCTTGTGGTAGATTGTATGTAGTTTACAGCCCAACAATGAGTTTATGGCCGTAAGCCTGTTTACGACCGTAAACCCAAGGCCGGCCCAGGTCCAGTATATATAGAGGTGTGCTAGGTCTTTTGTCTGTTGTTGATGCCTCAGAGTTCACGGCTGCTTTAACCACAAGTTGTACCAGACGTTATTCCTAATAGAAAAGCGTTTGCAAGCTTGTGTTCATTCTTAATTCTACTTGTTCCTTATTGTTAATTGATTGTGCTTTGCTATTTGATCACTGGTAAGATTCGTTTCAGGACCTTACAATTGGTATTAGAGCAAAACCAGTGTCAAAAGCATCCTATAATCGAATTTTTGACTGTGTTCTTATTTGTTTGCGACTGAAGTTGGCGTTTGCAGCGAAAGGGTTTCAAGCTTCATTCAAAACTGCGTTTTTATCGAGCTTCTTGGAGATTATGACCATAGCTTACGGTCGTAAACTTAGATTACGGCCGCAAACTCCAATCAGTTCTTGAACCGTAAACATGGATTCTTGGACCGTGAATTTAGACCGTAAACACTTGTAACGCCCCAGGCTTTCTCGGTACGTTTGGTTATTTTAATTTAATTATCCTTGTAACCTTGGGTTAATTTATTTAACCAATGTCTGATTTCTTATGTTATTGGACTCTTTTGATCATCTTGTAAACTCCTTTTATTGAAGTCCATGGGCTATGGGCCTATTTGCAAAGTCCATCTAGTTAATAGTACTTAATGTGTAAATAGAATCATTTGGAACACACACAAGGAAAACACTCTAAACCTTCCCTCTCTTTCTCAAAAATCGTCCCTCTCTCTCTCTTTGGGATCAAGAGCAGCCAAGGGGCTGTTTGGAGCTTAATTCTTGTTCATTTCCAGCCTTGATTCGTATTGGTATGAACCTCCTTATCCTTTCTTACAACTTGATTCATAACCTTGTTCTAGTTTTATGATTTCATCTTCACCTCTTCTCCTTCTTATTTTATTTGTAATTGTATGTTATACATCATCTCAAGATCCTATCTTCACCCCATATATGGTGGATGATGGATCTAGGGGATTACATGTGGCAAAAGATCATGGAAACCCTAAGAGGGAGAATGATGATTTTATGTGCTTATGTTTATTTTCATGTTGATTATTATTACATCCTTGTGGCTAAATGAAATCCTAATGATCCCTAACCCTTTTTACTACCACCATTATCATGGGGAATGAATTGGGATGATGAACACATCTTAAAATGTGTTTCAAAAGGAGAAGGATGGATAAGCCAAAAAGGAATCACGGGTGGCTACGATTCTGTTTTCCATCAGATCTGTAGTCATTTTGTAAAAATCATATCTGGAGCTCTAGAACTCAAACGGACCCCAAACCAGTTCCAAAAGTTCAAAAATTGAGTTGGCTAACTTTATTAAGAAGGCCAACCTCACTGATAAGGGCTTTATCTATGTGAAAGAATGGCATCTTTTCTGTTAGGTCTGATCCGGGTCTATTCTGATATGTCATTTTGTTTTCATCATTTCTAAGGCTTGGAAAAGGATCCAGAGTGATTCCAAGTTTCTATATGTTCCTTATATTATGAATTTAAGATCTGGAGAATATGGGGTGTTATTTCCAATTATAAATTGGTTATAATGGATCCACACTCCAGGTCAGTGGGCAGTCACCAGCTTTTGCTAGTGCTGTCATTGTCCACAATGTGAATTTTATATCTGGAGTTTGAGAGATGCTTTTCATTCAATTCCAACTCTAAGACTTTCACTTGTATGTCCTTTACTTCTCTTAATTTTATTTTGGACGAATTCTACTCACAAGTTGGGTAGAATTGGCCAACATCACTTGACTGTATTGTTGGAGACAGAAGTGATACACCATTTTGTAAAATTCATATCTAATTCATCTTTTGGAGTTAGAATGAGTTCTTTATAGTTGTGGAATCCAGAGAAATCATATATTCCTATAAAATTTAGTTAAAGCTATGTTTCTGTTTTAGATTTTGGAGTAAATCCGTTTTGAACAGCAGGTCTGTTTCAGAGACCTTGCTATGATTACTCTTTTCTCAACTCATAGCTTCATTACTTCTCCTTTCTAACCTTTAGTCCTTCTTAGGTGAGGTTTTGAAGTTTGCTCAAGCTTGGTAGCATTATTTGATTGTTAGCCATCCTTAATACTCACTCAAGGTGAGTTCTCTCACACCGTTGTATTGATGATTGTGTTTGCTAGTTAGCTCGTGTGTGATTATTTGAATTTATTATAAAAGCATGCTATATAAGTATTGTTTTAATTCGTACATGTGCACTGTATGTAACTAATTATGGATATGGGGACACCACCAAAGGATATGGATTTACCGGTGCGGTGGGTAGGTAAGATCACCAACGTAATACTCTTCGTGAGGTGCGGTGATTAGGGCCAAATGATACGGGATCTTCCCGGTACGGTTCAAACCTACAAGTCCTTCTCGTAATATAGACATTGATTCGTTCTTTGCCTTTATCATTATAATTGGAAAATGGATTAGGGCTAGTAAATATGAATGTTAGTACAATGTCTGTGTTTGAATTCACTAAGCTTCGTGCTTACGTTTTTCCCTTATAACTTTTCAAGTGTTAAGATTAAAGAGGCTAAGGCTTGACATGGAGCATCGGGACATCGCTACTAGTTATTTTGTTGGGACCTTATTATTATTATTACTTCCGCACTTATTTTATATGATTATTAAGTTGATGGATTATGTTATGACTATTTCAGTTGTTTTAATTTAATCTAAGATGGGTTTTAAAAGTTTAAAATTTTTGCAAAAAAAATTGGGTGTCACAGGTTGATATCAGAGCCATAGTTTGAGGGAACTAGGCATTCTTGTGGATGTTCTAGACTCAAATTTGAGGCTCTATAATAGTTTATTCTGTTTTTAAAAGATTTTTCAAACTTTCTGAAGACTAGTACTGAAAGATGTCGCGGTGTGCCAGTCGGCCAGCCAAGTAAGCCTTATTTCATATGTTAAATGTTTATGTTAAATTGTTGACTATGAATTGGATTCTACCAGTCTTAAAATGCTAGATTACACACTTATTTAATGTTAACATGTGAGAGAGATGTAAAATTAACGGCTAGAGCGAGCTGGAAATTTTGAAACTAGAAGCGATTGCGAAATTGGAACTTGTGTGAAGATAGTAGAAGGGCCCCTACTATTTGAAACATCGGTGCCGGTTTCGGGTCGGGGCAAGGTTGAGAAATTTTCGGCAAGCTGAGTGTTTCGTCTTCCTAGAAATATCTAGGCTGAATTATTTCTAAATATTTTCCTCCTTCTACGGATACAAATGGCTCCGCCTGCTCGCCTTAATCAACTCCAAATGGAGCAAGTTAGGAATATTGTCGTTGAGGAATTCAATAACGCTTTCAATGAACTAATCCCGGGCGTGACCAATGACATAATCAACCAGGTCAAAGCTCTTCTGGATGAGCGCCTCGCAGCTATTCCCGAGGGAGCGTTATCGGCTCCGCCCGTTCGGGATTCGGCATACTACTTCGAGAAGTTCAACAAGTGTAGCTCTCCTCTTTGGAATGGTGAATCCGACCCAGTTGCTACTAAGCCCTGGGTGTCAGATGTTGAGGGCGCCTTCATAAGTGTTGGGTGTCTGGACTAGTACAAAGCAGTGATCGCCATGAATCAGCTGTGAAAAAGGGGAAAGACATAGTGGAACACCATCACCTCTCTATTGAACGAAGACTAAGTGAGGGCCATGTCTTGGGCCCAATTTGTGGAGAGGTTCGAGGCACAATATGTGCCTAAGGTGGAGCAGCAGCGGATGCAGCAAGAGTTCATGGCCTTACAGCAAACTACCGAGTCTATTAGCGACCTGAACGCCAAGTTCTTGGAGATGCTATCTTTTTGTCCCTCATTTGCTGGGAACGAGGCCTGGTTGGTCAGCCAATACACTACCATTCTACGTACCGAGATTCAGGAATTCGTTAGCATGCAGGAGTTCCCGACTTTATCCGCGATCATAGATGCAGCGAGGAGGAGGGAAATCGAGTTGCAGACCCAGACCAAGAGGAAGGCCAATGACACCTCCTCCAAGACATCCGGAGATGCCCAGAAAAAGCAAAAGTAGGGTGGTAAGTCAAGGTATGAGTACAGGCCGTCTTCAGGTCAGGGCGAGAAAAATCCATTGATATGCTACAACTGTAAAAAGCCAGGGCATCATTGGAAGAATTGTAGGGCTCCCCCTGCGAGTGCAGTTCCTCAGATTACTTCTGCTGCTCCCGTCTGCTATCACTGCAACGAGACGGGACACAAGAAGCATGAATGCCCGAAGTTGAAGGTTGGTAAAGGAAGCGGGGGTACAAATCCTGCAATTGCATCATCTTCTAAGGGACCCACTATGGTGACACGAGGTCGTGCTCACCAGATGACTGCGGATGAGCCGGTGATTACCGCGACAGTGGCAGGTAAATTTCTTTTTTTTCTTTTCTCTCCTGCCATTATTTAATAAATGGTAGTTAGAATTGTTTACATGATCGTATGTGGTAAATCAGGCACTTATTTGCTAGATTCCGAGCCTGGTGTTGTTATGTTTGATAGCGGTGCTACCCATTCTTTTGTATCTCACACGTTTATTAATCGTTTGGGGTGTAGTATCGGAAAATTGGCTTACCCAATGGTTGTCGATGTTGTCGACAACCGCACTATTTATGTCACCGATGTTTATCGAGGTTACACTCTCGAGTTTTCTGGAGTTGAATTCCCTATTGATCTTATCCCTATTGCGATGCGAGAGCTCTGCGTTATCGTAGGCATGGATTGGCTTGATGCGTTTGATGCGGAAATCCACTGTCGTAAGAAGCAAGTTCGTGTTCGAAACCCTAGAGGTGGAGAACTTATTATTTAGGGGGACATTCCCCGCCTGGCTATGGCTTCTTGCTCTTCTGCTATAGCACTAGACGACGTTCCTATCATTTCCGACTTCAGCGATGTCTTTCCGGATGAACTCCCTGGCTTTCCACCTATTCGGCAAGTGGAGTTTCGCATTGATTTGGTGCCAGGTGCGACTCCGGTAGCGAAATCTCCTTACCGCTTGGCACCACCTGAAATGAAAGAGCTCCAAGATCAACTTCAAGAACTAAGTGATAAAGGGTTTATACGGCTAAGCTGCTCGCCTTGGGGTGCTCCTATTCTCTTTGTGAAGAAGAAAGATGGATCCCAGCGAATGTGTATTGATTATAGGGAGCTAAACAAGCGCACGATAAAGAATAGGTACCCGTTGCCACGTATTGACGATCTTTTCGATCAGCTTCAGGGAGCATCTTGGTTTTCCAAGATTGATTTACGTTTCGGTTACCATCAGATGCGTGTTCGTGAAGAAGACATTGAGAAAACAACATTCCGTACTCGATATGGGCACTTTGAATTCGTGGTGATGCCTTTTGGGCTCACCAATGCACCCGCAGCATGGATCTCATGAACCGGGTGTGTAGCCTGATGCTTGACCGTTCGGTCATAGTGTTCATAGATGATATCTTAGTCTATTCTAAGAGCAAAGAGGAGCATCAGCAACACCTTCGGGAGATTCTGGAAACTCTGGCAAGAGAAAGGCTTTATGCTAAATTTTCAAAATGTGAATTTTGGTTGGAAGAAGTTCAGTTCTCGGGGCATGTGGTAAAAAAACAAGGTATCAAGGTCGATCAAGCCAAGGTTGATGCAGTTAAACAATGGAAGATTCCGAAAACCCCTTCTGAAATTCGCAGTTTCTTAGGTTTAGCCGGTTATTACCGGAGGTTCATTGAAAATTTCTCTAAAATCGCCTTACCACTCACCCGATTGACCAAGAAATCAATGAATTTTGTTTGGGGCCCGGAGCAGCAACTGGTGTTTGATGAGTTAAGGAAACGATTGTCTGAAGCTCCGATTTTGGCCTTACCTGATGGGGTTGAGGATATGGTGGTTTACTGTGATGCATCGCTTCAAGGTCTTGGTGCCGTGTTAATGCAACGAGATAGGGTGATAGCCTATGCCTCCCGACAGCTGAAACCCCACGAACGAAACTACCCCACTCATGATTTGGAGCTTGGGGCTGTTGTTTTCGCTCTTAAGATTTGGAGACACTATCTCTATGGAGTGAAGTTTATCATATACACTGACCATAAGAGTCTAAAATATTTGTTCGAGCAGCGGGATTTGAATATGAGGCAGATCCGATGGTTGGATGTGGTAAAAGATTATGATTGTGAAATTCACTACCACCCCAGTAAAGCTAATGTGGTAGCTGATGCTCTCAGTCGTAAACAATCTGCCGAACCGATTCGAGCTAAGTGTCTCTGGATCACGATGGTGTCGTCTTTGTTAGATCTAATCCGGGACGCCCAAAAGACGGCAATACTGGAGGAAAACATCAGGCGTGAGAAGATTGGGAAAGAGTTGCCTAAGATGGAACGAGACGGGCGGGGTTTGCTGACTCACTACGGTAGGGTTTGGGTTCCATATACTGGGGGAAATCGGAAAACCCTAATGGATGAGTCTCATAAGTCAAAATTTTCTATCCATCCTGGTGCTAGTAAAATGTATCGGGACCTTCATGAGGCTTACTGGTGGCATGGAATGAAGAATGATGTGGCTCGATTTGTGGAAGAATGTATGACCTGTCGGAAGGTCAAGGCAGAACACCAGAAACCGCATGGGAAGTTGCAACCATTGGAGATTCCTGAATGGAAATGGGAGCATCTAACCATGGACTTCATTACAAAACTTCCTAGAACTGCCTGAGGATCAGATACGATATGGGTGATTGTTGATCGTTTGACTAAGAGTTCTCACTTTCTGGCTATAAAGGAGAGCTCATCGGCGGAGAAATTAGCCGAGATCTTTGTTCGGGAGATTGTCTCATTACATGGGGTGCCCGTTTCTATCGTCTCCGATCGAGACACCCGGTTTACCTCTCGGTTCTGGAGGAAGTTTCAAGAGGAATTGGGCACATGATTACATTTTAGTACCACCTTCCATCCGCAGACAGACGGGCAGAGTGAGCGGATGATTCAGACCTTGGAGGACATGCTTAGGGCGTGTGCGATTGATTTTGGGGGTAGTTGGGATGACCATCTACATCTAGCTGAGTTTTCTTATAACAACAGCTATCACTCGAGCATTAAAATGCCTCCGTATGAAGCCTTTTACGGGAGGAAGTGCAGGACACCCGTTTGTTGGGGCGAGGTTGGGCAGAGGGTACTTGGGAGTACCGATATCGTGCTACAGACTACGGAGAAAATCCAAGTGATTTGGGATCATTTGGTCACAGCGAGCAGTCGTCAGAAAAGTTATGCCGACAAAAGACGCTCCAATCTTGAGTTCCAGGTGGGATATTAAGTGTTGCTTAAAGTCTCCCCTTGGAAAGGTGTGATTCGATTTCGGAAGCGGGGAAAGCTCAGACCCCGATTCATTGGACCCTACAAGGTCATAGCTCGTGTGGGGAAGGTGGCTTACCGTTTAGAGCTTCCTGACGAGCTTAGTCTAATTCATAATACGTTCCACGTGTCTCAGTTACGAAAATGCGTTGTTGATGAGACCGCTGTGATACCACTGGAGGACATACAAATTGACGAGCGTCTCAATTATGTTGAGAAACCAATCGCTATTTTAGAACGAAAGACGAAAGCTCTCCGCAACAAGACTATAAACCTGGTTAAGGTGTAGTGGCAACATAGGAAGGGTTCGGAATGGACTTGGGAACCGGAATGTGAGATGCGGGCTCATTATCCGGATCTGTTTCTAGGGTGTTGACTTCTAGGACGAAGTCCGTTCTTAGTGGGGGAGAGTTGTAACGCCCCGGGTTTTCTCGGTACGTTTGGTTATTTTAATTTAATTATCCTTGTAACCTTGGGTTAATTTATTTAACCAATGTCTGATTTCTTATGTTATTGGACTCTTTTGATCATCTTGTAAACTCCTTTTATTGAAGTCCATGGGCTATGGGCCTATTTGCAAAGTCCATCTAGTTAATAGTACTTAATGTGTAAATAGAATCATTTGGAACACACACAAGGAAAACACTCTAAACCCTCCCTCTCTCTCTCAAAAATCGTCCCTCTCTCTCTCTTTGGGATCAAGAGCAGCCAAGGGGCTGTTTGGAGCTTAATTCTTGTTCATTTCCAGCCTTGATTCGTATTGGTATGAACCTCCTTATCCTTTCTTACAACTTGATTCATAACCTTGTTCTAGTTTTATGATTTCATCTTCACCTCTTCTCCTTCTTATTTTATTTGTAATTGTATGTTATACATCATCTCAAGATCCTATCTTCACCCCATATATGGTGGATGATGGATCTAGGGGATTACATGTGGCAAAAGATCATGGAAACCCTAAGAGGGAGAATGATGATTTTATGTGCTTATGTTTATTTTCATGTTGATTATTATTACATCCTTGTGGCTAAATGAAATCCTAATGATCCCTAACCCTTTTTACTACCACCATTATCATGGGGACTGAATTGGGATGATGAACACATCTTAAAATGTGTTTCAAAAGGAGAAGGATGGATAAGCCAAAAAGGAATCACGGGTGGCTACGATTCTGTTTTCCATCAGATCTGTAGTCATTTTGTAAAAATCATATCTGGAGCTCTAGAACTCAAACGGACCCCAAACCAGTTCCAAAAGTTCAAAAATTGAGTTGGCTAACTTTATTAAGAAGGCCAACCTCACTGATAAGGGCTTTATCTATGTGAAAGAATGGCATCTTTTCTGTTAGGTCTGATCCGGGTCTATTCTGATATGTCATTTTGTTTTCATCATTTCTAAGGCTTGGAAAAGGATCCAGAGTGATTCCAAGTTTCTATATGTTCCTTATATTATGAATTTAAGATCTGGAGAATATGGGGTGTTATTTCCAATTATAAATTGGTTATAATGGATCCACACTCCAGGTCAGTGGGCAGTCACCAGCTTTTGCTAGTGCTGTCATTGTCCACAATGTGAATTTTATATCTGGAGTTTGAGAGATGCTTTTCATTCAATTCCAACTCTAAGACTTTCACTTGTATGTCCTTTACTTCTCTTAATTTTATTTTGGACGAATTCTACTCACAAGTTGGGTAGAATTGGCCAACATCACTTGACTGTATTGTTGGAGACAGAAGTGATACACCATTTTGTAAAATTCATATCTAATTCATCTTTTGGAGTTAGAATGAGTTCTTTATAGTTGTGGAATCCAGAGAAATCATATATTCCTATAAAATTTAGTTAAAGCTATGTTTCTGTTTTAGATTTTGGAGTAAATCCGTTTTGAACAGCAGGTCTGTTTCAGAGACCTTGCTATGATTACTCTTTTCTCAACTCATAGCTTCATTACTTCTCCTTTCTAACCTTTAGTCCTTCTTAGGTGAGGTTTTGAAGTTTGCTCAAGCTTGGTAGCATTATTTGATTGTTAGCCATCCTTAATACTCACTCAAGGTGAGTTCTCTCACACCGTTGTATTGATGATTGTGTTTGCTAGTTAGCTCGTGTGTGATTATTTGAATTTATTATAAAAGCATGCTATATAAGTATTGTTTTAATTCGTACATGTGCACTGTATGTAACTAATTATGGATATGGGGACACCACCAAAGGATACGGATTTACCGGTGCGGTGGGTAGGTAAGATCACCAACGTAATACTCTTCGTGAGGTGCGGTGATTAGGGCCAAATGATACGGGATCTTCCCGGTACGGTTCAAACCTACAAGTCCTTCTCGTAATATAGACATTGATTCGTTCTTTGCCTTTATCATTATAATTGGAAAATGGATTAGGGCTAGTAAATATGAATGTTAGTACAATGTCTGTGTTTGAATTCACTAAGCTTCGTGCTTACGTTTTTCCCTTATAACTTTTCAAGTGTTAAGATTAAAGAGGCTAAGGCTTGACATGGAGCATCGGGACATCGCTACTAGTTATTTTGTTGGGACCTTATTATTATTATTACTTCCGCACTTATTTTATATGATTATTAAGTTGATGGATTATGTTATGACTATTTCAGTTGTTTTAATTTAATCTAAGATGGGTTTTAAAAGTTTAAAATTTTTGCAAAAAAAATTGGGTGTCACAACACTTTACGACCGTAAACTCCGGACCGTGAACAGAGTTTACGACCACAAACTTTTCTTTGACCGTGAGCATAGTTTACGGTCGCAACCCTTATATGGCTGTGAACTTGTGTCTGATTGGAAACTTAATTGTTCCTAAATAAATTAATTTCTATTTAATATAAATTTAATATTAATGGATTCACAAAGTCAAACACACCACCACGAGCTGGATCCTGTAATGGGCACAACCACTCGAATTCCAAGACTGTTGTCCGCTGAAGGTTTCCCTAAATGGAAGTACAGGATTGAGAAGTACATCAAGATGAAGGACTTCAAAATCTGGAGAAGCATCATAAAAGACGCTGTCAGAATAACCACCATTTTTGCAGGGCAAGTGGTTGACAAGAAGATTGAAAATTACACAGATGAAGACTTTGAGAAGGTCGAAGAACAAGAAAGGGCTTTGGTCACTCTAACCATGGCCCTATCTTCGTACATAGCTCAAGGTTTTAGGGAGTACACTTCTGCTAAGGCTTTGCGGGAAGCCTTAATCGAGGTTTATGAAGGGAATGAAGATATGAAGGAGAGTCGCCAAGATATGCTGCGACAACGGTTCAACATGTTCAAATACATTCCTGGAGAAACTCTTGAAGCACAGCTACAACTATTCACATCTCTTACCACTGAAATGACTGTAGCCGGGATCTTTTACACCAAGTATGAGATAAACAAGAAGCTACTGAATGCTCTCCCGAAGTCTTGGGACATGAATGTAGCTGTTATAAAGAAGACTAATGATCTAAGCTGGCTCTCTCTTGCTGAAGTGATGGCAGTCATCAAGGTTTGTGATATTGATGACAAGCAGCGGGAGATAAACCATGTGAATTCATACTCAGCTGCAATCCTTGGGATCTCTTCTAATAATGCTCTTTCAGCTCTCACTTTTTCTTCTGCAGGTCAACCCTTTGCTGCTCAGCAAGCTCAGGTTCAGTCTTTTTCCACTCCATCAACTTCTTCTCTTCCTGCTGCATCAGCCATGCCTCTCTCTCAGAACCAATCTTTAGTGGCTACTCAAGCTACTTCTTCCTCCAATGTGACTTCCTCATCAAAAGGAAAGGAAGGTGATGAAAATCTCGCTCTTGCTACAGGGCTTGTCAACTGCTACAATACACATGTAGTTGGAGATCGTCCACCTCAACTGTCATTTGCCGATCTTGATCAGATTCACCTTGAAGATGTAGAAGAGATGCATATCACATGGAAAATTGCCATGGCAGTTTTTAGGGCGAAACAATTTGCCAAGAAGACCGGAAAGAACAACTGGGGGATGAGTGCTGACAAGAAGGTTGGGTGCAGCAAGGGAAAGCTACGTTGTTTCAACTGCCATGAGCCAGGGCATTTTGCTCATGAGTGTCCACAGCCGGATAGAAGATTGAATAATGACCGGACAATGGTTGTAGTTGGGAACAATCGAAGCGGTGCTCAGGTCAACAGCGAGAAGGCCATGGTTACGCAATCGTTTGACTGGGAGGATCAGATGTAGGCCTTGAACATATCTGGACCTGAAAATGCCCATTTGGCACAGGTTGGTGATGATGCTCCGGCAGAGATTGTTGCAGCTGAAGATCAAATGATGGAGCTGCAGTTTGCGTTGATGGTATCTTCTTCTCATGAACCAAATAAAACCTAGGTAAGTCTACCCTCATTCTCTCAAGCTTGTATTGATTATGTTAAAATTCTTCATGAGGAAATTGAGACTCTAAGTAGAGAAGTAGAGAACCTTACAATTCTTCGTGAACATAATGACTTACTCAAAAGGGAAGTAGAGGATCTTAGGTATGAAGGTTACCATCTTAGAAAATGACAAAAACCTCTTAAGGCCCAGTTGGAATCTAAAATAAAGGACTTTAGGAGACTTCAGGAAGACTATAGTAATAAATGCAAAAATTATGACTACATAAAGAAACATAACGCTGAACTAGTGGCTGAAATTGAATCATTAAAGGGCAAATTTGAAACTGCTGATTTTGATTTTGGAAAATATGATGTATCGAGTGAGGTAGTTGCCAATATGATAGACCATTGAATGCAATTTAAACGAAATCAGTCAAAGGGTATAGGGCATGGTTGCAGAAATCGGCAATTAATCGTGGATTAATCGCTTGGCGTTCTCCAACCGTCGAGGATTAGTGCATTAATCGGAAATTTAGGATTAATCGGGTTTGGCGGGATTAATCAGTCAACAAAAGTCAAAAAGGTCAAAAAAAAGTCACAAAAATGTCAAAAAAATGTCAAAAAATTTTGAAAAAATTAAAAAAAAAAATTTAATTCAAAAAACCAACATTTTTTTTACTCCAAAATTTTCAAATTTTCAAAAATTCAAATATTATACCAAAATGTTCATATTTTCGTATTTCCAAATTTCCAAATTACAATTTTTCTTATTTTCTAATTTTGAAGTACTTGTTTTTCTTAAGATGTATTAATATTTAATTAATTTTAATATTTTATTAATAATCTATGGTCTCCGATTAATCCTCGATTAATCCCCGCCAAGACCGATTAATCCCTTAACACCAGTCGACTGTAGAGCTACCGTCAAACGATTTTTACAACCTTGGTATAGTGTATAATCAAGTGCCTCCTCCTTTCAATCATACATATCAGTTTACACCCTTGTCCAAAGAAAAGATAGCCAATGAACCATTCATGGTTTATGGCAAGTCATCTGGTTTTGTTTTGGGAGGATTTATTAATGATGAAAGTACTAACATTTCTACTTCTCTTGCAGATCAATCCTTGAATCAGTCAAAGCACGAAGTTGAAGGATCTATTTCTGAAAATAAAACTGAGTTTGAACCTGAAGTTTTAGTTTTAAATAAAGACAATAATTTTTCTGATGTTGCAAGTGACAATGTTTTTTGTGATGTTTCTACATCTTCTGATATTGTTTTGAATGGTTTTAAAGTGTCTGATACTGTTTTGAATAATGTGGTTGGCAATTCTAATGTTTGTGATGATAATAATGAAAAACCACCATTTTCACAAGCTTCTCCATCTAATGTACCCTTTACTTGTCTCACAACCTAATTCTTGTTCTTGTTCATGTGAGAGAAACAAGGGTGTTAGTATGGAAAACAAATCTGATCAATGTAGCACAAGTTATAACAATAACAAACAGATTTGTTTCAATTGTGGTATTGGTGGTCATATAGCTAGGAATTGTCCTAATCGTATGTTTGTACATTTTGAGTCACCAGGAGGAGAGACTGAATTTAGAGGAAGGTATTTAACTAGAAAGTCCTTTAGAAATCGTTCTCGGAATGATGATTGGAAGGATGATCGGAGTAGAAAACGGGTTGTTTTTCAAAAGCATAAAAAGGTCTTTAATAACAAAGTCCCAAGCAGTTTGCCAAAACCGAGCATGGTCAAGCCAAGGTCGGTTTTGTCAAGAAGCAGCAATGGGTATTCAACAAATTCTGGTGGAAAACCCAAGTGCTTCAAGCAAACTGATAAGCATCCAATTTCAAAACCACCCGGGACTGTTAAAAAACCTAAATATCAATGGTTGCCTAAATTAGACTCCAATCCATCATCTGTGTCCTCTGAAAAGTCATTAAATGATGAAAGATCTGAAAAGGCATCGGGACAACCAAGGAAAATAATGACATGGGTTCCCAAATCTAAATAAACCCACACATTTTGTCGGGACAGTTGCGGGGGAATGTCGTCAGACCTTGGTTCATCGACAGCGGCTGCTCCTGACATATGACAGGAGATATCGCCCAACTGCACAACATTCAATCGTTTAATGGGGGATATATCTCTTTTGCGGGTGGAGAAGGTGGCAAAATCACTCAAAAGGGAACCGTCACAAATGGGGTGTTAAGCTTCGAGAATGTCAACTTTGCTCTCGAATTGAAGCATAGTTTGTTGAGTGTGTCTCAGATATGCGACAAAGGCTATTCTACACATTTCACCGAAAAGGAATGTATGATTCTCAAGCCAGGCTTAGTCATCCCAGAAGAGTGGATTCTTGTGAAATCTAAAAGGGATGGGAATGCTTACATCATAGATATGAATAGCAATCTTCCAGAACAAGTTATGTGCCTCTTTTCAAAGATCTCCGAACAAAATGCATTGTTATGGAACCGAAGACTCGGTCATGCTAATGCCAAGAACTTGAATCGTCTTGCAAAGAATGAGATGGTCCGTGGTTTTCCTATCAATGATTTTTTTCACGTTTGAGAAGTGTGTGTCATGTGCCCAAGGTAAGCATCATAGAAAACCACACCTGCCAAAACAGGTCAACTCAATTAGTCAGGTGCTTCAATTGCTACATATGGATCTGTTTGGACCAGTAAACCTTCTTAGCATTAACAGAAATTCCTATTGTCTGGTTGTGATTGATGATTTTTCTTATTTTACGTGGGTTTTCTTTCTATCCAACAAAGCTGGAGTTGCTGATCTAATTAAGAAATTCATTGTCTTGATTGAGAACCAAACTAACAACCGGGTGAAGGCGCTTCGTACCGATAATGGAACAGAGTTTAAGAATTCTGTACTTGATCATTTTTGCGTAGAAAAGGGTATTATGCGTCAATACAGCTCCACTCACACACCCCAACAAAATGGTGTTGCTGAGAGGAGAAACAGAACTTTAAAAGACGCTGCAAGGACGATGTTGTGTGACTCCAAACTACCAGTTTTCTTTTGGGCCGAGGTGATAAACATTGCTTGCTACGTTTAGAATCGCGTGTTGATTAATAAAGCTCAAATGAAGACCCCGTACGAGATTCTATATGGTCACAAGCCTTCAGTCAGTCATTTCCGTGTATTTGGCTGCCCTTGCACCCTTCTTCACTTAGAGACCAACCTGAAGTTTAATGCCAAATTCGATGATTGTTACTTCGTAGGGTATGCTGCTCGCACTGCTTATAGGGTCTATAATAAGAAGACAAAGCAAGTTGTAGAATCTTATGACGTGTGCTGGTTGGAAGAAAATGAGACAGATGCTCGAGTAGGTCCGGATTGGTTGTTTGATTACACATCTCTGTTGAAATCCATAAACGTGTCTTCAAGTAGCTCATTTGGATCTGTCTCTGGTTCGAAGAATGTTTCTGAAGACGAAGAAGTTGTCTACATACCTCCAACGGTATCCTCTTGACAACCCAAGGCGAAGACTCCTGCTTCACCTGAGGGGGAGTCCTTCGCTTCACCTGAGGGGGAGTCATCTGTACACCCTGATGGTCCAAAATCTCCAGTTCAGAATGATGCTCCTGATGCTGAAACTACACCACTCACTCCTATAGAAAGAGAGTTCATGTCCAAAGATGCTTCCGCTTCTACTTCAACTTTTATGGAGCTACTCTTTCCTGAAGACTTTTCAAATGAGTTTGTGGCAGAGTCGTCTGGCACGGCTCAATCAACAAATGAGGGAGGTGTCAATATTCACAATCTTCCTGTCTCGCTTAATGATATCAGCCAGGAAATACCCTCAAGGATTCAACGTGATCATCCGATCGAGAATATCATTGGTTAGCTGGGCGACGGCATTAAATCCAGAAGTCATAGTGGAGATGTCAATACCTGTCTTTACTCTTGTTTTATCTCTCAAATAAAGCCCAAGAATGTTGAAATGGATTTGAATGATCCCAGCTGGGTAGATGCAATGCATGAAGAATTACATCAATTTGAGAAACTTGGGGTTTGGAAGTTGGTTGAGTTGCCAAAGGGCAAAAAGTCTCTTGACACACGATGGGTCTATCGAAACAAGCAGGATGATTCATGGGTTATAGTGCGAAATAAAGCTAGATTGGTGGTTCGCAGGTTTCGACAAGTCGAGGGTCTTGATTACACTGAAGTTTATGCTCCAGTGGCTCACTTGGAGGATATTTGTATCTTCCTTGCGTATTCCTCTTACATGAACTTCACCATTTACCAAATGGACGTCCAGACTGCCTTCTTGTATGGCAAGGTGAAGGAAGAAATCTATGTTGATCAACCCCCTGGTTTCGTTGACTCAAAGTTTCCTTATCATGTCTACAAGTTGGACAAGGCATTGTATGGGTTACATCAAGCTCCTCGAGTGTGGTATGCGACTCTAACAAATCATTTGCTCGAGCATGGATACTCTCGTGGAAATATCGATCAAACTTTGTTTATCAAGCATGTCGGCAATGATCAGCTTCTGGTTCAAATCCATGTTGATGACATTATCTTTGGGTCGACCAGTCCGCAGCTTTGCAAGGAATTCGAAGGTGTTATGAAAAAGAGGTTCGAACTGAGTTCATTGGGGGAAATGACCATGTTTTTGGGGCTTCACGTCAAACAAAATTCAATCCGAATCCTGCTACATCAAGCCATGTATGTGGAGGATATTCTTGAGAAGTTCGGGTTTCACGACGCTAAATCTACATCGACACCAATAGCTGAAAGACCTCTTCTGACTCCAGATCCTGATGGCGAATCCGTAGATCAGACACACTATAGATCGATGATCGGATCGTTGATGTATCTTATTGCAAGTCGACCTTGATGGGTTTTAGCCATAAGAACTTTCCTATGTGCGCATGCAAAACCCTAATGCTTGGATCTAGGCTTTCTAATTAAACATGCTTTGAATCCAAGACTTCTAATGACTAATTAGGTTAAATAACAACATTGAAACAGATATAGAACCATACCTTTGAATTCCTTGTTGATCTTTTTGTCTTGGAGCTTCTAGAGTCACAATTGTCACTCCTCTAATGGCTTACAAACACCAACAGCAAGGAAGATGATTTAGGAGAGAGGAGAGGGGAGGAAATCGGCCAGTGCTCTCTTACTTTAGGTGAGATCCAATTTGCCTTGGGTATGGGGTCTATTTATACTTGTAGACTCCTTAAGGGTTACAACCTAAACCCTAATTGGATAATCTTCTCTTAAGGCTATCCAAATCCTTTCCATAGATAATCCCTTGGATGATTTTGAAGCTATCCTAGCTTCTAGAATCCGTCCACTATATATCTATAAGGATTTATAGTCTAAAGCTTAACTATCAAAGAATTGACAGTTTATACGCTCTTTATTTAATTAATCTCTTTAAGTCACCAAATTAATTCCAATTAATTCTATAACTTATATTAATCAAATAACAATATATTATTCTTTATATCATTCTCATAATATATTAATAATATTTACTCTCTCTTAATAAATCATCCTATCAAGTTGCTATGGTGAAGGCAACCCAAAAGGACCAGGCACAACCGGGTCAAATACTTGCCTAATATAGTTGCAGCCTTAGACACTATTCCAACAGTCTCCCACTTGGATAAGTCTAGTAACTATATGCACAAGTACAATTCGGTTTGCAATCGTAGCTCTCAAAGACGCTGTCAAACTCTGATCTAATCAATCTTGTCCTTTAGATAAGGGATCGTACAGTCCTCTGTTAGATATCATGCTGACAATCCTATGGAATGGTTAGTCAAGCATTTAGGTTTCTCGATCTCTGATTTATTTGACATAGAACTTAATCGAACACATCAATTCAGTTCTGACCGGGCCCGACACATAAGTCAAATCAAATCATTGAGCGACCGAGACATCGCTTTTACCTTCTTAGATAAAAGTTACAGATAAACTTCGACTTATATGCATTTACTTATTCATTAACCAACTATACACAACAATGCGTTTTATAACACCGAGTTACTGATGCGCTTTCGCATTATCAATATACAATCAATTAACAAATAACAAACCATATATCTAGGTTTTAAGAATATATGATATTATCGTCTTGCGATCACCCTTTTATATCATATTCCATAAAGTGATTCCAGCAAGCATGGGTTTGTTCCAATGCTCAAAACTAGTTCATAAGCACTCATGAACGTTGCAACAACCCTTTGCTATGTCTAACACTATTTAGACAATCGACACACCAATTCATGACAATCTTCATTCATATCTACTTCCAACATATGAACGATTGTGGACAATTTGAACAATTCGATTATTCCTAATAAACTCAATTATTCTGGAAGTCAAAACCTGCAAAGTGAAACAATAGTTAAACAATTAACATAAGATAGTAACATTACTCATAAATAAAACTCCTTTATTTAATCATCAAATGTTAATTACATTTATCTATTACACGTTTCTAATATTATTTAATCTATGCTAATATCATCCTTCAGCCCAATACTCCTAGCATGCTGCAAGTGCTTAACCCTACTCAGTCCCTTCGTAAGCGGATCTGCTGGGTTATCTTCTGATGATATCCTCTTCACTACGAGCTGTCCTTCTTCTACACGATGTCTGATGAAGTGATATTTTCTGTCGATATGTCGTGATCTACCATGATCCCTCGGTTCCTTGGTCAAGGCAACCGCTCCTTCGTTATCACAGAAATTCTCCATGGGCTCCTTTATGGCAGGTACAACTCCAAGATCACCGATGAAGTTCTTTAGCCATATTGCCTCCTTCGACGCTTCGCTCGCTGCAATGTACTCTGATTCGCACGTTGAATCAGCTACGGTCTCCTGCTTGGAACTCTTCCATGTCACTGCTCCTCCATTTAGGGTAAAGACCCAGCCCGACTGCGAACGGTAGTTGTCCCTGTCGGTCTGAAAACTGGCGTCACTATACCCTCGCACCTTCAAGTCATCACTCCCTCCGAGGACTAAGAACCATTCCTTCGTCCTCCGAAGGTACTTAAGGATGTTCTTCACCGCAATCCAATGTGCTCTGCCAGGATTCCCATGATATCTGCTAACCATGCTCAAAGCGAAGGCTACATCAGGGCGAGTACAAGTCATAGCGTACATGATTGAGCCAACTGCGGAAGCGTATGGTACTCGGCTCATTTCCACTATCTCAGCTTCGGTACTCGGACTTTGAGTCTTACTCAACTTGGCATTACTTTGTATTGGTAATTCTCCCTTATTCGAGTTTTCCATACTAAAACGTTTTAGTACCTTCTCTAAGTAAGTATTCTGACTAAGTCTAATTAGTCTCTTACTTCTTTCGCTTATTATCCTTATTCCCAAAATGTAAGAAGCCTCTCCGAGGTCCTTCATAGCGAAGCACTTCCCGATCCAGGACTTAACCTCCTGCAGAGTCGGGATGTCGTTTCCTATGAGTAATATGTCATCGACTTATAGAACGAGGAAGCTTACTATACTCCCACTAGCTTTGACATATACACAAGATTCGTCTTCGCTTCGTACAAATCCAAACTCTTTGACTTTCTCATCGAAGCAAAGATTCCATCTGCGAGACGCTTGCTTAAGTCCATAAATGGACTTCTCCAGCTTACACACTCTATTCGGATGCTTCGGATCCACAAACCCATCTGGCTGAGCCATGTAAACATCCTCAGCCAACTTTCCGTTAAGGAAAGCGGTCTTGACATCCATTTGCCAAATCTCATAATCATGAAATGCGGCAATAGCTAGCTTCACTCTAATAGATTTAATCTTCGCAACTGGTGAGAAGGTCTCATCATAGTCAACTCTGGGAGTTTGAGTAAAGCCCTTCGCAACCAATCGCGCTTTATATGTGTGCACGTTTCCATCCATGTCGGTCTTCTTCTTGAAGATCCATTTGCACCCAACGGTCTTACGTCTGGGTACATAACAACCAAATTCCAAACTTGGTTATCATACATGGATTGGATCTCGCTATCCATTGCCTCTTTCCATTTCGCAGACTTCGGGCCTGCCATGGCTTCCTTATAGCTATTAGGTTCATCAAGATTTACTAGTGTACCATCACTAATATACGTGTCCCCTTCGGTAGTAATATGAAAACCATAAAACTGGGGATGAACTCTAACTCTATCGGAACGTCTAAAAGGTAAGGACTCGTCACTTGGTTCAACCGGAGTTTCCTCCTCGGGTTGAGTGTCAGCGGTAGAGGTTCCTTCATCTATCGACTCTTGAATCTCTTCAAGTTCGATTTGCCTCCCACTGTCTCCTTGGCTTATGAGTTCTCGCTCTCGGAAAACTCCTCTCCTCGCAACAAAGACAACGTTGTCCTTCGGTCTATAGAAGAGATATCCAAAGGATGTCTGCGGGTAGACGATGAAAATACATCGCTCACTTCGAGGTTCGAGCTTGTCGTGAGTATCCCGTCTTAAGAAAGCCTCACAACCCCAAACCTTGATGTGTGCCAACGAGGGAGCTTTCCCTGTCCACATCTCGTGAGGTGTTTTGGCAACCTTCTTAGTAGGGACTCGGTTAAGGATATGGGCGGCAGTCTCTAAGGCATACCCCCAAAAAGAGATAGGTAGTGAAGCACGAATCATCATAGAGCGAACCATATCCAATAAGGTTCGATTACGCCTTTCTGCCACACCATTCAGCTGCGGTGTCCTAGGAGGCGTCAATTGCGAAACTATTCCACACTCCTTGAGATAATCGTGGAATTCAAGACTTAGGTACTCTCCTCCTCGATCGGATCGAAGCATCTTGATTTTCCTGCCCAATTGATTCTCCACTTCATTCTTGAACTCTTTGAACTTTTCAAAGGTTTCTGACTTTTGCTTGATTAAATAGATATACCCATATCTACTATAATCATCGGTAAAAGTCACGTAGAAGCGGTTCCCATCCTTCGTGGTTGATCTAAACGGTCCACATACATCGGTATGTATTAGGTCCAATAGACCCTCACCCCTTTCACACGTACTCGTGAAGGGTGATTTAGTCATCTTTCCAAGTAAACAAGACTCGCATGTGTCATCTTCCCTAAGGTCGAATGACTCCAACACTCCATCCTTTTGGAGTTGGGCTGTGCGTTTCTTGTTGACATGTCCAAGACGACAATGCTACAAGTATGCTTTATCCATACTAGTGGAAGAATCTATATTCAAAACATCATTTCCTAAGTTATCAACAATCATAACAGTTTCATATATTCCATTACATGGTATAGCTTCAAAGTAAAAGACACCATTTAAATAAGCCAAAATAGAACCATTCTCATTATTAAAAGAAAATCTAAATCCTTGTCTATATAAACCATGAAATGAAATGATGTTTTTAGCCATTTCTGGCGAATAGCAACAATTGTTCAAATCTAAACACAAATTATTCCTAAGCACTAAAGAATACACTCCAATCTTGGTCACAGGCGACGATCTTCTGTTCCCCATGATTAGATTGATCCTTCCTTGCTCCACATCCCTACTTCTTCTTAGTCCCTGCACATTAGAACAAATGTGATAACCACAACCGGTATCAAGAACCCAAGAAATAGCATGATTGGAATCGTTAGATTTAATTGTGTATATACCTGCGAAAGATGGCTTGATCTTTCCTTCTTTGATTGCTTGCAGGTACTCTGGGCAGCTTCTCTTCCAATGTCCTATCTTGTGGCAGTGGTGGCACTCTGCCTCCTTCGGGTTAGGACAGGGCTTAGCGGGATCAACTTTGGTCCCACTAGAAGAGGCACCATCTCGGGCTTTGACCTTGCGATAGTTCTTCGATGAAGCCTTCCTCTTCTTTCCCTTTCCTTGACCAATAGCCAAGACAGGAGCAGCAGGCGGATTGGGAGTTGGTGCAACAGACTTGTCTTTGAATTTGCTCTCAGCGACCCTCAAAAGACCTTGGAGTTTGCTTAGGGTGACCTCTTCTTTGTTCATGTGGTAGGTCATCCTAAATTGGTTGTACATCGGAGGCAAAGAGTGAAGCACCATGTCGATCGCCAAGTCTTCCCCAAAGTCAACATTTAACTTGCGAAGGCGGTCGACATACCTTTGCATCTTTTGCAGGTGCATGGTAAGAGATTCTCCATGACCCATCTTAGTGGAAATCATGTTAGTGAAAAACTCATAACGCTCTTGTCTCACGTTCTGGTGGTATCTCTCCAATAAGTCTTGGTGCATCTCGTACGGGTACATGTCCTCGTAGGACTTTTGGAATTCGGAGTTCATGGTGGCAATCATGATGTAATGTACCTTCGTTGCATCTCGCTCATGAGTCTCAAAAGTGGTGATTTCGGCCGGAGTAGCGATTTCAGGGTTGATTTTCTCGAGCTTCTCATCGAGGACTTACTCCTTATCCTCATAGCGAGCAATGGTGCAAATGTATCTTATCCATTCGCTAAAGTTTGTTCCATCGAAGGTGACCTTTTGGCAAAGGCTCATCAACGTGAAAAAACTAGCAGCAGCGTTGTTTGCGTTCGACATCTACAAAAGAAAAAGGACAAAGATAGATTAGAATAAGAATCCCTAATTATCACCCAATAAGAAAAATTAGGGCTAGGATCCAACAATAACAATAAATACTAGAAAAGGGATGCCGTAATCTAACATGCAAATAAATTGAAGGTAAGTGAATGACTATTCACTAATTCTCCATCACAAAACTTAACTATTAGTCCTAAGTGTATTGAGAATTCGTAGGTTCAGATGAGATTCATTGAAACTATTCAATGGCATGTTTAAATCTCGATATGCCCCTCTTGTTTGTGACTAGGATACCGAGGATCACAAAGCGGGTGTGAATTACCATGCAAATTCACATGGTGTCTTCATTGTAACGATCACCTATTCGATGTGCCGGTAAACCACACACGCTCCATCGAACTATGATAAACAATGAATCACCCTTTGCCACCTTTGCTTAGAACCAATTAGTGTGCTGGTAAACCACACACGCTCCACTAACTTCTTAGCAAGGGTGCAAAGTGTAATTTCATGGGATTGCATCAATTCACTTTTCCTAAAGTAACTAAGATTGGGAAATTTTTAAAATGTGTAGTTACTCTGTATTACTTATTATACTTTTAATGAGAGGATGAGGTTGCCCTATCCTACCCGTTCGGCTAACGACCCTCCACCAATCAAGCAAGCGGTGGGTGTGAGTGTACACCCATTAAGCGCCATTTTATAGGCCACAACCTTATACCCACCTTATAGATCGGCTTTGTGAATGAGGCCTACTAACGGTAAGACTAGCATTTAGTTATACATATATATATATATATATATATATATATATATATATATATATATATATATATATATATATATATATATATTATTCTAGTAACATCATATTAGTATAGGGTTGTATTTTAAACCTTTTAAAATCTAGGGTTTGAAATTTAAGTTGTCTAAATTAAAACTTTTAATCACAAATATAAATTTCAAAACTTGAGGGCAAGTTTTAAACATTTAAAACATGGAGGATCAAATAACAAATAATTCCAATTAACAATTAATATCCTAATTATCTATATTTGATTTTATTCAAGATTTCTTTGAAAGATAATTACCAAAATAATTAAAATAATTAATTAATTATCATATAAGAAAATTAAATATTTTATTAGTTGATAAATACCTTTAACTAGATCAAGATAATAGTCATATATATCAAAAAATCGGATTTAGGTTGATCTATTATGATTAAGGTAAGTTTCCATAAAACGATTATGAAAAAATCTCGAATCTGGCCATTCCTGACGCTTGGACTCACCGAGTGCACAAAGGGACTCGCCGAGTCAGGCCAACTCGCCGAGTCCACTTTGGAACTCGCCGAGTCCATGACTCAGAAACACAAAAATCGAATTTTGCAGTTTAGTTTCAGTTAATCAAGCAACAATTTAATGAAAACCAAGCTAGGCTCTGATACCACTGATGGGTTTTAGCCATAAGAACTTTCCTATGTGCGTATGCAAAACCCTAATGCTTGGATCTAGGCTTTCTAATTAAACATGCTTTGAATCCAAGACTTCTAATGACTAATTAGGTTAAATAACAACATTGAAACAGATCTAGAACCATACCTTTGAATTCCTTGTTGATCTTGTTGTCTTGGAGCTTCTAGAGTCACAATTGTCACTCCTCTAATGGCTTACAAACACCAATAGCAAGGAAGATGATTTAGGAGAGAGGAGAGGGGAGGAAATCGGCCAGGGTTCTCTTACTTTAGGTGAGATCCGATTTGCCTTGGCTATGGGGTCTATTTATACTTGTAGACTCCTTAAGAGTTACAACCTAAACCCTAATTGGATAATCTTTTCTTAAGGCTATCGAAATCCTTTCCATAGATAATCCCTTGGACGATTTTGAAGCTATCCTAGCTTCTAGAATCCGTCCACTATATATCTATAAGGATTTATAGTCTAAAGCTTAACTATCAAACAATTGACAGTTTATACCCTCTTTATTTAATTAATCTCTTTAAGTCACCAAATTAATTCCAATTAATTCTATTACTTATATTAATCAAATTACAATATATTATTCTTTATATCATTCTCATAATATATTAATAATATTTACTCTCTCTTAATAAATCATCCTATCAAGTTGCTATGGTGAAGGCAACCCAAAAGGACCATGCACAACCGGGTCAAATACTTGCCTAATATAGTTGCAGTCTTAGACACTATTCCAACAGACCTGACATCATGTTTGCAGTTTGTCAATGCGCACGTTATCAGGCTAATCCTAAACTTTCACATGTTATTGCTGTCAAAAGAATTTTTCGGTATATCAAAGGTAGCCCAAAATTGGGTCTTTGGTATCTGAAGAATTCTGATTTTGATTTATATGCTTTTTCTGACAGTAATTATGGAGGCCGTGAGCTTGACAGGAAATCTACTTCAAGAGGGTGTCAATATCTTGGTGACAGACTAGTGTCGTGGCAGTGCAAGAAGCAACACACTGTCTCAACCTCAACAGCGGAGGCGGAATACGTTGCTGCATCTGGCTATTGTTCTCAAGTTATCTGGATCCAACATCAGCTGTTGGACTATGGTTTGAATTACTTAGAAACCCCCATTTACTGTGATAATGAGGCCGCAATTCAAATTGCCAAAAATCTAGTCCAACATTCTAAAACCAAGCACATCGATATTAAAATTCATTTCATCTGAGACTGTTATGAACGTTCACTAATCTGGCTGAAACAGGTTCCCACTGCTAAAAATGTGGCAGATATGTTCACAAAGCCTTTTAACAAAGCTCGCTTCGATGTGCTTGTGGAATTTCTGAAAATGATTCGTTTTGAGGATTAAGTTTTTCAGTTCTATTTTTTTTCTTAATTCTTCTTAATTTTTAAATTTGTTTTTGTTTCTGTAGATAGGTTAATTTAATTTGCGCATTTTATTTTCTTTTACTTTTATTCTCACCCATGCACAAATTTAGGGGAGAAATAATAAAAAAAATCCAAAAACAATAAAAAATCCAGAAAATTAAAAATATTGTTGATAGTTTTGTTTGCAGGTGTTGTGACAGGAAATGAAATTAGCAAGTGATAACGGGCAATCTAAATATGCGTAACGTACCTAAGTTGAATTGTCAACGCTGTATGCTTGATGCGCTGGTAGGCACGAAAGATTTTAAATGGACTTGACTAGGAGGAGTTAAAACTTAAGGAATTCAAGGACTTGACAAACATTGACCTAGTTAGATCCGTTTAACCTGACAATACGACGATCGGATAGGTTGAGCAGGGAGATATACATGGTAATCTACTGGTCACACTAAAGAACCCGTATCTAGAACTGTAGATTCACTTTTCCTCGATGTGCAGATTCTATCCTCAATTCCGGTTTTGATGGGGTCACTGGGGAATTCCGATAAAATAGGTCTATAGAAGGCTATATTCTTTCTTTTTGTCTGTTAGTCATATGTTGCTTCCTCTGTGTGATCGAGAGATCCGACCTGGACTATAACATATGCAACTTTATCTCTCCGCATCTTCTCTCTATGCAATTCTTTCTATCTGTTAGCCATATCCTGTCTCTTTGCATGACTCAAAATCCGACCTGGTACACAGTATATGCACCATTCTCTTCTCAATCCCTCTAAAAAACTTCAGTTAGTCATATGTTTCATCCTTTGCATGATTGGAAGAGATCCGACCTGGATGTATAACATATGCATTCTAAATCTATCTTCTCTCTTAATAATTGTCTGCTCACCCGGTGTAAGGAGTATTTTGGAAGTCCTTGATGGTTGGAGCATATCAGGAAGCAGGAAACATGTTCTAGTACAATTAAAATTGAACACATATAGATTGTCTGTAGATCTCGCTGCTCAATTTAGGTGGACAACAATATCCCTGGTTGTCGTCAACTAAATGGTCCCTAAGAAATTTACTTAAGAATAAGGGCTAAAAATTTCATGTTATTGGTAAATTGTCCAAAATTATGTCACAAATGTTTCGTGTTTAAGTGGACCAGGTGATCGATCAGACGAAGACGTGAAAATAAGGGTACCGACAAGTGGAATAGGGTTGTCCAACAACTTTAATTCCAGCGTCACAAATTTATTCTTAGTAATTAAATTTTTTTGTTGTATATTTATTTGGTGTTATTTCTATTTATTTTTATTTTTATTTAATTAACTGTTAAAATCTAATAATTAATTTTAATTTTAAATTTTGCAGATTAATTTTATTTTGTTTTATTTTTAATTTTAATCCTCAAAAGGGCTTGTTTTTAAAATTTTTGAAAATCTTGGACTGTGTTTTACACTGTGTGGCCAACAGGTAAAGAACTCTAGGGTATTTAAAGAGTTTACAGCCGGAATCATCCTCATTTCTCTGATTCCGGCCGCAAACACTCCCCATCTCTCTCTCTCTCTCTCTCTCTCTCTCTCTCTCTCTCTCTTTCTCTCTTTGATTTTTTTGTGTTTTTTAGTGAAATTGCTCCGATAGCTTCAAAGGTACCATGATTCCGACCGTGAATATGTATTTCTTTCAATTATCAAACGTGTTTTGAACCTGAAATCGTCGAAATAGGATGTGTCGGAGTTTACGACCCAAGCTTATGGCCGTAAGGAGTTTGCGACCGTAAACTCAATTTGCGGCCACAGGATTGCGGTCACGAGTTTACGGCCTTAAACTCCCATTGATCGTAAACCAGTCGTTGACCGTAAACTCCCCAATAATCATGACATTTAATTTTTAAATTAATAATTCACTTTTGGGCTCAAAATTAAATTATTTAAAGCATTATTTGATTAAGTTTCTTTCTTGTCTTACTTGGTGTGTTTTCGTGCAGATAAAATGACAGCTTTAAAATTTGCAGATATGCACAACCTGGCTATGGTTCTCGCTGATCCTCCATTGGCCCGTGGGGACTTCAAATCGATAATTCATGAATTACTAGAGTGCTGTCTGGCCTTTGCCATCACTATGAACACGGTTGTCTACTAGAAAACCATTCGGGAATTATGGCAGACTGCCAAAATGACAAGGGACTATAATGGAGTTGTCACTGTGAATGCGATCGTTTAGGGATGCAAGATTGTTATCGATGAGACCTTTGTGAGAGAGACTCTGCTAATCAACGACCTTCCGACCTTTCCCACGGAGATTGGTATTGATGATGCTCAAAGAATATTAAGGAAGATGAGGTACGAGGGTGATTCTCCACCAACAATGAAGAAACTTCTGCCGCCCTATTGGAGATTTCTAGCCCACGTGTTCATGATCTGCATCTCCAGCAGAAGGTCCGATGCTGATGATATCCCTGAGAAACACTGGCACTATTGCCTCTCTCGCTGCTGGGATCGGCTTCAAATTTTCTAGGTTTATCCTGGACGAGTTTGTGGTCAACATTAATGCCACTACTCGGGAAACTTTCCTAATGTACCCTCGATTCGTTAAGCTCTTCATCAATAATCAATTTCCCAATTTGGTAAAAGATGGAGAAACACTCGATATGAAGTCTTTGGTCCCTCATACCATTGGACTCATTAAACAAAACCATAAGGGGAAGGTGGTCTTTCAGGGGTTGTATCCATTGTTCAAGTTTGGATGATTTGCTTAACCGAACGAAGCCACCGAGTCACATGGATCTTCGGACAAGATTTCATTGGATCACACTTCGTCGGAAAAGGTGATCTCAGAAGGAGATGTGATCACCATGTCGGATCAAGAAGGAGAAGAAATTGTTGTTCCTGCTGTGTCAAATGCAGAGGAGCATGACCTACAAAATGTCCAAGTTGAAGGAGATTATAATGAAGGGTATTCTAAGAACAATGTTGAGCCTAATCAATTTGAGGAACTCGATCTCACACGTTTCGACAGAGATGAGATTCCAACTAATTTTGGAACCAATGATGATTTTCTGTCAAACATCAATCTCAACTCGCTGCTAGATAATCTCAGTGATGTTGCTCACATGGAAACGAAGAGTAGGGATTCAGAAGACGCTCTTGAATCAACCCCCATTACTATAGAACAAGTGGCTATCTCTACAATTCCAATGGTGACAGTGTCAGGGATTCCTCCCCTTGGTGTTGCTTCACCTACATCTGAGCCACTTCAGGGTGATTTCTCAGCAGACCTGACTTCGCAGCCTCCATCCAAAAGAAGACAACGAGAACCTAGGTTCGCGCATCTAGATTATAGTTTGTCTCAGGGCTTTCTATTCACTCCAACTACCATTCCTGCTATTATTTCTGCAGAACCTTTTCATGAAGGCCCTAGCACATTCTTTGAGACCGGTGGTTCCTCTATTCCATCAGGATTCTCTCCTCCAAGAACTGATCTTGATGCAGCCTCTGTGCATTTGGCCCAACATCTTGCTCAAGAACAAGTTGTTGCACCTTCTTCTAAGGGAAAAGGAATTGCTTTTAGTGAAGGTCAGCCAAGAGAAGATGACTCCGTGATCGATGAACTCTAGACAAGAGTGAGTGTGCTGGATCAGAAAAACATTGAGCTAAGCATTCGTGTTGAAGATCTCTTGAGTTAGAATACGAATTTGAAGATTCAAGTTTCTGATCTCCAAGAAGATAAAGCAATCAAGTCTAGGCAAATCTCTAAGCTCCAAGATCATTTCAATCTTCTGACCTCCAGCTACTTTAATCTCAAAAAGAAGCTTGAAGAAGACTTTGGTGATAAATATAAGATATCCGTAGATGAGCGTAGAATCGATCATCACTCTGAAGATCATCCTATTGATGTGCCAACTACTCAGGCTTCTCGAGTGGTAAATCGTTTTGAAGAAGAACCTGTTCATGCTCCACATGTTGCAGAGATTATGCGAGATAAACAAGACAAAGCCGCCGAAAAGGGACAACTCTTGTTCAAGAGGAGTTCCGACAAGAATGCACCAGCAAATCAATCCACAATCACTGTTACGGATCTCGAAGCCGTAAGGTTTAGAGACACGTATGGTGATCAGTCAGGAATCGTATCTTGGGGTTTTCATGATCCCCTAAAAATGTGGATTGTTCGTAGAAAGAGCGGCAATACGGAGCTCTATAAAGATTGTCATGATTTTAACTCTTGGACTAGGGTGGATCTTTCAGAGCTATCTCAATCTCCATTTTCAAACCTGACGGATAATCAGCAAGCAACTAACTTCAAGCACTTTCTGGAAGATCAATTAAAGAAGGATTTTCCATCTATGAAGATTGTTGAATCTGTGATAAAGCAGTATCTTGATGTTATTGATCCCAAAACTGGTCATCCACTCCAGGTGGTGATGTGGTCTACTACAAATCAGGTCAAGCAAATTCCCGTGCTTCAAGATTACCAGGATGGATCCTTAGGCTCTATGCTCTACTGGGTATTTGATGAAACCACAACATCTGCTGTCATCAAACTTAAGGAGGGGTGCATTCATTTGTATGATAGAAGGGATTTGTTTCAGTTTAGAAAATGGGACATTCATCATTTGAGCCATTTTATATTTAGGTTGCTGAGGAGATATTTGAGTCTGCCGCGAAAGAATACACCACTATGGTTGCTGAGATTATTAACAAGCGGATGTGGAATGGAGCTATGGGGCTGGATGATGTGATGATCGTCGACAAAGATTGACTTCAAGCTAGCACCAAACCAAGGGGGAGATTGAAGGGTCTAATTAGTGGTTTGGTCTAGGCTTTCTATGTAATAAGTTCTTTTGAGTCAATTTATAGCTTGTGGTAGATTGTATGTAGTTTACGACCCAACAATGTGCCAATTAACCACACATGCTCCATCGATCTATGACAAACATTGAGTAACCCTCTTCCACCTTTTCCTAGAGCCAAATTAGTGTGTCGGTTAACCACACACGCTCCACTAACGTATTAGCAAGGGTACAAAGTGTAATTTCATGGAGTAGCATCAAATTCACATTTTTCCTAAAGTAACTAAGATTGGGAATTTTGTAAAAACATTTAGTTACTATATATATATATATATATATATATATATATATATATATATATATACTTTTAATGAGGAAAAAGTTTCCCTATCCTACCCGTTCGGCTAACGACCCTCCGCCAATCAAGGAGGCGGTGGGTGAGAGTGGACACCCATTAAACGACCATTTTATAGGCCATAACCTTATACCCCCTTATAGATCGGCTTTGTGAATGAGGTCTACTAACGGTAAGACTAGCATTTATGTAATACATGTATAATAATTATTCTTATAATATTATAATAGTATAGGGTGAATTTTAAACTTGTAAAATTCTAGGGTTTGGAATTTAATGATTTCAAAATTAAACTTTTAATCCAAAAATTTTAATTCCAAAACTTGAGGGCAAGTTTTGAAACATTTCAAAACTATCTAGATCAAAATTCAAATAAATAATTAAACTATTAATTTTGGTGATTATCTAATTTTGACCTAATCCAATTTCATGCAAGATAATTGACCAAATAATTAACATTTATCATATAAGGAAATAATTATTCAATTAATTTGACATTATCTTTTATTTTAGCAAGGATAATCACATAATATCAATAAAATTCGTATTTTAACAATTAAAAACTTTTTGGTAATTATCCCACAGCAAAATAGGCATAAAATCCAGAAATTACCTGTGTCTGACAGCCCGACTTGCTGAGTCCCCTTATGGACTCGTCGAGTTTATCTGACTCGATGAGCCCACTTTGGGACTCGACGAGTCTATCATGCAGAAGACCAAAAAACCAAATTTTCAACCATGAATGACATATAAAACATTAAATACAATAGATACCAATCAAGTCTCTGATACCACTGATGGGTTTTATACAAAAGAACAATCATATGTACTCATGCAAAACCCTAAAGCTTGGATCTAGGTTTCTCTATTGTACATGCAATTCATTCGAGACTTGAATACCCTAATCTATCATATATTGAAATCGAGATCTATAACAAAACAAATTTAGATGATACCTTTGAATAGTTGCAAGACTCTTTGATCTTCAAGAAGCTTAGTGTCACAAGTGTAACTCCTCTAATGGATCACAAACACCACAAGCAAGAGGATTATCAAGTAGAGAGGAGAAGAGAGACACAATTTCGGCTATAGTAACCTTATGTTTTCATGGTGTAGCCGAAACTGAACCCCCGGGGTCTCTTATATAGCTGAGCTGCTAGGGTTTCAGTCAAAACCCTAATTGGATGACTTAGGACCTAAGCAGCTTGAGAACCTTCTGGAATAAGGCCTCCTTGGACGAAATTAGAGTGGGCTTCCACTCCTAATTTTGTCCCCCTTATGTCCATGAAGATTCACAGCCCAAAACCAACTATCACACAATTGACCGTTCCAGTCCCCTTTATTTTATTAATCTATTTTAGCCATAAATTTAATTCTTAATTAATTCTTGACAAATATTAATTAAACTATATGACTTCTCCTTTAATATATTGTTCATAAAATATATTAATAAACCATAATAACCTCTCTCTCTCTCTCTATATATATATATATATATATATATATATATATATATATATATATATATATATATATATATAATCATCCTGTCAAGTTGCTTTGGTGAAGGCAACCCAAAAGGACCATGCACAACCGGGTCAAGTACATACCAAATATAGTTACGGGCTTAGACACTAATCCAACACTTCTGATATTGACACGTTGATCTGAGTCAGGAGACTCACAAATTGGATGGTTTGGATAAGGGAGCAGTTAAGGGTTGTTGGGAGTATTAGTTAGGTATCAGAAAGTATTTGTGGAATGTATGTATTATATTTTTGTTTGTTCACAAGTTGTTGATTGGGGTTTGATTATCAAGTTGGGAATCGTTTTGAAGTCGTAAGTCATAAAGCTCCTCATGAATGTCTTGAGTGGTTTTTCCAGGTAGGGGTACACCTAAGCATATAGGGGTTGGATGCAATGCGAAAATTCTTAATTTGATCATCTTTGCTCGTCAGAGCTGTGGTTGGTAATGGCATGGAAGAGAGTCAAGGGTTATTAAAGTTTTGGAGCATCATATGGACGGTCTGGGTTTTGGTTGAATTTTGCGGTTGATATGTCTTGAGGATCATTTTTGCATGTTTTTGGTGGTGTCTCCAATCAGGACTGGGGGTAGGTCCATATATGTACGTTCGTCAGCCTTAGGAAAGAATCTATGAGAAATTCTATGAATGGCCATTTTTTAGGATGGCTTTTGGTGGAAAATCGCATTGGGAATCGTAAGTTGTTGGGAGTATCAGTTAGGTATCAGATAGTATCATAAATTCTATTAAGGTTTTGGAGCATCATATGCACGGTTTGAGTTTTGGTTGAATTTCACGGTAGATATGTCTTGAGGATCATTTATGCATGTTTTTGGTGGTGTCTCCAATCAGGAGTGGGGGTAGGTCCATGGATGGACGTTCGTCAGCCTTAGGAAAGAATCTATGAGAAATTCTATGAATGGTCATTTTTCAGCAGTTAAGGGTTGTTGGGGGTATCAGTTAGGTATCAGAAAGTATATGTGGAATGTATATATTATATTTTTGTTTGTTCGCAAGTTGTTGATTCGGGTTTGATTATCAAGTTGGGAGTTGTTTCCAGGTGGGGGTACACCTAAGCATATAGGGGTTGGATGCAATGCGAAAATTCTTGATTTGATCATCTTTGCTCGTCAGAGCAGTGTTTGGTAATGGCATGGAAGAGAGTCAAGGGTTATTAAGGTTTTGGAGCATCATATGGACGGTTTGGGTTTTGGTTGAATTTTGTGGTCGATATGTCTTGAGGATCATTTCTGCATGTTTTTGGTGGTGTCTCCAATCAGGACTAGGGGTAGGTCCATAGGTGGACGTTCGTCAGCCTTAGGAAAGAATCTATGAGAAATTCTATGAATGGCCATTTTTCAGGATGGCTTTTGGTGGAAAATCGCATTAGGAATCGCGAGTGTGTTCGTGCCAAGCCTGTATTTTAGTGAGATGTGGGATAAGAAATCTGTATGCCCAAGGCATCAACTGGAGGGTTAAGGATAAAAAAGGATGTTTTCAGTTCAGATAGTAGGAAAGGATCTTGTTCTTGTGCCCGTGATTGGTTCTACCGGTATGAAGGTCGGGCAACTTATGCGTTTTCATAATCATAACAGTTGTGTATCGGTCCGACAGCTAAGGAAATCAGTATTTTGTAATTCATCGTGTTCATGGAATTGCTATCATGAGGATGAGCCTTCTCTCGCAGGAATATCTAATCCCTTTTGGTCAAGCGAAGGGTTTTCTGCAGCAACAAATGCTCTGTAATTCTATTTTCTTGTAGGAACCTCAGGTAATCAAGAGTCGAGTAGATAATTAGATGGACAAGTGAAATGGAATTAGCAATGGTTCAATATGGGCGGTTTGTTGGGGAGTCAGGCCAATTTGATATTTCAGATTTCAGACAAAGTTGGGTTGGTTTTCTGCATAGGATTGTGGTTTTGTCTTCTTCGGGATGGAAATGTTCTGCTTGGTCTGGGTTCGGTTGCCTTGGGAAGGTCATTGTTTACTAAAGTTTTTGGTTGTGTCCCTCAGGTTGTCGGGCATGCCGAGGATGGTAAGTGAGGATGAAATCAAATTTAAGTGGGGCAGACTTGTAACACTCAGTTTCAAATCACTTCATTATTCAAGTTGTAGCCCGATCATCAGTTATCATGATGCTTAGGGCCTTGGGGAGGAAAGTGTTCTAACCTTTTTGGATGTTAGGTGTTATAGTTTAAGTGATACGAGTATTTGATGGCAATTCGGAGCCCAAGGGTATGATCGTAGTTTATTAGTTTGGGCCTTTATGAATTTGGGTTTCTGTTCGGGAGTTTTAAAGAAAAGGTGAATTGAAAAAAGTGTAGGGCTTCTCATCACCTTTCCGTGGATATAAATTTCGTAGGAAATGGACCTAAAACGAGGGAATTATGGTTGTTTGAATAATGGGCATATATTGCCCTTAGTGGAAAAAGATTTGCAAGTTAGTCCAATGCATGCAAGGAAGGAAGGCGCGTATTTGGCCGCGTACGCCCAACATAATTGGTAGAGTGCCAACCCCTAATTCTTAGGGTTTGGGCACTATATAAACATCCTTATAAGCTCAAGGCTCTCTCATTTATCAGCCTGCACTAAGCTTGAAGCCTCATTTCGAACCCTAATCCCATTGGTGGTGTATTCTTGAGCATGGAAGTGATTCTGAAAGGTTTTATTGTCATTTCAAGGAAGTGAATCTTGGTGATCAAGCTTGGTGTGGCTTTGGTGTTGTAGATCCAGAACCTTCGCTCTCTTGGGAAGCTTTAGGAGGTATAAAGTTCTTATCTTGATATGTTTTTATGCTAGTTTGAGATTAGGGAAATATTAGGAGCTTTTATGGTCTATTAAGTTCTCCTTGTGAGTTTGAGCCACTCTAGGAGCTTGGAGTGATATATCTTTCCCCTTCTAATGTTATTAGTTCATAAAAATGCTTGCTTAATGTTTAAGAATGGACCAAAGATGTGTTAGCTACTTAATATATGTCTTAATGGTTATATTTGGAAGTTAGGTCCCATTAAGTTATGCAAACCGATAAAGTTGCTAAATTTATCAGTTAAGGACTTATATTGAAGGTTTTCTGAGATTTGGATGCAAAGTACTTAATGGGTTAAGTCAGAAATAAGAATTTTGGTCAGAAGACATTACGTTGCGCGTAATGAGTAGTACGCCCCGTGTACTGAGTTTTTCCCCCGTCCCAAGTCATCGAGCGTACGAGGTGTAAGCCGAGCGTACGTGACCAACATACGGTTGGAGTTTTGAGCTTTCTAGACATTGGGTGTTGGGCTTGGGCTAAGTTTGGGCTTATTTCGTTGAAGTCGGGTTTTTCATGAAAATTTGAATTAATTTATTTGGCCTTGCATTGTTGGGTCTAGGATTGTGGTTTTAGGCCTTAGTGGACCCAATGGGCTTAGGCCTCGTGGTGTCTTTTGGGCTTCGTTGCTTGGGGCTTTGTTGGACTAGCTATGAATATGTGTTTTGGATTAGGAAAAAATTAATGGGCTTTAGGGAAAGGCCCATGTAAGGGTTTGAGCCTAATTTGGAAAATTAGGTTATAAGTGGGCTTTGTATGATTATTTGGTGGTTGGGGCTTTATGATTGTGAGTTTGGGCCATAGTATTGGACCAAACTAGGTGAGGGGTGTTGGGTCAAAATATGGTTTATACTTTGCTTTTCTGGGCAATTGTATTTTTTTTGTAATATTTTTGGAGTTTACGGTCATGTTTACGGTTGAGTTTACGACCGTAAACACCTTACGGCCATCAACCCATTTACAGCCCATGTTCACTTAGCCCATATTCTCCAAGTATAAATATAGGTGTTAGGGTGAGGAGTAGAGATTGATGAACACGAAGAGAGTTTATGGCCTAGCGAGAGACAAACGTGTGTGTGTGAATCTATTGTAAGGAATTTCATTCATATCATCAATACAATCAAGATTCTTAATATTCTTCTTCTCCTCTTCTATTTGATCTGTCATCATCCGTTTGATTGGGATTCTGCACCATCAAACGGATCTGATTGATACACAGGCATTTTAGGGACCTACAAGGGGTATCAGAGCCAAGTTGTATCAGTCAATTTTGTCAGATTTCGGTATCAGAGCCAAGTTGTATCAGTCAATTTTGTCAGATTTGGGGCATTATTTGATCTTATTTTCGAAATATTTTTGCGTTTTTGGATAGATCTCGCAAAAAAAAGGGGGTTTGTTCTTCGCGTTTTTCATAAAAATGGGTTTTTGATCGAGTTTTGGAGCAAAAAAGGGCAAAAAACGGTGTTTTTAGTCGTAACTAGCGAGGGGTGGCAGCGGCAGCTAGGGTTTCGGAGGAGCTTACGGACGGAATCGAAGTATACGGTTGGAGTTTGCGGTCTTTGGTTTGCGGCCAGCACGCACATGTACGGCTCAGCAACCTCGCACCATCCTCGCACGTGAAGACCTCGTCCTCGCCTCGCATCTAAGCATCAACCTTCGTCTTCACACATTACAAAAAAAATTAGAGGCATAATTGGGGGTGCCATGGTTCGAACCTGGGCCTCTTGCTTCTTCTTTCCCCTTGCGCCTTACCAGTTGATCAACCAAGCATCTTGTTCCATTCCATCCGATTTTAATTGAAAAAATACTCATTTTTTAACTCAGTTTCTCAAAATTGTCATTTTTAGCCCAAAATTCAAAATCTTTTATTTTAAAATTCATTTTTCAACCCAAAAATTTTAGTTTTTGTTTTTTGATTTTATTTTTAAACTTTTGACTCTTATTTTTGACTCTTTACTTAAATTTTTGATTTTGACTATTAAAGTTTGACCTTTGACTTTAAACTTTGACTTTTTCATTTAACTTTTAAATTTTCAAATTTCGCTTTTCCGTTTGACTTTTAAGTTTGAGTTTTCAAGTTTGACTTTTGAGTTTGATTTTTTAAATTTGACTTTTAAGGTTGACTTTTGAGGTTTATAGTCAAAGGGCATTTTTAAATTTAAGTTTGACTTCTAATTGTGCTTTACGAGGAAATTAAAAAAAATGAAAGAGAGTCGTCAAGAGATGTTAAGACAAAAATTCAACATGTTCGATTATATGCCTAGAGAAACCCTCAAAACTCAGCTGCAACGATTTACTACACTCTCTACTGAGATGAATATAGCTGGGATCGTCTTGACCAAATCTGAGATAAACAAAAAGCTGCTGAATGCACTTCCGAAATCGTGGGATATGGACGTGGCTGACATCAAGAAGACAAAAGATCTCAATCGTCTTAGTCTGGCTGATATAATTGAAGAACTTAACGCTTTGAATTGTCGAAAAACAATGAGTTCTACAAACCTCCCAGTCAATGAAGTTTCATGTTCTCAATCATGTGAAGTTTCATGTACTCTATCTAGTGAAGATACGATTAAATTTCTTCGAGAACAAATTGATTTATTAAAAAGGGAAGTTGAGGACCTGAGATATAAAGGATATCAACTCAGGAAAGGACCCCCTGAAGGCTGAATTAGAAGCAAAAACCAAGGACTTTAGGACGCTTCAGGAAGAGTATGGCAACAAATGTGAAAATTATAACTATATTAAGAGACAACTTGCTGTTGTAACTGAAGAACTTGACGCTTTAAAAATTAAGTGTGGAAAAACAGACGTTAGTTTTAAAAATTATACTGCGTCAAGTCAGACAGTCGAGTCCTTATATGAAACCCAATTAAAATTCAAAGAAAATCAAAACAAGGGTCTAGGGTATGATAGTGTACCTCCTCCTTATAATCATAACTACACATCCATCCCTATGACACAAGATGAAACTGATAGGGAGCCACATCTTAGATATGGCAAACGAGCTGGATTTGTGTCAGGAGGAGTTATTAATGTTGAAAATACTAATGTTTCTGCTTCATGTGCAGGTAAAGTAGAAGAAGATGAGAACAAGGAGAAAACCATTGAACAACCCAACATCTCCTTGAACTCTGAATCTGTTGCTTCAAACTCAGTTGTTTCTGATCAACCTGCTATTGAGAAATACAGGCCACTAATTCCAACACAACAGAGTTATTATTGAAAGTGTGCATGTGGGAACAACAAGAGACAAGGCAAAGATACGCCACCAGGGGCAGGAAGAAACAATTTCCCAGTGATGAAAAAGACTTGTTTTCACTGTGGAACACCTGGTCATATTGCCCGAAATTGTCCAAATCGTGCATATGTTCCTTACTATGCACAAGGCTGGCAGAACGCGCCAAGAGGGAGATACTCCAAAAGAAACCCCTCAAGGTCACGTTCAGACCATGGTGACTGGAACGCGCAGAAGGCCAAGAATCAAACTCCAAAGGACAAGAATCCGAATCCCAAGGGCAAGAACGGAATGTCGGCCAAGAAGTCCAATCCAAGAGATGCTCCCGTGAAGCCAAAATCAAAGTCATCTCAACGGCCGACTTCAAGTTCCAAATCAAGTGCCGAGGCGCCCATCAAATCGAAAAAGAAATGGATTAAACCAAACTACCAATGGGTACCAAAGGCTCAATCTCCTAATGATTATAATATTCTTACATCTTCTGTTTTGATAAACAGGACATGTCATGGGAGAAAGTATTGTGTGTTGATGACAAAGGTCGACCCAGTTTCAAAATGGACTGGGTTCCAAAGACCAATTGATCCCGCTCTGCGTCAGAGCAGCTATGGAGGCATATCATCAAACTTCGGTTTGTTGGTAGTGACTGCTCCTGGCATATGATAAGGGACATCTCTCAAATATACAACACTCATAACTTTGTTCGAGAGTTTGTGTCCTTTGCGGGAAAGGAAAGAAGGGAAGAAAAGAAGGGATCACATGGGGTTAGTGCTTAATGATATGAAGAATTTTCGGATCTGTTCTGAGATTATGCGTGCTATTCTCAGACCTTCTGAATGCAAATTTAATCGGTGAATTACGGTTTGCGTTTTTTTCTCTATACTCCTGAGTTTTTCTTAAGCTGATTCGCTTTAAAGACTAATTTTTGTTTTAGGATAGTTTAAATTTGCGCATTTATTTTCGTTTCTCTCCTGTGCACAAATTTAGGGGGAGAAATAAAAACAAAACAAAAATTAGAAAATTTATTATATATATATATATATATATGGTGTAAATGGAATGTGCTTGTAAGAGATGTTTTGGGAAATGAAATTAACAAGTGAAATACTTATTATCTATTAGCCATATGTTATCTCCTTTGCGTGACTTCTAATCCGACCTGGTACACAGCATATGCAACATTCTACTTCTCAACCCCTCTGAAACAATAAGTAATAGAATTCTGAATCTATCCTCTCTCTAAATGGTTGTCTGCTCACCCGGTGTAAGGAGTACTCTGGAAGTTCTTGATGGCTGGGGCATATCAGGAAGCGGGAAACACGTTCTAGTACACCTAAAATTGAACACATACAGATTGTCTGTAGATCTTGCTGCTTTATTTAGGTGGACAACAATATCCCTGGTTGTAATCAGTTAAATGGTCTTAAGAAAAATTTATTTAAGAATTAGGGCCAATCATGATGATAAAATTACAATTAGGTATATGCATAAATCATGTCATTGATAAACTGTCCAAAACTGTCACAAATGTTTCGTGTTTAAGTGGACCACAATACTGGCGATTGATTAGACGAAGATGTGAAGATAAGGGTACCGACAAGTGGAATAAGATTGTCCAACAACTTTGATCCCAAATCACTCTTAAAGTTAGATATCATTTTATTTTTGTTAAGTTTGTTCATAGTGTTCTTCTAATTTAAATATTAGGGGAGAATTAAAAATTTTAAAAACCAAACAAAAATCAGAAAATTAAAAAAAAAGGTTTTATTTCTTGTTCAGAAAAATAAAAAAAATCCAAAAATATTTTTGTTTCTGTTTTAATTTATTCTAAGTTTTCGTTTAGTTTTGTTTTGTCTTAAAAAGTGATTTCAGGTGAAGATGAAATTCATGGAGTTTCTGTCGAAGATTTCTAAGCCAAAAGCTTCGTCCGTGAGCATCAAAGAATTCTCATTCAAAGGAGCAAGAAATGAAGATTATTCTTTCAAATTCAATCCTTCAACCCCAGAAGCAAGGTGAAGCTGAAATTGAAGATTATGTGACGAATTGCATTGAGGCCTCCTCAATCAGTCTGTTGCTATCATTGTACCTGATGAAGTGATCCAGAAGATTTATTTCTCTCTGATGTTCTCTCTGAAGATTCTCAAGCTGAAAGCGCTATCTTTCAAGAATCAGTACAAGAAGCCTCCTCACCCAATGTGCGTTTAGAGTCAAATCTTGAAGAAAAACTCAAGTGCTCAAGATGAAGTGATTCATTGAAGATTCATCAAGTACATCTTGAAGTTGTGAAGTCATCGAAGATAAACGCTAAAGCCAATCTCCAACTGAAGACTAACAAGAAAAGTCAGCTACTTTTTAGGGGGGGCTTGTTGGGTCAACTAATAAAAGAAAGCTATAAACCAAGGGGAGATTGTTGGGTCAAAATATGGTTTATACTTTGCTTTTCTGGGCAATTGTATTTTTCTGTAATATTTTTGGAGTTTACGGTCATGTTTATGGTTGAGTTTATGGCCGTAAACACCTTACGACCGTCAACCCATTTACGGCCCATGTTCACCAAGCCCATATTCTCCAAGTATAAATATAGGTGTTAGGGTGAGGAGTAGATATTGATGAACACGAAGAGAGTTTATGGCCTAGCGAGAGAGAAACGTGTGTGTGTGTGTGTGAATCTATTGTAAGGAATTTCATTCATATCATCAATACAATCAAGATTCTTAATATTCTTCTTCTCCTTCTCTTCTATTTGATCTGACATCATCCGTTTGATTGGGATTCCGCACCATCAAACGGATCTGATTGATACACAGGCATTTTAGGGACCTACAAGGGGTAAAATGGTCTTTTTACCCCGTATATGGATTATTGGATTTGGTTTGGAACCTAATTGTTAATTGGGTGTTATTTGTTTAATAGTGCGGGGATTCTAGCAGATTAGCAGTCAGATATTTATTCATGGACTCAACTGTCGAGGTGAGTTTTCCTCACGTTACTTACGAGTTGAAGGCACCAAGGCTGGCCATTTAGATTTAATATCCTGTTATGCATGCTATTGTTCTATAGTGATCTGTTGGATCAGTTTCTTGGTATATAAGATGATGCTATGCTTAGTGATCTGTAGATCTGCATGTTTGCCTGTAGACTGTATATATGTTATCGGTTATATGTCGTCATGTTGAGGTTATGTTGCTTCATGTTGTAGCCAACAAAATCAGGTGCATTCCAGACACGAGCTGAGGATCGGGCGGTATGCCAGACCTGTACTGAGGGCTTGAGGGTATTCCATCCCGAGGATGATTGGACGCGTTATGTATTGGCATTCCAACCCGAGGGTTGATTGGGCATGGGGTTTTCCAACCTGATGGTTGATCGGACCCGATATGATAATATGGTATGTGGTGAGACTGGACTGCTTTGTGCGTCAGTCAATCGGCCTGGGGTATTCGAACCCGATAGTTGAATGGACCCGACATGTTTGGTATTCTAACCCTGATCACATAGGATTGTAGATATGCTCAAAACCCATCAATCATAATATACCAATTGAATACATGGTTAAGTCACCAGATGACTATTGGAATATTCTAAGAGTACTTTAGAAGAACTAAGAGAATGTATATGATACAATTAGTTTAGAATAAAATCTTCTTGTAAAGAGCTACATAAGATTATGATTTCTAAGCTAATATAGGTAAATATGAATTATAATAGGATGGTGACTTCATTATGGGATGAGGAGTAAGTTTTGTTGGAATGAGGTCCAACCAAAACAAAATGATACAATCTACTACAAAATAAGAATGCACTACTTAAAAAGTTGAAATCTAATATGATTGGATGAATGAGTTCATTGAAAAACTATGTTGATCTCTTCCGTTCAAGGATTACATATAAATATTTGTGACTTCGAGAGTATACTTAATCGAGCTAAGAGACTTTATGTCATGAAAAAACACCAATCACATACTCCAAGATATTTACTTATACCTAGAGTAAAGTCAAATATGAAGATGATAGTATTCGTAGGATTCACAAAATAAATTTTTGTCGAACCCATTTATTAAGCCTTTCTTCTAAAGCTAAGTAAAATTGGTCACACTTCAGCTATATGACTTTATTATTCTAGAAATGGGATTTTGATTTGGATTTAGTATTTGGATATTGGAACATTGTAACAAAAACTATTATGTAATGTTTTGATATATTGGGATATGATCATAACATCAATACTTGTTATGTTCTATATTAATATGTTTAATCCATGAATAATGTTATTATTCTAAAAGTTCATAGTCGGTTATAATTGTTGGAGCAATTATGAAATAAGACTAGTATGAATTGGACTGGTTGACTTTCACTGGATGAAGGTAGGCAATGGGTTGTAACCAAGTTTCATAGGTATTTGTCAGAGAGTTAGTATTGAACCGACATGCATCAAGATCATCTCATGGATCGCTATCATGAATGATACTTGATTAAAAGGTACTATATTTGTATCCTTATCACTTGAGATACAAAGTGGGACTTAAGTGTAGGGAATAATGTGCTTGGATATGGTCAAATGTTGGTCCTTAACCGGACAGTTATAAAAGCCATTTTAAGGTATGGTATGAACTATGGAACATGCTTATGTAGTCAAGATCGGATTTGTTTCTCTTATGTATTGAGAGTTAGATATCTAAGGCGCCTTACCAAAAATTGAGCACTAAATGAGATTGATTGCGATCCGTAGCTCATGCTCAAAATGATGTATGTGACAAAGGGATAACTGATAAATTTACCTTATACAATAATTGTAGCTTGGAGCTCTTTGGGAATTGGGCGTTGATAGAATGGCACAAAGTCGTATGTTGATGGGGGCAGTGAAATGTTGCTAGACGTTCACCATTGTCTATATCAATCTAATATGAGTCTTGCGTAAGTGGGAGATTGTAGGATATTGTATGCTCAAGAGTCATCTTAAAGTGATACTGCTAATTAACATATGATACTAATGGGTCACACTAACCACAACATGATATAATTGATTATTTATTAGAAAAATGTTTTTATAAATATTCAATAAACTCTTATAATTAATTGGAAATTATTTATTTCTAGGAAATAATAATTTTAATTAGCAAGTAACATTACATATTTCATATGGTATGAATTAATAAGCCATGTACAACATTTTGGTCTAGACAATATAACATCCTTAAAATTCATGAAAAATTTAAACTTTTAAAAAAAAACCCAAAAATCATCATTGTTTACAAATAGTTTTCAAAACAGGTTCAATATTAGAGTAATCTCAAAATCATAAAACAAAACATGAGGAGGTGCATGATCACGCCTTCACCTTCCCGCGATCCTCTGAGGTACCTGAAACATAATCCAAAACTGTAAGCTAATAGCTTAGTGAGTTCTGCCAGAATACCGATACTCAAAAAATAGTACAAATATAATGAAAGCACGCAATAGGTCCATATATAACAGACTGGATTACCCCTATGCCCACAACATAAATCTGGCTTGCCCCCTGGATTGTTGGCTACAACACGGAGTAGTACAACCTTAAGCCAACCCACACAATATGTCGACATATAACAAAAAAAATATCATATACAGATAAACAAACAATATCACAAGTAGTCCTACATATCAACTAAACTAGTATATCAAAACTCACATGCATACCTATTTCATACTCGGTATATCAACAATATTGGGTTATCAAACCAATGGGCCGGCCTTGGTGCCTTCGACCCAAAAGTATAGTGAGGAAAACTCACCTCGCAAACTAAGTAGAACTAATGAGGTCTAACTCCGAATCTCAGCTCTCTACACGATACCTAATTCCATTAAATGGCCAATTTCCATGAGAATTTCAAAATACCATCAAGGTCAAACTTGGTCAAAGTCAAAATCAATGGTCAAGGTCAAAATTCCATGTTGACCCAACACGCTGTGTTTATATTACATTCAGGCGATCGGGAAACTCCAACCAACACGCCGTGTTGGCTTGGCAATCACGTCATGTTTGCTCGAGCTCCAGTAGCTTAATACATAAAGTTGTATTCTTCGATTCTAGGGAATCCAAGGCTCAAATATAGACCCAAATGCTAACAAAAAGGGTAAAGCTTCATACTTTATCCATTGGAACTACTTGAAGAATCCAAAAACCCAACCATGAGGCTTGAAGATTCAAGAGCTTAGCCAATAAGCACTAAATCCTTGAAGTCTGAAACCCATCCTTTCCAGTAGAGATTTTAGCACCAAAACCAACCCAAAGATCGACGCTTTATAGACATGCATGTCCAATGCATGTATTGAACCCAAAATAAGTCAAAAATGGGGATTTATGACCTACTCTCCAAGCATGGCATCAAAACTTGACTATAGGCCAGATCCAAGACTTTACAAGGTCACTTAGACCTGGAGATTCATAAAGTTGCTAACTTTATGAGATCCAACCATTCCCTCACTCAAGAACAACAAGAAAATGGGACAAAACTCAACATCTATCAACATAGAGGAATAAAAATCAGATCTTGGACACTTACAAAGGTCCAAAAGAGTGCCAAAATGAAAGATGAGGGCTTGCTTTCTGGATCCTTTCGCCCTTCTTCCAACTTCTTTCCTTTTGAATCTAAAAACACCACACTAGCTCATAATGACAAGGAAAGATGATTAAGGTTCTTCAAAGGTCGATATGGGGAATTAGAGTCTGATAATAGACCAGCCCTTGGGACTTAAGGAGATTATATAAGGTGCAAAACCCTAAAATTTAGGGTTTTCTCAACCATCCGACAAAACGTTGCGTTTTTCCAACAAAACACAGCCCAAAAGTTCCTCAACACGCCATGGTGAGGCTTCACCATGTAGTGTTCTAATGGAAAAACATGCATAAATGGAATAAATCTCATACCTAGAAATTGGGATGTTACAACTCTCCCCCACGTGTACTAGACTTTGCCCTCGAAGTCTACTATGGTGAAAAAATCTGGATAATGCTCCCGCATCTCAACCTCCGGCTCCCACGTCCACTCGGAGCCCCTCCGGTGCTGCTATAATACCTTTACTAAAGGTACTTCCTTGCTACGCAAAACCATTACCTTCCTTTCCAGAATACTTACCGACGTCTCAACATAATTTAGGAACTCATCAACCTGAATATCATCCAACAAAACCACTGCGTCCTCATCCAATATGAACTTTCGTAGCTGCGAAACATGGAAAGTGTTGCGAATCTGACTGATCTCCTTAGGAAGATCAAATCTGTACGCTATCTTGCTAACCCTGGCATTAATTCGGAATGGCCCAATATACCGGGGAACCAATTTCCACCTCTTCCTGAAATGAATGACACCTTTCCTAGGTGAGACCTTGAGTAACACCATGTCGTAGACCTAAAATTCCAACTCGGATCGAGACCGTTCGGTATAGCTCTTCTGCCGACTATGAGCAGTCTGCAATTTCTGCCTGGTTCTGCGGAATCAGCTCCATGGTCTGCAGGACCACCTTGGTTCACCCCATAACCTGAACAATGTCATACAATCCTTGGTCCCGCTGACGTTAACTGATAAAGGACAACCATTACTTATCAGCTTAAAACCAGGAATTCAATGCCTTATCTAAAAAGAACCCAAACACATCAATTGCGAAATTTTCCACTAATTCCAAATCCATAAGATGTGCCACAATCATTTCATTAACCCGTTACTCCCTGACACACCATTCCATCCACTGCTCCTATGAGCAAAGATGAGAATTCCAGGAGTTCCACATTTAGCTCTAATCCTTAACAATTCGGGTGTAACCCCCCCCCCCCCCCACTCCATCTAGCAAAACACTTGATACATTAACGAAGAACTTTTTAATTTGAGACTTCACAACCAGTTCCCATCCTTGATAATCAACCCTTCATAATAGCTTGCGAGCGAATGGGATTATAATGTGAACATTCCGAGTGATTTTCAGATATACGCCCAATCTCGCAACAACCTTTAATTGTTCCATTTATCCAAACCAGTCCTTGACTTCCATCAGTGCACCAATACTGAAAGTAACATACTTAAATGAAATCAACAAACATGATCATTGGGCCCGTAGCGTATATCTGGAATACCCTTACAAGGTCCTCGACTTAGGTTTGGATTGCCACGGAGCCCACAACATGAGTCTGGAATGCCTTACTCGGCCCTCAGCTCATGCTTGGAATCCTCCCACTGATACGCCGATCTTGTCGACATTACATATTTCACCTCACACTCGTGACCCACACCACGGTCCAAAAATGATCTTAACCTCTTTCCCCTGCCTTGCAGGGACCTAAACAACCTCCCTCTCAACACTAACTGCACAACAAGGCCAAGACTATTCCATGCCCAAACCCTTTCATAAAACTAGCTGCTACCAACGCAGAGTCTGACGAAATGATGGTTGCCCACGACCCGAGAACAGGATAATGGTTACACCCTGGATTCAATCCAAAGGCTATCACCCAAAAGCACCATACAAATAATTCGATCCAAACCCTAATGTTATCTTGTCCAGTCCACTTACATGCAAAGAATTACCACAATGCACATCCTTAGGGAACCCATAACCTCATCCAAAAATGGAACAAATACCAAATTTATATCGAAAGGCAACCCTCAATCATGAACAGAAGACACTCTTGTGGTCGATTGTAACAAGATTCCATACTTGATTCAGACTGAATAGGTTCCACTGAAATGCAACCAACTCAAGAAGACTTATGAAGTGATCCTAAAGGCCACCTAACCCAAGCTTGCTGTGAACTGAAATTTCACACCACCATTGAGGTTACTCATTCCTGGAAACCAGAGGAACATAAAACATATTGATCATGATGATAGGTTGACATATCCATAGAATTTCAACTGACACGAATTGGATTGCCAAGAATTCCCCGTTGAATAACGAATGAAACGACCAATGATCGAGGACACTTTGACATCAGTTCTAACAACACCAAACCCGCATGGAGATGAACGTAATTTACCCATAGAATGATTCTCGGATTGACCTCTGCCTAAGATAGGCTATGAATAGAGATCCCTATCACAAGACGCCAGCCCAATCAGCATCCGAAACTCAGCTCTAATGATTCCAGTGGCTCCCTATCCATTCATTGGTATCCCAAAAAGGAACCAATAGCTACAAAGAGCTCCTTGACCAGCCACTTTCTGCTAAGCGACAACTCATGAACCTCCTGACACCTACATCCGATTGCCACTAACTATATGCCCTTGCCTTAATCCAAACTCCGAACCGAGATCAACAGAAATGCGTCGCAAATCTCTATGATTCATCCTTAAAATATCGCAACTCGAACAAATCGATGATTCTACGAGCAGAATACCCAGCTCTCCCCCACTTAGGGCCCAAACTACCATCCACTGGTGTTGAAACCAACCTATAACTGAACCAGGTACAACCATCCCAAACCCTGGAAGGAATAGCACACACGAGATGATCTTCTGGATAAGGATCAAACAAATCCTAAGAAAATCCTAAATTCTAGTTGAATACCTCTTAAATTTTCCAATCATAACCACTTTAATATTAAGGATTTCATGTATCCGCATCCGAATTACCGACTTACAATCCAAAACATCCATGCCTTGCTACCGTTCCTTCTCTAGCAACGATATTGGTTGAACCCGAAGGTTCTCTTGAATGCCATCATGTCCGAACTCCAACCTCACTGAAGAACTATACTTGATACTTGACCATAGATATTCCAATCCATACCTCTGAATTGGACACACCAAAGGGACCAGAACAATCCACTGAACCACTGAATCTCGCCCAACAAGATACGAACCACTGATGTCTCTTGGCATGTGAAATGGCATATGAAGATTTACAATATATAATTCAGGCAAAACAGAGAACTATCCTGACGACACTACCTTCCAATACCCAACAAGATTACAAGAATCCAAGGAAGATACAACACTGATCAGAACAATTTCGCCATAATGTGAATACATAATTAGGGGGGGGTCGAATAACATAACAAAGATTTCTTGCGGATCGACCTTGACCTTCTGAGGAATGATGAGCGTTGGGACCTGAGCTCCCTCCACCTCCAAAGTAGTACAACTAAACCTGAAAGGACTTGGCCGCTGACAGTGAAAGCATATTTGATCCTTCTTACAATCTCGATGCACATTCCCTCTTTCCCCACACTTGAAGCACCTGAACTTGTAACAAGCATATTCGTGAGCTCCTTCACACTTTCCACATACCATATGACTCTCCTCACCCGCTGTTGAAAGAGCCCTACTGCCCTCTTTCCTAGTTGTGTCCGCACAACAAGATCTCCCCCAACAGTCATCTCACTAGCAACACCACTTGTAGCATCAAGTATTTTCCAGGTATTATTAGTATTCATTATAATTGAAGTGTAGTGTGGTTTGGGTTGGGTTGGGATTTGATCTTTGGGCCTTGCTAGTTGGCTGAGGGAGCTATGTATGCAGGGCGTATAAAGCCTGGTACGCCCAACGTACTCGTGGAAAGGAAGCGTGGAGGCCAAGAACGTACGCCCAGCGTACCAGGAGTACGCCCAACATACGTTTGCAGACCCTTAAACCCTAAAAATTATAGTTTCTCCCTATATAAAGAACATAACCCCCATGTCGGTTCAGCCTCCTTTCACTCCTACCCAGCCACCACGAAAACCCTAGCTCCCGTTTGTGTGCCTTTGTGTTCCAGAAGCCATTCGAGAGTGTTTATGTGTTATTTTAGTGAGAAAAGAAGAAAAGAGCTTGAAGAAGAAGCAAGGATCCACCAAGAGCTTGTAGATCCAGAGGATTGACACCATTTCCGACTCTTTTGAGGTATCAATTTCCATACTTGACCATTTTATGCTTAAATTTGTTTATTAGGGATTTTTATGTCCTTTTTAGACCCCATTGTTGGGAGTGTTTGAGTATGGTCGGTTCCAGAGCTTAAGAGCTGTCCTTTTGGACTCTTGGAAGCACCTAGAATCATAAAAATCGGATCTTGGTGGTTAAGCCAAAACCATGCAAGGGCTAGATGGTCATAAAGTTGGATTAATGGACCAAAATCATGTTTTCACCCCAATCTTGCATGCAAGCACATAAAGTTCATGAATTTATGGTCTAGGAGGTCCAAAAGGGTATGGATCTGCATTTTAGACGTAAAGGCTGAATGGATTAAGTCATGGTTGAAGCCCCAAGAAAGTTGGTCAGTACACTAGGCGTACTCCCTGGTACGCCGCGCGTACTGGGTCAACTTCTCGTATGTGGTCAAGGCCAGTATACGTCAGGCGTACATGCCAGGTACGTCGTGCGTACGCATGCAGAGTGGACTCCTTGGGTTTTTGGGCCTTAGAAGGTTAGGCCTGGACTTTTGGGCCTCATAGCCCACTGTAAAGTGTAAGTTTGGGCATGGTAATATGGAGTTAGAAGCGTTGGGCCCTTGGGCCATGTTGGGCCATTTGGATTATTTTGTTTTAGGCAAGAGACTTAGTAGAAATTATGAAAAGGCCCTTTTGAAGGGTTGGGCCCAATTTGGAAAACTAGGCCATCTGTGGACCTTTGGGGAGTCTAGATGGGCCATGGGTGCGTTGAATTTAATGCGCTAGAGTGGGGTCTTATGAAAGTTCTCAAATTGGTCCAAGGGGTAAAATGGTCATTTTACCCCAAGTAATGTTGTAGACCCTGATTGAGTGTTATGTGTCTCTGATAGCCGGGAGTCATTGGACCAGCTGTTAGAGACTTCCTCTGTGAGATTCAACACACAGTTTACGAGGTGAGTTTCCTTCCAGTAACAGTGGGTCTACGGCCACAATGCCAACCCACTAGTAGGAGTTGTATGTTAGATGATTGTCTTCGTGATATTCATCTAGGTTTGCTACTACCTGATATGTTTATGTGATAGCATGATATGTTATTTGTAATAGAGGTAGTAGGAGGGGAATAGTCCCCAAGTTCGGTTGCTAGGACTGAAGGGAAAGTCGGGCACCCCAGATATGCCTAACAATATGATTATGTTATGATATGTATGGTAGTAGTAGTAGGGGTGAAATAGTCCCCATGGTTCGGTTGATAGGACCGACGGGTATGTCAGCACCCCAGAATGGCTTAACACGGGTATGTCAGCACCCCATAATGGCTTGACACGGGCACATCAGCAGCCCAGAACAACTTGACATGGGTAGGTCGGCTTCGTGCTTAGAGGTTTTAGTTTTCAGGGGAAGGAGCTAGGGTAGTAGCTACACATCACACTCACACAGGATTCCGCATTTTTAGATCTATGGGATTGTACTATGATTTTATTGCTATTTTATGATATGAGACATGTTATGATGGTTTACGGATTTATTTTGATATCGACAATGTTTTCAGTAAACGATTTTATAATTCTTAACTTAAAACGAAATTTTTGGTCTTGAAAATTGGGGTGTTACAGGTTGGTATCAGAGCCTTGGTTTGAGGGATTTGGACACACTCTCGGGTGTGTCTAAACTCAAACTAAGAACTTGGTATGGATATTTTCAAAAGTAAAACCCTTTTTTAAAAGAAGTTTGAAAAGAGAAAAGAACATTGAAAAGAAAAATATGTGTGATGTGCACGACTGGCCGAGCTCAAGTAAGTTTTCCCCAAGATACCCATACATGTTATGTTACGATATGATATGATTACGAGAACTGCATGCTAGATTAGGGTTAAGGATTTAGGAATGATGCCTTATATGCCTGTTATATATGCATGTGAACTGCATGCTAGAATAGGGCTAAAGGATCTTGGAAGATGCCTGCTATATGAGTTTATAGAGATTCAAGATAATACTGATTAGTCAGTTATATGATAGCTTGGATAGAGTATGTTGGATTGTGTTACTCAATTTTTGAATGATGTTGCTCTGTACATCGGGAGTTCTAGTTATCTTTAACTAGCCAGTAAGTGAATACGTTAAGTTACATATTGCGAGGACGAAATAATCTTAGAAGGTTAGGTATGGCCCTACTACATAGCTCTTGTTTGAGTCCAACCGTTGTGGAGTAGGACCTTTCCTTCGAAGAATTATCTGGTCTTAGTAATATGTAATGGTATTCACAGACTATTAGGTAAAGGTAGCAGAAGTTCCTTATGTAGCTGATGGCGGAGAGTAGGTCGGAGAGCTACCCTAGGGTGATCCTAGGATGAATTAGCAAGGAGTGTAGCAGTAGTCAAAGGGACTTGGTGAAGTCGAAGCAATCCTTGAGGAAAGTACGGATATATGTGGGATGTAGTATAGGCCCGTACTGCTAAAATCAGAGGATCCGTACTAAAGTCAAGGAGGGCTAAGATGGAATCAGGGAACTATGGAGTGTATGAGCCTTCCCGAGAGTTATTTATGATTCTGACGATCATGTGTTATGTTTCAGAATGGTGATAATCACTCGTCATGGAGGCAGAGGCTCAGGATCAGGATCAGGTTCGGGATCAGGTGTTGAGCCAGTGGATGAGGGGCTACGTGAGTTCATTGCTTCTGAGATCACTAGAGGCATCCTTGAGTTGACCCCATTGATTTTCAGGTCGATCAAGGAAGGGATTATAGAGTTGATGGAGGATCGCCTCAGAGCATTCAGGAGCGATATGGCATCCAATCAGTCAGGATCACGCACGCTATCCTTCAAGGAGTTCAGGAGCAGTGGTGCGCCAGATTTCCATGGGGTAAGGACCCCATTGCTGCCAGACAATGGATTACGGACATGGAGTCTGCACAGCTAACGAGCTTCTGCCCTGAGGGGTCGAAGGTGCGGTATGCTGCAGGTTGTTTGAGAGACCGGGCCAGTGATTGGTGGGAGTCGGTTGGTGACTCATTGGGAGCCTCGACGGTTGAGGCTATGACTTGGTCAGACTTTGTGACCAGGTTCCAGTCTGAGTTTGCGCTGGCTGTGGAGCTGCAGCAGCTGGCCAGGGAGTTTCTTGATATGAGGCAGACGACGGAGTCAGTGGCGGAGATTACCGCCAAGTTTCGGGAGAGCGCATTGTTGGTGCCCCAGTATATGGGAAACGAGGAGATGCGGAAAACCCGCTATCATGATATGTTGAGGGTAGATATCTGGTAGCATGTCAGCTTCTCGTTATGCCCGACCCTGGATTCCATGATTTCCAGAGTGAAGGAGAAGGAGATCGACTTGGAGCACCTCAGGAAGAGTAAGGCGGAGGAGGGACAGGTTACTGGGGCTTCGGAGAAGAAGCCCAAGGGATCAGACACTAGGCCGAAGGGCCAGTTGGGTCAGGGCTGCTGCAGGAAACGCGGCAGGCCACATGAGGGGGCTTGTAGGATGGGATCATCGGGCTGCTACAAGTGCGACAAGTCTGGGCACTTTGGTAGGGATTGTACTACCTCCGCCCCTACCTTTCAGACATCATACTTGATTTTCTTTCATTGCAATCAAAAGGGCCATAAAAAGGCCAATTGCCCTCAGTTGACAGCATCAACACCAGTGAAGGCACCAACTCCAGCAACCCTGTGGATCACTGTTGGACGGTAACACGAAGCTGAGGCTCCAGTGGTGAGGAGTCGGGCCTTTCAGTTGACTACCGAGGAGGCACGCGCCGCACCAGATGTGGTGACGGGTATGATTTCTTCTCCCTAGCTTTTATTTTCTGTTGCTTATGATATTGATCTGCCATGTGATATGTCTTGTTTAGGATCGTTCCATGTGAACGGTATCCCAGTTCAGGTGTTGTTTGATTCGAGTGCTACCCAATCATTGTCTCCCTTGCGCTTAGCAAGAGGCTCTTTGAGTTTTCAGACATGTTGGATTGCCCTTTAGAGGTTGAGATTGTGTACGATCGATCGGTGCGAGTATCAGAGGTCTTCAAGGATTGTGTTTTAAGGTTGTTCGAGGAGCGCTACCTGGTAGAGTTGGTTCCCATACCTCTAAGGGGGAACAAGGTTATTATAGGAATGGATTGGTTGAGCCCCAATGGGGCAGTTATCGACTGCGCACAATAATTGGTTTGGATCAGGACCCCGAGTAGGGGAGAGCTGGTGGTTCATGGCGAGAGGCCACGACATGGACTAGCACTATGTTCAGCAGCGAGGGCTAGGCGCTATCTTCAGCAGGTTTGTGTTGGGTATGTTGCCTAGGTTATGGATACCCGGGAGGCGGGCAAGGCGTCGGCGAGCGATGTACCAGTGGTACGAGATTACACAGATATATTCCCAGAGGAGTTGCCTGGAATACCTCTGGAGCGATAGGTGGAGTTTAGGATTGACCTAGTTCCTGGTGCGGCTCCAATAACCATGGCACCATATCCATTGGCTCCTCCTGAGATGCAGGAGTTGTCTACGCAGCTGCAGGAGCTGCTAGACAAGGGGTTTATCAGTCCGAGTAGTTTTCTTTGGGGAGCCTCGATCCTGTTTGTCAAGAAGAAGGACGGGTCGCATCGCATGTGTATAGATTATCGGGAGCGGAACAAGGTAACGGTGAAAAACCGTTACCTACTCCCGAGGATAGATGATTTGTTTGACCAGCTTCAGGGAGCATCTTGGTTTTCCAAGATAGACTTGCGGTCAGGCTACCATCAAATGAGGTTCAGGGATGCGGATATACAGAAGACTGCTTTTCGGACTCGCTATGGCCACTACAAGCTCGTGGTGATTCCCTTCGGGCTCACCAATGCCCCTGCCACATTCATGGACCTCATGAATCGCATGTGCAGACCGATGTTGGATCGGTCTGTGATAGTTTTCATTGACAACATCTTGGTTTACTCCAAGATGCAGGAGCAACATGATGAGCATCTACGAGAGGTTTCGGACACCTTAGGGAGGGAGAGCTTGTATGCCAATTTCTCCAAGTGCAAGTTCTGGTTGCGCAAGGTGCAGTTTCTTGGGCACCTTGTCAACCACAATGGGATATTGGTTGACCCGGCCAAAGTGGAGGCTGTAATGAGATGGGAGGTTCCAAAGTCTCCATTTGAGTTTCGGAGTTTCCTCGGATTAGCAGACTATTATCGGAGATTCATTCAGGACTTCTCCAAGATAGTCGTACCTTTGACCCGGATGACGAAGAAAGTCATTGTCTTTTGTTGGGAGCCTAAGCAGCATGCGGCATTCGAGACACTATGACAGAGATTATGTGAGGCGCCGATCCTCGCCCTGCCCGAGGGCGTAGAGGATTTTGTGGTGTATTGTGATGCATCCATTTCGGGTTTGGGTGCAGTTTCAATGCAGATAGGCAGCTAAAGCCTCACGATGCGAACTACCCGACGCATGATTTGGAGTTGGGGGCAGTCGTCTTCGCCATCAAGATTTGGCGACACTACCTCCATGGGGTCTGTTGTACCATCTACACAGATCATAGGAGTTTGAGGTACCTCATGGACCAACCGAATCTGAACATGAGGCAGCGTCGGTGGTTAGATGTGGTGAAGGATTATGATTGTGAGATCCTTTACCACCCGGGAAAAGCCAATGTCGTGGCCGATTTGCTTAGCCGCAAGGCAGCGCCGATCAGAGACATTTGCATGAGGATTGTAACATCCTGAAATTCAGGTATATCCATGTAACCCTTCTTTTTTTCCAAGTTGTCAAGTTTAGTCCCTAAAGGAAAATGTTGTGGCCCTTGAGTACGATGGGCGTACTGAAGAGTATGTTGCGCGTACTTATGCGCTTAATTTGGACGCGGACTCGCCTAGGTATGCTGGGCGTACCCAGGGTTACGCTAGGCGTAGCGGGCCCAGATGCAAACCCTAATTGTGGCATTGTGCACGATAAAAGGAATGATAAGGCCTTTACCCCAACCACTATACTTCAGTGAGTGAAACCCTAAGAGAGCAAAAGCCCGTAATAAGCTTGTGTGTGTTCTTAAGCTTGAAAGTGCCATTTCAAGGTGGTGAAGGAGAAGAGGAGGCCATTGTAGGAGCTAGAAGTTGGTGGACAAGAGTAGATATGAGTTCTATAGAGGTTGGATCTTCTTTTAGAGGTAAAAAGCTCAAAGCTTTCCTTATCATTTTTTATTTGTGCTTCATGGACCAATTTTTAGGGTTTTTGGTCCCAAGGTGGAGACTTTATGAGCAAATGGTCTCCATAAGCTTATATCTGCCTTTTCCCGGAAGAGGGAGATTGAGCTGGAGACTCAAGCCAGGGAGGAAGCCGAGTCTCAGAGTAGGGACAGGCGACCGGCGCAGGCTCAGTCGGCAGCCAAGCGCGCAAAGCCCGCTGATTCGAGATCTGGGGGTCCGAAGGGCCGCACTTGTGGGAAGTGCGGCAAGAGCCATGAGGGGGTGTGTTGTAACGCCCGCGTTTCCAGGCTAGGCATTTTCGTTGATGTAATAGTCTAGGTTAACCCTTGTAACTCTTTTGAAGTATTAATGATGAAATATTTGAGTATTATGTGAATGATGTGAATTATGTGTTTATTTACTTAATTATTATAATTTAATGAATTAAGAATAAATTAAGCGTCAAAATTAAAGTATGAGATAAGCCCAATATCTTTGCATAAAGTTGTAGTGGCCGAAACGAGGTTTCCGAATATATATAGAACGCCCAAATCTGACTTCGTATGAGGAAGTTATGAATTTCAGAAGTTTCGACTTAGCGGTATGTAGCCCGAAATACTCGATTTGAGATCAAGCGGTTTATAGCCGAAACAATCTAAACAAGAATCGAAGATCTCGTTGTTAGTAGCGAAACGATCAAAAGTTAGGTGAGAACAGACGTCGGACGAAGAAGTTATGAATTTATAACGAAGTTTTCCTGTCCGGGACTACTAAAAATAAATAATAAAAAAATAAAGACAAAATTAGCCGACAGAGTCTAAATGAAAGTTGTAGAGCGTAGTTTCACCTACGCATGGATATAAAGAACGTCGAAAACGGAGTTCGTATGACGAAGATATGAATTTTCAAAGTTTATTAAATAATTAATATTTAAATTTATTTATTATGTCCGATATTATCCGAAGATGAGTCACTGGACTTATCCGAAATACGCCCAACGTACTGGCGTACGCCCAGCGTAAAGCGAAGCATGACACGCCTTGCACTCGAGTTCTTCGGATGACACATGCAGTGACGATTTCGGAGGCGTACCCCCCGCGTAAGGTTGTACGCCCAACATACTGCGAGGCCTCAGACTCCTATAAATAGGATGCGAGGGTTCCGGGCATTCTTGCTCATTACTTCTCCTTTTCGTGCCGAAGCTCTGCCTGTAAACCCCCGAAGCCATCCCGACACCACGAATCTCATATCCAAGTTAAGAAGGAAGTTTTACGCTCCTGAGATCCTGAGAAGTGCGATTCCCGAGCCGAAGCTCTGCCCGCGAGGAGTTCGATTTTTGTGGAGATCTTCCAGATCTGCCAAAGAATACTACTTCTACAAGTCGTAGTGTTGTCCGATCATCTTCTGATCAAGTGAGTGTGTAGTTACCTTCTTCTAACGCATAATTATGAAGTATTTTATATAAAATACGTGTTATGTGTATATTTTGTTATTATATGTGTGAATGTATATTCACTTTCTTCTATCTCATAGATCTGATTTATTCTCTATGAAATACGTGTTATGTGGGTGTGCCTCATCTCTTATGTGGAATATGTATTGAATGAGAATGCTATACAGGTTTTAAACTATGTATAAAAATATATATTTTTATCTACTAATATGTCGGGTAGAACATGGGTAGATAGTTGTGTGATAAACAGATGAGAGGCCTCGATGTTGTTTTGATTTAGTCATCTAGCGGAGTTTAGATGACGAGCACAGACTTTTCTAGACAGTCCTGTGGAACGCTAGCAGGTTCGCCACCTGTAGGTGTTAATGAACTTGGGTGTTCATTCGCTATACTCCATCCCCCTCATGGTTGCCTTATTTGACTTATATTGCTGAGGAACCCCCGAAGCATGTGTTGTCGCCCCGATGAAATATTCTTAGACTAGGTCCCTTGTGTTAGTTGTTTTAGGGACATAAAGTGAGAATAACGGGAATGGGTAATTGGGTTATTGTTGGTTAATGAAAATAAAGTTAATTACTTATTATGGGTTGAAAACCCTGTATGCTCACCAGGCTCCCAAGCCTGACCCACTCAGTTTATTTGTATTACAGGTAGTGACGCAAGGGCATAGGATGGATGAACCATCAAGTTATTTTGTTTACAAGTCTGTATATGTATATATTTATTGAATGACTTGTAATGTTATCGTTTATGCTTTATGGTTTGTATCGGAACATGACATCCCGAGTTTTGATTACATAATGAAAATACATTTGTTTATGAAATGCTTTGGTAAATATTATTTTATCATATTTTGTTTTTGGGAACAAATTCCGCAACTCTTTCAAATCAAAAGGATTTACTCTGAAAATGTTTAAAAAACATAAATGAAACCGGTCTTTTCTGGCCGAGATTTTGGGGATGTCACATGTGCAGAGCTGCGGTATGTTACAAGTGCAGGAAGGAGGGGCATTATGCGAGGGATTGCCCCAATGGATTTACGGTTTGCTTTCATTGCAACCAGACCGGCCATCGGAAGGTTGAGTGCCCACAGCTGATGCAGGGATCAGCACATGGATCTTCACCTGCTGCCAGAGCTACCGAGACCCGGCTAGTGAAGGCCGAGGCACCAAAGGCTCGCAGGAGAGCCTTCCAGTTGACAATGGAGGAGGTCCGCACAACGCCCGATGTTGTGGCTGGTATGTATTCTTTCATCTATTTATTTTGAGTTGAGATATTGTTCTTATGTTATGCGTAGGTACTTTTCTTGTGAGTTATGTACCTGCTTTGGTGTTATTTGACTCGGGTGCGAGTCGATCTTTTGTGTCGTTAGCCTTTAGACAGCACATCAGTATCCGTCGAGAGGTGTTGAGTCAACCTCTACGAGTTTCCATAGCTGACGAGCGAGCGGTGTATGCCACTGATGTGATTCGAGGGTGTGTACTAGAGATCTTTAGTGTTGAGTTTCCGATAGATCCGGTCCCGATTGCGATGGGGGATGTATGTGTCATAGTAGGCATGGACTGATTGAGTAGATTTATGGCAGTTATCGACTGCGAGCGATAGCTGGTGACCATACGAGACCCTAATGAGGGAGTTCTTACGGTGTACGGCGAGGGTACCCGTGTTGGGTCAGCGTTCTGTTCGGCTGCTAGGGCGAGGCAGAGTCTACAGCAGGGCTGTAGTGGGTTTGTGGCCTATGTGATGGACACACGAGTGGCCGCGGAGAAGCCGACTTCGGTTAATGATGTACCAATAGTGCGAGAGTTCCCAAACGTTTTTTCCGAGGAGTTGTCGGGTGTGCCTACCGAGAGGCAGGTGGAGTTTCATATCGATTTAGTCCCGGGAGCGGCGCCTGCCAAGGTGCCTTATCGCCTTGCACCGCAAGAGATGCAAGGATTATCCTCACAGCTTCAGGAGCTGCTGGGGAAGGGGTTTATTCGACCGGGTAGCTCACCGTGGGGAGCGCCGATCCTTTTTGTCAAGGAAAAAGATGGTTCACACCGGATGTGCAGTGATTACCGGGAGTTGAACAAGCTGACGGTTAGGAACCGTTACCCCTTACCGAGGATCGATGATCTATTTAGGGAGCGTCTTGGTTCTCCAAGATTGATTTGAGGTAAGGATATCATTAGATGAGAGTGTGGGATGAGGATATCCAGAAGACAGGGTTTAGGACTAGTTATGTGCATTACGAGTTCCTGGTGATGCCTTTTTGACTCACAAATGCACTGGCAGTGTTCATGGATCTCATGAACAGGGTGTGCAACCCGATGTTGGATCGTTCGGTGATCGTTTTCATCGATGATATATTGGTGTATTCGAGATCCAGAGAGCAACATGAGGAGCAATTGAGGGAGATCCTCGGAGTTCTGAGATCGGAGAGGCTTTACGCCAAATTCTCCAAGTGCGATTTCTGGTTACGAGAGGTCCAGTTCTTGGGGCATCTCGTCAATCAGAATGAGATATTGGTCGATCCGGCCAAGATTGAGGTGTGATGAGTTGGGAGGTGCCGAGATCCCCCACCGAGATCAGGAGCTTTCTGGGGTTGGCCGGCTATTATCGGAGATTTATCAAGGATTTCTCCAAGATTGGCATTCCTCTCACCAGGTTGACCCAGAAGGGCGTAGCTTTTAGTTGGGGTCCTGAGCAGCAGGCCTCATTCGAGACACTTCGCCAGAGATTATGCGAAGCCCCGGTGTTAGCCCTTCCGGAGGGGATGGAGGATTTTGTGGTGCATTGTGACGCATCGATATCGGGGTTGGGTGCGGTGTTGATGTAGAGAGGGCACGTGATAGCATACGCATCGAGGCAGCTGAAGCCTCATGAGACGAGGTATCCCACCCACGATCTGGAGTTGGGGGCAGTGGTGTTCGCTCTCAAGATCTGGCATTGCTATTTGTATGGGGTTCGGTGTACCATATACACGGACCGCAAGAGCTTAAAGTATTTGATGGATCAGCCCAACCTGAATATGTGCTAGAGGATATGGTTGGATGTGGTAAAGGATTATGATTGTGAGATCCTATACCACCCGAGCAAGGCTAACGTTGTAGCCAATGCCCTACGCCGTAGGGCGGAGAGTGCCCCGATACGAGACGTTTGTATGAGGTTGATGGTGCTGACTCCGGTGTTGGACACCATTCGATAGTCCTAGGCAGAGCCCATGAGAGCGGGTGATCGGGCAGGTATCTGAGTTCGTTATCGATAGCCAAGGGCTTATGACCTTTCATGGTCGGATTTAGGTATTGTTTTTGGGCGGGGCACGCCATTCTGATGGAGGAGGCGCACAGGTCGAGGTTCTCGATCCATCTCAGGGCCACTAAGATGTATTTGGACCTGAAGAGAGACTATTGGAGGCCCTGTATGAAGGGGGATGTTACGTGGTTCGTTGAGAGGTGCTTGACCTATCGTAGGGTAAAGGCCGAGCACCAGCGTCCGCACGGCAAGTTGCAGCCACTTGAGGCTCCCCAGTGGAAGTGGGAATAGATTTCTATGGACTTTATCACCAAATTGCCAAGGACCGCGAGGGGTGTAGATGCAATTTGGGTGATCGTCGATCGGCTGGCGAAGAGTGATCACTTCCTAGCTATCAGTGAGAGCTCTTCTGCAGAGAGACTGGCAGAGTTGTATGTGATGGAGGTGGTATCGCGACATGGAGTACCGATCTCGATTGTGTCAGATCGAGATGTACGTTTCACTTCCAGGTTCTGGAAGAAGTTCCATGAGGATTTGGGCACGAGGCTGCATTTCAGTACCGCTTACCACCCACAGACGGACGGACAGAGTGAGTGGACGATTCAGACGCTTGAGGAAGTGCTTTGAGCATGTGTGTTGGATTTCAGAGGAAGTTAGGACACGTATTTGCCATTGGCTGAGTTTTCCTATAACAATAGCCACCATTCGAGCATTGGTATGCCTCCCTTTGAGTTGTTGTATGGGAGGAGGTGTCGGACTCCCATATGTTGGGGGAGAGGTAGGGCAGCGAGTGATGGGAAGCACTAAGATAGTGCTTCAGAAGACAGAGCAGATACAGCAGGTTAAACAGAGGTTGTTAACAGCTCAGAGTCGCCAGAAGAGTTATGCGGATAGGCGACAGTCCGAGCTCGAGTTCCAGGTGGGAGACTTCGTACTCCTGTAGGTATCTCTTTGGAAGGGAGTGATCCGATTCCGGAAGAGGGGAAAGCTGGACCCCGATACATTGGTCCTTTCAGGGTAACCGCTAGGGTAGGAAGGGTAGCATACCGTTTGGAGCTACCTACGGAGTTGAGCCAGATACATGATACCTTCCATGTGTCTCAGCTGAGGAAGTGTATTGCCGACAAGATGGCAGTTGTTCCGCTAGAGGACACTCAGGTGGATGCGAGCCTGAATAATGTTGAGAGGCCAATCGCAATTGTGGATCAGAAGATCAAGGTTCTGAGGAACAAGGAGGTGCCCCTGGGTCAGGTCCAGTGGCAACATCGGAGAGGGTCCGAGCTGAATTGGGAGCCGGAGTCAGAGATGCGGGAGCAGCATCCGGAGTTGTTTTCGGCATGAGAGTTTGAGGGCGAAGTCTGGTTCTAGTGGGGGAGAATTGTAACATCCCAAAATTCAGGTATATCCATGTAACTCTTCTTCTTTTCCAAGTTGTCAAGTTTACTCCCTAAAGGAAAATGATGTGGCCATTGAGTACGTTGGGCGTACTAAAGAGTACGTTGCGTGTACTTACGCGCTTAATTTGGACGTGGACTCACCTAGGTACGCTGGGTGTACCCAAGGTTACGCTGGACGTAGCAGGCCCAGAAGCAAACCCTAATTGTGGCATTGTGCACTATAAAAGTAATCATAAGGCCTTTACCCCAGCAACCATACTTCAGTGAGTAAAACCCTAAGAGAGCAAAAACCTGTTATAAGCTTGTGTGTGTGTTCTTAAGCTTGAAAGTGCCAGAAGAGGAGGCCATTGTAGGAGCTAGAAGTTGGTGGACAAGAGTAGATCTGAGTTCTACAGAGGTAAAAAGCTCAAAGCTTTCCTTATCATTTTTTATTTGTGCTTCATGGACCAATTTTTAGGGTTTTTGGTCCCAAGGTGGAGACTTTATGAGCAAATGGTCTCCATAAGCTTAGATCTGCCATATTTTAGAGTAATATGAGTTGTAGGTTCATAAAAATCTAATCTTGGACGTTAATATTAAGTCATGCATGAGTTATTGGCTTAATAAGGAAAGAGGAAAGGTGTTTAGAGTGATTGGTGACCTTTACAGCCATGCAAAGGCTTAAAGGTTTCAACTTTATGGATTAAGTGACCTTAGAAAAGTCAGATCTGAAGTTTGAGTATATGTCTTAATCGTTTAAGACCAAAAATCCATCATTGCTCTAAACTGAGACTTACGTTGGGCATAAATCTCAGTACGCGTAGCGTAAGGGTCTGAGACCCCGATTCTGGATCACCGGAGTACGCCCCGCGTACGAGAGCTGGTACGCACCGCGTACTACCCCCGGTTGACTTTAGTTGACTTTTAGGGTTTGGCCAACATTTGGACTTATGGTTCAAGGAGAGGTAAAATGGTCTTTTACCCTTCTGTGGGATTGTAGAAACGGATTTAATCTAGCCTTTGAGAGCCATTATTTATTTGAGGCTATTGTGTATGTGATTAAGCGGGGGCTAGATCAGTATATTCATGTGCGAGTTTATCCGAGTTACCCGAGGTGAGTCTTCTCACTATACATTACCTAGAGTGGTATCTATGTGTAGGCCGGAGGGTCTTGTGTACTATGTGTATGTATGAGATTATGTGCATTGTGATATATGTATGCTATGTGTTGTATAGACTAGACCGGAGGGTCCAAAGATATAGACCGGACCGAAGGGTCCAACAATACATACCGGACCGAAGGGTCCAACGAGCTATGACCGGACCAGAGGGTCCAACGAGCTACGGGACTGGAGGGTCCCATTGAGACACATCGACCGGAGGGTCGTACTGTAGCCTCGAGTGGCATATGTGTTGTATGACGTATTTTGGGGAACTCACTAAGCATTTATGCTTACCGTGTTATGTGATATGTGTTTCAGGTACCAACGAGGATCGCGGGAAGGCGCCGGCATGAGTCGTACACACTAAGGGATTTTATGTATTGAGATATTGGGATTTGTTTTATTCGGATGATATGTGAACATTGAATTTTTGGATTTCTTAAAGAATAAATTATGTGTTTAAAAATGAAAAATTGTTTTGAAAAATTTACGTTTTTACAAGGATGGCAGTGGTGACTCCGCTGTCAGAGCGGATTTGAGAGGCCTAACAAGAGGCTATAAAGGAGGAACATCGGAAGAGCGAGCGTATTGTGGGACAGGTTCCCTCCTTCGATTACGACAACAAAGGGTTATTGACACCACATCGTAGGGTATGGGTCCCCTATCATGGGGGTCTGCGCCAGGTTCTGATGGAGGAGGCGCACAAATCCCGATGCTCGATTCATCCCGGGGCGACGAAGATGTATAGAGATCTTTGACCCGATTACCGGTGGCCCTGCATGAAGCGGGACGTTGCCTGGTACGTAGAGCGTGCTTTCCCTACAGGAAGGTCAAGGCCGAGCACCAGAGGCCACACGACAAGATGCAGCCATTAGACATTCCCATGTGGAAATGGGAAGATATTACTATGGATTTCATCACCAAGCTTCCCAGGACTGCACGGGGAGTGGATTTGATTAGGGCAATCGTGGATCCGTTGACCAAGAGTTCCCACTTCATACCGATCCATGAGAGCATATCGGCCGAGAATTTGGCCGATATCTACATCCGAGAGGTAGTAGCTCAGCACGGAGTGCCAGTTTTAGTGATTTCGGACCGAGACATACGGTTTACTTCCAGGTTCTGGAAGAAGTTTCACGACGAGTTGGGTACCCGCCTGCACTTCAGCCTGACGTTTCACTCGCAGACAGATGCTCAGAGTGAGCGAACCATACAGACTCTGGAGGATATGTTGCGGGCATGCGTTCTAGACTTCGGTGGTAGCTGGGATACCTACCTTCCATTAACTGCATTCTCCTACAAAAACAGCTATCATGCGAGTATCGATCGCCCTCCTTTCGAGATGTTTTATGGGAGGAAGTGCAGGACCCTAATATGTTGGGGTGAGGTTGGTCAGAGGGTCATGAGGAGTACCGAAGTGGTAATCAAGACTACAGAGAGGATTCAGCAGGTTCGGAGCAGGCTTCAGACTGCTCAGAGTCGGAAGAAAAGTTATGCCGACAACTGTCGATCGGACCTGGAGTTCTAGGTCGGGTATATAGTACTCCTGAAGGTGTCTCCTTGGAAGGGCGTCATTCGATTCAAGAAGCGGGGCAAGTTGGGCCCCAGGTACATCGGTCCTTTCAGGGTTGCGGCCTGGGTGGGCAAAGTGGCATATAGGTTGGATCTGCCAGACGAGCTTAGCCAGATTCATAACACCTTTCACGTCTCCCAGCTGCAAAAATGCTTGGTAGACGACTCTGCAGTATTACCTCTCGAGGATATTCGGGTGGATGGTAGCCTAAACTACATCGAGTGACTGATAGCCATTCTAGATAGGAAGAAGAAGACGCTGAGGAACAAGGAAGTAGAGCTAGTGAAGATGCAGTGGTAGCACCGCAAGGGCTCGGAATGGACTTGGGATCCGAAGGATGAAATGAGAGAGCACTATCCCGAGTTATTTTCAGCAACAGCAACGGACTTCGAGGATGAATTCTAATTCAATTGGGGGAGATTTCTAGCATCCGAGATTTTCCAGGTATTATTATTATTCATTATAATTGAAGTGTGGTGTGGTTTGGGTTGGGCTTTGATCTTTGGGCCTTGCTAGTGGGCTAAGGGAGCTGCGTACGCGGGGCGTACAAAGCCCAGTACGCCCAGCATACTCGTGGAAAGAAAGCACGGAGGGCAAGCACATACGGCCACCGTACATGTGCAGACCCTTAAACCCTAAAAATTATAGTTGCTCCCTATATAAAGAACATAACCCCCTATTGGTTCAGCCTCCCTTCACTCCTACCCAGCCACCATGAAAACCATAGCTCCCTTTTGTGTGCCTTTGTGTTCTAGAAGCCATTTAAGAGTGTTTGTATGTTATTTTAGTGAGAAAATAAGAAAGGAGATTGAAGAAGAAGCAAGGATCCACCAAGTGCTTGTAGATCCAGAGGATTGACACCATTTCTGACTCTTTTGAGGTATCAAGCTCCATACTTGACAATTATATGATTAAATTTGTTTATTTGGGGTTTTTATGTCCTTTTTGGACCCCATTGTTGGGAGTGTTTGAGTATAGTCGGTTCCAGAGCTTAATAGTTGTCCTTTTGGACTCTTGGAAGCACCTAGAGTCATAAAAATCGGATCTTGGTGGTTCAACCAAAACCATGCAAGGGCTAGATGGTCATAAAGTTGGATTAATGGACCAAAATCATGTTTTTACCCCAATCTTTCATGCAAGCACATAAAGTTCGTGGCTTTATTGTCTAGGAGGTCTAAAAAGGCCTGAATCTGCATTTTGGACATAAAGCCTGAATGGATTAAGTCATTGGTGAAGCCCCAAGAAAGATGGCCCGTATGCTGGGCGTACTCCCTGGTACATCGCGCGTACTGGGTCAACTTCCCGTATGTGGTTAAGGCCAGCGTACGTTGGGTGTACATGCCAGGTACGCCGTGCGTACACATATAGAGTGGACTCCTTGGGTTTTTGGTCCTTAGAAGGTTGGTCCTAGACTTTTGGGCCTCATAGCCCACTATAAAGCGTAAGTTTGGGCCTGGGAATCTGGAGTTAGAAGCGTTGGGCCCTTGGGCCATGTTGGGCCATTTGGATTATTTTGTTTTGGGCTAAAGACTTAGTAGAAATTATGAAAAGGCCCATTTGAAGGGTTGGGCCCAATTTGGAAAATTGGGCCATCTGTGGACCTTTGGGGAGTCTAGATGGGCCATGGGTGTGTTGAATTTAATATGCTAGAGTGGGGTCTTATGAATGTTCTCAGATTGGACCAAGGGGTAAAATGGTCATTTTACCCCAAGTAATGTTGTAGACCCTGATTGAGTGTTATGTGTCTCTGATAGCCGGGAGTCATTGGAGCAGCTGTTAGAGACTTCCTCTGTGAGATTTAACACATAGTTTACGAGGTGAGTTACCTTCCAGTAGCAGTGGGTCTACGGCCACAATGCCAACCCACTAGTAGGAGTTGTATGTTATATAATTGTCTTTGTGATATTCATCTAGGTTTGCTACTACCTGATATGTTTATGTGATTGCATGATATGTTATTTGTAATAGAGGTAGTAGGAGGGGAATAGTCCCCAAGTTCAGTTGTTTGGACCGAAGGGCAGGTCGGGCACCCTAGATATGCCAAACAATATGATTATGCTATGATATGTATAGTAGTAGTAGTAGTAGGGGTGAAATAGTCCCCATGGTTCGGTTGATAGGACCGACGGGTATGTCAGCACCCCAAAATGGCTTGACACGGGTATGTCAGCACCCCATAATGGCTTGACACTGGTACTTCAGCACCCCAGAATGGCTTGACATGGGTAGGTCGGCACCCCATAATGGCCAGACTAGGTTGGTCGGGCACCCCAGAACTGTCCGAAAATATGTATGCTATGTGATTGTGTGGTATATGGTATGATGGGGGAACTCACTAAGCTTCGTGCTTACAGTTTTCAGTTTGTTTCAGGTACCTCTTTAACGAAGGGGAAGGAGCTGGCACGATAGCTGCACATCACACTCACACAGGATTACACATTTTTAGATCTATGGGATTGTACTCTGATTTTATTGCTATTTTATGATATGAGACATGTTATGATGGTTTACGGATTTATTTTAATATCGACAATGTTTATAGTAAACAATTTTATAATTTACTTAATTAAAATGAAATTTGTGTTCTTGAAAATCGGGGTGTTACACCTCTAGCAGTCTGCAAAGATGTAGCTTGCTCCTCGAGCCTGGCATTTACCCTGCTAGTCATCCGTTCTACGACATCGGAAAATTCTTCTTGCAAAATCTAGAAAACCTCCGCGGAAATCATCTCCCACATCTGCTCGATGGACAACATCGGCCTATTTTGGCTACTAGCGCCTGATCCCGATCTGGATCCTACCTCCTATCGTCTTGCCATCACCATACTGAACATAAACCATGGAGATATCAGAAGAAACACATATTATACTAGGGGAGCCAACTCCCAACAAAACCATAGGATTGTAACTTCCTTGCTACGCATACGGGCCCTGTGCTTTCAGTAGTACAGGCCCAAACTACCTTCCACACTTACCCGTATTTGTCTCATAGGATCGTCACAACAACCCTAACAATACACACTAGCAAACTCATATACTCCATCCTCATTCCCTAGAGGAAACATAAACATATCACGATCGGACGACTGACCCCACATAACTCATCCTACCACTAACTGCCACACGACCCTCCATTGGTGCTAAATAACTATCGCATGAAAACTATCACATACTACACAACTTAAACAATCTTAGGCTAAAAGATTCAAACCTACAATGGTTGGACTCAGACAAGAGTTGCACATCAGGACCAAATACCTTACCCCAAGACCATTTAACCCATGCCGATATGTGACTTAGCGCATTTATTCAATAGTTATTTTACACACGAAAAAGTCATACAACAGGGTATACTAAAAGAGATAAAGCATCAAATATCAGGCAATTCTATCATACGATTCCTGAGGATTCCTATCCTATCACTAGCATGTTGTTCTAAAAAATCTCAATATCAAATAATAGTATGTATTTTGGGGTCTACTTACTGGCTCTGACTGATTGTACACCTCGCATCCTCCTTTATTATTTTGAAAACCATTTGAAAAAAATCATTTAAAATAGGTTTCCCTAGCATTCATATTTATTCCATACTCGGTATATCAACGATATCAGGTTATCAAACCAATGTGTCACACCCCTAAACCAGAACGGCGGGAACGTTCGGGAGCGGATGACGTCGTGTACAGTATCACAACAATTGAATAATAGTAATCAAAGTACAACACGCATGATATTGATAATGTATAGTTTTTACATATGTGTTCAAATCAATGTATACTTGACACCAAAATGTATAGCAAAAACTAAAAGACATGACTCTATGAAGCTCCGTCTTCTCAAAACCTGTATGGATACCTGTTTACTGAATCCTTGAGAATACAAGTGGTTTTGAAATAAGTGTAAAAAATTAAGTTGGTGAGTTCATAAACACATTTGTATGAGAAAGCTGTCATTTGTCCCTTGAAAATGTAAGTGTGTTCTTCTAGAAAATCCTATATTTTCTGTTGTAAGTGAATTGTAGTCTTAATACCCTAAGACTAAAATGTATCAGTGTTGTTGTACTCTAAAATAGTATGATGTAGTTTTAGTTCACATAAAACCATAAAATAAATGTTTTCCTGAAATGTAAGTTTCTCTGTATGGAAAAATAGTATATTGTAGTTGTACTTGTATGAAACTCTGTGAATGTATGTGCCTGCATCCACCAGCTGTACTGTAAAAATATTGTATTCTAGTTTTATTATTTAATAAAACTATGTGAAGTTGTTTACGTATTCGTATACTAATCGTATTGTTCAATGCCCAATTGTGAGTTATTATAACCATGCTTGTTGACCTAAGATGGCATGAATACGATGTTCTTCAGGCGTCGGAAATGGTGCGACATTTGTCACCCTAGGCCTGCCGGCCTAATTGTAGCCAACAGTTTAGGTGTGGGATTGTCAGTCCCGTATAGATCTATACACAAGTATCACGCTCTCCCTCTAGGAGACACTGGTTATAATTTCAGGGCTTTCGTTGGTACTTAGATAAGTACTTGAAGTGTGTCTCATAAATCTATATTGACGGTTACATGTAGAATAATGAAAAACCCTTTTGAAATGAGTAAACTATATGTATATCTCATAAACTATACCTATTAGAGTTTATATGTTTGTTTTCTGTATTGGACTCTGAACTTGGTAAAATAGTGCATATGTTCCGTAAACTATACATACTATAGTTTATATGTATATTTCCGTATTGTATCTCGAACTTGGTAAAATATATGTAAGTTTCATACACTATACGTATTATAGTTTATACCGTGTGTTTTACTAAAATGAAAACCTTTAAATTTTCAACAACTATGTATGTTTATAATCATAAATCTATGATTAAGATATTCCATGGAATTTACCGTTTTGTACAAACGGTAATAAAATAAGTTGCGAAATATACCTTTTTGTTTAACGTGTTAAAATAATTTATATATATATATATATATATATATATATATATATATATATATATATATATATATATAAGGCATATATAATTAAGATCGAAAAGACAGTTGAACAAATGATTCTACCCTAAGCCCACAACCAAACAAGGAATAGGAAAATAAAGCGGAATCACCAATTCTAAGCATGTGAAATCTTAACTATATATACATATTATATATATATATATATATATATATATATATATATATATATATATATATATATATGTGTGTGTGTGTGTGTATGTATATATATATATATATATATATATATATATATATATATATAAATTTATATTTTGGTAAATACAACAATTGAAATATATTTGAAATAGTTTAGATGTTAGCACAAGATTGCTGGTGTTTTACTTGTATTCCCCCCTAAAACAATGAAAAATCGTGAAAACATAGGGGTACAAACTCACATCAAGTGTGTGTTCTAGACTGGGTACGATGTGGTAGCGATAATCCTCGAGTTAGAACACGTATAATTTCCAAAATCCTTAGAATATTTAAACACATAATATTGTGCTAAAATTAGTAATATGATTAATTTAAGTGTTAATTAACACTAGTTATGTATATATATACTTACAAGAAGTCTTTGGAATTTACTTGATATATTTGATTTCCTGGGAAAACTTGAAGATGTTCTTAAGAAACTTGAAGATTTGACGATGATCTGGGTAACTGCTTTGAAGATATGAAGGATTGAATATGGGTTTTGAGAGCAAATGTATAAAACTTAGAAGTGAATAATTGGAATTGTGATGGTTAATTTCGGTTGGACATATATATATATATATATATATATATATATATATATATATATATATATATATATATGTGGGATAAAATGATTTGACATGTGTACTGGGAGGTGTATTTTATCACATTAGATTGTTTGCCACCCCCTAAGAATTGGAGTTTTTGGCCATAAGCAGTGTTGCAAAACTCTACTCGGCCGATTACTCGGTATCGGCCCTCCACCGAGGTGAGTAACGTGAACTCGGCAAAGAAAAACTCGGATTAAGTCAAACTCAGTCAAAATCGGTTAGCATTTCTCTAACTCGGGCCTACTCGGTCAAACTCAACCAACTCAGTCAAACTCGGTCAAAGGGTCAAAATTGTCATAAAAAGAGAAAAAAATCAAGAATTTCAAGATTAATATGTATAATACACTTAATTGAACAAGTTTGACTTAAAGTAAAAGCATAATATTTCATATTATATATATGGTTTTTGGTTTAGGGAAACTAACCCCATAAAGCAAGTGTTTTCGGTTTTGGTATGGGGTTAGATTCCCTAAACCAAAAACCATATATATAATATGAAATATTATGCTTTTACTTTAAGTTTTTGACTCTTATTTGAACAAGTTTGACTTATATATGGATGGCTTTCAACGTATAATTGTATATATTAACATATATAAACATGCCCTCATGGCTAATTGTGATTTAATGTAACAAGGTTGCAATGTGGTTTCACTTATACATGATTAAGATTTAGATTTTTATTTGAACAAGTGAGACCTTAATTGACTTATATTGACCCGAAATAACTGGTTGTTACACAATATGCCGGCCTTGGTGCCTTCGAACTAAAAGTACAATGATGAAAACTCACCTCGCAAACTGAGTAGGACTGATGAGGCCCGATTCCGAATCTCAACTCTCTACACGACACCTAATTCCATCAAATGGCCAATTTCCATCAGAATTCCAAAATACCCAAAATACCCTCATGGTCAAACTTGGTCAAAGTCAAAGTCAATGATCAAGGTCAACATGCTAGGTTTACTAGCAAACATGCCGCGTTTCGATATCATTCATATGATCGGGAAAACTCCATCCAACACGCTATGTTGGCTTGGCAAATACGTCGTGTTTGCTTGAGCTCCAACAGATTAATACATACAATTGTATTCTTCGATTACAGGGACTCCAAGGATCAGATCTAGACCTAAATGCTAACAAAAAGGATAAAGTTTCCAACTTTATCAATTTGAACTACTCCAAGGGTCCAAAAACCCAACTACAAGGCTTAAAGATTCAAGGGCTTAACCAATAAGCACTAAATCCTTGAAGTCTGAAACCCATCCTTTCCATAAGAGATTTTAGCACCAAAACCATTCCAAAGTTCGATTCTTTATAGATATGAATGTCCATGCATGTCTTGAGCCCAAAATAGATAAAAAAAAATGGGGGGGGTTATGACCTACTCTCCATGCATGGCATTAAAACTCAACTATAGGCCAGATCCAAGACTCTACAAGGTCACTTAGACCTAGACATTTATAAAGTTGCTAACTTTATGATATCCAACCATTCCCTCACTCAAGAACAACAATAAAATGGGACAAAACTCAAGATCTAGCAACATAGAGGAATAAAAATCGGATCTTGGACACTCACAAATGTCCAGAAGAGTGCCAAATTGAAAGATGAGTGCTTGCTTGTTGGATCCATTTTTTCCTTCTTCCAACTTCTTTCCTTTATTACTCCAAAAGCACCACACTGGCTCACAATGAGAGAGGGAAAGATGATTAGGGTTCTTCAAAGGTCGATATGGGGAGTTGGAGGCTGATAAAAGACCAGCCCTTGGGACTTAAGGAGATTATATAGGGTGCAAAACCCTAAAATTTAGCCCTAAACTAGCCACCAAAACACCATGTTTTTCCAACAACACATTGTGTTGGTCCATAAAAACACGCGACCCAAAAGTTCCACAACCCGCCATGGTAAGGCTTCACCACGTCGTGTTCCAAAGGAAAAACATGCATAAATGGAATAAATCTCATACCTGGAAATCGAGATGTAATAGATAAATTATTTTGTCTTTTACCAAAAAGTTAAAATTTATATTTTATTAACTTGTTTTATAAAATATAAAAGTTTTCTCTTCTTCCTTTTATTATTTTTGAAAATAAGATTCAAAAGGAAGAGCATGAGCTTTTCAATTCTTTAATTGAAAGAAATCAACCTAGTAAAGCATGTTGGGACATGCTTATGACATAGGGACATGGTTTGGTCAAAACTCTTAAGACCTTATGGTTAAGAACCTTGCTTTATGCTTTAAGACTTGAGGCTTGCATTTCTCTTTCCATATTTTATGATTGAACAACGAAATTTGCATGGTGATATGCATTGTCTCTCATTCTTGGTTCATCTCATGAAGATTACTTGCCTCTTATGCTGTCTTTGTGTTCTTATTTTGATAAGAACATAAAGCTTAAGAGTCTTAAGAGTTTTATACAAAAGAACTAGCATTCTACATCAAGTTGAGTCATTGGTTGTGTTTCTAAAGTTCATCATTCTTCATCAACTTCCAAGCCTCCCAAGAGGATCTAAAGAACTACAAAGGTTATTATTTCTTCTTCTTCTTCTTTGGTTGTGTTTGTTTTCTTTCCAAAATTTGTAATATGATCCTTGGTAACTTGTTTATGTTATTCAAAAATGATCAAGTCTTCTGTTGCCAAATATCATGTTTTTGAAGCTAATTTTTGAATAAAAACCCAACATGATTATTGTAGCATGGTAAGATCTCCATATTTGATGATGTTACGAGGAAGCAAAACTATAAAATGTGTATTCAATTGTGAATATAGAGAATTAGACGTGAATATACTATATTAAGTTGTGAATTTTGTAAATTAAAATGTGAATAGACTGAATTAAATTGTGTATAGACTGAATTAAACTGTGAATTTACTATATTAAATTGTTATTTTTATATAATTTTTATGTTAAATTGTGAATAAATTAATTAAATGTCCAAATAATATTGTAGATTTGTTACTTCTATCTTCTAGGATGTTGTTGGTTGCAAAATAAATTATAAATACGTTGAGTTAAACTGTGAATATACTGCATTAACCTATGAACTTATTATATTAAACAATGAATTTTTTATATTAAATTATGAATTCACTATATTAAGTTGTGAACTGACTATATTAAGTTGTAAATGGACTGTATGAAACTGTGAATTATATTAAACTATAATTTTTTTTTTTATAAATTATGTCAAAAAATGAATTATTTATGTATGAATTTTGTATTATTTTTTTTGTAAATATATTTATTTTTTGTGTTGTATAAATATGTAAGAATGTAGTAGTTTTATAATTGATTTGTATTAACCTCTAAATAAATGAATTAATATTTTATTAAAGGGTGAATATAGTATTTGATCTATCAATTCCCGATTTTATATATATACAGATATGATTTTGAAGGAAAGATGGTTGCAACGGAGGCATATGTGATTTGTGTCAACGTGTTGTAGTGGGTGGTGATGGTAAAGTTTGTGTTTAACTTCTTTGAAATTTTGAATTATTGTAAAATGGATTGTATTAAGTTGTGAATTTTGTGAATTAAACTGTAAATTTGTTGTATTAAATTACGTAATATATATATATATATATATATATATATATATATATATATATATATATATATATATATATATTCTGTTAAAACATGAATGAAAATATTAAATTGTAAAAATTATGAATTTGCCATTTTCTTTACAAAAAAGACAAAAAAAAAAAAATTGAACTTTTACATGTTTATTAAGCATTCACATGTTTAATAACTATGAAATACGGGTTCTTAGAGTTCCTAATTTTTTGGATTTTCATTTGAACCTTTCTCTCTCTCTCTCTCTCTCTCTCTCTCTCTCTATATATATATATATATATATATATATATATATATATATATATATATATATATATATATATATATATATTATAAAATATATTGGTCATGTTTTGAAACTTAAGATGTATAAGTTACAAAACTTTTTGTACAAATCAGTTATGCATAAAGAATTTATTAATACTTGTCAATTAAAGAAAGTAATTAAGAATTTCAATTTGAAACAAAATAAAAAATTTTAAATATTAAATTCATGTATGTAAATTTATTTATATTAATTAAACTAGACACCAATATTAATTAATTTACATCAATATTATAAACATGTAATATAAATATAAGGTATAGACATAAATATTTTATTTAAATATGATAATTTTTTATTACATAATAACTAATAATAAAATATAATAATTATTTTTCCATAAGAAACTATTCGCCAAAAAATAGCTATTGTTTGTCACCACTTTGCAAATAGAGAGAGAGAGAGAGAGAGAGAGAGGTTTTCTCACCGACAGATATAAGTGTTCAATTTTTTCTATTTTTTTTTATTTTTTAATTTATATATATATATATATATATATATATATATATATATATATATAGAGAGAGAGAGAGAGAGAGAGAGAGAGAGAGGTCTTCTCACCAACACATACAAGTGTTCAATTTTTTCTATTTTTTTTTTAAATTTTTAAAATTTTTTTTTAAAACGCCAACATCATTTTTTTTGAACGGCAACAAACGTGGCCGAATGTTTTTATCTTATTTTTTCTTAGATTCACGGTTATACTTTTTTTCCTTAGGCTTAGGGTTATACGATTTTTTTTTTCCATTCTAATTCATTTGGTTAGATCTCCCTGCTTCCCAGCAAGCTGTTAATTTTTTACTTTTATGCATCATCGTAACAAATTATTAGGTTAAAATAGAAGAACAAATCTTTTTATTCTATTTTTTTTATATATTATAAAACACTATGCATATTCATAACTTTTTTAACATATAGGTCTATCCTTAGTTTTATATTTACATAAGAATAAATGACGATAGCTACTTTGGATCAAAAGATGTTGTAATAAATGCGGAATTTTACTTGCATTCAAATACAATGGTACGTTTGCTTTAATAAGTATACTTTATGCATCGAATCCAATACTATTTACTAAAAACGAATAGGCATGATGAATCTTTAAAATATAATGGGAACATTTGACACATTCTTTGGGCATCAAGAATGGAACATTCTTACAAGCTACGTTATTTAATTCTTTATCTTTTTGTCTGATTAGAATCAGATGATTATAAACTTCTTTTTGGCTTTTTAGTAGAAGGGATTGATCCTTTTTTGCAAGTGGCTTTCCCTTTATTCTCATTAATTGCTTTACTTAGTTTGTATCCATTAACCTAGCTATTTATATGTGAAATTAATCAATTATATATTCTCTTTATTTTGGTAATACAAGTGTTCAATACATGCATATTGGGATTCCAAGAACTTGAGGATGCAAGTATATTTTAGAAAGGATGCAAACGATGATGAATAGAGGATGAATAATATTTGGTACATACGTAGGAACTTATACCTTGTATATGTGTTTAAGTCCAATCCAATATTGATGTCTTAAAGCTTTGATTGAGGTGTTTTTTGTTCAAATTTGGTGTGGACACAACTAAGCTATATTTTTGATATTTTTTGTTTATTATTTTGAAGCGATAAACTAATCTAGTCATAATTACTATCTAGCTTGTAAGTGAGATTTAAATAATGACCTCTCAATTGAAATGACCACTCTTTGCTACTAAGCCAAAACCCTTTGATATTCGATTTTTTCTGACTTTATCAAAAACAGACTTCGTAAAATGATTAAACTTTATCATTCTTAATCATCGCCTGTATTTACCATCAATAATTCATCAAAAAAATTGTTGGGCGCCTGGCTTAATTTTATAAAGCAGATTAATGATATTAATATAATTAAGATTCTTGTTTATATACGTAAAGAAGCTATAAAAATAGGACCACAAAAATAGAAAGTGTGATTAGGAGAATAAATTCATACATACCTACAAATTACAATTGGAAGCATCGATCATAAACTAAGGAAATTAACCAACTAAGGGTGGAAAATGTGAAGGCCACTTCCCACTTATTTAATAAAAAGATTTACAAAAAAACGCATAACTTATTCAAAGATAACAAGATAATTGCTCCGTAGTTTTAATACCTTCTAAAAAGTATCGAATCCGTTCCATGTAAAGAGAAGCATAAAAAAAAAAAAAAAAACGAAAACAAAAACAAATTGATTCCATGTAGTGCTATGGAAGGCTTTTTTGCTCGTTGTTTTGTGAATTAATGCGCTCAAGGTTAGATTGATTCAATTCGAAATCCAAAATATATTTTATTGTATTAGTTTTCTTTGTAACTTTAAGCGTAAACGACTTGCTAGTATATATGATAGAGAATAGATTCATAAATTCCAACAATTTTTTTTTTTTAATTTTTAAACGACAAATCTAACATACTCATAAACTATACCTTAAATTCACATATGTCCACGACGGGACTTAAAACTCAACCTTAATAAGGGACAGCAACGCGGGATACCGATGGGCTAGAAGCCATTTGGTAACAACTATTACAACAAGGTGTGTAAACTTGAATCCCGGATTAGGCTATGACAATTAAATTCATATATGCAACAGCGAGTAAATTTTCGTAATGGTTTCAAAGCGTAAGCAAGTGGATCAAATGATTTTAAAAAGCGGTCCATGGTGGTTCCAAGGAGCCTCAATTAAATGATACTGTTTGGCATGGTGTGCGTGAAGGTTGTTAGGTCTCATCTATTAGTTGTTGTGTGAGAAAGTGTTGTCTAAGAAATTTTTCTGACAGAAAAGAAATCATGCTATTTGATTGTATATCTGATTGATTGTGCTGGTTATGAAAAAATGATCATATTACTCTGCTATTCTATAGTATGATGGATAAAGTTTCTGAATAATTATAATTATAAAAGCAAACAAATTGTCATATAAAATGAAAATGACATAATGATCATTTAAAAATCCAAATACATATTGTCATACAATGTAATTAAACACGAATCAGTTAAAATCCAAATAGAATGTCGATAAGTTTGTTTTTAATTTATTGCTTTTCAAGTTGATGTTATGTTGTTATTCTTTCTAACCATTTCCGGTTCTTTTTTTTTTTTTTGTTATTCTTGACCCAGTTTATGTCCAATAATAGTGGGATGGATGAGATTTTTTTAAATAAATTAAGATGACGGTGATGTTGTAAAAAAAGAATTAATCAAATATAAACGAATTATAAAAGTTAACTAAAAGAAATTAATAATCCAATAAAGTAATATTTATCAATATATAAATATTATATATTATAAATAATATTTATAAATATATAATAATCCAGTAAAAAGTAATAATCCAATAAAAAAGAAATTTAAAAAAAAATATTTTAAAAAAAGTTAATAATCCAAGAAAGAAAGAGACAAGGTTTGGGCACAACTGTTTTTCCTGCTCATTCAGTCAGAAATATATGGTTTTGTAGTTTTCTATATCTTACTGAGAAAGACCCATTTTTTTGCAAATTAAACACTCTTTTCGGTTCATTAAGCCAGAAAGAGTTGTTTGGATCTGGAAAGATGTCTATCAAACGGGGCCTTAGACCTGCAATGAGAGTTTTAAGGGGAGATTTTTGTTTTATTAGTCACACTTGAAACCGTTAAGTTTTTGTTAATATTTTGTTATTGGTTGTTGATATACATATTTAAGCCTAATTATAAGTTTTTGTTAATATTTTGTTATTGGTTGTTCATATACATTTGTAAGCCTAATTTTTTGTACTTGAGTAATAATAGAAAAATAATGCAATTACATAATTATAAATTATTTATAAAATTCTTGGTTTTAGTCAAACCATATAAAACGTTTTGGCATCGCTTTGATTCATTAAAATTAAGGCTCGTCTGTTGGTGATTTTAATGTCATCAAGCCATTTAGTATATAGTTGGGATTGACTCGAGACATGTTTAATTCAACTTTAGCTACGATATGATTTTGGGAGGTGTAGAGTGAATGCATAGATAAGTTAAAGTGACTTTGGAAACACTAGGTCCGTATAAGGTAACATATTTCTTTGGTGGGGTTCTAAGGGGTATTACGTGGTAATGTCTTAGGGGCAGAATATTGTCCTAAGAACATAAAATCAAAGCAAGGTATTGTATGGTTTGATCACAAATTTTATTTTAAATATGGGTTGTATTTTTTTTAAACAATGATCTCAAAGATCTTGTGATATCAATTGGGTCAAAATAACAAAATTTGGTAACTTTTTTTTAACGGCATTAAATATGATGTAGACACACTCTAGTGAATTGCTAGAGAGAAAAATAGAAAAAAATACATTTACAAAGGGGCAAAGTATCCAAGCATTCCAATTAATATTAAAATTGGAAGATCGATTATTCAACCAAGAAAAAGTGTAGAATAGTAGAATCAAAAATGGAATTCTTGCGCATTCGAGTTGTATCTCCAATTTAACCTTTATCAAAGCTGTCATATGCTGATCATCCACCCATGAAAGTCATTCCCTAATAGAAGCTACATTAGGAAACGTGTGTAACACCCGTTTTTTCGAATTTGATTAGTGGAATATTTAAGAATTCTAACAATAATATTTAAAGATGATCTTTAACCATGGCATGGTAGGTTGTTGACCGCGGCGTGGCCATGTTATTTAAATAGGGAGCGCGTTTGAATGTTGATCGTGGCGTGGTCAAGTATTCACCACAAAGCGGTGGCGACTGGCTCCTAAACCCAAGAGTTCGTGCCTTGAGCCATATTTAAGCAACACGTTGGCTAGGGTTTTGTCTCATTTCAGCCTCCCTCTCCCCAAAAGAAAAATGTAGCCCCTCCTTGAGTACTTTGTGAGAATCTTGGTGTTTTGGTGCATTTTGGTGGAAGGATCATAGTGTTGTGGTGCAAGCAAGTGGGATCTAGATATTGTGTAACCTTCTCTTTGATTTTGGACCTTTGTAAGTATCAAAGATCCTTGATTTCTTAAATTAAATTCATAGATCTAGTTTTTATTGGTTATTGATTGTCTTTTGGTCCCATATCTTATGATTTCTTGGAGTTTGGAGAACTCCAGTGGATATTGTTGGCTAAGCTTTAGTTGTGGACCTTTCTCATGATAGAAAGTTATGTTCTTAAACCCTTTCCAAGCCATACTTGCCTTGATGGCCTTTTTAAGTCCATTTGAGAGTTAGGGTTTAAGTTTTGGACTTGGTTTGGTGGTGTAATGAATAAAGTCAAGAACTTTATCCATTTGAAGCTTCAAATTTGAGCTTTTGAGCTCTAGTCGTTAATAGTTAAGTGCTTAATGGAATAAGCTGTTAGGAGCATTAACCTCGATGTGGCGAGTTATTGACCACGGCGTGGTTATGCGTTGCATCACATCTGTTTTGTCTGGACTTGGCCATGACGCGACCAAGGACTCGCCACAGTGTGGTGGCCATTGACTTTTGACCAATATGACCTTGGTTCAAACTTGAAGGTTTTGGGTTGTAGACTAAAGTTTGACCTTTATTTGGTGTTAGACTGTTTGCGGGTCTGGTACAAGGACTTGAGAGTGTAGCCATGCTTCTCCAATTTTACGAGTCATATGAGTCTTTTCACTATACTAAGTGTGACATTATATATCCAGTGTATGGTAGGATATAGGTATTCTTAGATTATAAGTATGCTAGTTGAGTAGGCTAGTCTCTTGTCTCTAAGAGACCAATGCCTACTCTTGAATGTACCTTCCTTCATGTTCTAATGTGGTACTGCCACATCTTTGTAGGTAGCTTTCCTGGCTACTGACTACTTAATCTTGATAACTGCGATCTGTCTATCGATCATATCGATCCTTTAGTACTTTAACTTTGACTAAAGTCGGATACTATGTCGAACGTTCCTCGTAGATTAGTCGGATTTGATTTGATATGGCAACTAGGGTCGGAACATGAATCATCACTGAAACAAAGGTAATTATGGAAATGAACAAAACAACTCAACTACCAGGTTTTAGCAATCTTGTGATTTTCCTTGATTCAAGTGCGAGTCATGTGCTTCCGGTAGTATAGGCCTCTACTACCTTTCACACCTACTCATACTCGTCCCAAGTATTGTCTTGTAGTTTACTAAGTTAATTTAAAAGAAAACAATATAGAAACTCAATGTATAACATAAATTAGGAAATTATATTGCTACTTGAATAATCATTTATGCCTATTACATCGATATACTCGATCTTATACTATCTAAGATACGACTTTCTCCCTTGCCTTCCTCAAGCGTCATTGGCTTCACCTTTTTCTACATCTAATATCATATGATATGCCCTAGTCTTTGGCTTAGGCGTGACATTTGCAGCTTCTTTCTTATTTGGGCAGTCCTTCATGACATGCCCTTCTTCGCTACATTTGAAGCACACTCTTCCTTCATACCGGCACTCATCAGAATAGTGACCAGGTCTTCCACACATGTAACAAGTCACTTCTCTCTTGCATTGCCCAACTTGCTTTTTGTTGCATTTATTTCACCATTCGACTTCATCACTACCCCCATACTTCTTTTCGTTGGGGTCAGACCTTGAGATTTTATTTTTCTTATCTGGCTTTGAAAGTCCTTCTCCTTTTATTTTATCACAAACTTCAGTCTTGTTGGATGTTTTCTGCTTGATTATATCCTCCACAGACTTTGCCGCCCATATTGTTGCTTCGAAGGTAGGTGCTTGCTTAACTGGCACAATGTACTCCCAAGGTAACCCTTTGGTGTACCACTCAATCTTGGATAGTTCGTCCAGAACAATGCGCAGAGTGAGCTCCATCTTGTCGGTAAAGGAATTGGTGTATTCCTCCACAGTTAAACTCCCCTTATTCAAGTTCTTAAATTGGTTCTCCAGTTCCACTATGTTCTGAGCAGAACAATACTTCTGCTTGAAATGTACCAGGAACTTTATCCATGTCAGTTGCAATGGTTCATTTTGGCTTATTATCTTTCCCAATATATTCCACCAGCAAATAGTTGAGACCTTAAATTGTCTCACCGCGTAGGTGGTTTATAACCTTCTTGTGCAACCACAGGTGATGAAAGTCTGCTCCATCTCCGAAATCCAGTCCATAACTCCCACCGGGTCTTCTTTTCCGGTGAAGGATGAGGGGTTGCAAGTCATGGAGTCCTTATACTTGCATTTGTTCCTAGCAGCTGCTTCATCCAAGTTGTTAGTCCTAAATACTTGAGGTTCTGCTTGACTCACAGTCCTTCTAGAGTTCCACTCCTCTAACTGACCTTCATTCAGTTCGGGCTGTTCAACAGGCAGCGTGGGTTCTCTTCCATTTTCTCGGAACAACTGCCTCATTTCCTTTCTTTGCTCGGCTAACAGAGCTCTAAGCATTTCCATTGTGAAAGGTTTAGCTATCGGCACTGCTTCAAGCACACGCTCAACTGCTCGGGGCTTAGGCTGACGACTCTCGTTATCATTTCCTAGTCCACTACATGTCCACACCATGATTTTCTATACACCAAAACAAGCGTTCAGTGTATAGTGACGAGAATATAGATAGGGAAGATAGACGTATAAATCTCCTTATCACTCCAAAAAGTTATACGCCAGTTCTAATACTGTAATTAAACGTTTAGAAATCTGAAAACATAAAATTTACAGATCCGGTCGGTAATAGAACATAGATCCGAACATCCTAAAGCATTTAAAGGCATCCTAAGGTAGATTATAGTTATAGAATGTGTAAATCATTTAGCACATAGAAGCAAATTAGACATCTATCATAAAGTAAGCAAGTGCTCGTGTCTATTAAGGTGTACTACCTAAAATATACTAGACACTCAACTCATGATCATCGCTTAGAATTCTAAGTTTAAGTCTAGAAATAAATCGTTACTCCTAGTTCGCTTAAACTAATGCTCTGATACCAACTGTGACATCCCCATTTTTACGGCCAGGAAAGATTGTTTTTGTTTATGATTAATAAATCAAAGTATCCTTTTAAAAAATATTTACTTTGCGGAATTTGTCCCAAAAACATGATAATAATATCACCACGACATTTCCTAGAAATGTATTTTATTTATAAAACTCGGGATGTCATTGTCAATATAAGAAACATAAGCATAAACGAAGACTTACAACATTTCTTTACAATAATAGTCTACATCTCCTTGAATCTATCAGCAGATACATATATCATCATATATAATTTCCTATGATACAAAAAATTGAGTGGGCCAGGTTGGGAACCTGGTGAGTACATAGGGTGTTTAACCCACAATAATATAGTTAATATGTTTAATTATCAAACCATTAACCCAATTACCCATCCACGTTTTCTTATATATTCTTCCCTAGGGTTACATCATAAGGTCATCACCTACATCGTATTGACATATCATCTCCTATATCAAATGAGCACAAAGTCCATCGCTACCAGTGTTTATCTAATAGGCACTAAGTCCATAGCTGTCAACGTTTAACTAATAGGCACTAAGTCCATAGCTGCCAACGTTTAACTAATAGGCATTAAGCCCATATCTGCCAACGTTTAACTAATAGGCACTAAGTTCATAGCTGCCAATGTTTATAAGCAAAAATTCCATCACTGCCAGTGTTCTACGGGACTGTCATCAATTAGTCTGGTAGTCATCACCTATTTATCACCAATCTAATATCATCTATTTAAAACATCACCTATTCTCATCACCCGTCACACCCCATTTCATGTTATAAGTGTGAAATACTTATATATTTAAATCAATTAAATATCATCTGATATTATTTTATCTAACAAATTTCACCTTCGGCACAGATAATAAGCACATAAGCATGTAATTATCTAGATACTTCATATCTATGTGTAAGATGAAAGTCACCATGCAATCATTTGTTAAAGTGATGACTCGAGATTCGGGCAGAGCTTCATTTCTAGCAAGTGACATTTCCTTCGACGTGACCTAGTATCATTATCACTAAGTCTTAGTCTAATATTTTACACGACTAGAGAGAATCTAGACATATCAATCATTCTAATGAATATTGATAGTTCTATCAAATAAGGATAATCCAGGAAGGACAGTCGGGAGGCAGGACCATTTCAACATTTAGTCTCTTTGAAATCCAACAACCAAGCCGACATGACCATTTTAGACACCTCTCATGTAAGTAGGTCAATCATTTAATGACTTGGAATCACTGATAAATCTTAATTATAGGTTCATAACAACGAATATGACTATAATTATAAATTACATGAGGGCAGAGTAAGTGCAGCTCACTTACAGATCATGGATGAGACCTAGGGTCTAAGTGGGGAGAACTCTGACTCAAGGTCTCCTACTCTAAGGATACTACTCGATTGCATACTCGGGGGTTTCGTAGGGCTTCGCCTCAGGCTAGAAACGAAAGAAAAATAGGTTTATAGGAGGGATAATCGAGAGAGAGTGGCTATAAGAGTGTGTGGAATGAATGAGGGGTTGTTGGCTATTTATAGGGCCAAAATCGCATATGCGCGTCGCGCCTAAGGTGTGCACGCCGCACACTTCAAACACGTCGATACATCGGTTAGCTAACACGTGTCACTCGTCAACTGGATCAACATGGCTGACTTCGCATGCAAGCTACGCACATTGCGCTGCACGTGCTACTTTTTAGAATTTAGAAATTACGTATCTTCTTCATAAGAGCTCCATTTTTTATGTTCTTTATATCCACAGAAAGCTCTCGACAAGATCCAAAACTTCCCTTTGGACTCCGTTTGCTAGTTATGACTTCATTTTATTTACATAGGATTAGCCTATTAAAGCCTGTATAAAATGCATATCTCTCACATCCGGCGTCCGTTTCGATGCTTTTTATGTTTTTGGAATCATGTTAACGAGACCTTCAATTCTCATTTAGATTGTTTGGCAAAAATCAACCGATCTAAAACTCGATCTCTATGTGCACACTGCTACGCTGAAATCTTAGAAAAATCATAATTTCCTCTATTGAAGTCAGATTTGGATGTTCCAAGTATGTACAAATTCATTTTTTTCCCAATAATACGACTTTTGTTTAGATCACTATGGCTAATATGTAACCAATTTCCAACTCACTATTTACGAGATATACTATTACTCGGCTAAGCTAATTATTCTAATTAAATAATCTCTTATTTAAAAGTCATTATTATCGCTTATAATAACTTTATTGCCTAGCCTGAATTTATGGGTGTTACAATAGATCCCTAGACGTTGCCTCAACTCCATAAGACCGCAAGAACAAGCTACCCCACCTAGTCTAATAGAAAATTCTGAGTCATCAGACCAGATCCTTTCCTCCCAGTCTAACTGGACTACGGAAAGAAACTCCAAGAGAAGCTCCCTACAGATAACCACTTGGATCCCTAGCACATGCCGCTACACATGGCTAACGAAGGTCATGAGGCCAGCCTCAACATGAGAAACCCATGTAATTAACAATTCTAGCCATGTCATAAACCCAAGTCTCCCGCCACCTACTAGTGAAGGGCCTGTGACACACTGATCTGCCTAGATAGCATTTCAGAACCCTTCCAGATGTAAGAAGCTCGTTCTGCAATAGGAAGAGTATTCGAAAATGAGAAATAAGGATGTGTGGGATAGTTATGAGGAAACAAGCTCGTACGTTGCCCCCAATTTGCCATGAGACCTGAGGAAATAGCAAGAAAAACATTAGATAAAATTTAAAAGTTATAAATATGGGATTTTTCCCCTCATGTGCAATTTAAAATGCACGACGTGCAACTTGAAGATACACCACATGCATCTTCAAGTGCGTCGCGTGCGCCAAGAACAAACGACAACAGATCAAGCCGATGGACCGATCCTATCCAATTTTCGACCTAAAACGTGTCGGGTTTGATAAATGAAGTGTATACAGACATAAATCATCACCACTTTGACCAAAAACACAACAAATTGTCAGATTTAAGCGAAAAACGAGCTTTTCTCCCAACCCCAAAATTCCTCAAAATAGTGTTAAGTTAATGAATTTTAAGGGGAATCGAGCTTAGAAGGATGTTAATCGGTCAATATTATCAACATTTAACCACTTAGTTCTGTATTTTTCAACCAAAATCGTTAGGACCCCAAACATCTTCTTAAACCCCAAAAAGCTTCAAAAGAAATTTTGTAGATCATTGAAGCTAGATGATAGTAATGGAATGTACCTGAGTAATAGAGAAAACAAGGACTGGAAATCGAAAAAAACCCGAAAAGTGCGGCGTTCACTTCACATGTGGGGCCCGATCGTCAGAAAAAGGGGAAGAGGACCGGTGCGCGCCTTTTATACGACTGACGCAAGTGCGCGTGGTGCGTCTGTTTGTGCGGTGTGCACCCCTAAAATTCATGTTTTGACACTTTTAACCCATGAAGTATTTTGCATGCTCTTTTTCAACCCAAAACCCTAAAAACATTAACTAGAATTCCCATTACTTAACCAAACAGGCTGTAGATGTACCAAAAATTCATAAATAAATAAAATGAAGTATAAACAAACAAATACCAGAGAATGAAAGCAACTTAAAGGTAATGTTCTGATTTTCATAACAAAATATTTCATTTTTATAAAACAACATATTGTTTATTTGTGACAAACACCAATGTTTTATATTCAAAAGTCATGTATCTTATTTCAAAGTCTACGCGGAAATATATTGCCAATGCGTGTGTATAGTTGAGCTTCGCCCTTCTTATTACTTGATGGAGTACCTGAAAACATTTAATAACAACTGGGTAAGAGTTAGGCTTGGTGAGTTTCCCAAGATACCATATACCACAATACATATACAATGCATACACATAATGACCTTCAACGTAAGCTGGCCCGGAAACCCTCGTTAGGGAAGTTCCCTTTCCAAAAAAAAATAATAATGACCTTCAACATAAACCTGGTCTGCCCTTTGGCCTTCAGGATGAAGTTGGTCCGTCCCTTTTTGCCTACAACATAAAGCTATACCAAACCATAGCCTTCAGCATAAAGTTGGTCTGACCGAGTATATTTCCCTTCAGCACGAGGCTGGTTCACTGTCAACTCTCCACATAATATATATATATATATATATATATATATATATATATATATATATATATATATATATATATATATATATATAGTACAACAAGCAGTAATCCACTAATATCGACAACTAATAGATCTAGCCTAGTGGCATACTACAGGGTAACTATACCCTAACATACATAGGATATATACTGGAGCACATATAATGAGAAAAATCACCTAGACAGTTTCTCATAAGATTATCAGCTTTCTGGGCGATCCCACTGGTGGTCAACACGTCTAACGAGTATTAACCTATAATACTTTAACCTATTAATTTCTATGACGATCTGGTAATGAAACTACATCTTTCACTAATCTCAATGAATACTGAGAGTTCTATTAAATAAGGATCACCCAACCTGGATAATTGGGAGGTAGGATCATTTCGGTGTATAGCCTTTCTGAAATCCAACAACCAAGCCAAGATGACCATTCTAGACACCTCTCTCATAAGTAGATCAATCAGCATTATAACATGAATTATTGATAAATCTTATTTATATATCCATAACAAGGACTATGAATATAAATAAAAGTTACACTTAAAAAATACATGAGCGTAGCTTAAATTACGGAGAGTTTCTAGTGAAAATCGGGAGATTGCACTGGCAAAACTCCGACCCGAGAGCTTCTAATTCGCGAGTCCTCTAATGCTCTAGAGTTTCACTAAACTAAAATACTCTGAAATCATGAAGATAAAACTTATTATCATGCCTAAGAACTAGAGAGAGAGAGAGAGAGAGAGAGAGAGAGAGAGAGAGAGAGAGTTTGGAAATTGTGTGGGAATGAATGGGGCTTAGAATCAACACTTGTAGCAAATTCTAGGGAGGCGCATCATGCATACCTACCAAGTGCGCCATGCTTTTGGATGGTACCAGAGGGTTCCACATGGCACTGTCTCGGTGTTGACACGTGTTGGCAACCTAGAGGTGTATCAAAGCGTGTCACATCTCTTGACAGGGCGCGTCGCGCATGAACGTATTTTTAGTTTTTTTTTAAATCATATATTCTTCATAAAAGCTCTCATTTCAACGTTCTTTATATCCATGCGTAGCTAACAACAAGATATACAACTTTCATTTAGACGTTGTCAGCTAGTTCTCACTTTATGTTTAAAGTTATACTTTTAACAGGTTTATATTGTTAAAGTCCGTATAAAATCATAACTTATCTATATGAATTATGTTCTCGACTGTCTTTATATCGATGGAATTATATCGCCGAGATCTTCGAATCTTGTTTAGATTGTTTTCCCTAACAATCGACCGATTTAAGTTTCGGTTTTGTGTCGCATACTGTTGCACTAATTTTATTTTTTAAATTATAACTTTCTCATGCAAAGTTAGGTTTTGACGTTCTCTATATGCACACCCTAGGTTTTACGATTACTACAACTTTCGTCTAGATTTCTTATGCTAATAAGTGATCTATCTATGATTCGTATTTTACGACACGCATAGTTGTGTCATTTTAATCGCGAAACTTCGAAGAAGCATAACTTCTTCATACGAAGTCGGATTCGAGTGTTATATATATATATATATATATATATATATATATATATATATATATACACACGAAAATCTTATTGATGTTCCCTACATGTTTATGATGATTAATTTGGCTAAAAAGTAATATATATCCACTTCAAATTTTATAAACGATGGTTTATTTTAAATTCTGTTGGAATTCGAAAATAGGGTGTTACAACTCTCCCCCACTTATAAAGATTCCATCCCCAAAATCCTACTCCTAGTGCACCTAGACGTCTTCTTATTCGAGTTATCGAGATCAACTCATGGTCTAGTAAGCTTTTTTGTATCGACATTTTTCATAGAACTTTGTTTTCTACCTTAGACGTACTTTCAAACTCCTCACAAACTTTTCCAAAACCGGGAACTCATCTGTTTGGACTTCCAAAATATTATGTTCTACGAAGGACAATCGCCTTCAGATGTGAAATGTCGACAGAGTCGACTCTATACAAAGGAAGTTTGTTGTGTGTAACTGGTACCAATCGACATACGTTTCATCACACACTTCTAATGCTCACTCGCTTTAGGCACTTATGCTGCTTCTTTCGTCATCCCTCGTGGACATCTGGCCACCGCCACAAATAGATGATAGCTTCTAATCCACACATTCACGAGTCATCGAACCATACTCACTGCATCCTCAATGCCCATGAACCGAAGAAACACATACCTTTTTTCCTTTCTTTGAAATCCTCCACGGAATCAATACATCTACCACCTTCCCAAAAATGTAAGAAGACCTCCTATAAAGTCCTCAAATTCGTTACTTGTGGAAAATTCGTTACATAAAATGGTATGGTGATCTTCTCCACATCCGACGTGAAAGGATTTGGGATTGGTATTCCAATCACACTTTTCTAAAATCGAATTTCTTGTCGTGTCACATCCGACGTCATTTAGTACCTTGATTACAAGCTTCTACATTATTTTATTTGATTATCCTCTTAAATACTATTTTTATAATCATGTTTAATATACGAATTATTTATCAAAGTTAAAAAAAAATATAGAAAAAAAAGTTTAACCATCAAACTCAATCGGTAATAAATAATTCGAACTTGCATTTTGTTTGGTTTACCAAACTATATGGTTTGATAATTTTTTTGGCATATTAATATTTAATTAAAATATTATGTACTAGTTGTAAGACTCATGTACTTCACGAGTTTATTAAATAAAAGTTAAATATGAAGGCCTAAACATTTAGAAGTAACAATAATATTGAATTATTAAAATTGAATTGTTCATTTCTCTTTTAAACTTAAACAAATGATTTTAAATAAATAAACTAAGGAAACAATGGAGCTTTGATTTAAAATTTTAGAAATTATAATAAAAGTTACATTAATAAAACTGATATATATATATATATATATATATATATATATATATATATATATATATATATATATATATATATATATATATATATATATATATAAACACATTTAAATACTAGGTAGAGTTTAATAAAATATAAAAAAAAAACTATAAAATGGCATGTCGAAAAAAATAAATTTGAAATAACCATAAAAAATAACATGTAGCAAAATAAATGAGAGTTTGACATGTGGCGAATATTTTTTATTTATTAGATTAGATTTAGGAAATTTATGGAAAAAAGATTATAGGCGGATCAATATATATAATCCTACCCAAAGTATTTTTGAGCCCTCAATCAGAATGATTTATTCTTTTTGATCAAAAAACTGTTTTAACAAGTTATCAGGTTAATCAACAACAACTGTTTTACCATCTTTAACTGTAAAATCATCATAGATGCACTAAGGTTTGTAAACATGTGTTTTGTTAAGGTTGATGGGTAGACCAACTTTTCTATTTGTTTTTTCTTTAAAAATAAAATTTTTGACTATATTATCCGTTATAGTTGTTGGTGTGCAGAAGTAAAACTACATCGTTTTGTATTAATGAGTTAGTTAACTAAACTACGTCTTTTATGCATGTCCATAATAGTATATACAACATCTAAACTGTACCTTCTAAGCTAACATACACTAAACTATATTAATCGGACTTATTTACATGGATTAATGGTGTAGTTTAGCTAACTAACTCACTAATACAAAACGATGTAGTTTTACTTCTGAACACCAACGGCTATAACGAATAGTATAGTCCAAAATAAAAAGATAAGCTTGATATTGAAAGCAATGGTAGGATTGAAACATTCAACAAAGACGTCTAAGGAAACCTTGGCCCTTTTAGTACTATACGATTGGATGGTGTGATCACATGGGTGCATGCATTAATGCTTTATATTCTTAAAGACTCCTTCAAAAGTTTGGCAAATAATTGGCTATCAGAATCTAAAATCTTTATCTTCTTTTCTACAGGCAAAGCAGCATTCAGAAAGTTAAGTCATGTTGAGATGGCTTTAACCTCCACCATACGTCCAGATGCCTCAAGAATCAATCTTCCAACATTATCACCACGATCGATGGGACATTGGATCCTACATCATTCTTTATGTCACTACGGACGTGTCCAACATATTATATATATATATATATATATATATATATATATATATATATATATATATATATATATATATATATATATATATATATATATATATATATATATAGGGTTAGGTTAATTTGAGAACGGTATTTATTGTGAGAACGTGAGAACACTACTTTATGTTACTATTCTGCTATGAATTTTGTATATACAACGTTATGACATTATTAATCAACAAATATATAAACAATCACACATTAATATTCACATTAAAATTTAGTATGTACAACTTTATGATATTATTCATCATCGAATATATGAAGAGTCACATATTTAACACACATTAGAATTTACTAAATTACTACATATATATAAATTTTTATAATAGAATGGCAATATAAAATTGAATATATTCATATTGTAATTACTACAATACTATACATATTAAATTCAAACAAGAATAATAGCATACAAATGGTATTCTCACGTTCTCACAATAAATACTGTTCTCAAATGAACTTAATATATATGTTTGAATAGCATACAAATGGTGTTCTCACGTTCTCACAATAAATACTGTTCTCAAATGAACTTAATTATATATATATATATATATATATATATATATATATATATATATATATATATATATAGGTTCAGGTTCATTTGAGACAATTCTAATTTTGTGAGACCGTGAGACCAAATCTAAAAATAATTTCAAAATGCAAAATAAATGGAAAAATCCAAAATTTCTTTTTTTAAATATTATTTTCGGAACTTGAATTAACTAAAAAAAATAAAAAAAATCCCGTTTTTTTTTTTGAAAAATACGTCAAATATTCTAAATAGAATATTACACTGACATATTCTAAAAAATAATTTTAAAATGCAAAATAAATGGAAAAATCTAAAAATTCTTTTTTTAAATATTATTTTCGGAACTTAAATTAACTAAAAAAATCAAAATAAAATTAATCTAGATTAGATTATAAGGTCACGTATTTATTTAATGATTATAATTATATATAACTAAAAAAATATTTCTTAATTAATAATTTATTTAAAATAATTAATTAATATTTTTCAGTTTTTACTATAAAATTTTAATTAATTTTTTAACCATGGTTCTTACAGGTTATATATATATATATATATATATATATATATATATATATATATATATATATATATATATATATATATATATATATATATATATATGCAAGCATGCATAATTTCTGTTTTCAATGAGACTTTAATAGTAGTGGTTAAGAGAATCACAACTTGAAAACATCAAAAAGCATAAGAAACTATAAATATGCATGCATGTGTAGCGGTTAAGAGAATCACATGAATTTTATATACTTTATTAATCGTACAACTCTTTTGAATACACCATATTTCTTATATAGACTCCACCACCTTTGAAATTTCGTTATGCTTCATTAAAATTTTTGTATTGTTACATGAGACTCTTGTGGACAATGCTTCATAAAGTTGGCCGTGCGAGAATAATGGGTCTGGAGGATAAATTCGTACGTCTAGAACTGTTTATCCCTAAGTTTTATCGATTGTCATTGCAAAGCATAATTAAATTGGAAATTGTTTCCTCTAAAGCTTGAATGAGACAATTCATCATTAAATTTAAATAAAGGAATCTTTGGCAAAAATATCCTCATGCCAACATGTTCATCAACAACTATTTTTGCATCAATGGCATTCTACTGAAAGCTTTTGCGTATCAATCGGGTACAATTTCAAACTTCATTTGTTGGTTTAATATTTTGTAACAATATTATTGGGCATGCAACTTTCACCTGAAGATAAAAAAAGGGGTAAACCACTAATAGTGAGAGAGTTTAAGAATTCTAGCAGATAGAGGCCATTTTTATCATCTATGGGTTCATCCATAATATTGTAAATTCTTTCTTCTATGTGGAATCCATCAATCAAGTAATCATTAATCACATTGACACTCTCATTTTTTATGGATAATATTTCCCACGAGATGATAGAGAACTTATGCATCTTACAAAATAACACATCATTAACACTATATCTGCTTTTTAACACAAAATTTTACATTTCAATATTTAAAATGCCAAAAAGAAAACAAATTCCATTTTATGATTCATATATTAGGAATCATGTTGAAAGTCAAAATAACCCAAAACTGCATATATATAAATTAAAACTATTCTTCAATTAATCAATTTCTAACCATACTTCAAATTATAAGCACGTTTAGCATAAGTATTAATCATAATCGTCATTGCTTATTTGAATGCTTGCAGTTATCGCCGTCAACATATTATGGTTTTTTTGTAACACCCTGTCCAGAGTCATTTTGTGATTCAGGACCGTGGGCCGGAAGTCGATGGTGTAAGAGCATTGGGCCCTAAAGAGGCGATGTTTAGACCTTATGGAAGGAGGAAACGAAGGCTATGAGACCTAAATCCTTGGATTTTGCTTCGGGCTGAAGGGTAGAGTGGGAAAAGTCACAGGTCGGTTTCTTGCATGAGAAATGGATTTTTGTTCGAATAGTTCTTAGTCCAAGATACATAGATATTATTGTGGGGATTTTCTATACCTTTCTGTGGATATAAAGAATGTCGAAATTGGAGTTCGAATGAAGAATTTATTACCATTTGAAGTTTTGAGGATTTTGGGCTAAGTCGCGTACGTTGGGTGTACGTGGCTTGTACGCTGGGCATAAGCCATTAAGTGAGTTGGGGCGGAGGCATCATACGTTGGGCGTCTGAGGGAGTACGTCGGGCGTACACAAGCATATGCCAAACCCTAATTTTTAGGGTTTCATCCCTATTCAAACACATTATCACACACTTGGATCTTCAATTATCATCCTCCACTCCCTTTTAGCTCTAATATCAAACCCTAACCTTGAGATTGAAGATATTGGATCCTTTTTGATAATTTTGTGCATTCTTGTTGAAGAAAAAGGTCATTGAAGAAGGTGGGGGTTGCATGCAAGCTTGTAAATCCAAAAACTCCTTCACTTGGTGCATCTTTTGAAGGTATAAGCCTATGCCTTGCTGATATTCTTTCTAGATCTCATTTGATGGTCATTTATGAGTTCTTTGTCCCAAAGTTTGGATCTTGTGATTTGGAGCACTCCAGAGCTTAATATATGTCCTTATAGGTGTTTAAGGATGCTTTAGTTCATTAAAATGGTTGCTTGATCGTTTCCTTTGGCCCATGCATGAATAAAGTGATCTTGAATGTTGTGGAAGTTATGGTTTTAAGGATTGGGATCTCTTTAACCATGCAAATGCTTAAAGTCATAGACTTTATGGATTAAGACCTTCTATAGAGGTTAGATCTGGGGTCAGAATAAGTGTCTTAAAGGAATAAGATGTTTCGTTTGAGAATTTAGAGTTGGACCTTGTACGTTCGACGTACTCCTGGCTACGCTCCGCGTAGTCAGGAAATACCCTCGATCATGTTGGTTCGAGTAGTACCCCCCGCGTACGAAACGAGGCTGTTGACTTTTGCTAACTTCGGAGTTTTGAGCTATTTTGGACTATTAGGGCTTTAGGCCTTATTAGGCCACTAGCCTTTCGGAATTTGGGTCTTTGTTAGGCCTTAGTCCTTCTTGTAATTGGGGCCATAGTGGGCTTTGGGCACCAGTTAGGATTCCAGGCCATTACAGTCTTTTGGGTGTCTTTAGGCAAGGACCCATTGTTGTGTGAGTTGGTAGCGATGCATGCTAGTGTTTAGAGATCTTTAGGAGCTTCTAAGGTAGGACTGCCTTTTATGTGATGATTTTAGTGCTAGATTCCCGAATATTGATTGCTTTGTGCTTTGTAGGTCTCATATTAATGTAAGTTAGCTATCGCATGAATATGTTAAGTTACATGCAGTGAGGGTTAAATAATATTTGAGTGGTTGAATTGGCCTTATTACGCAGCTCTTGTCTGAGTCGAACCGTTGTAGGGATGAGTCTTGTAGTCGAAGGATTATCTAAGTTTTGTTGCATGTAATGGTATACATGAAATAGTTGACCGATATTGGTAGGTGCCCTTCAGAAACTGAGGGCAAGATGAGGAGGTAATCCTAGGAGATCCTAGGAAGCGATTTGGTGTGAGTGATGAGCTATTTAGCAGACTTTGGAGGGTATCATTATGAGGAAGTGACTTAGAGGACTTGATTTTGAGGAAAGAAAAGATAGGCGTGGAAGGTAGTATTAGGCCCGTACTACTGGAGGCACAGGATTCGTACTCGAATCAAGGAAAGACCCAAAAATTCTAAGGAGCTGTTTGAGGGTAGGAACATGGTTTGGCGACATGAACTGGTTGTAGTTTTTTTTGGGTATTATCAGCTTTCTGATTATGGCTGTTCGGGAAGAAGATGTGTCGGGTGATTGTTTAGGCTACAGTGGCCATGGCAGTTGGGGTCGATTGGTGCAGACCTAGATGAGCAGTTTATTTTGAGGTCTTGGGGTCCCTACTTGAGGTACTGACAATCTAAGTCGTGGGGCTCAAAGAGGGAGCGGTTGGGATGAGCAGCTTAAGGATTGCACTCTTGGGATTGAGTGATCAACCGATGGCTTATGATTTCATTTCCTATGATGAGGATTCTGATCTTCAAAATTTTCATATGTGGAAGGAGATTCAGTTTCATGGAGATTATACAAGATGAGGACCAGGGGTATGCCTTCCTTGAATCTAGTTAGAGCATGTTTTGGTGGGTTGTTCCAGATAATCAGGAAAAGGGAATCGGGAACAACTTTTGTAGTGTCTCGACTGTGAGGATGATGCCTCGTGTTTCATGATTGCGTCTCGTGATGGAGTGAAGGTCATGGAATCAGAGGCGAAGTTTTTGGTAGTCCAATTGTTCTTAGATAGAGAATTGATTCTATGAATGGGTGATTAGAGTTATTACTTGTGCATCTGCACGAGATTCTTGATAATAGAGGCAACTACGTGTGTCCAAGGTCTCCATCTGAGATTAAGAATGTCTGTGAGTTGATGGTTCTTTATCTGGGAGATTGTCTTGTGTTGTGTTATACATTCCAAGAATCGGGATGGTATGTATCTAGCTGAGATGGGTTGACTGAGGTTTGTCTGTAATATCAGTTGATGAAAGTTCGAACCTAAGTGGGGGAGAACTGGGCATGTTATTTGAAAGATCATCGATCTTTTTGAGTTCATGGTTTCAGAAGAATGGGGTATGATGATTCGTGGTCAGGATATGCGAGACTTGGGTTCAAGATGTGGTAGGCGGGATGTAAAGCAAGTTAACCTTTGTTGTATGATCTCAGAATGCATGAGTCGTTTTCGCAGCAGGAAGTTGTTGGTTAGAGAGCTCGTTGTCGACAATGGTTCTTTCATGTTCGCAAATGTTTAGGTCATGAGTCGTTTGGGTCACTCGAGTTGAGTGTGGGTGTTTGAAGGACTCGTCAACAAGGTATAGATTGTTACCTATAGTCTAAGTAAGCAGTGTTTGAATCTGGAAATTAGCTTTAGGGTCGAGTATATGTAATTCTGCATGGGTTATTTTAGTGGAAAGCTTCAGATTATCGGGTTGTTCTCAGTGCATTCTCGATCGTTAGTTATTCTCGTTCATCGTCAATAGGTGGGGTTGTTTCGAAGATTTTGAGTTTTATAATTGGAGGTCAATGATCTTGGCAACCAATGGTCATGTTTGATTATGGTATATCAGGGCTTCTAGGTACGTTTGGTACAATTTTCTTGATTGTGGGATTATTGTCTATAGCAGACTCGGGTTTGTTCTAGTAGTAGGAAGAGCATTGAAGTGATTATCTTTCTGTTCCGATTGTGGGCTTTTCGGGTTCCTTGTCACAAGTTGGGATTGTAGAAGGGTGTGGAATTGTAGAAGGGAAGGTACTTTGGGATACGGTGTGACATCCTCAAATTCACGGTCCTTTTAAAATTTTTATTTATGCTTATTTGAAAATCAGAGTATTCATTTTAATGAAGATAATATTGCTGAATTTGTTCCCAGAAACATGATAAATATATTATCAAAGCATTTCCGAAGAAATGTATTTTGTTTATATTAAAACTTTGAGATGTCATTGTCAATAGATAAACATAAGCATAAACGGGCCTTACATTCATTTACACTAGTGATTTACATCTTCTTTAATCTCTTAGTGTAATGTAGCTTCATATCGACATCTGTGATACAAATAAACTGAGTGGGTCAGGTTGGGAAACCTGGTGAGTACATATGGTTTTCAACCCACAATAATATAACTATTATGTTTAATCGTCATACAATTAACCCAACTTCTCATCCCCATTATCTCCTTTATTCTTAAGGATCTACCCTATGAATCATCTATTCATCATTCATTCATTCCTAAGGATTGTCCTAAGGAATAGGCATGAAGTCCATCGCTGTCAGGGTTCTTCCAACATGCACTAAGTCCATGGCTGCCAATATCCATTTAGAGGGCACTAAACCTGTAGCTTCTAACATTCATTTGTAAGGCGCTAAGTCCATAGCTGCCAATGTTTATTTGTAAGGCACTAAGTCCATAGTTGGCAGGGTTTATCTATTTGGCACTAAGTCAATAGTTGCCTGGGTTTATCTATCAGGCACTAAGTCCATAGCCGCCAATGTTCATCTATATCATCTTTCATCTTTCATCTCCCATCATTCATCTACCCATCTTTACCCAATATTTTCATAGGTATAAAATACATATACAGTTTAAATCAAATAAAACATGTATATTTGGTTCATCTAGCATAGATATCAAGAACGCAAATAATATGCACACATAGCACGTACTTTATATTAAATATTTCATATCTATGTGTAAGATGAAAGTAACTATGCACTCACTTGTTAAAGTAATGATTCCAAACGCGGGTATCGCTTTGGTTCTAAAATTCTATTTTACTTCGGCGAAACCTAGTATCATTACCGCTAGATTTTATTCTAATATTTATTGCGACTATTTAAGAGCGATATTGTTTTATAAGTGTTAAAAAATACTTTTCAACCACTATATACAGACAGGGGCCAGATATGAAACACTGGACGGCAGGACCATTTTGGCATTATAGCACTTATGAAATCCAACAACCCTATGGTGGCAAGGCGTGGGGAGGAAGCAATGGTCATGATTGTGCCACGTGTCACTGACAGATTATTCCAAAAATTAATTATCTTCTAAAATCTGTAACTTTCGCGTACGAGCTCCATTTTCAACGTTATTTATATCCACGCGTAGGTATTTATAAGATCTACAACTCCATTTTTGACTCCATTGGCTAATTCTTGACCGATTTTAAATTTAATAGTATGAGAAGATTACATTATTTAACGACCGTGTAAAATTCATAACTTCTACATACGGACTCCGTTTTCGACTTTCTTTTTATTGTTGAACTCCTATTAACGGGATCTTCAATTCTCATTTAGGTTGTGTCGGCTGAAAATCGATCAACCTAAAATTCGAGTTTCGGGCTGTACACTGTTATGGTAAATCTTAGAAAAATCATAACTTCCTCATACAAAGTCAGATTTGGACGTTCTTTTTATGTACGTTCTCGGTTTAACGTATACTACAACTTTCGTTTAGGTTACTAAGGCTAAAAAGTAGTTTATCAAAAATTCACTTTTTACAACACACAACGTCGTGTTCGTTTAGTTGTAAAAGTTCGACGGGTCATAACTTCTTCGTTATAACTTGAATTTCAACGTTCTTTATATGTACGTAACCCTTGTGACATATACTATACCCTGGTTAAGATTATTTATTATAAATAATATTTTATCAAAAAATCATTTTTGACGCTTATTGTCTCTAAATTGACTAGCCCGAATCTGCGGGGTTACATACGACGATCTTGGTCGAGAGTAGTAAAGTGCTTTATCTGGGTTTGGGGTGTGATCACCCACTATCATTTAATTAGGGGATCTTAGTTGAGTAAGCTCAATGTGGTAGTGATGGCGTAAGAAGATTGTGGTTGGATAGGTAATCCAACGATTATGAGATTAACAGAAGGTAGAAGAATACAAGATTGAGCTGGATTATGAGTGTAAGGAAGATTATCGTTTAGTCGGCGGGGTCTTGAATGAAAAATCGGGTGGTGCGGATAAGATATTGTTCGATTAAGGATTAACTAGGAAGGCCAGTCGTCATGGTATCATCCTAAGACAAGTAGAGAGCCATTTTTGGTTGCGAAGGGTTCGGGGATAAGCAAGGAGTAATATTCTTTAGTCAGTGAAGTGTATCAGAGCAAATGGTATGGATTCATGGCTAGGTTCAGGTCGAGGTTTCTGTTAGGACCTATCTGCCTGTTCTTTTCTGATTAAGGCTTTGGGGTATGAATCATGACCCGAACACCTGATAGAGTGTAACACCCCGTTCTTTAAGTGTTTAATTATGAGTCCCTGAAATTTAAGAGGAAGGTTAATTCTGGTCCTTTTGCAAGAAATGAATTTCATACGAGAAGGTTTCGGACTGGCGTATGTGTTAGAAGCATTGGGCTTCTCGTCACCCCATATGAATGTAAAGTTATTTGGGAGCGGGTTTAGATTGGAGGAGTTGTGGTGTTTTCAAGTTGATCATTGTTTATAGCTCGTTGTGGTATAAGTGGAAAAAGGGTCCCACGCATGCATGGCGCGCATGTGTTTTGAAGTCTGGCTGGGTACGCCCAGCGTAAGCTGGACGTACGCCCAGCGTAATGGTGTGATGTATGCGGGATGGTCGGGTGAGTACGACCAGCGTACTCTTAGAAACTCCAAACCCTAATTTAGGGTCAGCCACTATATAAGGAACATGTTGGTTCACCCCTTAGCCTCCTTATGCTCATCCTTAACCTCAGAAAACCCTAGATCTCGTTTTCCCTCCATTATTTGGGTGTGTTTGACCTTGGAAAGCTTATTTTGGCAAAAGAAAGGCTTGAAGGAGAAAAGAGAAGTTGTCAAGGAAGAAGAGGGACGATTGGAGCTTGTAGATCTGAAGAGATACCATCCTTTGGAGCTTGTTTGAGGTATAAAGCTTCTTGCTTCACCTTCATATTGTATAGATCTATGTATTTTGAAGCTTTGTCCCCATTCTTGTCCCAAAAGTCCTCACCTTGTTGCATATTTCGATTTGGTCAAGATTATCTGTCCTTTCAGACCTTTGGGGAGGTCTTGAGTGAGAAAAATGAGGTCCCAAGGGCTGTAGTTGTTCCATGTGTGAGATATATAGGTCTTAATGGATTAAGACCTTGGATTAAGAGCTTAAGGACGTCCCAAGTGATAAAGTCTGAGACTTTATGAGTTCTAATCATTTTTGGCTTAAGGATCTGAAGTTTGGGCTTAAGAGCTTAAACCATTAAGTCATTATGTGGATTTGTTGAGCATCAGGGTTACGCCCCGCGTAGCCTTAGAGTACGCCCCGCGTAGCGGGCCAAAGCCCCGATCCTCATTCGCGTAGTCATTACAGTACGCCCAGCGTACCAAGGAGGGTACGCCCAGTGTACTCCTCCTGTTGGACTTTCATTTTTTTGGGTTTTGAGTTTGGGCCGTTGGTGGGAAGTTGGTTGTTGGGCCAAGTCTGGAAATTTATGGACAGAGTGTTTTGGGCCCAATTATTGTTATGGACTTTGGTTCTAGGCCCATTTGGTGAAGTGGACCCAATTTGGTAAATTGGGCCAATGTTGGACTTTGTATGAGATTTGGACTTTGGTCTTGGTCCGATATGTGGAAGTATGATTTACCTAATGTTTATTTGTTATGATGGTTAGTTCGGGATTTGCGGTGAGTTGGTGGTTCGAGAGTCTGCTTCTTCAGTTTAGAGTATCGGCATTCGCGAGGTGAGTTATCCTCAATATATCAACAGGGTCTAAGGCACCAAGGCCGGCCCTTATCGGATTGAGATCCGGGTATTTGTTGTTATGTTATTGCTTTGATATGTTACATCATGGTAGCTAGGATGGTATATGATAGAGACTCGATTGAGATCGGTATCCTGAGAGGGAGGGTGATGCTATGCTAGTGACCGGTTAGGTCGGTATCCTGGTTAGGATGATGATATGCTATGTGATCTGTTTGACCGGCTTGTTGACTGTGAACTGTTATATGATTGTATGTTTATGTGCACATTGTTGTTTGGACTGGAGATGGGTTGAGGCGGGTCCTGCTTTGTGCTGTAGGCGAAGATACCCAAGGCGGACCGGTTGTTCCGAAGGCCCAGTGAGCGGTTCGGATAGGCTGCAGGCCCCGAGAGGGCGGACCAGACGTGCCGAGGCTTGGAGAGTGGACCAGGCCGACTGAAGGCCCGGTGCGGGCGGACTAGTCACACTGTAGACTCAGAGAGTGGACCAGGTGGATTGAAGGCTCGGTGCGGGCGGACCAATCACACTGCAGACTCGATGTATGTGGCTAGACTCGGAGGGTGGACCAGGTGGACTGTTGGCCGGTGCGGCGGACCAGTCACACAGTAGACCCGAAGTGCATGGCTGTTCTGTGATCCGATATGTTATGGCATGTTATGCGTGTAGGGTATATGTGGTTGGTATTCTGGGGATATCTCACTAAGCTTTCGGGCTTACAATTGTGGTTTTATGTTTTTCAGGTTCTTTAGGAGACCGTAGCAAGGCAAAGGCGTGATCGTACCGCTCCTCATGTTTTTGGTCGTGATGTGATTCTGGGAATACTTTAAATAAATTGTATTGAAAACCTTTTTGTAATAATTTTAATGGAATCGGATTGTTTTGAAAAATTTAAATTGGTTGGAATTTTTCGGTCGTTACAAGTTGGTATCAGAGCATTGGTTTGAGTGAATTGGAGGAACACTCGTGTGACTCCAATCTCAAATCGAGGAAGGTTTTCAAAAGAGAATTTAAAATGGTTTTCAAAATGAGTAAAGGAGGACGCGGAGGTACGATCAGCCGGAGCCAGTAAGTAACCCCAAAATACCATACATGATATTTGTTTTTGAGCTTGATAGAACAGCATGCTAGTGCTAGGCTAGGGATTTCAGGATTTCATGATAATGTTGCCTGATTTGTGATGCCTGTAGCCTAGGGTTTCCTTGTGGGAGATTTACAATGTTCCTCTAGTAGTGAGGGTTGAGCGTTTGTTATGCATGTTTTCACTAGGGTGTTGTGGTAGTACTTCATACAAATATGGGTATGTGTGGAAGGTAGTATGGGCTCGTACTACTGAAAGCACAGGACCCATACGCGTATCAGAGAAACCATGACCTCTAGGGTTGGGTTGAGAGAGTTGGTTCCCGGGATAATGGGAAGTGTCTGAGATTTTGTGGTGTTTTTCAGTATGGAGATTCCGAGGCATGCTTGGAGTGGATCAGGTTCAGGATCGGGAGTAGGAGAGGGAGTTCCGGGCGGGTCTGTGCCGCCCGAGGTTATTGGTCAGATGAGCACGTGCGAGTTGGATGCGAGGATTCGTGAGATCCTGCGAGATGAGATTGTTGCGTTGTTTCGGGCTGAGTTGCCAGAACTATTCGGGTCGATCAAGACAGCCATGGTTGAGTATTTTGATGAGCGCTATGCAGCTCTCACAGGGATGGCTGCCGCGGCAGCTACAGCGGCTGTAGCAGCGGCAGGGGGAGGAGTTAGTCGGGGTTTTCAGTATCGGGACTTCGATAATATGAAGCCTCCCACCTTTGATGGAGTTTAGGACCCGATTGTTACTATGAGATGGTTATCGGACGTGGAGGGGTGTTTCTTCACATGTTCATTCCCTGCTGATCAGAGGGTGAGGTGTGCTCTGAACCTGTTGAGGCTCGGGGCGAAGGATTGGTGGAGATTGACCACAGGGTCATATTCAGATGCGTAGAGGGCTGCGGTTTCATGGGATCAGTTCAGAGAGATGTTCAGCACTCGTTATGTTCCGCGAGTTGAGAGGGAGAGATTGGCTCAGGAGTTCCTGGAGCTGAAGCAGGGTTCGGAGTCGGTGACTGAGATCACCAGGATGTTTACTGAGAGGGCGATGTTCTGCCCTGAGTTCGCTTCGGAGCAGGCTCAGATGTCTCGATATCTGAGCATGCTCAAGAGGGATATCAGACAGTTTGTGTCTACGTAGAGGTGCGAGACCTTGTTGGAGTTGCAGGAGGCCGCCAGGCGGCGTGAGTTAGAGATTGAGTTGTAGTTGCGTGAGCTGAGGCAGGCTCCGGTGCAGTCGCAGCCGGCGCCGAAACGGTCCAAGACCGTTGATTCTAGGGTCGGAGATCAGAGCAGCCACGCTTGTGGGAAGTGTGGGAGGGGTTACACCGGAGTTTGTAGGTCCAGTGGTGTATGTCGCAAGTGCGGAAAGGAGGGGCACTATGCGAGGGATTGTCGGTAGTTAGCGCCGGTTCGGGATTTGAGGATTTGTTATCATTGTCATCAGGTTGGACATTTGAGGGTCAACTGTCCACAGCTTGCTGCAGGACCGGTGCAGGCTCCAGCACTGGCCACTTTGAGGATCGCAGGTGGAGGTCAGGGTGGAGCAGAGCCCCCAAGGGCTCAGGGTCGTGCTTTCCAGCTTACAGTAGAGGAGGTCAGAGCAGTGCCGGATGCAGACGCGGGTATGTTCCTTTCTTGTTGTATTGATTTTCTTGCGATTGTTGTGGAGTATTGTTTATGTGTTAGTATCTTTGTGTGGTTTTTGGTGCGGTATTCGTTGTTTTTGAGGGTTGTGGTTTGGTTATGGGTTACCGTATGGAAATTTCGTTGGTTATTATTTATGAGGATGATTAGTGGAAATTAGCTTTTGGTCTGAATGACGGGAAGCATCTGCTTCCTAAGGAGTGGTTAGCTGCAGATCGAGTTTCTTTCGAGCAAGATGATCAGTGTGGAAATGTGATTTTCGTGAAGGTTGTTAGAGCTAGTGGGAATCAGCCCGCGTATAAGTGTTGGTTTTGTGCAGAGTTGTTTTGGGAGGTCGGTGATGGCGACCGATGGTTTATAGTTAGTACCCTAAGTGGGGGAGAATTGGAAAATTCTTTGGAAGATCGATGAGCATGTGAGGTTGCTTAGCTGTTTGGGATTCAGCAGTGTTCTGTCAGCCCAGAGTGTAGGCTGGTATGAGTAAGTGTCGGGCATGCGGGGCGGGATACAGACCTAGGGCATTTGATTGTGGAAGGCTTGGGATTGGGCCGGGATCGAGTATGTATGATGGAGATAGAGTTCGGAACCCCTAGAGGGCTAGAACGGTATGCATGGGAGGATTTCCCGGAGAGATAACTCGGAATGAGGAATGCTAGTTGAGCAATCCGAATAGACTGAGGGCCGGTGGGTGTACCAGTCAGGCCGAAGGCTCGGAGAACAGTCCAGTTAAACTGAAGGTGCTGAGAACGGTCCAGATTGGCTGAAGGTTGTGAGAGTGGTCCAGATTGGCTGAAGGCTTGGTGAGGCGGTCCGGTCATGCTGAAGACTCTACAGGTATTTCTGGATCAATTCGAGGATATGGATTGTGTATGTGGCAGTGTGATAGCATAAGAAGGTCTGGCCCCGGGTAGTGATCTTGATTAGTTGAGATAGCGCATGGGCTTGAGAGTCCCTGCGATTAGAGTAAGAGTATGTGTGATGGATGGATAGCGGATACGCTATGAAGGAGTGGTGTAGCATTGGGCGAGCGCCGTGGCACTTGTGGTAGTGTCAAGGAAGCCAAGTGGTTTTCCTTGGTAAGGAAAGGGAGAGGAGTGTAACTCCGAGAGGGAGTGCGAATCCACGAAGGTGGAAGTAGCAGCGCAGGGTTATGATGGGAGTGCTCCAATTATGGTCATTGAGCAGCGAGATTGCGACAGTGGTATAGCAGCACATCCGGGTTGGATGGTTGCTGAGGCTCGGAAGGAATGCATGGATGGAATCTCAGAATTCCAGATGGATTTGTTTTTGTGGTGAAAATTCATCCAGAGGGATGTTTGAAAGTGTCATCAGTGTATCGGGGTTTTCCTAACCCGAGGATACTAGAGCCAGTTTGGTACGGTTATGAGATTGCGGTGGAGAACTCGTGGGAGTTGCTCTAGGGCTGAAGCTTGTGTCATCCTGTCAGCAAGAAAGATAAAGTTGGGTTTCGGATTTGGATGGTTGAATCTTGATTAGCTTGGTTCGGTGAATGCCAGGCGGTGCATTGCAGGGATAGTTTTGAACTAGAGTTGTCGCAGGCTTCGAAGACGAAGCCTAATTTAAGTGGGGGAGAATTGTAACACCCCGTTCTTTAAGTGTTTAATTATGAGTCCCTGAGATTTAAGAGGAAGGTTAATTCTGGTCCTTTTGCGAGAAATGAGTTTCATCCGAGAAGGTTTCGGGCTGGCGTATGTGTTAGAAGCATTGGGCTTCTCGTCACCCCGTATGAATGTAAAGTTATTTGGGAGCGGGTTTAGATTGGAGGAGTTGTGGTGTTTTGAAGTTGATCATTGTTTATAGCTCGTTGTGGTATAAGTGGAAAAAGGGTCCCATGCATGCATGGAATGCATGTGTTTTGAAGTCTGGCTGGGTACGCCCAGTGTAATGGTGTGATGTATGCGGGATGGCCGGGTGAGTACGCCCAGCGTACTAGAGGTACACCCAGCGTACTCTTAGAAACTCCAAACCCTAATTTAGGGTCAGCCACTATATAAGGAACATGTTGGTTCACCCCTTAGCCTCCTTATGCTCATCCTTAACCTCAAAAAACCCTAGATCTCGTTTTCCCTCCATTATTTGGGTGTGTTTGACCTTGGAAAGCTTATTTTGGCAAAAGAAAGGCTTGAAGGAGAAAAGAGAAGTTGTCAAGGAAGAAGAGGGACGATTGGAGCTTGTAGATCTGAAGAGATACCATCCTTTGGAGCTTGTTTGAGGTATAAAGCTTCTTGCTTCACCTTCATATTGTATAGATCTATGTATTTTGAAGCTTTGTCCCTATTCTTGTCCCAAAAGTCCTCACCTTGTTGCATATTTCGATTTGGTCAAGATTATCTGTCCTTTCAGACCTTTGGGGAGGTCTTGAGTGAGAAAAATGAGGTCCCAAGGGCTGTAGTTGTTCCATGTGTGAGATATATAGGTCTTAATGGATTAAGACCTTGGATTAAGAGCTTAAGGACGTCCCAAGTGATAAAGTCTGAGACTTTATGAGTTCTAATCATTTTTGGCTTAAGGATCTGAAGTTTAGGTTTAAGAGCTTAAACCATTAAGTCATTATGTGGATTTGTTGAGCATCAGGGTTACGCCCCGCGTAGCCTTAGAGTACGCCCCACGTAGCGGGCCAAAGCCCCGATCCTCATTCGCGTAGTCATTACAGTACGCCCAGCGTACCAAGGAGGGTACGCCCAGTGTACTCCTCCTGTTGGACTTTCATTTTTTTGGGCTTTGAGTTTGGGCCGTTGGTGGGCAGTTGGTTGTTGGGCCAAGTCTGGAAATTTATGGACAGAGTGTTTTGGGCCCAATTATTGTTATGGACTTTGGTTCTAGGCCCATTTGGTGAAGTGGACCCAATTTGGTAAATTGGGCCAATGTTGGACTTTGTATGAGATTTGGACTTTGGTCTTGGTCCGATATGTGGAAGTATGATTTACCTAATGTTTATTTGTTATGATGGTTAGTTCGGGATTTGCGGTGAGTTGGTGGTTCGAGAGTCTGCTTCTTCAGTTTAGAGTATCGGCATTCGCGAGGTGAGTTATCCTTACTATATCAACAGGGTCTAAGGCACCAAGGCCGACTCTTGTCGGATTGAGATCCGGGTATTTGTTGTTATGTTAGTGCTTTGATATGTTGCATCCTGGTAGCTAGGATGGTATATGATAGAGACTCGATTGAGATCGGTATCCTGAGAGGGAGGGTGATGCTATGATAGTGACCGGTTAGGTCGGTATCCTGGTTAGGATGATGATATGCTATGTGATCTGTTTGACCGACTTGTTGACTGTGAACTGTTATATGATTGTATGTTTATGTGCACATTGTTGTTTGGACTGGAGATGGGTTGAGGCGGGTCCTGCTTTGTGCTGTAGGCCAAGATACCCAGGGTGGACCGGTTGTTCCGAAGGCCCAGCGAGCGGTCCGGATAGGCTGCAGGCCCCGAGAGGGCGGACCAGACGTGCCGAGACTCGGAGAGTGGACCAGGCCGACTGAAGGCCCGGTGCGGGCGGACTAGTCACACTGTAGACTCAGAGAGTGGACCAGGTGGATTGAAGGCTCGGTGCGGGCGGATCAATCACACTGCAGACTCGATGTATGTGGCTAGACTCGGAGGGTGGACCAGGTGGACTGTTGGCCGGTGCGGCGGACCAGTCACACAATAGACCCGAAGTGCATGGCTGTTCTGTGATCGGATATGTTATGGCATGTTATGCGTGTAGGGTATATGTGGTTGGTATTCTGGGGATATCTCACTAAGCTTTCGGGCTTACATTGTGGTTTTATGTTTTTCAGGTTCTTCAGGAGACCGTGGCAAGGTAAAGGCGTGATCGTACCGCTCCTCATGTTTTTGGTCGTGATGTGATTCTGGGAATACTTTAAATAAATTGTATTGAAAACCTTTTTGTAATAATTTTAATGGAATCGGATTGTTTTGAAAAATTTAAACTGGTTGGAATTTTTCGGTCGTTACATAGAGTCTCGCAGGTGGGGTTTTTGTCTCACATTGTTTTAGGATAGTGTGTGGTGGTAGGAGTTATGTAAGACTGTGGATCATCCGTAGCAGTCACCAGGTTAATGAGCGATTGTGGGAGTGATGTAAGACTACAGAGCAGCCGTAGCATTCACTAGATTAGTGAGCGGTTATAGGAGTGATGTAAGATTGCAGAGCAGCCGTAACATTCACCAGGTTAGTGAGAAGTTGTAGGAGTGATGTAAGTCTATGGAGTAGTCGTAGCATTCACCAAGTTAGTGAGCGGTTATGGGAGTGATGTAAGACTGCGCGGCAAATGTAGCCTTCACCAGAGAAGTGTGTCGTCGTGGAAGTGATGTGAGACTGCGGAGCAAGCCGTAACATTCACTACGATGGTAGGCGGTAGTACCAGTGACGAAAGTCCATGACTTGGCATATGGCATGATCTAGGATGTTTTAGATCATCGCGCATTGGATGAAGGGTTATGGGTGGGCCTTAACATTTATGTGCTTAGGAAATCATAGGCTGGGTTGGGGCCAATGTGATGTGAGAACTTGGTTCAGTTTGTAGTCATCTCTAGGGTTAAGTGGACTTGGAGATTGTTCGAGCATTGGATGAATTTTCCGTCATTGAGAATGATTGATTAATGAAGTTGTGTTGACAGATAAACCAGGACCACCAGTACCTGTTCAGTTTTAGTATGGAGCTGGTTTTATTTCGCTGAGGATTTTCGGTACCGATAACTGGTTGGAGCATACATGTTTCGGGTATCCGGTAACTTGTTCTGTATGGGTAGGTTTGTACGGTTCAGTTAATGTCGATGAATTATTGTGGGAATGGTTTGGAATGGTTCTTCCTTTCTGGAACTCATACATTGATCGGGGTTTTTGATGGATTAGGTGTCTAAGCTCATAACTATTTCTGGAATGTACTTGACCCGAGTAGCATGGTCCATTTGGGTTGCATGACATCATGCATTTGGATAGACTAAAATGAGAGAAATTACACTTAAGGTTTATTAATATATTATAAGTTCTAATATATTAATAGTTTTATTTAATTAGTATTGATCAAGAATTAATTTGGAATTAATTAAGTGATCAAAATAAGACTAATTAAATATATGGGTTGATTGTATAAATCACTCATACTTGTATAGTGGGCTAATGCTCCATGGATTATCAAGTTGGGCTAAAACCCATAGGATGCTCCATGGTGTGTATAGAACCCATGGGTCATGCAAACGAAAGGTCATGACAATTAGTGTTTACATGGTGTAACCCTAATTATAACACACTATATAAGGATCCATATGCTCACCAAAATCGGCACTTAAGTAAGAAAGAAGAGGGCTAGCCGATTTCAAGTAGTGTGACATTTCTCTCAAGTTTATTCCAAGTGCATTTGGTGTTGTGTGATACATTTGAGGCATCACACTTCAGGTGCTAGGCTCACAAGGTTTTCAAGGAATCCAATCTACTACAAGGTATGTTTTCTTACTTACTTTTATGATTAAAAGTACCCCATGTATGCTAGATAGGATGTAAACCTTGGAAAAACAAACTTTGCATGTATCATAGATAAAACATAGATCCAAGGTTTCTAGGGTTGCATGTACACCATAAGAGTGTTAGAATGCTCAAAACCCTTTAGTGGTATCAGAGCCTAGGCTTGTTTGTATGATACTTGATGCAAAATAGATGAAAAAGTCAAAATTCTTGCTGTCTGCCAAGGGGACTCGCCGAGTCCATGGGGGGACTCAACGAGTTCAAGCGTATCTTCAACCAACTCGGTGAGTCAGATCTTGCACTCGAGGAGTTAGCCTGGCAGAGTGCAGATTTTTGATTTTTGCTGCTGGAAATGGACTAGAAACATTACCCTAAACTGTTTTGGTGTTTTAAAACTTCTTTTAGATGGTGTAATGGTTATTCTAATCAATTTACAATGGCTAATATCAAAATTCCATGTTTATATGTGTTCATATGTACTTGAAATTTTGATATGAATATTCATGTTCTTATGAGTTCTTGTTAGATCATAGGAATTACTTGTTTAATGCTTAATTCATGATCATTATGTGTTTTAATGGAATCTATAATTTGTCTTCAAGTTATGTATTACCAAAAGTTTTTTCTTTTAAATTCCATTATTAAACACATAGGTTACATAAAATGAAAAGTCACTCATTTTAATGAACCATTTAACTCATAAGTTATGATCTGAAAAGTTTTGTAAAGTTACAAAACTTGCCCTCAAGTTTTGGATCATGTAAAGTCACTCTAAAAACTTTAGTTCCAACCCCTAGAATTTTAAAAGTTAAAATTCAACCCTTATACTTTATAATATTATAAGTTTAATAATAATTATATATGTATAAGAACAAAGTCATTTTACTGTTAATAGGCCTCATTCATAAAGCCGGTCTATAAGGGTGGTATAAGGTTGCTGCCTATAAAATGGTAGCTTAATGGGTGTCCACTCTCACCCACCGCTTCCTTGATCGGTGGAGGGTCGTTAGCCGAACGGGTAAGACAAAGACTTTAAATCTTCATTAAAAGTATGATGAATATAAAATAACTGAATGTTTTTATAAATTCCTAATCTTAGTTACTTTAGGAAAATGTGAATAAAGTGCTAACCCATGAAATTACACTTTGCACTTTGATTAATTCGTTAGTGGAGCGTGTGTGGTTAACCGGCACACTAACCTAGACTTAACAAGGTAGGCAAAGGGTAACTTAACATTTATCATAGTATCGGTGGAATGTGTGTGGTTAACCGGCACATCGATGAGGGGTAAATATTAAGGGTACCAAGTAATTTGCATGGTTACTTCACACCTTTTTTTGTGATCTTCAACATCCCAGTCACAAAACCTGAAGGGCACACTCAAGATTGAAACATGCCATTGAAAAGTTCAATGAGTCTCAAAGAATCTAGGAGTTTCAAAACCAATTAAAACCTAATCATTTATTTCATTTTTCATGGTGGAAATTGAAGAATCATCATTCACCTACCTTCAAATATTTTATAGCTTGGATTACGACATCCCTCTTCTATGTTATAAAATATTGTGTTGGCTCCTAGTTAATATCACATTTGGGTGTTTTATTAAGGACTATCTTTATATCTAATCTAAACTTGTCTTTCTTCTTTTTCAGATGTCTTCCAACAATGTTGCTTCTGGCTCTAACCCTACCGACTCCTTCTCTCTCATGAACCTTTGTGGGAGAGTCCTCTTTGATGGATCCAACTTTATGGATTGGATCAAGAACATCAGGATGGTCACTCGGTATGAGGACAAGGAATATGTCCTCGACAAGGAGCTGATGGAGCTTGATGAGTCGTCTGCCACTCCTGAGGAGATCGCTGAATTCCGGACTCATGAAAGAGATGCCACTAAAGTGCCTTGCATCATGTTGGCCATGATGACAGCCGAGCTCCAAAAGTCCTATGAGGGCTACTATCCTTTTGAGATGCACCAGGATTTGATGGACCGCTACTATCAGAGTGCTCATGAAGAGCGATATGAGATCATCTCCTCCATGAAAACAACCCGGATGAAGGATGGTAACCCATCACGGGCCACATGCAGAAAATGCAAAGGTATGTGGACCGTTTGCTGAAATTAAATGTGAACTTCCCTGAGGAGTTAGCAATAGATATCATTTTGCACTCCTTACCATCGTGTTATGATAAATTCCACATGACATACCACATGAACAAGGAGGAAGTTACACTCAACAAACTTCAAGGACTTTTGAAGACCGCGGAAAGTGGTCTTAAAGGTAAGGCGGTTGATAGCACTCCTACAACTACCGCAACCCATGTCTTGTCAATCGGGCAAGGCAAAGGAAAGAAAAGGAAGAGCCCTTCAAAGGACACCAAGGGGAAGACCCTCGATGGCTCCTCTTCAAGTGGAACCAAGAAAGGTTTTGTCACTCCTTCTACTAGCCCTAAAGAGGGGGAACGCTTCTATTGCCATGAAAATTTGTACTAGAAGCGAAACTACCCAAAGTACCAGCAAGATGTGAAGGATGGGAAAGTTAAACCCAACCATGTAGGTACATCCACTATTTTGTCTAATAATTCACCCCATTCTAATTCTTAGGACCTTGATACAGGTTGTGGTATTCACATATGTACTGATTTGCGGAAGAAGTGAGAATGTGCAGCATGGGAAGATAAACTTGATCATGGGGAATATGAAAGTTTCACCTGTCATCAAGATTGGAGTTTATTCTCTGTTGCTAAGTAGTGGATTAGTATTAGATTTGAATAAATGTTGTTACTCGTCTAAAATGGTGAGAAGTATATTTTCCTTTCATGGTTTGTACAAACAAGGTTTCACCTTTTCATTTGATAATGATAGTGGTGGTATTAATGCTTTCTTTAATAATGTCTTTTATTTTAAAGCATTAACTTGTGATGGGGTATATGAAACTGTGTTGAATAATGTATTGTGTATCGATTCTTCCACTAGCTTGGATAAAGCATCTTTATGGCTTTGTGGTCTTGGACATGTAAGCAAGAAACGCATAGGCCAACTCCAAAAGGATGGAGTCTTGGAGTCGTTTGACCTAAAGTCAGATGATAGTTGTGAATATTGTTTGCTTGGGAAAATGACAAAGTCACACTTCACTCGTACTTGTGCTAGGGGTGAGGTTTTGTTGGATCTCATACACACTAATGTGTGTGGACCCTTCAGAACCGCCACAAGGGATGTTAATCACATTTATGTGACTTTTACTGATGATTTTAGTAGATATGGACCAAGGAAACAGTGGGAGGCAAATTGAACTTGAAGAAATTCAAGAGTCAAGTGGTGAAGGCACCTCAAACCCTAGCAATCTACCTGAGGAGGAAAATCCTGTTGATCCGACATAAGAGTTTGTACCTCTGACGCGTTCCACGAGACTTAGGAATGCACCTGAGAATTACTATGGTTTCCATATTACTTAGGAAGATGATACACTTATCAGTGATAGCACACTGGTGAGTCTAGATGAACCTAACAACTACACGGAAGCCATGGCAGGCCCTGAGGATGCTAAATGGAAAGACGCTATGGACAAAGAGATACAATCCATGTATGACAATCAAGTTTGGAACTTGGTTGACAATGTACCAGGTAGTAAGACAGTCGGGTGAAAATGGATCTTCAAGAAGAAGACCGACATGGATGGTAATGTACACACTTATAAGGCACGACTGGTTACAAAGGGATTTTCTCAAACTCCGGGAGTTGATTATGATGAGACATTTTCACCAGTTGCGAAGATTAAGTCTATTAGGGTTATGTTAGCCATTGTTGCATTTCATGATTATAAAATATGGAAAATGGATGTCATAATCGTTTTCCTTAATGGAAAGTTGGCTGAGGATGTTTACATGAGTCAACCAGAGGGTTTTTTCAGTACAGAGTACCCTAATAGTGTGTATAAGCTTGATAAATCCATTTATGGATTAAAGCAAGCACCTCGCAGATGGAATCTTTGCTTCGATGAGAATGTCAAAGAATTTGGCTTTTCGAGGAGTGAAGATGAATATTGTGTCTATGTCAAGGCTAGTGGGAGTATATTCAGCTTTTTGGTACTATATGTGGATGACATACTACTCATAGGATATGACATCCCAACTCCGCAGGAAGTTAAGTCCTGGCTTGGGAAGTGTTTCTCTATGAAGGACCTTGGAGAAGCTGCCTATATCCTAGGGATAAGGATTCTAAGAGACAGGAGTAAAAGACTAATTGGACTTAGTCATAGTACCTACTTGGAGAAGGAGCTGAATAGATTCAACATGCAGAATTCCAAGAAATGAGAGTTACCGATCCAGAGTAACACCAGACTGAGTAAAACTCAAAGTCTGAGTACAGAGGCTGAGATAGAAAAAATGAGTCGAGTACCATATGCTTCTGTTGTGGGCTCGATCATGTATGCTATGACTTGTACTTGTCCAGATGTGGCCTTTGCATTGAGCATGGTCAGCAGATATCAGGGGAACCCTGGCAAGGCTCACTAGACTGTGGTAAAGAACATTCTCAAGTACCTGCAGAGGACTAAGGACTGGTTCCTTACCCTCGGTGGGAGTGATGACTTGAGAGTATTAGGGTATAGTGATGCTAGCTTTCAGACTGATAGGGATAATTTCCGCTCTCCGTCAGGCTGGGTCTTTAACTTAAACGGAGGAGCAATTTCTTGGAAAAGTTCCAAGCAGGAGATGGTAGTTGATTCAACTTGCGAATCAGAGTATATAGCGGCAAGCGAGGCATCAAAGGAGGCTATATTGATAAAGAACTTCATTGGAGACCTTGGAGTTGTACCAACTATTAAGGAGCCGATAGAAATTTTCTGTGATAATGAAAGTGCACTTGCCTTAGCCAAGGAACCAAGGGATCACGGGAGATCCAGACACATCGACATAAAATATCATTTCATCAAACATCATATAGAATAAGGACTCATCGTGGAAAAGAGGATATCATCGGATGAGAACCCGGTAGATACCCCCACAAAGGGTCTGGGCAGGGTTAAGCATCTCCAGCATGCAAGGAGCATAGGGCTAAAGGATGATATTAGTTTTAGTAGTTAGATAGCTTATGAAATGTATAAAGTGTAATTGAAATTTGATGATGAATAAAAGTTGTATTTATTTATGAGTAAAGTGTTGCTATCTTTCGTCAATCGTTTACTATCATTTCATTTTGCATGTTTTGACTTCCAGAATAATTATGTTATGTTGTTTCATATTATTCGAATTCTCCATAGTCAGTCATATGTTGGAAGTAGGTATGAATCAAGACTGTCATGAGTTGGTTGCAGAGGTCAAAGATGTTGGACATGGCTACAACACTCATGAGTGCTCATAAGTTATGGGTATTAGATTCAACCTACGCTTACTGGTATCACTTCATGGAATTTTTACGAGTGATCGTGAGACGGTAATATCATATAAGTCTTGAAACCTAGAGATATGACTTGTTGCATATGAGTTGGTTATGCATTGATTGTACGAAAATGAATTGGTATCTCGATGTTATAAAACATGCCTTTGTGTAAGATTCTACAAGTAGTAGAACAAGCATATGAGTCGAAGTTTATCTGTTCCTTCTTGGATTAGAAGCGATATCTGGGCCCCTCGATGATTTTGTGTTGACCCATGTACCGGGCCCGGTCAGAACTAAGTTGATGTGTTCAATTAAGTTCTATGTCAAACAAATCAGGAATCGAGAAACAAAATGCTAGACAATAAGCAATACATTGTTCCATGTATTTGTCCGACCGATATCTAGAACAAAGGATTATATGATTACTTATCTTAAATGGCGTATCATCATCATCTCAGTTCTGCGAGACCTTGAAAGAGCTATGATTGCTGATCGGTTCTTGAAGTCATTCTTGTAGTTATAGTTATTACACTTATCAAAGTGGGAGACTGTTGGATTAGGTGTCTAAGTTCATAACTATTTCTGGAATATACTTGACCCGAGTAGCATGGTCCATTTGGGTTGCATGGCATCATGCATTTGGATAGACTAAAATGAGAGAAATAACACTAAAGGTTTATTAATATATTATAAATTCTAATATATTAATAGTATTATTTAATTAGTATTCATCAAGAATTAATTTGGAATTTATTAAGCAATCAAAAGAAGACTAATTAAATATATGGGTTGATTGTGTAAATCACTCATACTTGTATAGTGGGCTAATGCTCCATGGATTATCAAGTTGGGCTAAAACCTATAGGGTGCTCCATGGATGCCCCATGGTGTTTATAGAACCCATGGGTCATGGAAATGAAAGGTCATGACAATTAGGGTTTACATGGTGTAACCCTAATTGTAACACAATATATAAGGATCCATATGTTCACCAAAATTGGCACTTAAGTAAGAAAGAAGAGGGCTAGCTGATTTCAAGTAGTGTGACATTTCTCTCAAGTTTATTCCAAGTGCACTTGGTGTTGTGTGAGACATTTGAGGCATCACACTTGAGTTGCTAGGCTTACAAGGTTTTCAAGGAATCCAATCTACTACAAGGTATGTTATCTTGCTTACTTTTATGATAAAAAGTACCCCATGTATGCTAGATAGGATGTAAACCTTGGAAAAACAAATTTTGCATGTATCATAGATAAAACATAGATCCAAGGTTTCTAGGGTTGCATGTATACCATTGGAGTGTTAGAATGCTCAAAACCCTTCAGTTTTCAGTTCTAGGTGTAGCGGTTGGGCACGCATGGGGATTAAAGCAAGTTGAGGTTCATTCTTCTATTATTGTAATTCCCACTATGTTCGGCTTCGACAGTAGTAAGGATGGTTGGTCTTCGAAGTGAGGTGATTTTCCTAGTTATCTTTGGGATTCAGAGAGTGTAGTCAGGATCGTTTGGTTTAGCAGAGGATGTAGTAAGGAACGATTTTGTGGATGAAATCTAATTTAAGTAGGGGAGAATTATAACACCCTGTCCCGGGTCATTCTGTGATTCAGAGGCGTGGGCCGAAAGTCGATGCTATGAGGGCATTGGTCCCTAAGGAGGCGACATTTAGACCTTATAGAAGGAGGCTACGAAGGAAATGAGACCTAAATCCTTGGATTATGCTTCGGGACTAAGGGTAGAGTGGGAAAAGTCACAGGTCGGTTTCTTGCATGTGAAATGGACTTTTGTTCGAATAATTCTTAGTCCAAGATACCTAGATATTATTATGGAGATTTTCTATAACTTTTTGTGGATATAAAGAACGTCGAAATCGGATTTAGAATGAAGAAGTTATAACTATTTGAAGTTTTAAGGATTTTGGGCTAAGCCGCGTACGTTGGGCGTAATCCTTTAAGTGAGTTGGGGTGGAGGAATCATACGTTGGCCGTCTAAGGGAGTTAGTCGGGTGTACTCGAGCAGATGCCATAAAAATGGTTGCTTGATCGTTTCCTCTGGCCCATACATGAATTAAGTGATCCTGAATTTTGTGGAAGTTAAGGTTTTGAGGATTGGGTCCTCTTTAGCCATGTAAAGGCTTAAAGTCAGAGACTTAATGGATTAAGACCTTCTTTAGAGGTCAAATTTGGGATTGGAATAAGTGTCTTAAAAGGAATAAGATGTTCTGTTTGAGAATTTGGAGTCAGACCTAGTACGATGGGTGTACTCCTGGCTACGCCCCGCATAGTCAGGAAAGACCCCCGACCATGTTGGTTCGAGCAGTATGCCCCGTGTAAGTTTAGTATGCCCGACATACGGACCGAGGCTGTTGAATTCAGAGTTTTGGGCTATTTTGGATTATTAGGGCCTAGGCCTTATTGGGCCACTACCCTTTCGGACTTTGGGTCATTATTATGTCTTGGGCCTTTTTGGAATTGGGACCATAGTAGGCTTTGGGCACCAATTAGGATTTCTGGCCATTGTAGGTTTTTGGGTATCTTTAGGAAGGTCTCGATTGTGGTTTTTGACCTGATTATTAACAAGGATATTGCCTGATTATATTTAGTGTGTAGGTTTCTCAGATCAGCAGTTCCATCATTTTTCTGGTTGTTTCAGCAGTTAAGGTGAGTATTCTCCTAGTGTTCGTGAGTCAAAGACACCAATGTTGGCTCACTAATTGATGTATGTATGATGCTAGCTATCTTTGTGAATCTTGCATGTTTGTATGAGCCTATGTGGCAGAATAGTCGTATTTGTGATGACCACCTGGGTCTAACTATTATTATTCTGTTATGTTGTTCATATGTAGCTGAGACTGCTGATAGTCTTCGGGGTTGCTGATAACCCATCAGGCATTCTGTTAGCTCACTAGGACTGGTGATAGTGCACATGGTTGCTGATAACCTATAGATGTTCGTTTGTGCTGTGCTATGTGTGGTATTTTGGGAAACTCACTAAGCTTTGTGCTTATGATTTGCGGTTTACATGTTGCAGGTTTTTCTTATATTCACCAAGGGGAACGGCTCGATTGCATCGCATCAATGGGGGACTTGTGTACATGATAACTTTTAATGATACTTTGATAAATGTTTTAAGATTGTGTCCGTGATTTAACTAAACACTTACAGTTTTAATTGAAAATTTTGGGTTGAAATATAGATGTTAACAAATGACGCATATATGTGTATTGAAAACGTAAATGTGTTTGGAAAATACTTATTAGGTATCCAAACACTTTTTTAACTTATTGACTTTTCAAGAGGTGAATAAGTTAATAAGATGTTTTTAGATGAACATTCAACGACCCTCTTACTTTCAGTGCAACAAAAGCTTTTCATATGACATGTCTAAATTATTGAAAATTATTTTTTTTTCAAAAAAAATTATTACCATTATAAGGTTGCAACCTAAATTCCCCATTATAATTTTCATGTACTATACAAATGGAATTTGTGTATCTTGTGAGGGAATTGCAAGAAATATTTAATGGTTCTAAATCCTTCATACTCTCCAAATATTTGCATATAAAAAGTTATCACATGTGTGTAAATATATAGAAGAATCTATTCCTACTGATTCCATATCCATTATATTAAAATAACTTCAAATCAGTATGAATTGATTATCATCAAATGAATTATGTATTTACGAACTTTGAGACAACAATCTCAAAAATTACAAAGAATGGAAGAATTGAAAGTTGAAATCAAAACAGTGCACTTCTAACACATCTTTCTCACCATATTTAGGGATGAGAAGAAGGGAGAATCACTAGACATGTTTTTCTTGTAATAATATCTTGACCTCTTCATCCAACCACCAAAAAAAATGTAAATGATGAACTATTTTAAATTTTGCAAGCATGATGACACTGAGCTCCCATCCAGTACTTCTACAGGTCTGTAAAATACATTTAATTGACATTTAGTACAATTTAAAGATAAAAAATTAAAAAATATATAATAATTTATAAATCCGGCAAAAACATAAATAACCAAAAGTTCAGAGGCTGATCCTGAAAGTATAATGTTGTAATTGGAAGAAATCAAAGTGGGATGCTATAATACAGAAGGGCTGTCACGTGAGGTTTGCGTTATCAAAGTAGAGAATTTACCTTTTCTATAATTTTACCAAAATAGAAAAATAGTTTTCAAGTATTGCATACTAAAAGGATAGAGTTTCATAGATCTACAAACATAATTATATCCACTATTATCACCTATTGGTAAAATTAGTTTTCAAGTATTTTATACTTCATTATGGTTTCAATTTCTATAGAAAATGCTTTCATGTCATTTTCTTTAGGTTGTGGTGGCGGTTGGCCAAATAAAAAGATCAAAATAATAAAATTAGAACACAGTACTCTGCATTCCAATGACTTGTTGATATAAAATGTCTTTTACAATGTGATGTGAAAATTAAGATTGATAAGATGCGTATGTCTGCTCTACATACAAAACACATTAAACACTGCAATGCAAGTAAATAAATTTTTACAATGCTATCATGAATTCAAGAGGATGGTTCAAATAAAAACAACAATTAAAGTGAAAACGTAAAAACACTATTTTTTATGTTATTATTCTGCAATGAATTTTATATCCACAACTTTATCTCATTATTCCAGACTGAATAGATTAATAATCACACATTAAAACTAATATTAGAATTTACTACAATAATGAACGTACATAAAATTTATAATAGAATAATAACATTCTAATGAATATATGAATAATCAGACGTTTATATTCACATTAAATTTACTTCAATAATACACATATACAACATTCATTGCAAAATAATAACATAAACATATTGTTTTTAAGTTTTCACACTATTTAGTGGTTTTATTTGAAATTATTCATATATAGTAAAAAATGTAAGAAATCAAGACCAAAAATGAACAAGTACTCTGTAGTGCAAACCATTCATGCTTACTGATATTTGATTCAGCTCACTTGCATAAATCATAAACCAAAATCATGAACGATAAAAATATGAACTAAGTTAGAAAAACATCAAAGGGTTATCAAGATTTAGGAGTATTGTAATGGAATGATTTCAAAATTGAGAATCATGTGCCCCAAAAAACAGAGAAAGTCAAATAAGGGTTTCCACGAAGTCTCTAGCAGTTTGTCTTTATCATGAAATAATCTTCTCCTTTTTAATTTCCTAATTAAGCTGCACATCCATTTTTTTCAGTTTGCAACTAAAGACATTTAATCATGATAGCTATAGAAAATATCTTCTTCTCCTATTTGAATTGTAGAAATTCCCCAAAAATTCAACTTTTAATCACCACATTTAAGATCCCAAAATAAGCAAAACTTTGGTTGTTGAATGATTAATTTGCACTGATGAAAAGAAAATTAATATGAAAATAAGATCAAAACTACATGCAAGTACAATATAAATGATACTTGAGAGAAAAACTGTATCAAAATGATAGAATTTGTATGAAAGATGAAACTTGCTAATCTGTAATTGAATTTCGAGATCCCAATATTATGCAAAATGCTAAACACCCACAATAATTTGACCAAAAACAAAATGCAGATCTGTCAAATTCATGGATGATTTGTAAGTTATGACCTGAAACAATAACGATGGGTACTTTGCAGCTAACATTTTTCTATATTTTTATTTTTTGTCCCCTTGATCCAGTTTTACTCGCATTAGGCTAAAAATACAAATGCTGAATAATATCAAACAATATAAAGAGCCAATTACCTTTAAGTGGTCAACCAAGCATCAATTTCTAGTGGATAAATTCCATATAAGAACCAATAAAGCTTAATAAATGTTGTTAAACGCAATAATAGTTATAATATTCTAAAAACTTACAGAAAAACAATGAATTACTCCAAGATAGATGGTTGTGAAAATCGTACAAAATCGATTGTTGTAAAAAAAATTGTTGTTGTAAGAAATAAAGATGTAGATGCGGACAAGTGAACCTATGAACCTCTAAAAATCTAGGTTTAAAATATTATAATGAATGGCCTCCACCTAGGAAGTCGACAAAGCCACCAAAAAGTCCAAAAAATATCCGTTTCAACAATTAGACCCAAGTTCCATCCTTTGTCCTGCGAAAACATGGGTAATAATTAAAATTTAAAAACAGAGGTAAGATTTAGGGTTTTCTTAGAAAGAAGAAGGGGTGGAAATCAGTTTGATAGTTGTCAGCTGTTATGGAGGTGCGTTGGTTGTGACATATAAGGTTGTTGTTTGTGTGTTGGTGTTGCAATGGTGGTCAGATGATGGTGCATTACTTATAGAAGTGGTGAAACAGAGAACATTTTTGTCTACCACTAATCAAGGAGATATAAGATAGTGGTGAACGAAGGTGACAAAGAGACCAAAATGGAGGTGCGATGATGTTTAAGGCATTTGTTAAGATCATAGTTTCTAGAAAAGCGAAAGAACACATTAGTATTTATGGTTTCTTCCATATTTGAATTATCTTTCCGATTTAAATGATTTGTTTAAACTAAAATTTAGGGAATTTGAATGAGCCTTGGTTTAGATTAAATTTAGGGAATACCACATGTGAGAAAGGAAAAGGAGATAAGTGACAATGAATAACCTATGTGTATTGCATTGGATATGGTACCTAATGCATTATCATTTGGATGATTTAAATTATAACATTATTATGTTGATGGTTTGTTGTACTCTATGCTTAAGCACTTGGACGTGTTAAAATTATATTAATATTTTATTATTCCATTTTTAGAAAGGTTAGATTTACATAATAATATTTTATATTGATGGTTAACACCTGGTTTCCAAGTATGAGTTTTATGTTTTAATCTTGTAGATTTTTGGTGGCCACAATGTGGTAACGTCTTTTGAGCCACAATCTTTTAATCGTCCACGACGTGGTCATGTATTGGACATGGCGTGGTGGTGTCTAAGGCCTAAAATCCTCGATTTCGGGCATTGGCCCCTATTTAAAGGAAGTGATAGCTTGGGTTTCATCCACCCTCAACCTCCATCACCTCCAAATGCCATGAAGCAAACCCTAATCCCCTCTCATCCTTATTAAGCCTTTTATGTTGTTCTTGTGTTTTTTAAGAAGGAAGAAGGTCTTCCCGTGCAAGGATTCTTCAAGCAAGCTCATCTTCATTTTTTGGTTCATCTTCTGGACTTTTGTAAATCCACATGCTCTTATCTTTTTCATGAAATATTCTAGATCTAGGTTTTTATGCACATTTCTTCATGTCTATGTTGGTTTGAGTGGATGGATCCAATAACGTTGGAAAATTTGTTGATCATTGAGGTCCTAAGAAGGTTAGGTGCTCTAGATCTAAACTTTTATGTAGTTTTGAGCACATTCATGGGGTTTTGACCCTATTTCTCTTATTTTGACCTAAGTTTAGCAAAGGAAAATCATTCAAAATGCATGTCCTCAAAGCAATGACTTTTTATGCATATGAGTATAAGGAAGCTTTTTGAAAGGTATTAGTACGGGGCTTAATGGATTAAAGGCTTATTCCATTAAGATATTTTGGACAGAAACCACGACGTGGTGGCATGTTTGCCTCGACGTCGTGGTCGAGCTCATTGCCACTAATTTGTCATCGGATTGCCACAATGTGGCTAGTAGTTGGCCACAATGTGGTAGCTTGTCGAGTTGACTTTGACCTTGATCGTTGACTTTCAACTAGTTTGACTTTTAGTCAAACTTGGAGAGGCTTAGAATGGTAGATTGAGGTTTGGTTTGTCTTTGTTTAGAAGGTTAATGTAGTTGATTATGTGAGATTATCAAATAGAGGATTACAACTTGTTGATCAGGTGACTTTTCTCACTATACTTGAGTGTCTATTTTATTTTGATTATGTATGACCTGCATTCGTGGGATGATTTATCGGCGTCGGCAAAGATCTTTGGCACGTGTGGGAAGTGGAATACTAGGAAGTCTAGGAAGTTTAATAGTGTGTTGGTGCAATATTAATATAGAGTTTGAATATGTGGTTTAGGTAAGTGGCTTAGGAAATTTGGGATGACCCTTGAGGAAAGTACATATATGTGTGGAAGGTAGTATGGGCCCGTACTACTGAAAGTAAAGGATACGTACTCGAATCAAGGGAAGTTACAAAGATTTTAAGGAGCTTGTAGTGTGAGATACTCTATGAGTATGTTTTTTTTTACCATTATTATGTATTTTTAGAATGGTAATGGCTCATCATGGAAGGGGTTCTGGTTCTGGTTTCGGCTCCGGTTCAGGCATTGGCGTTGGATAAAGTGATTCTGAGTTGTGCGAGTTCATTTCAGCAGAGATTTTGCAAGCCGTCTTGGAGGAGACACTTGTCATGTTCGGTACAATCAAGGAGGGGATTATCGAGTTGATGGATGAGCGTATGTGGGCCCTTTTTACAAAGCTAGCCGTCGGTCATTTTGGGGCACGCACTCTCACCTTAAAGGATTTTCGTGATTGTGGAGCTACTGAATTCTTCGGGAAGTAGGACCCTATTTCCAACATGCACTGGATTGCAAATATCGAGTGTACCTTTTGGACGAGCTTCTGCCCTGAGAGGTCTAATATCATATTTGCTGCATGTTTGTCAAGAGGTGGAGCTTGTGATTGGTAGGAGGAGGTGTCCCATGCTTTGGGAGCGCGGAGGCCATTGAGGCTATGAATTAGGAATATTTCATTACCAGAATCATATCAAAATACGTGCTAGCTATTGAGGTGCATCAGTAGGCTAAGGAGTTTCAGGATCTCCATAAGATGACGAAGACTATGGAAGAGATCACCGCCAAGTTCATAGAGATGGGTTTACTTGTATGACAATATGCTGGGAATGAGGATATGAAGAAAAACATGTACCATGACATGTTGAGGAATGACATCATGGATTTTGTCAGTGTCTCGAGTTGCCAGACACTAGAGCAGACGATTAACCAAGCCCAGGAGCAGGAGATTGAGTTGCAATTTCGGAAGAAGCGGAATCCACCACAGGTACATACAACAGTGGTACAAGCAAAGAATTCCAAGACTAATGATCTTTGATCTGGAGGCCAGTAGAGTTGGGGCTATTACGACAAGTTGCATAAGAGGGAGGCTCCTGTAGTGAAGAGTAGAGCTTTTCAATTGATGACCGAGGAGGCCAGAGCAACACCAGATGTCGTCACTAGTATGTATTCCTATTTATTTATTATTGTTTCATTATTTATTCTTATGTTTATTCATGATGTGATTAGGGATGTTCCTATTCAATGGTATTCATGCTCTTGTCCTTTTTTATTTGGGTACTAGTCGATCATTTGTGTCTCTTGCCTTTAGCAAGAAGTTCGATGTTGACCCGAAACATTGGATATCCCCTTGCAGGTAGAGATCGCCGACGACCGCACTGTGACTGCTTCAAGGGTCCTCAAGGATTGTGTATTAGATATGTTTCAGGTATGGTTCCTATTGATCTTGTTTCTATTTCTCTGAGATGGGAAAGGATCATTGTGGGCATGGATTGGTTGAGTCAGTTTGGGGCTATGATCGATTGCGAGCTTCAGCTAATGTGAGTTCGAACTCCAAGTGGAGGAGAACTAAACCTTCGTGGTGAGGGAGCTTGAGGCGTTCCAACAATTTGCTCAGATGCGAGAGCTAGGAGATACTTGCAACATGGATGTTCGAGGTTTTTAGCTTATGTTGTTGATACAAAGGTTGAAAGGAAGAAGTCTATCGAGACTACGTCTCTTATTCAGGATTTTTCTGAATTGTTTCCTGAGGATTTGCTAGGAGTTCCTCCTGAGAGGCGTATGGAGTTTTGAATTGATCTGGTTCCAAGTGCGACTCTGATAGCCAAGCCACATTATCATCTTGCACCCTAAGATGCAAAAGTTGTCTAGGTGACTTTAGATCTGTTGGAAAAGGGGTTCACTAGGTCAAGTAGATCTCCATGGATGGGCTCCCATTTTGTTTTTTAAGAAGAAGAACAGGTCCCATCAGATGTGCATTGACTATAGGGAGTTGAATAAGCTGACGGTGAAAAACCATTAGCCACTCCCAAGGATTGATGATTGATTTGATTAGCTTCAGGGCGCATCTTGGTTTTCCAAGATGGATTTGAGGTCAGGTTATCATCAAATGAGGTTTAGAAATGAGGATATTTGGATGACGGCCTTAAGGACTCATCAAGGATATTATTTTGTTCGTGGTGATGCCATTTACGCTCACCAATGCACCGACAACGTTCATGGACCTCATGAATCGGGTTTGCGGGCCGATGTTGGATCAGTTGGTGATTATGTTTACTGATGATATATTGTTCTTTTCTAAGACCCATGAGCAGCACGAGGAGAATTTGAGGGAGGTTTTTGAGACTTTGAGGAGGGAAAGACTTTATGCAAAGTTCTCCAAATGTGAGTTTGGTTGCACGAGGTGAAATTATATGGACACCTCGTCAACCAGAATGGTATTTTGGTTGACCCGGCCAAGATCGAGGCCATGATACAATGGGAGGCCCCAAGGTCTCCATATGAGATTTGGAACTTGCTGGGTTTAGCATGTTATTATCGGAGACCCATTAAGGATTTCTCCAAGATCGCAGTTCCTTTGAACTTATTGATGAAGAAAAATTTCACTTATCTATTGGGGCTTGATAAGCAGATGACATTTGAGACACTGAGACAGAAGTTGTGTGAGGCTCCGATACTAACCCTCCTTAGGGTGTATATGATTTTGTAGTTTATTATGATGCGTCGATTATGGTTTTAGGTGCAATACTTATGAAAAGTTACCATGCGATTGCATAAGATTCGAGACAAGTGAATCCTCATGTGGTGAGTTACCCTACTCATGATTTGGAGTTGGAGGCGGTAGTCGTCGCCCTCTAGTTTTGGCAGGACTCTTTGTATGGGTTCCGGTGTACCATTTACATAGACCTCAAGAGTTTGAGATATTTGATGGATCAGTAGAACCTGAATATGAGGCAACACAAGTGGTTGGATGTGGTGAAAGATTATGATTATGAGATCTATATCATCCAGGGAAGGCCAATATAGTGTCTTATGCCTTAAGTCTCAAGGAAACTAGCACTCCTATCAGAGACCTATGTTTGAGGATGACCATCACTTCACCACTGTTGGAGTTGATCAAAGAAGCGAAGATTGATGTGTTAAAGGAAGAGAATCGGAAGGAAAATAAGATCAAGGGCTAGATTTCTACCATTGTCACTGATAGTCATGGTTTGTTGACTCGGTTTGGTAGGGTGTGGGTTCCCATTTCTAGTGGGTTTGACAAACATTGTTGGAGGAAGTGCATAAGTCCAAGTTTTTAATCCATCCGGGCATTACGAAGATGTACAAGTTGGATTTGGTGTCTAAGCCCATAACTATAACTGGGATGTACTTGACCCGATAGTAGCATGGTCCTTTTTGGGTTGCCTTCTCCAGTGCAATTTGATAGGATGGATTTTGATAATAAGGTTATTTATGATTTATTAATATATTACAAGTATAATATATTAATATGAAATCATATTACTTAATTAGTATTGATCAAGAATTAATATGGAATTAATTTTGTGGTCAAAAGAGACTAATTAAATATATGGGGAGTTATTATGTAAATCAATGATTCTAATAGTGTGGGCTAATGATCCATGATTATGTGGATGGGCTAAACTAATCCATGGATAGTCTATGGAGGTTAAAATCCATGGAGCAGAAGAATGTGGAAAGTCATGGGTTATTAGGGTTTACAAAGTGTAACCCTAGCATGTGCACCACTATAAATAGAACACTCTTAGAGCCAAAATCGGTTACACCATCTCATTGAGATAAGCAACTTATTATGTTAAGCCTCCTCTTGCATTTTGGTGTTTGTGAAACAATAGAGGCATCACACTTGAGGTGCTCAAGCTTTCAAAGGTCAAGAACTCTACCCTAATCAAGACGTAAGCATCCAAACCAAGTTTATATTGTATAGCTTCAATTATAAGCTAGCTAGGGAAAATGCTTTGGAAAATTGAAAATGCATGTATAATTAAAGAAAACATAGATCCAAAGCATTTAGGGTTGTATGTGCATCATAGGAGTGTTATAGTGCTTAAAACCTAACAAGAAAGTGATTTGAGACTTGGCTACTAGTGGCCCTATATGAAAAAGGAGATAGCTTGGTATATGGAGTGGTGCTTGACTTGCCGAAAAGTCAAGGCCGAACATTAGAGACCCTATGATAATATGTACCCGTTGGACATCCCCGTGTGGAAATGGGAGGAGATCACTATGGATTTCATCATGAAGTTGCCAAGGATGACACATGGGGTTGATTCGATATGGGTTATTGTCGACATATTGACCAAGAGTGCCCACTTAATTCTGATCCAGGAGAGCTCATCTGCCGAGAATTTAGCCGAAATCTATAGTAAGGGGGTAGTAGCACGTCATGGGGTACCCGTTTTTGTTGTTTCCGACCATGATGTCCATTTCACTTCCAGGTTCAAGAGGAAGTTTCATGAGGAGTTGGGTAGCCGATTTCTTTTCTGTATTGCTTACTACCCACAAATTGATGGTGAGATCGAGCATACCATTCAGAATCTAGAGGATATGCTTTAGGCGTGTGTTTTGGATTTTAATGGGAGTTGGGACACTTATCTTCTTTTGGTTGACTTCTCCTACAATGACAAACATCATACCAGCATTAGTATGCCTCCCTTCTAGTTTCTTTATGAGAGGAAATATTGAACCCCGATTTGTTGGGATGAGGTTGGTCAGCGATTGATGGGTAGTATTGAGGTAATTCTCAATACTACGAAGTTGATACAGTAGGTGTGTGGTAAAATGTGGACTGAATAGAGTAGACAAAAGAGTTATGTTTACCATCGTCAATCTGATCTCGAGTTTCAGGTTGGGGATTTTGTGCTTCTGAAGGTGTCAACATGGAAATGTGTCATCCGGTTCTGGAAGCGGGGCAAGTTAGGCCCCAAATATATCGGTCCTTTCAGGGTTATTGCCTGGGTGGGCAAGGTTGCTTATCGGTTGGATCCTAATGAGGAGCTTAGTCAGATCCACAACACCATTCATGTTTCTTAGTTGTCGAAGTATTTAGCTATGATTCCGCAGTGGTACTTTTGGATAAAATTCAAGTTGATGAGTGTCTGAACTATATAGAGTGACCAATTGCCATTATTGATAGAAAGACAAAGACCATGCGCAACAAGGTAATGGATTTGGTCAAAGTGAAATGGAAGCACTGGTAGGGTTCTGAATAGACTTGGGAACCTGAGGAGGAGATGAGAGAGCATTACCCTAAGTTATATGCGTCATCAAATTTCAAGGACAATATCTGATTCAAGTGGGAAAGAGCTGTAACATTCGATTTCTAGGTATGAGTTTTATGCTTCAATATTGTAGATTTTTGGTGGCCACGGCATGGTGAAGGAGGATTACCACGACTTGGCAACATCTTTTGAGTCATGGTTTTTAAAGCATCCACGATGTGGTCATGTATTGGCCACGACGTGGTGACATCTAAGGTTTAAAACCATATATTTCGGGCACTGGGCCCCATTTAAAGAAAGTGATGGCTAGGGTTCCGCCCACCCTCAACCTCCATCACCCCCAAGTGCCTTGAAGCAAACCCTAATCCATTATCCTCTATTTTAAGGCTATTATGGTGTTCTTGTGGTTTTTGAATAAGGAAGAAGGTGTTCTAGTGCAAGGATTCTTCAAGCAAGATGATCTTTATCCATTGGTGCATCTTCTAGACTTATGTAAGTCCACAAGCTCTTATCTTTTTCATGCAATCTTTTAGATAGGTTTGTATGCACATTTACTCATGTCTATGTTAGTTTGAGTGGATGGATCCAATATAGTTGGAAACTTTATTGATCCTTGAGGTCCCAAAAAGGTTAGGTGCTCCAGAGCTGAAGTGTTATGTAGTTTTGAGCTGATGCATGACGTTTTGACCCTATTTCTCTCATTTTAACCTAAGTTGAGTAAAGGACATGCATTGGACATGCATGTACTCAAAGCAAGGATATATATGATACATATGAGTATAAGGAAGCTTTGTGGAAGTTATAAGTGTAACACCCGATTCCTGGTACGTATTTAAAATGAAGTAAGTTCATGTTTTGCTCTAGGACTCGGCAAGTTGGAGGCCCAACTCGTCGAGTAGACTCGATATTGATCGGGAAATTTAATGATCTACTCAACGAGTCGGGAGACCGACTCGACGAGTAGAAGTTGTCTGGATAAAACCCTAATATTTAGGGTTTGCATCTTATTTAAACAGCTTATAACGCCCCAACCCATCCTCCATTATTCCTCCAAACCCAGAGAAAGCCTTAGCTCGAACCATAATCCTTTTTTGAGTGTTCTTTAGCTTTTGGTGACTTTTGTGTGCATTCGAAGTTGGAATAGAAGAAGGAAGCTTGGGAGTTCAAGTGGAAGCTAGTAGATTGTCACACCCCAAAACCGAGAACGGAGGAAACGTTATGGGGCGGAGGACGTCATGTTCAGTATCACAACAATGAAAAGTAGTAAACAAGCAACAACATCATCCATTGCATTAATAATATAATTTTAATACAAGTGTGTTCTGTCAAATTATAATAAACACTAAAGAATAAGTCAAAATGAAAGATGCGTCTTGAACGAGCACCATCTTCCCTGAACCTTGCATCGGTACCTGTCTATGTTTGACCTAAGGATACAAGTTATTTTGAAAGAGAGTATCAACTTTAAAGCTGGTGAGATCATAAGTATTCTAGTGTCTTAATTTGTATGTAAGAATTTGTATGTATATGAATTGTAAGTATTGAAAATGTATGTGAATCGTAAGTATTGAAAATGTATGTAAAACAACTGTAAACGTTTGAAAAACCCTAGAAATCCCTATGATTCCTACTATTATATAAGGGTGTCTTCTACCAAGACCTAACTGCTCCGAATGTAGTCTTCTACCAAGACTTAACTGTTCTAATTGTTTGTTTCTTGTAAAAATGTGTAATTTTCCCAAGTGTAACTATCGTTAACAAAATATAGTTTTTACATTTAATGTTTAAGTGAAAAGATCACTAAATATATGTAAAGGGGAAAATTAATGTAGTACTGTAGTGTAGTGATATAAGAACTACTGCTGTACTAACTACCTTAAACCGGATTTATATTAAGGCATCATGTGATTAATTGTACCATACTATCGACTAGGTAACAAAGACAAATGTAGGTCGTAAAAAGGTATGACGTTTGGCACCCGCAGACCTGCAGGTCCGGCTGTAGCTAGCAGCAAGGTGTAGGATAGTCAATCCATTATAGATCTATACGCAAACTCATGCTCTCCCTCCAAGAGACTCTGGCTACAACTCGGGCCATGACATTGAAGGCATGCTCCGATACAGTGGATCACAATTATGTCAACGTATTTATGTATATGTAATGTACTGAAATGTTCTACGTGTGCTAGCTGTAATGTGTGTTCTCTCTCTATCTAGCATGAATAGTAATGTACTGTAATGTTCTAGCTGTAATGTATGTTCTCTCTATCTAGCAAGTATTGACTCATGAATGAACTGACTCAATGTATAATATCGCGTTCTAGTAATAGTTCTAGTATCTTTCTAAACTACCCATATGGTAGTTTACTAGTAATCTAATGGGTACGTATGGACATGGATGTATACCCTTGCTACCCAAGGGCATTGGATGAACTGGAAGGGCCTCTATGACTATATATGTACATATGAAATATAACTAATATTTAAACGACCTTCGGACGGATACCTGATACTCACCAGACCACATCCAAATCGAGGAAAAGGAAATAAAGCAGATAGCCTTCCTAAGTCCTTTAAACATTTCTTATATAACTATACAAATATAGGAATGCAATTTATAATATAAAAGCATAAAATAAGTTTTGGTAAAATCTTTAAAGACTTTACTCTAGTAACTTGATGTCAGTTTGTAAAATGGTTTGAAAGCAGTATATAAGAACATATATAAGTATAAGGAAAACCTTTGTTTGAAACACTATTGTAACAGAGTTTTGACAAGAAACATTCAGTAAGTAAGACAGTTTGATAAAGAGTTTTAAACAAGTAAAAACGTTTTGGAAAGCTATTTGAAGTAATCGGTTTGGTAAAACAGCTAAAAGTGTAGTAAATGCATTTGAATGTTGCTTATTAATCACATGTGATTGATATAATAATTAGCATAATTCTACTTGTATCCCCCCCCCCCAAATAAAACATTTAAAAATAGTTAAAACATTGATTAAGGGGTATGAACTCACCTGTTGTGGGTGATACGGATGAACTGAAGAGGTAGGACTGCTAGGTGTCAAGTGAAGACTTTAGACACACACAATGGTCCTAATTACATACGAAGACATATGTATATAAACAATTTGTGAGTTATAACACTAATTAAACATGTATAAGCATCCTAATGCGAGGAAAACACTTTGGTCAAGTGCTAGGAGGCTAATGGGTTGCAACAAAGGAGTGCAAGACCTTATACGAAAGTTTATGGTCTAAAGACCATGTGTGTTGGAGTTTACGGCCCAGGGGAGTAAACTCCTGGCCGTAAACTCTCCATCGGGGCTCTAAATGAAGCTCAAAGCTATTACAACTTAAGTTGTGAAGTGCTTCTAGGCTTAAGCAAGTGTTTGGTCTTCTTTTTAACTCCTTTGAGGAGTTCACGGCCCATGAACCAAATCCCATGGGGATTACGGCCGTAATATCCCTTGGATGGGTGTATGTGGTGTTTTCAAGTCCCTAATTTAACTAGGAACTAAACTATGCTAGTGTACAAGGCTTTAGAAGAGTTTATAGCACCATTTGGCACTATTTTTTGGAGTTCACGGCCCTGGAACTTCTTGGGCCGTGAACACCCTACTCTTGGTGTTCTAATGGTGTTTGCTAGCCCTAAACTCATTAGGGTACATGTCCAAATTAGTCTCTTGGCTTAAGGAAGGCTTTTAGGGTGTTTTGGCATCTAAAAAATGGAGTTCACGGCCCAAGAACATCCTTGGCCGTGAACTCAATTTCAACCCTTGATTCTTGATGTTTTGGATGCCTAAACTAGCTATGGGTAGTCTCAAGGTTCATTTCCAAGGTTTGGAGGGACATTGGGCACACTTTGGCCCTTATAAAAGAGTTTACTCTCCAAGTGTTCTTGGGCGGTAAACTCTCAAATCTTGGAGTTTTGATTTGATTTTGATGTTATTAGGCACAATCTAAGCTATATATTATAACTAGATAGGAGTACTCATGATTTGGGATGAAAACCCGAAGATCCTTGAGAGAGAATTTTACTTTTCTCTAGTGGAAATGTACCTAATGAATGAATATGGTTCGGATTTCTATATATAGTCCTAGGATTTTTGGTGGAAAATATTTTATTCCCGGAATGAACTCTAATATCATAGAGTTTTGGAATAACAGTGTCGCACAAAACCTTAGTGCATCCACTCTCCTAATATCTCCTTAAGTGCAAATCCTGAAATACTCAAACTTATACCCAAAGTCTGGAATTTCACTGTAACTGTTCTAACTTCTATTGACTTCATATGGTTTGTTCAGAATGGAAATTTGGGGTTGTCACATAGATCTAGAGGTTTTGCTTCATTATCAGTTTATTCAAAGCTTGAACCTTGACCATCTATCTCCTAGATCTTGTTTTGGGGCTATTTCTACCCTTTTTATGAGTTGTGAAGTTATAATCGGATTTTGTGAGTATGTTTGGGGTTACACTTTAGATATGGAGCCATTGAGGGTTTTCATGGCATAAATGTGTCAAATTTATGGCAATGGGAGACCCATGCTTCTTATATACATCTTTTTAAGGCTTTTTGTCAAGATTGGAACTTTACGTATTAAATGGATCCTAGGAGGTTAGATCTACGGTTTTGATGCATTAAGACCCATTATAATCGACTATATAGTTTTGGACAAAGACGAAATCAGCGAGTCGGATCGCATTTTCCCCCAAATTTCTTCTGGAAATGGTCTTTGGTTGAGTGGAAGGAACACTCATCCTGTCAGGGGTATGTTATGGACTTGAAGATCAAAGGACTCGACAAGTTCAAGAAGGAACTCGACAAGATCAAGGCAATGTCCCAACCACATGAAGACGTACTCGATGAGTTCAAGGATGAACTCGACGAGTCATGGACTGAACATCTTCATATGGATGAAGATGAACTCGACGGGTTCAAGGACGAACTCGGTGAGTCGGTTGAAGATAGTTCGATGTGTTCTTGAAGGTGAACTCGTTAAGCACTTGCTAGACTCAATGAGTAGGGAGGGGTTGGTAACCTTTTGTGGACATGGGAACTCGGAGAGTTGGTGGACCAACTCTGCGAGTCGAGTCAACTAGATGTTGACTTTGACCAAGGTTTGACCTTGAATTTGACTTGGACTTAAGTAACCCTTGTAAGGGTTATGAGTATGAATTGATAACTTAGAAAATTTTGTGTGTAGGGATTGAGGAGTCAAGGAGAGTTGATCTTCATACCGAGGACAGTGTAGACACTACTTGACATTGAGGTGAGTTACCTTCCATTAAAAGTGGGTCTAAGGCACCAAGGCCGACCCACTACTAGTTTATTAAGGTTGATGTAGCACCTGGTTCCTGGTACGTAAAATTTGTCTAAGTATTTTACAATTTTAGCCTTGGACTCGGCGAGTTAGAGGACCGACTCGCCGAGTAGAGACGGGATCCAGAGCATGTTTAAGTTGGCGACTCGGCGAGTCCATATTCCGGACTCGGCGAGTCTCCGCTGTCTGATGAAACCCTAATTTCAAGGGTTTGCACCCTATTTAAACCCCTTTTTCCGCCCCCAAGCTCGCCCCCATTCATCCTCAGAGCTCTATACTTCGTTCAATCCTTGTTCCTTGTGAGTTTGAAGCATTTAGTGTGTTTTCTTGAAGATTTGGAGTGGGAAGGAGAGTAGATCAAGAAGAAGAGGGGGAGGCCAGGCATCTTTGAGCTATCTCAGTGTTTTCCTTAAAGTATAACTCGATTTCCCCTCTATTTTCATGCTTATAGTCCCCTTTAGCTCCATGGAAGTCCTTCTTGAGCCTTTCCCCAAGCTTGTTTGTGCCTTGTGGGTTGTAATAAGTTGTTAGCCTCTAGATCCAGGTGAGATTGAGCTCCAGGAGCTTAGATCTACTGTCTTTATGGAGCCACATTGCATGAAAGCCCTAGATCTACTCTTTTGGTGCATTTTGAGCCCTAAAACCTTTATTGGTGATTATGGACACGTAAAATTGGAAACTTTACGTGTTATTCATGCCCTAGAAACCCAGATCTATGAGTGGCATGAGCTGGATCCAAGCAAAATCGCGTGTATAGTTTTTGCATGTGGCCGACTCGGCGAGTCGTTCATCTGACTCGGCGAGTCGAGTCGCGAGTCCCCGAGTTTTCCCCTTTTCATTATGCCGAGTAGAGTGGTGATTCATTTTACCCTGAAGTTGATTAGCAGTATTTGACTGAGTGTTTTGTGGGAATTATAGCCGGAGGATTTCCGGGGCAGCAGCTGCAGAGGACAGTCAGTTCCCACACAGATCAGCAGCGACTTTGAGGTGAGTTACCTTCCAGTAGCGGTGGGTCTAAGGCCACAATGCCGGCCCACCAATAGGAGACATATGATAGATGATTGTCTCTGTGATATCATCTAGGTTTGCTGCTACCTTATATGTTATATGCTAGCATGATATGTTATATGTGATAGTAGCAGAGTTCGGTTGTTAGGATCGAAGGGTAGTCAGACACCCCAGATACGTCTGGCAGTATGAGATGTTATGTTATTATGCCAGCATGATCTGTTATATGAGTTAGAGGTAGTAGGAGGGGAGCAGTCCCCGGGTTCGGTTGTTAGGACCGAAGGGTAGTTCAGACACCCCAGATATGTCTGATAATATGTTATGTTATGATATGTGATAATAGTAGTAGCAGGGGGTGCCATAGTCCCCGAGGTTCGGTCGTTAGGACCGAAGGGTAGTCAGCACCCCAGAATGGCTTAACATGGGTAGTCAGCACCCCAGAATGACTTGACACGGGTAGGACGGCACCCCAGAATGGCCGCATGGGTAGGTCGGCACCCCAGAAAGGCCGTATCGGGTAGCTCGGGCACCCTAGAAATGCCTGGCAGTATGTATGTTATGTGATTGTATGGTATGTGGTACGATGGGGGAACTCACTAAGCTTCGTGCTTACGGTTTTCAGTTTTGGTTTCAGGTACCTCTTCTTCGAAGGGGAAGGAGCTGGCGTGGTAGCGGCACATCACATACACGCCTTGTATTCCACACTATGAGATCTTCCTGGGGAATTGTACTCTGACATTGTTATGATTTATAAAATGATTTCCAGACACGCAAGATCTTTTATGAAATGATATGATCAATGAATGTTTTAATTCTAATGCTTTGCAAAGTGTATGTTTTAAAAATGAAAATTTTGGCTCGTATTTTTGGGATGTTACAGTAGAGATGATTGTCTTTGTGATAATTGTCTGGTTTGATATTACTTGATGTGTTTTATGTGCCAGTATGATATGTTCTATGTGGTAGTGGTAGTAGGAGGGGAATATTCCCTCGATTCGGTCGTTAGGACCGAAGGGTAGGTCGGACACCCCATACATGTCTAACAGCATGATTATGATATGTTATTATGTGATAGTAGTATGGGGTGAAATAGTCCCCGTGACCGGGTGAGATCGACTGGAGGGTAGGCAGGCACCCCCAAATGGCCTGACATGGGTAGGTCAGCACCCTAGAATGGCTTAACATGGGTAGGTTAGCACCCCATAATGGCTTGACATGGGTAGGGCGGGCACCCCAGAATTGCCCGACAGTATGTATGTTGAATGATATGTGGTATGATGGGGGGACTCACTAAGCTTTGTGCTTATGGTTTTCAGTTTTGATTTTAGGTACCTCTTCATCTAAGAGGAAGGAGCCGGCAGGGTAGCAACGCATCGCACACACATGATTCCGCATTGAGAACCCTGGGATTGTACTTTGACACTATACTATTAGACATGAAGGTTTTTTTGAAAACATGTAACTATGGTTTTTGGGGTTTGATGTGATATGAGTAATGTTTTACTCGTACAATTTTACAAGTAATCTAATTAAAAACAAAAAAAAAATTCGGTCTTGATTTTTGGGATTTTAAAAGTTGGTATCAGAGCCTTGGTTTGAGGGATTTTGGCACACCTTTGAGGGTGTCTAGACTCAAATCGAGGGCTTGAAGGATTTCTACAAGGAAAATAGTTTTCCAAAATTTAAAATTAAGGAGTTTTGAGAAAGAACAATGTGTGTGATGCGTGCGACCAGTCGAGCTCGAGTAAGTTTTCCCCAAGATACCCATACATGATATTTTATATTATATGATATGATTATTAGAGCTACATGCTAGACTAGGGCTAAGGATCTAGGGAGGATGCCTTGTATGCCTGTTATGTGATTATGACAACTGCATGCTAGATTAGGGCTAAGGATCTAGGAAGGATGCCTTACATGCTTGTTGTATGAGTTTATTGCGGTATATGCCAGGACTGGTTAGTTAGCAGTATAGTAGCCTGATTAGGTTATGCTTGGTGATGGTTACTCAATGCACGAATGCTGCTTGCTTTGTGCTTATAGGGGTTCCCGCTAGCTTTAAGTAACTAGTAAGCGAATATGTAATAGTACTTGCATGCTAGATAGGGAAAGATGGTAGGGACTCCTTGTGCAGCTCATGGCGGAGAGTAGGTCCAAGAGTGCCCTAGGACAAGCCTAGGACAATATTAGTTTGGAATGAAATATTAGTAGAAGGGACTTGGTGAAGTCGAAGCAATCCTTGAGGAAAGTAGGGATAGATGTGGAAGGTAGTATGGGCCCGTACTACTGGAAGCAGAGGACCCATACTCAAATCAAGGATGGCTAAGATAGAACCAGGAAACTTGGAGAATGTGTGAGACCTCTCGAGAGTATGTATGACCTTGACGTTTATGTGTTTGTTTTACTATGGTGATTACGTGACATGGAGTTGGAGGTTCAGGGTCTGGATTAGGATTGGGATCAGGCTCGGGTGTGGGATCCGAGCAGGTTGATGACGGGCTATGTGAGTTCATCGCGTTTGAGATCACGCGAGGTATCCTTGAGGCGACCCCGGTCATTTTCAAGTTGATCAAGGAGGGGATTGTTGAGCTGATGGAGGATCGCCTTTGGACATTCAGGAGTGACTTGGTGTCCAGCCAGTCGAGTACACACACACTGTCCTTCAAGGACTTCATGGGGAGTGGTGCGCCATACTTTCATGGGGAGAAGGACCCCATTGCTGCCAGGAGATGGATCGCATACATCGAGTCTGCGTAGTTGACGAGCTTTTGCTCGGAGGGGTCGAAGGTGCGCTTTGTTGCAGGATGTTTGAGAGACAGAGCTAGGGATTGGTGGGAGTTGGTTGGTGACTCGCTGGGAGCCCTAGCCATCGAGGCCATGACTTGGTCGGATTTTGCGACCAGGTTCAGGGCTGAGTTTGTGCCAGCTATGGAGCTTCAGCATCTGGCCAGGGAGTTTCTTGATATGATACAGACTACGAAGACAGTGGCGGAGATCACCGCCAAGTTCCGAGAGTGGGCTTTGTTGGTACCACAGTATGAAGGGGATGAGGAGATGTGGAAGACCCGCTATCATGACATGTTTAGGGCTGACATTCGAGAGCATGTCAGCTACTCAGCGTGCCCGACCCTGGAGTCCATGATTGCCAAGGCGAGGGAGAGGGGGATTGATTTGGAGCACCTCAGGAAGAGGAAGGCAGAGGTAGAGCAGGTTACTGGGGCGTTGGGGAAGAAACCCAAGGGATCCGACACCAGGTCGAAGGGCCAATCATGCCAAAGACGCTGTAGGAAATGTGGCAGGCTGCATGAGGGAGCTTGTAGAGCAGGATCATCAGGTTGCTACTAGTGTGGCAAGATGGGACATTTTGGCAGGGATTGTACCGAACTTGCCCCCACTGTTCAGACATCTAACCTGATTTGCTTTCATTGCAATTAGAGGGGCCATAAAAAAGGCCAACTGCCCTAAATTGATAGCAACAGCAGCGCCAATAGTGGCGCCGACTCCAGCGACTGCACGGGTTACGTATGGCCGAAAGGTCAAGTCAGAGGATCCACTGGTGAGGAGCCGAGCTTTTCAGTTGATAGTCGAGGAGGCACACGCCACACCCGGTGTGGTGACGGGTATGGTTTATTCTCTCGAACTTTTATTATATGTCGCTTGTGATATTGATGTATTATGTTATATATTTTATTTAGGATCGTTCCATGTGAACGGTATCCCAATTCAGGTGTTGTTTGATTCGGGTATCCCTGAGTCTTCGGGCATGTTAGATTACCCTCTAGAGGTCGAGATTGCAGACAACCGATCAATGCGAGCGTCAGAGGTTTTCTGGGATTGTGTTTTGAGACTGTTCGAGGAGCGCTACTTGGTAGACTTGGTTCCCATACCGTTGCGGGGGAACAAGCTTATTATAGGCATGGATTGGTTGAGCCTCAATAGGGCGGTGATCGAATGCGTGCATCAGTTGGTCCAAATCAGGACCCCCAGTGGGGGAGAGCCGGTGATTCAGGGTGAGAGGCCACAACATGGACCAACTTTATGTACAACAGCAAGAGCTAGATGCTACCTCCAGCAAGGGTGTGCAGGGTATGTTGCGTATGTCTTGGATACCCGGGAGACAGGCGAGGCGACGGTGAATGGCATGACGGTGGTATGAGAGTGCGCAGATATATTTCCAGAGGAGCTGCCTGTAATACCTCCGGAGAGGCAGGTAGAGTTTAGGATCGAGCTAGTCCCTGGTGCGGCTCCAATAGCTAAGGCACCGTATCGGCTGTCTCCTCCTGAGATGTAGGAGTTGTCTACACAGCTGCATGAGCTGTTAGACAAAGGATTCATTAGACCGAGCAGTTCACCCTGGGGAGCCCTAATACTATTTGTGAAGAAGAAGGACGGGTCGCATTGGATGTGTATAGATTACCGGGAGCTAAATAAGTTAACGTGAAGAACCGTTACCCACTCCCGAGGATTGATGATCTCTTTGACAAGCTTCAGGGAGCATCTTGGTTCTCCAAGATTGATCTGCGTTCAAGTTACCATTAGATGAGGGTCGGAGAGGAGGATGTGCAGAAGACTGCCTTTCAGACGCAATATGGTCACTATGAGTTCGTGGTGATGCCTTTCGGGCTCACCAATGCTCCTGCCGCATTCATGGATCTCATGAACAGCATGTGAAAACCAATGTTGGATAGGTTTGTGATAGTTTTCATTGATGACATCTTGGTTTATTCCAAGACGCATGAGCAGCAAGAGGAGCACTTGTGAAAGGTGTTGGATACTCTGAGGAGGGAGAGCTTGTATGCCAAGTTCTCCAAGTGCAAGTTATGGTTGCCCGAGGTGCAGTTTCTTGGGCACCTTGTCAACCAGAATGGGATTTTGGTCTACCTAGCAACGGTGAAAGTCGTGATGAGGTGGGAGGTTCCTAGGTCTTCATCTGAGATTCAGATCTTCCTGGGATTGGCAGGTTACTATCGTAGATTCATTCAGGACTTCTCCAAGATAGTCGTGCCTTTGACCCAGTTGACAAGGAAAGTCGTGGTCTTTCGCTGGGGAACTGAGCAGCATGCTGCATTTGAGACGCTGAGATAGAGATTGTGCGAGGTGCCAATCTTAACCCTGCTAGAAGGCGTGGATGATTTTGTGGTGTATTGCGATGTGTCCATCTCGGGTTTTGGCACGATATTGATGTAGAGGGGCCATGTTATCGCCTACGCTTCCAGGCAGATGAAGCCTCATGAGGCAAACTATCTGACGCATGACTTGGAGTTGGGGGCAGTTGTTTTTGTTGGATTAGTGTCTAAGTCCATAACTATTTTGGTATGTACTTGACCCGATGGTGCATGGTCCTTTTGGGTTGCCTTCACCAAAGCAACTTGATAGGATGAATTATGGAGAGAAAGGATTAAATATGATTTATTAATATATTATGGGAATAATATATTAAATGAGAAATCATATTGTTTAATTAATATTAGTCAAGAATTAATAAGAATTAAGTTTGTGACTAAAAGAGATTAATTAAACTTAAGGGACAGGAATTTAAATTATAAGATAATTGCAATTTGGGCTATGGATTGCCTTATATTAAGGAGTGGACGAATTCTGTGGGGAAACCCATTAGAAATCGTCCAAGGCCTTAAAGGAAAGGAGTCCATGGGTTGCTTAGGGCTTAAGCATCCAAATTAGGGTTTCCTTGTTAGATAACCCTAATAGCCTCACTATATATAGAGTCCTTATGCCTCAAAAACGTGGACAAGCTTCTTTCTAGGGTTTCCACATGTTTTTGGGCAACCTCTTTCTCTTCTCTTCTTCATCCTCTTGCTCTTGGTGTTTGTGAACCATTAGAGGAGTGACATTTGTGACTCTAAGCTTTCTAAAGTCATTACAAGGAGGAATTGTGATTGTTATTGCTACATAACAATCAAGGTAATATCTTAAACCCATTCTTATGCTAATATGATTACTTGTATGCTAGAATTAGGGTTTATAGTCTTGGATAACTTGCATGTACAATACAGAAACCTAGATCCAAGCATTAGGGTTTGTATGAGCACATAGGATGTTCTTAAGACCAAAACCCATCAGTGGTATCAGAGCCTTGATTCGTTTCTATTGTATTGATGCCTTGTGTGTTGAAAAAATTCGATTTTTGTGGTTCTGCATGAAGGACTCGGCGAGTCCCACTGTGGACTCAGCAAGTTGCCCCCTACTCAGCGAGTCCATGGGGGTACTTGCCTTTATCATATTAGATCAATATAAATCCGATTTTATGATATATATATATATATATATATATATATATATATATATATATATGAGTATATTCTTGATCTAATTGAAGATATATATCAATTAATAAAATATTTATTACCTTATGTGATAATTGATTAATTATGTGATTAAATATTAATTTATATTATTTGTTATTTTATCCCCTAGTGTTTTGAAAGGTTTCAAAACTTGCCCTCAAGTTTTGGAATATAAATTTTTGATTAAAAGTTTAATTTTGATGTATATTTAAATTCTAAACCTAAATGTTTTGAAATGTTTCAAAACTTGCCCTCAAGTTTTGGAATTTAAAAGTTGATTAAAAGGTTTAATTTAGGAATGTTAAATTCTAAAACCCTAGTCATGTTTTGAAAAGATTCAAATCACACCCTTATGGTTTTATTAATTAATTAAGGTGTATAATTAAAAGAGGTTTAATAAATCCATAAAGTTTTTGTTTACAATTTGATTGAATTAAAAGTATAATTTTTAAATTTGACCACCTAGTATTTTAAAAGTGTAAAATACACCCTATACTATATATAACATTAAAAGTCTAACGTTATATATATGTATGAGTAAAAGTCAGTCTTACCGTTAGTAGGCCTCATTCACGAAGCTGGTCTATAAGGGGTGTTTAAGGAAATTGTCTATAACATGGCGATTGAATGGGTATCCACTCTTACCCACCGCACTCTTGACTAGTGGAGGGTCGTTAGCCGAACGGGTAGGATAGGACAAAAACCTTCCATTATAAGTATAATAAAGTATAAAAGTAACTAAATATTTTCATAAAACTCCCAATGTTAGTTACTTAGGCAAAAGTGAATTGATGCAATTCCATGAAATTACACTTTGTGCCCTTGCGAAGACGTTAGTGGAGCGTGTGTGGTTAACCGGCACACTAAATGGTTCTAAGCAAAGGTAGCAAAGGGTGACTCAATGCTTGTCATAGTTCGGTGGAACGTGTGTGGTTTACCGGCACATCGAATAGATGACTGTAACATGTGGAGGCACCATGTAAGTTTGCATGGTTATTCACACCCGCTTTGTGATCCTCGACATCCCAGTCACAAACAAGAGGGGCATATCAAGATTTAAACATGCCATTGAAATCTTTAATGAATCTCAAAGGATCTAGGAGTTTTCATAAATTTAAAACTTAAATTTCTTTTTCATTTTTCGTGGTGGAAATTAGTGAGTCGTCATTCCCTTACCTTCAAATATTCTGCAACTAGATTACGACATCCCTTTTCTAGGTTGTAGCATATTGTGTTTGGTCCTAGCCTTGGTATCTCATTTGGGTGATTTACTAAGGACTCAATCAATCAACTAACTTGAATTCGTTTTCTCCTGTTTTGTAGATGTCAAAGTTCAACAACTATGGTCTTCCCAAATCCCGTGGAACAAGCTTTCCACATGAAGATGATATTCCACGATTCGATCGAGGAACAAGAGATCATGCTTCACTTCCTCCTCCTCCTCCTCCAATTATTCTCCCTAACCCACAAGTTCGAAGGCTTGAAAAGTTCAAGCTCACTCAAGCCCTTTTGGCAAGTAAACATAAAGAAGGAAAGTCAGTGTGTGCACACGTCCTAGGGATGAAGTCACACATTGATAGGTAAAGAATGTTGGGATCCGTTGTCTATGAAGAGTTGGTTGTTGACTGGGTTCTTCAGTCACTTCCTAACTCATATAGTGAGTTCGTAAGAGAGTACTATATGATGAACTGCGACGTGAACCTTATAGATATCACCTATATGCTTATTGCTGCTGAATCAGCAATGGTTTGGCGCAAAAGAAAAGCAAATTTGATTAGTGAATCTACCTTCAAGACCTCTATGGACATAGACAATGGCAACGAAAGACATGTTATGATCGAAAAATTTGATCATAAGAGAAAGGCAATGTCTGAACTAGTTTTGTGTCCTGTTCCAAGAGAGTCAATTTGCTTTTATTGCCAAGAGAATGGGCATTGGAGACGAAGCTGCCCTATTTAACTAAGAAATCTAATAGATGGGAGAGTCAAAACGTATGGCTTTGCTTTAGGTAAAATCCATTGACTAACTCTTTTAAGCTTCTATTGTAGATTCTTAATACATAATGTGATAGGATTACAATTGATGTTTTGTAGGATCGAAGAAAAGAAAGGAAGCTTAAGGGAAGAAGTGAGCAGAATCTAACTGCGAAGGAATGGGTTTTCATCGCATTATTTGAAGATTAGATTCTTGAGCTGCGACTTAGAGTTAGAATTAGATTGCTAAGAAAGATGTATTAGCATAGTTTTTCAATGAATTGCGTTGTGAGGACAAATTTTTCCGCAATAAAAGTAAATTTTGATTTTATATTACTTATTTATCCTTGCAATGGCATGTAAGAAAAATTGATGTAAGAATGTTTCTTATCTTAGCAATAATGGATTTGATTATGTTGTTAGTGGAAATGTCGAGAATTTACCAAATAGGGAGAGTTTCTCATCGCCCAAGTTTCAATTGGACAGAAACTTGGAATCATCCAACTTGGTTGCACGATGAATGAGAAATTTCATATTTGAAAATTAGACTAATCCATTGACAAAGTGTCAAGTGAAGGACTAAGAGATCGAGTACACAAAGTTGAGTGTTGGTCAAGTCCACCACAAGAGTAACAAAGACACTCGTCATGATTTACTAAAGGTTTAGTAAATATGATTATACTTATAAGATTAAGTGTAATTCTGAATTGATTGAAAAAGGTTTAAATCAATAGCAGAACGAATAAGAAGAATCAAGTAGGCAGAAAGATAAAAGTTTCTCCATTCTAAGAAGAAGGGAGAGTACCTTTTATGCTTTATGATAAGTCTTAATGATTAAGAACCATATCTCAATTGATTCTCTAAGTGAGTCTTAGTACAATTGCATGTCTAAGAAGAGGAATAAAGAATTGAAGAAATGGTTAAATCAAGAAGTCAATCATACTCCATTCCAAAACAAGTCTTAGAGTTAAGATTGTGATATTGAGTGATAAGTATTAAGAAGGTTTATGACATTCATCAAATGTGGAAAGTTGTGACGTCTTGGATAAGACAAAGACCAACTAGGACCAATTTATGAAGTGTTTTGATAAAAACTACACTAACTCTTGAATATCTGTTTGTCAAGAAATGTTTATTGACAAGAGAATCTTATATGTCAAGGAGTTAGTGGGAGTCTTAATGGTCTTGAAAGGTTTCAAGAACAAATCAAAATAAACCTTATCGTTCATCACTAGCACACGAGTTGAGGTTTACAACCTATCGTGTTGACACTATTTTGTTTCCATGCCATTCCAATTGAGTTAATTATGCATGTGAGTTCTATGAGTTCTCATTTGAATGTATAAAAGGCAAGGACCTTGATCAATGGAAAGTACATTGATAGAAAAGGGTGAGCTGCTTAACTACTTGGAAGACATGGTGGGCAGCTATGTTACCATAAGGCAAGAAGTCAAGATTAAGAAAATTCGGTCCATATGAGTTTGAATTTGTCGTGAACTTTGGTTTTGATAAATTCACATGGATAAGAACACATACACCATTAAAATCTAAGTGTCATAAGATTCCCTCCTTCATGAAAATGACTGTGAGGAAATGCCTTCACTAAGAAAGATTTTAAAAGGATAGTGATTGTGAAAAATTGTATTCTCGAATTCGATTATGGTTACGGTATCCCTTTCCATGATTCGAATTGTGAGACTTGGCAATTAGTCTAAAATTGTGAGCTATCTAAGGCAAAGGTGAATAAGTTTAAGAAGCTTAGATAAAGGATTATCAAAGCATTAGGTATTAGAAACATGAACTTAAGAAATTCAATAAGTATTGATTTTCTAGAAGTTATGCTAGTTTCTGAATACATGTCAAAGCTAGTGGGAGCATAAGTGTTATGTTTATAATAATCATCATGATAGTGGGAGCATCAATGTTATGATTGTATGATTATTATGGAAGGTATTGCAAGTTAGCAATATTAATTATAGAAAAACAAAAGTCATACTTTGCAAAGTTGTAAAGGTTGAATAGTTGTTTTGCTATAATTAAGGGAGAGAATATTATGCTTCATTTCAAATTTAAAGGTTTAGGTTGTGGAATGTTAATAAATTTAGTCAAGGAAACATAGTGTGTTCTCAAATTTCGATTATGATTACGGCATTCCTCTTCATAGTTCGAATTTTAAGAACATAACACATAAAATATTATGGCAGAAGATTGATAAAGTATCAAATCTTTATGTAAGACGTTATGCATCATGTCCCATACGCTTCGGGTATAGGATCGATTGCAAATGCTATAATATTTTACCATTCTAAAATTTTCCAAATGTCTGGCGCATTTAGAGGGAAAAGGACAAGAATCGGTTTTGACTAAGATAATTAAACAACTATCAAAGGACAATCCAAAGTTCGCCGGGGATTGGTTGCTTGTGAGTAGTTGGAAGCATAGTATTGGATGAAACATATTGACATTATTATGAATAGATAAGATTCTATTGAGAATGAGTTGTCATATGGCAAATATGGAAAGGTTTCCATATTGGGAGTTAGATATTAAGGGTCTATGTCTAGATTAGAAATTTTATGCAAAAGGATGTTCAAAGGAATGTACTTTGAGTGAGAGACATCATATCTAAGGAATTGTATTGTAACAATCTCCGAAAGAGGACTTTGTAATGTCATTGGCAATAGTCTTTGTGACTTTTTGTGCTATGACATTACGAAAAGGATCACTGCATAAAATGTTAGAATCTAACATATTCTATAAGTTGCAAGAATTTGACATTCTTTCACTTATGAAAAAGGATTTGGAGTTGTGAAATGAGTATGATTGGAAATGTGTTCAATTGATCTATTTCACAAAGTAAGAACCATAGGTAAACATTGTGTGCATGATAAGAGCATGGGACAAGTGTAATAATTCAAGTAACAAGTTGATTACCCGAAACAACAAATAATGAGTAATCGATATGGTGATAAATAAAAGGTGTTTTATTTATGCTCAAAGGTTTGAGGCCATATGGGATTAGTATTATTCTTGTGTTTCACTTTGCATGTTTTGACTTCCTAAATAATTTAATTGGTTGAGAACAGTCAAATTATTCGAACGGGCCACAGTCGTTCATATGTTGGAAGTAGGTATGAATAAAGACTGTCGTGAATTGGTGTGTGGATTGTCTAAAAGGTATTAGACATAAGCAAATGTTTGCTGCAACGTTCATGAGTGCTTATGAATATGATTTGAGCATTGGATTAAACCCACGCTCACTTGGATCACTTCATGGATTGTTATCACGAGTGATTGGTGAGACGATAATATCTTATATTCTTGAAACCGAGATGTGTGAGTTGTATCTTGCAAATCGGTTGCACATTGATAATATGTAAACGCACCAGTAACTTGGTGTTATACAACATATTGTTGTGTGTGATTCAGTGAGTAAGTGCAAGCGAGCATTGAATCAAAGTTTATCCGTTCCTTTTATTCAAAGTAGAATAAAAGCAATATCTTTGGGCCCCTCGATGATTTAGTGATGACAAACGTAAATGCTCATCCGGGCTAGGGCTAATTTGATTTGTTCAATTAGTCAGTCATCATAAATTGGAATTCGAGAGATAGTAGAGAGAGAATGATTAGAAATCATGTCTCATATGATATCTAGAATGGAGGAATATATGATCCCTTATCTAAATAACATGCGTATCTGATAGGATCAGAGTTGACAGCGGCTTTAGAAAGCTACCATTCCAGATCAGGATCTGAAGTCATACGTATAATAGTTGTTAGACTTATCCAAGTGGGAGACTGTTGGAATAGTGTCTAAGTCCATAACTATTTTTGTATGTACTTGACCCGATGGTGCATGGTCCTTTTGGGTTGCCTTCACCAAAGCAACTTGATAGGATGAATTATGGAGAGAAAGGATTAAATATGATTTATTAATATATTATGGGAATAATATATTAGAGAAATCATATTGTTTAATTAATATTAGTCAAGAATTAATAAGAATTAAGTTTGTGACTAAAAGAGATTAATTAAACTTAAGGGACTGGAATTGTAATGATAAGATAATTGCAATTTGGGCTATGGATTTCCTTATATTAAGGAGTGGACGAATTCTATGGGGAAACCCATTAGAAATCGTCCAAGGCCTTTAAGGAAAGGAGTCCATGGGCTGCTTAGGGCTTAAGCATCCAAATTAGGGTTTCCTTATTAGATAACCCTAATAGCCTCACTATATATAGAGTCCTTATGCCTCAAAAACGTGTACAAGCTTCTTTCTAGGGTTTCCACATGTTTTTGGGCAGCCTCCTTCTCTTCTCTTCTTCATCCTCTTGCTCTTGGTGTTTGTGAACCATTAGAGGAGTGACATTTGTGACTCTAAGCTTTCTAAAGTCATTACAAGGAGGAATTGTGATTGTTATTGCTACATAACAATCAAGCTAATATCTTAAACCCATTCTTATGCTAACATGATTACTTGTATGCTAGAATTAGGGTTTATAGTCTTGGATAACTTGCATGTACAATAGAGAAACCTAGATCCAATCATTAGGGTTTGTATGAGCACATAGGATGTTCTTAAGACCAAAACCCATCAGTTTTCGCCCTCAAGATTTGGTGTCATTACTTCTATGGGGTCCACTATACTATTTAAACGGACCATAAGAGTTTGAGGTACCTCATGGATCAGCCAAATCTGAATATGAGGTAGCGTCGATGGCTAGATGTGGTGAAGGATTACGATATTGAGATTCTCTACCACCTAGGGAAGGCCAATGTTGTGGCCAATGCGCTTAGCCACAAGGCAGCGCTGATCTGAAATATTTGCATGAGGATGACCGTGGTGACTCCGCTGTTGGAGCGGATTCGCGAGGCCCAACAGGAGGCCATGAAGGAGGAACATCGTAAGAGTGAGCGTATTGTAGGTCAGGTTTCCTCCTTCGATTATGACAGTCATGGATTGTTGACTCTACACTGTAGGGTGTGGGTCCTATATCACGGAGCTGTGTGCCAAGTATTGACGGAGGAGGGGCACAAATCCAGGTTTTCTATCCATCCCGGGGCGACGAAGATGTACAGGGATCTTCTTCTTGATTATTGGTGGCCGTGCATGAATAAGGATGTAGCTTGGTATGTTGAGAGATGTCTGACCTGCAGGAAGGTCAAGGCCGAGCATCAGAGGCCTCACGGCAAGACCCAGCCGTTGGATATCCCGATGTGGAAGTGGGAAGATATTACTATGGATTTCATCACAAAGCTTCCTAGGACCGCGTGAGGAGTAGATTCGATTTGGGTCATCGTGGATCGATTGACCAAGAGCACCCATTTCATTCCGATTCAGGAGAGCATTTCGGCCGAGAAGTTGGCCGATATCTATATTTGGGAGATAGTGGCTCGGCATGAACTGCCGGTTTTGGTGATTTCCGACAGAGATGTGTGGTTCACTTCCAGATTCTAGAAGAAGTTTCACGATGATTTGGGTAATCGTCTACACCTTAGCACTGCTTTTCACCCGCAGACGGATGATGTAAGTCCCTAATCTGCCTGTGCATCAATCAGATCTGTTTGATGGTGCGGAATCCTAATCAAACGGATGATGTCAAATCAAATAGAAGAGAAGGAGAAGAAGAAGAATATGAATCTCTGTATGAATTGATTAGAATTAAAGTTCCAGATACAAAAGATTCACACACACAAAATGCTCTCTAGTTTCTCTCTTCTCTTGTTCATCAATCTCTACTCCTCACCCTAACACCTATATATATACAAGGGGAACATGGGCTTGGTGGACATGGGTCGTAAATGGGTTTACGGCCATAAGGTGTTTACGGCCGTAAACTCGACCGTAAACATGGCCGTAAACTCCAAAAATATTAAAGAAAAATATAATTGCCCAGAAAAGCAAAGTATAAACCATATTTTGACCCAAAAATCTCCCCCTTGATTTATAGGTTTCTTTTCTTAATGATCCAACAAGCTCCCCCTAAAAAGTAGCTGGCTCTTCTTGTTAATCTTCAGTTGGAGATTGGCTTCAGCGTTTATCTTCGACGACTTCACAACTTCAAGATGTACTTGATGAATCTTTAATAAATGACTTCATCTTGAGTAGTTGGGCTTTTCTTCAGAATTTGACATTGAACGCACATTGGTTGAGGAGGCTTCTTATACTGATTCTTGAAAGATGGCGCTTTCAGCTTGAGAATCTTCAGAGAGAACATCAGAGAGAACAAATCTTCTGGATCACTTCAGCAGGTTTAAGATAGCAGCAGACTGATTGAGAATGCTTCAATGTAATCCGTCACATAATCTGCAATTTCAGCTTCACCTTGCTTCTGGGGTTGAAAGATTGAATTTGAAAGAATAATCTTCATTTCGTGCTCCATCGAATGAGAATTCTTCGATGCTCACGGACGAGGCTTTGGCTCAGAAATCTTCAACACAAACTCCATGAATTTCATCTTCACCTAAAATCACTTTTCAAGACAAAACAAAACTAAACAGAAAACTTAGCACACAAATTAAAACAGAAGCAAAAATATATATATATATATATATATATATATATATATATATATATATATATATTGGATTTTTAATTTTTCTGAACAAGAAACAAAACAGAAATAACACTATTTTTGGATTTTTAATTTTTCTGATTTTTCTTTGATTTTTGAATTTTTCTGATTTTTTTTATTTTCACTGTTTTTTTAATTTTTAATTCTCCCCTAATATTTAAATTAGAAGAAACTATGACAAATTTAACAAAAATAAAAATGATATCTAACTTTAAGAGTGATTTGGGATCAAAGTTGTTGGACAACCTTATTCCACTTGTCGATACCCTTATCTTTACATCTTCGTCTGATTGATCGCCAATATTGTGGTCCACTTAAACACGAAACATTTGTGACAAGATTTAGACAATTTACCAATGACATGATACATGCATATATCTAATTATAACTTTATTATCATGATTGGCCCTAATTCTTAAATAAATTTTTCTTAAGACCATTTAACTGACTACAACCAGGGATATTGTTGTCCACCTAAATCGAGCAGTGAGATCTACAGACAATCTGTATGTGTTCAATTTTACGTGTACTAGAACATGTTTCCCGCTTCCTGATATGCCCCAGCCATCAAGAACTTCCAGAGTACTCCTTACACCGGGTGAGTACACAACCATTCAGAGAGAGGATAGATTCAGAATTCTATTACTTATTGTTTCAGAGGGGTTGAGAAGTAGAAGGTTGCATATGTTGTGTACCAGGTCGGATTAGAGGTCACGCAAAGGAGACAACATATGGCTAACAGATAAGAGGAATTTCATATATATATATATATATATATATATATATATATATATATATATATATATATATATATATATATATATATATATATATATAACATGCAGAGAAATAGAGTTGCATATGTTGTGTACCAGGTCGGGTTGGAAGTCACGCAAAGGAGACAACATTTGACTAACAGACAGAAAGAAAGAAAATGATATTCTACAGACCTAATTTATCGGAATTTACTAGTCACCCCATCCAACCGGAATTAAGGACAGAATCCGCACATCGAGGAAAAGTGAATCCACAGTTCTAGATACGGGTTATTTAATGTGACCGATAGATTCCCATGTATATCTCCCTGCTCAACCTATCCGAGCGTCGTGAAGTTAGGTTAAATGGATCTAACTAGGTCAAAGTTTGTCAATTCCTTAAATTCATTAGGTTCAACTCTCCCTAGTCAAGTCCATTTAAAATCTTTCGTACCTACCAGCGCATCGAAAACAGAGCGTAGACGATTCAACTTAGGTACGTTACGCCGATTCAGATTGCCCGTTATCACTTGCTAATTTCATTTCCCAAAACATCTCTTACAAGAACATTTCATTTACACCATATTTTTTGGATTTTCTGATTTTGTAATGTTTTTGGATTTTTTTTTTTAAATTTTAAATTTTTGTTTTGTTTTTATTTCTCCCCCTTAATTTGTGCATAGGAGAGAAACGAAAGTAAATGCGCAAATTTAAACTATCCTAAAACAAAAATTAGTCTTTAAAGCGAATCAACTTAAGAAAAAGTCAGGAGTATAGAGAAGAAAACGCAAATCGTAATTCACCGATTGAATCTGCATCCAGAAGGTCTGAGAACAGCACGCGTAATCTCAGAACAGATCCGAAAATTCTTCAGATCGTTAAGCACTAACCCCATAAGTGATCCCTTCCTTTCTTCCCTTCCCGCAAAGGACACATACTCTCAAATAATGTTTCGAGTATTGTACAGTTGAGAGATGTCCCCAATCATATGCCAGGAGCAGCCACTACCAACAAACCGAAGTCTGATGATATGCCTCCATAGCTGCTCCGACACAGAGCGGGATCAGTTGTTATTTGGAACCCAAAAAAAAATAAAAACATATAAAAAATATGGTGTAAATGAAATGTGCTTGAGGGAGATGTTTTGGGAAATGAAATTAGCAAGTGATAACAGGCAATCTGAATCTGCGTAACGTACCTAAGTTGAATTGTCTACGCTCTGTGCTCGATGCGCTGGTAGGCACGAAAGATTTTAAATGGACTTGACTAGGGAAAGTTGAACCAAATGAATTTAAGGACTTGACAAACTTTGACCTAGTTAGATCCGTTTAACCTGATTTCACGATGCTCGGATAGGTTGAGCAAGGAGATATACATGGGAATCTACCGGTCACATTAAATAACCCGTATCTAGAACTGTGGATTCACTTTTCCTCGATATGCAGATTTTGTCCTTAATTCCGGTTGGATGGGGCGACTGGTAAATTCCGATAAGTTAGGTATGTAGAATATCATTTTCTTTCTTTCCGTCTGTTAGTCATATGTTGTCTCCTTTGCATGACTTCCAATCCGACCTGGTACACAACATATGCAACTCTATTTCTCTGTATGTTATATATATGAAACTCCTCTTATCTGTTATGTTGTCTCCTTTGCATGACTTCTAATCCGACCTAGTACACAACATATGCAACCTTCTACTTCTCAACCCCTCTGAAACAATAAGTAATAGAATTTTGAATCTATCCTCTCTCTGAATGGTTGTCTGCTCACCCGGTGTAAGGAGTACTCTGGAAGTTCTTGATGGCTAGGGCATATCAGGAAGCGGGAAACATGTTTTAGTACACTTAAAATTGAACACATACAGATTTTCTGTAGATCTCGCTGCTCGATTTAGGTAGACAACAATATCCCTGGTTGTAATCAGTTAAATGGTCATAAGAAAATTTTATTTAAGAATTAGGGCTAATCATGATAATAAAGTTACAATTAGATATATGCATGTATCATGTCATTGGTAAATTGTCCAAAATTGTCACAAATTTTTCGTGTTTAAGTGGACCACAATACTGGCGATCGATCAGACGAAGATGTGAAGATAAGGGTACCGACAAGTGGAATAAGACTGTCCAACAACTTTGATCCCAAATCACTCTTAAAGTTAGCTATTCTTTATGTTTTTGTTAATTTTGTTCATAGTGTTCTTCTAATTTAAATAAAAGGAGAGAATTAAAAAAAATTAAAAAATAAAAAAAAAAATAGTGTTATTTATGTTTTATTTCTTGTTCAGAAAAATCAAAAATCCAAAAATATTTTTGTTTATGTTTTAATTTGTGTGCTAAGTTTTCTTTTAGTTTTGTTTTGTCTTGAAAAGTGATTTCAGGTATAGATGAGACTCATGTAGTTTGTGTTGAAGACTTCTGAGCCAAAAGCTTCGTCCGTGAGCATCGAAGAATTCTCATTCGAAGGAGCAAGAAATGAAGATTATTCTTTCAACATTCAATCTTTCAACCCAAGAAGCAAGGTGGAGCATAAATTGAAGATTATGTGACAGATTGCATTGAAGCCTTCTCAATCAGTCTGCTGCTATCTATGAACCTGCTGAAGTGATCCAGAAGATTTGTTCTCTCTGATGTTCTCTCTGAAGATTCTCAAGCTGAAAGCGCCATCTTTCAAGAATTAGTACGTCAAGCCTCCTCACCAAATGTGCGTTCAATGCCAAATTCTGAAGAAAACCTCAAGTTCTCAAGATGAAGTCATTCATTGAAGATTTATATGTTCATCCTGATGCTGTGAAGAAATTGAAGGTTAAAGCTGAATCCAAGCTCCCATTGAAGATTGACAAGAAGAGTTAGCTACTTTTTAGGGGGAGTTTGTTGGGTCATTAAGAAAAGAAAGCTATAAACCAAGGGGAGATTGTTGGGTCAAAATATGGTTTATACTTTGCTTTTCTGGGCAAATGAATTTTTCTGTAATATTTTTGAAGTTTACGGTCATGTTTACGGTTGAGTTTACGGCCGTAAACCCATTTACAGCCCATGTTATCCAGCCCATGTTCTCTAAGTATAAATATAGGTGTTACGGTGAGGAGTAGAGATTGATGAACCCTAGAGATTGTACAGCCAAGAGAGAGAGGAAGAGAGAGCATATTGTGTGAAAGAATCTATTGTAAGGAGTTTCATTCATATCATCAATACAATCAAGATTCTTAATATTCTTCTTCTCCTTCTCTTCTTATTGTGATCTGGCATCATCCGTTTGATTGGGATTCCGCACCATCAAACGGATCTGATTGATACACGGGCAGATTAGGGACTTACAAGTGTTTACGGTCGTAAACACCAAGTTGTTTACGGTCCAAGACACAAAAATACATTTTTATAGAAAGGCAAAGTATAAACCATATTTTGACCCAATAGATGGTCAGAGCGAGCGAACCATCCATACCTTGGAGGATATGCTGCGGACATGCGTTTTAGACTTTGGAGGTAGTTGGGATACTTACCTTCCATTGGCGGAGTTTTCCTACAATAACAATTTGATGGGTTTTGAGCAAAACATCAATCCTATGGTGTACATGCAAACCCTAATAGCTTTTGGATCTAGTTTCTCTAATAAACATGCAATTGAATATCCAAAGCTATAAACCCCAGATCTATCATATAAGAACTGACATAAGGGTTTAGTAATTACCTTTTGATTGTTATATTGCAATAACAATCAATTCTTTGCTTTGATTGGCTTCAGAAAGCTTAGTGCCTCAAGTGTTGCACCTCTAATGGAGTCACAAACACCACTAAGAAACTAGATGAAGAAGGAGAAGAGAGGAGGCACCCAAAAACGTCTAGAAACCCTAAGGAATCAGTTACCTACGTTTTTGGGGCCTAAGGGGTCCTTTATATACTTGTGTGGGCTGCTAGGGTTTCAACCAAAACCCTAATGGACAGTTTAAACTCTAAGCAGCCCATGGAACCTTCTGGATAAGGTCATGGACTAAAATATGATGGGCTCCCATCATCATTTCGTTCACCCTTGTTCCTTTACATTCCTTAGCCCAATAACTCAATTATCCAATAATTGTAGTCCAGTCCCCTATATTTAATTAATCTCTTTTAGCCACAAAATTAATTATCAATTAATTCTTGACTAATATTAATTAAACAATTTGATTTCTCCTTTAATATATTATTATTATAATATATTAATAAATCATAATTAATCCTTTCTCTCCTTAATTCATCCTACATATTGCCATGGTGAAGGCAACCCAAAAGGACCATGCTCATAATCGGGTCAAGTACATACCAAAATAGTTATGGACTTAGAAGTGTTTTAACCATTTAATCTTGTGTTTAGAGGCTTAAAATAGAGTTTACGGCCCAAGAATATCCTTAGACCGTAAACTCCCTTAAACCATGCAAAATGAGCCTTTAAACCCCTAAATAGCCTTATACCTTCACCTAGGAACACATAGGAGTGAACAAATGACCTCAAAACCGAAGTATGGGGGTGTCCAAGAGTTCACGGTTGTAAACCATGGGGTTTACGACCGTAAACTCCCAAGGAGTGGTCCTAGAATTGCAAACTCCAAGGGACTGCTCCTTTGGAACCTTAAACACCCCTCAAGCCTTGTATATTGCCTTATAATCCCTTCTAGAGCCACAAGAGTCTTGAAAACACACAATTACACTCCTCCCATGAGTTTACGGTCGTAAACTCATGGGGGAGGTGGTCCCCCATCCGTAAACTCACCTAAGGTGAGTTTGTGAGGAGTAAACTCCATAGTGAGGCCTAAAACTCCTTCCTTGCAACCCAATAGCCTTCTAGCACTCAACCATAGAGCTTTTATTCACATTAGGATGTCTATATGTGTTTAATTAGTGTTTAAATCACTAATTACTTGTAAACATATGTCTTCATATGTTACTAGGGTCATAAAGTGTGTACAAGTCTTTACTTGACACCAAACGCTCATCCAATACTTCCACCCGATCTACTCGTTGCAGGTGAGTTCATACCCCTTAATTAACCCTTTTAAATGTTTTTACATGTTTTAGGGGGGGATACAAGTAAACGCAACAAGTTCTAGTTCGTAATCATATGTGATTTATAGCTTACAACCAAAAAGGATCTCTCTATACTTTTATCTATTTGTCAATAAAACTGTTTTAAGTATTCATCAAACGCATTTTCTAAATTAAATTGTTGTTAAACTATTTTCAAATTGTATTTAAATTACTTTTCTTTCAAACTATATCGACATCCATATATTTATATAAATACGACTTGAAGGACTTAGGACCGATAGCTCACCTTATTTCAAGTTCTTGTTTGATTGTGGTCTTAGGGTATATTGCTATCCGTCCGACTGTCGTTGATTTCTTACTTATATATCATATATATTGTGTTAGATATGAAAGTCTTCATCTTATATAATACCTTTGTAAATCAAAGGCATGCGACTCTACACTCTATAAAACTATAATAGGTATAGTCAACACTACTGCTTGACACCTCTATCACTAGGATACCCGTTATAACTACTACTATCACGAGTTTAGACACGTTTAAGAGAACACTCTCTATACTATAACTAAAAGTTACTATACTATAATTCAAGAGAATACATTAATCCAGAATATAACATATTATTCCTCTATACAACACTCTACTACGTAAATACCATGTAACCAAGGCTTACCGAAAGGAAAGCAACAATACATGTATAGATCTATACAAGACGGACGCTATTACATCCCGACTGTTAAATTACAGTCTGAGCCGACTAGGCCCAGGGATGGAATTACAACGCTACACTGCGGATGACCAGGAAGGCTATCGGAACCTCTATAATCATTCAGTTTGGTTACATAAGAAATCTCATCTATATTCAAATTAACACACTAAGAATTAAAGTCTAATCTAATTTCCCGAAGTAAATGAATATATATTGAAGTTTGCAACACTACTACAGTCAACCAACAATACTTTTACTCATCTACGCTACTTGTATGAAACTTACTACCTTATTTTTAGCACTGATAGTTTTAAATGAAAATACTTTTACACACTCAAAGGATTTAACTTACACATATCTAAATCTGGAAAATATTGGATTTTCTAGGGATTTCTTTCAACTCATATATTAATTGATTGTAAACACATTTATGCAAGAAATGACACTAAACTCTTATGAACTCACCAGCTTTATGATGATACTCGTTTTCGATATAACTTGTATCCTCAAGTCAAAGATAGACAGGTACTGGTGCAGCTTTTGAGAAGATGGAGCATATACAAGACCCATCTTTTATTTGTGTTATACTTTTGGTGTCTATGAACTGTACAGAACACATTTGTATGTAAATCACTATATTAATGCAATGGTTGTTGTCGCTTGTTTTTACTATTATGCAATTGTTATGATACTGTACGTGACGTCCTCCACACCAGAACGTATTCCACCGTTCTCGGTTTTAGGGTGTAACAGATTGGTATCAGAGCATTATCTATAGTGAATCAGGTATATCAACCCATCAAAGATATACAAACTATAAACACTTCGGGACTAAAACACTCTGACCAAGAATATATACTTTTAAATGATAAAATATTTGATTACGTATATATATATATATATATATATATATATATATATATATATATATATACATTCACTAATACAAAGGGTCAGTCTCATACTAGAACATAACAAAAGTATTAAGGTTGTTGCACAACACAATTAGGCTTAGAGATATATAGTCACATCTGGGTGGATGTAGCCTGATCAACTACATTTTTCCTGGAGTGACTAAGCATGTGCCTAAGAGTGATTGGGTGTTGCAACAAGTCTAAAAATTTGCCAACACCTACCACAAGAACATTAGAATAAGAATACTATAGGAGTATTTTGTATTCTACTAACTACATATGTGATAACAAAAAGGGTCGTTACTAGTAGGGCAATAGTTGCTAAGTGGATACACCACAATTACATGTAACTAGGGCGCTATAGACTTAGAATTTGTGACCTTTCCTTCATTTCCTGTTCTTGTTTGATTGGGGGTCTGGAGTTAGGGCCGCTTATTCGAAGGACTATCTTGCTTCGGTCACATGTAATTGGTATGAACTATGCAAGTATTGGGTTGACTAGTAACGATCATCTTATAAGTATCCTCGATTAGTATGTCTATTAACCTTTCTTTCCCCATTCTCGCGTAGATAGCATGGCTGGCTTCCACCATCCCGGTGATCCGTATTATCCAAACCAAGGCAATGGAGGATGGCTCGATGAGGAGCCAGAAGATGATCACCCGATCCCTTTGGATGATCACCATGCAGAAGGCTTTTCGGATAGCTCCAGCTCCGAGCCAGAAGTTAACAACCTACCCCCTATAGCTCCAAACCCCAACCCCCGTCCAGCATTTCAAGGTCCCACTCCCATGTGGGCAATAACCTTGAACCGATGGAGCCATGAGCAGGGTCCGCCCTTACCTTTCAATGGAGACCGAAGCTTCTACAGCATAAGCGAAGGAGGATCAGCGGACCGACTCTTGCCCATCATGGTCCGAAGGATTGCCAGGAATGTCGAGCAAATTCAAGCAGTTATTGGCCGAGTTTTGGAAGTTGATGCCAACTCTAACCTCAACACTATTCGCATCCGCCAACTGGAAGAAGCTATGGATAGAACGAGGAGGACCAATGAGGCTCTGCAACAACAGCTAGCTGCATCCCGAGCCGAAGTTAGGTAACTCCAAGCGCGCCAGAGGGTTCAGGAGAGACATCTTCAGGAAATTGTTCGCCAACTGGCCAATCTTAGGGTTTGCCCAATAAGTACCCGTCGTCAGTAGAAGATATCTACTTATCTTTCCTCTTTTGTTTAAGGAATAGCCTTGTCATTTCTATGCTCAGTAGAGCACTTGTCTGTAAACAATCCTAACTTTGAAAGTACTTTGCCCAAGCTCCTAGACTGCCGACATTTTTCCTTATGGTTTGATGTTTGGCCTACTGTTAGGCAACTTTTCCCGAACTTATATGACATCATTAATACCAGTAAAATTAGCAGTTACCTACTCTGTTGTTATGAATCTCTCTGATTATTGGGCTATGTTAATTTAGTCCATGAAACACTCTTGTCATACTTGTAATAGACTCTTACTATTTTCATCATCTCTATGAACTTTCAGTAAAAGATGCCTCCTCGCAAACGCCCGAATAGAGGCAGACCTGCGACTCAAACCCCACCTCCACCACCTCCTCCTCCGCAGTTCGATCCAGTGTTGTTTCAAACAGCTGTGACCGCAGCTGTGATGGCAGCCATGGCCCAAATGAATTCTGGCGATGCTAGTGGAGCCGGAATGGGCACCAACTCCAGACATGGTGAAATTCCCTCATGTACACAGGGGTGTACTTATAAAGATTTCATGAACTGTAAACCAACATTTTTCAATGGGGCCGGAGGAATCCTTGCTCTGTCCCAATGGATCGAAAGAGCCGAACTCGTGTTCGAAATGTGCTCATGCCCCGAAGAAAGCAAAATCAAGTTCATTGCTGCCACCTTCACTGAAAGGGCCCTGACATGGTGGAATGGCCATGTCAATTCACTCTCCTTGGTAACAGCCAATGCCATGGGCTGGGACACACTAAAGGACCTACTGAGAAAGGAGTACTTCCCTAGAGGTGAGGTTCAGAAGCTTGAGGAGGAACTCTAGAACCTCAATGTGACAATAGTCAAATTCGGGTCAAGTCTAAGCCGGACAAGGTCAACGAGTCAAACCGGTCAACTCAATTAAAACCTTGTATGATAGGGTTTATATTATGTAATTACTGTATAACCCACTATTTTAATGAGAAAACACCACTTGGAAAGTTGATGTGTTTAAATTTCCTTAGCATTAGTGCTAAACAACGAACAAAAACAATAGAACAATGTTGCATACTCATAGGGAGTGTGTAAGATCCTAAAACATGGCACAACGGGGTCTAAGGACCTTGCATTGCGAAGCCGGACACTCTCATTCATCACACACGAAAACACTCTCAATCGTTTTCACTCTATCTCCCTGTATGTGAAATCTCTCCCAAATCTCTCTAAGTATGTGAAATCTCTCCCACATATCTCTTTGTATGAGAAATCTCCCCAAGTATGTCAAATCTCTCCCAAAATCTCTCTAAGTATGTGAAATCTCTCCCACATATCTCTTTGTATGTGAAATCTCCCCAAGTATGTCAAATCTCTCCCAAATCTCTCTAAGTATGTGAAATCTCTCCCACATATCTCTTTGTATGTGAAATCTCTCCAAGTACGTCAAATCTCTCCCAAATCTCTCTGAGAACGAGGAATCTCTCTCAAATCTCTCTCGAAATCTCTCCCAACTTTCTATAATCACTCGGGGCATCCCGACCCTCGAATTTGGCGAAAAATAGCCCAAGAACGGAAGTCTACGCGAAAAACGGACTTAAGGAAACGAACCCTCCGAACCGAAAGTACTATTCATCAACCGAACCGAGAGTACTGTTCATCAACCGAACCGAGAGTACTGTTCATGAACCGAACCGAAGTCACTGTTCATCCGAACCGAACCGCGCAAAGAAGGAAGGTCCGAACCGAACCTCGCATAGAAGGGAAAATCCGAACCGAAAGTACTGTTCATTATTGTTCACAACAGTCCCTTCGGTTCTAGCCTCACTTCGGACCGAACCCTCGCCTTCGCTTCGGACTGCTTCTCATCGGACCGAGCCTTCGCTTCACGTCCCGCCTCCGGATTCAGCCACTCGCGTCCGAACCGTGCATCACCTGACCGAACTTCGGCCCAGAGACCGAGCCTCGGCCGAGATCCGAGGAGTCTCGCTGGGAAAGTTCATTTTTCACCCGTTTTTGCGTATTTTTGCGTTTTAAACCCATTTTTAATTATTTTAACATAGGATTTTCACCCAAAACTTTATTTTTAATTATAAGACCCCTAAATTAATGATTTAATCACATTTTAAGGATAAAATCTTATTTAAAAAGGAGTTGGTAAAGTACAAAAAGAAGAGTGTTGACCTTACCTTAGTTATGGCGCAAGCAACCCCCACACCCACTCCATGACAACCCACACTCCTCCCCACCATACCTTGTACCTTTTACTCTCATTCACAAGTCACCCCCACAATCTAAGGGCTAATCATACACCCTCTCTCCTCATTCTCTTCAAACACTCTCAAATTTCACCAAGATTGAACTCCAACTCTTTCTCTCCAACTTCTCTCTCTCACTCACGATTTCAAGGCTAATCATCAAGTGTTCTTCCACTCTTGGTAAGTGTAATCCACCCTCCTTGTGATTCTCACACTTCGTTCTACTCAAATCATTGATAGCTCATACAAACTCCATAACTATCATGCTAGATTCTCGAAATCTTCAAGACATTCCAAGTGTCCTTGAGTTAAGCACCTCCATTCTTCATCAATCATCTACTGAAAACACTTAAGGTGAGTTCATACCCCTACGTTTTCATGTTTTCTCAAGTTTTTAGGGGGGGGGGGGGGGGGAATACAAGTTAAAACACCAAGAACATAACTAAATTCTTCTAACAGCTTTCATCAGAAAAGTTGGACTCCATTCACGGACTGTTTTGGACCTCTTAAACATTTTAGTTTTCAAAACTGTTTTAGGTGCATGTAGTTCCACTTCTTAGCTTTAAAATGACTACTTGCACACCTCCATACGATTTTTCTACAATTTATGGTGATTTTTACAAAACTGTCTATCACTTCAAACACCAATCCGGACCAGTCTGTGATTATGGACTTTTCCACCTAAGTTGCAGGTCATTAAAAATCATGATAAAAATTATGAGTAAACTAGACACATTTTGGGAACTCCCAGAATTTACGGATTTAGTTTTCGACTTCGTATGATTTTTCTATGAATTTTCAAAAACAGTGTAGAAAGGCTGAAAACTTGTTAACGGCTTATAATTTTTATAACACTTTGTATTATGTTGAGCAAAGTGTATAATGTCAAGTTCTACATATTGAATGTGTTACCTTGTTAGTTATCATCATAACTGGAGTATAGGCATATGTGATAAGATTATCCATTTATTTGGAACAAGAATATTAAACTACAATGAGCATAGTTTATGAATTTATCACATTAAAGCATTTATAAAAGAATTCTCACACATTACAAACGTTTTGGATAAACTATAATAGGTATAGTTTATGTATCATTACTTCTCAAACTTATTTATCGAAGGTTTTCCGTTTAGTTCATGTAAATCTGTTAATGAATAAATTTGTGAGTCATTCCCTTCGGGTTACTTCCAAAGTAACAAAGCCAAAAAGTCCTGTAAATTGTAACCAGAGTCTCTTGTAAGGAGAACGTGATAGTTGTGTATAGATCTATATTGGGTTTGACAAACCCACACCAGAGCTGCTCGCTACAGCTAGACCGGCAGGTCTGTGGTGACAAGTGTCATTTAACGGCGACGCCTGAAGAACGTCGCATTACGAGGCCACCCAAGTCAAGTATGGTTATAATAGCTCACATGTGGTATTAACAATCATAAGATTTACGGGTTCTAACTTTAAATTAACGAGTCATGTTCATTTAACTCACTGAAATTACTTTAAGTATGGAAAAATACTTATACGCCTTCATATCAAAAATGGTTTTATGTCGATTCTAAAAACCACCTTTTACATCAACAATTACATACTTTATTGTATACCTTATGTCCTAGTATTTAGGACTACATAACTTTGTAAGAAAATATCGGATTTCCTGGAATAATTATACAATTTATTGTCAAGCTTTTCATAATTATATACAAAAACTTATGAACTCACCAACCATTGTGTTGACACTTTTTCAAACTACTTGTATTCTCAGGAAATCGCTAAACAGGTATCAAAGTACTTTTGAGGATGGGACGTTGAGGCGTCAAACTTATCATATTTTGTTAACATATTGTAATTGATTTTGAAACATGTAATCCATACATTGATGTAACTCTTTCAATTATATATATGTTGGTTGTGTTTACTTTTATCACTATTGCCATTGTTGTTATGATACTACACATGAAGTCCTCCACCCCCGGACGTTTCCGCCATCCTTGGTTCGGGGGTGTGACACTCAAGATGAAGGGGACAGATATAGTGGCTTATACGGCCAGGTTCTGCGACCTGGTGGCTATATGCCCTAACATGATCCCATCTGAGAGCAAGAAAATCAAACGATACATCTGGGGTTTAGTGCCCCCGTATCAAGGAAACGTTCTATCTTCACATCCTGCCACCTTTGACAGCGCCAAGGAGTTGGCCCACAGGTTGATTGATCATGAAACTCCTTCCACCCCAGCAACAGCAACAACAAATGCCACTGCACCGCCCAAGACATCCGACAACAAGAGGAAGCGGTGGGACAAAAAGAGGGACAAGAAAGCTTAATCCTCTTCCAAAAACCAACAAATAGTGGCTGTCCATGCCGCCACCACTCCTGTTACCCCTGTACCAAAAAAAAGCTATGTTGGGAACCTGCCCAAGTGCCCCAAGTGCCCCTTCCATCACAACGGCCCCTGCCGTGAATTGCACTACACCAACTGCGGCTGGAAGGGCCATACCGTCCGGTTTTGCAGATCCCAACCCAAACCCATTTCTTAGGTCTCCGGTTCGGGAGTGAGCCAGGCCTGCTATGGTTGCGGTGAGGTTGGCCATTTCAAGAAAAATTGTCCGAAGGCCGGGAATACGGGAGGAACAGGAAGAGTACTCGTCATTGGCCACAATGAAGCAATAGCGGACCCCACAGTAGTCACGGGTACGTTCCTTCTCAACAACTCTTATGCTTGTGTTTTAGTCGATAGTGGTGCAAAAAGAAGCTTCATAAACCAAAACTTTAAACACTTACTTAAGCAATCCCCACAACCATTAAAAGAAACATTCGTCGTAGAAATGGCTAACGGAAAGACAGAGAGCTCTAACGAAATCTACTTAGTTTGCACCCTCACACTAGATGATCATACTTTCCCAATCGACCTCATACCAGTGTCGATCAAGAGTTTCGATGTCATTGTGGGCATGGACTGGTTGAGTCTCCATCGTGCTGATATTCTGTGCTTCAATAAAGCAATTCGTCTAAATCTACTGAATAACGAAACCCTGTTAATCTACGGAGACAAACCCAATACGATCATTCGCATCATCTCGAGTATTCAAGCCCAAAAGTACTTATGTAAGAAATATCGTGCATTCCTTGCTCATGTCGTCGATACAAGTAAGAAAACAAAAGATCTAAAAGACTTCCCCGTCGTATGCGACTTTCCCGACGTCTTTCCAGAAGAACTCCCAGGTTTACCTCCTAAACGTCAGGTTGAGTTCAGAATCGACCTAATCCCAGGAGCTACCCCCGTAACTAAATCGCCCTATCGCCTAGCACCTGCTGAGATGCAAGAACTGTCAGGTCAACTTAACGAGCTTCTCAACAAGGGCTTTATAAGACCAAGCTTCTCACCCTGGGGAGCACCGGTCTTATTCGTAAAGAAGAAGGACGGATCATTCCATATGTGCATCGACTATAGAGAGCTCAACAAGCTGACGGTCAAGAATCGCTACCCTCTTCCCAGTATAAACGACCTATTCGACCAACTGCAAGGGGCGAGTTACTTTTCCAAGATTGATCTTAGGTCCGGGTATCACCAGTTACGAGTGCTTGAGGAAGATGTTCCGAAAACAGCCTTCCGAACTCGTTACGGACACTACGAGTTCGTAGTAATGCCATTCAGACTAACCAACGCGCCCGCAGTATTCATGGATTTAATGATAGGGTGTGCCGTCCTTACTTGGATCAATTCGTCATCGTCTTCATTGATGACATACTCATCTACTCTCGAAGTAAGGAGGAGCATAGCGATCACCTACGACGAATCCTAGAAACCCTACGATCGGAGAAGTTATATGCGAAGTTCTCTAAGTGCGAGTTTTGGATCCGAAGAGTCGAATTCTTAGGACATGTGGTTAGTGAGGAAGGAATCCACGTGGACCCATCCAATATAAAAGCTATCGAGAACTGGTCAGCACCGAAGACGCCCACAGAAATCCGTCAATTTCTAGGCCTCGCTGGCTACTACCGCAGATTCATTCAGAACTTCTCACGGATTGCGAAACCTCTCACCACATTGGCATAGAAAGGCGTGACATTTGACTGGGGAGAGAAACAGGAGAAGGCATTCCAAACCCTGAAGCGAGCCCTATGCACCGCACCGGTATTGTCCCTTCCCGAAGGGATAGATGATTTCGTGGTGTACTGCGATGCATCAAACCAAGGGCTCGGTTGTGTCCTGATGCAACGAGGTAAGGTCATCGCCTATGCCTCGAGACAACTGAAGACACATGAGATTAACTACACCACACACGACCTCGAGTTAGGAGCGGTCGTATTCGCTCTAAAGATCTGGAGACATTACCTGTATGGTACGAAGAGCACAATATACACTGACCACAAAAGCCTCCAACACATACTGAACCCGAAGGAGCTCAATATGAGACAACGACGGTGGGTCGAACTACTCAATGATTACGACTGCGAGATTCGTTAGTAGCAGACGCCCTAACTAGAAAAGAGTGGTCGAAGGGTCAAGTCGTTAACAATGACTATCTATTCGCATCTATCCACACAGATTAAGGAGGCTCAGCTCGAAGCTTTAAAGCCTGAGAATGTGGCGGGAGAATCCTTACGTGGAATGGATAAGAACTTGGAGGTCAAGGGTGACAGAGCCTATTATCTCATGGACCGAATCTGGATGCTGCGTCACCTGTGGTTTCAGAGACTTGGTCATGAAGGAAGCACACAAAACTCGATATTTCGTTCACCCACGTTCGGATAAGATGTATCTGGATCTAAAAAGTTATACTGGTGGCCTAACATGAAAGCAGAGATTGCTACCTTCGTGAGTAAATGCCTTACTTGCGCGAAGGTCAAGGTCGAGTACCAGAAGCCATCGGGTCTTATTCAACAACCGGAGATACCAGAGTAGAAGTGGGAGCAGATCACTATGGATTTCATAACTAAGCTACCCATGACAACGGGTGGGTTGGATACCATATGGGTCATCGTCGACAGATTGACCAAGTCCGCACACTACTTACCCATCAAAGAAACAGACAAGATGGAGAAACTCACAAGAACATACATTAAGGAAATAGTACGGCTGCATGGTGTCCCTATATCTATTATCTCTGATAGAGATAGTAGGTTTACTTCAAGATTTTGGCAATCACTGCAAAACGCATTAGGGACGAGGTTGGACATGAGTACAGCCTACCATCCGCAGACTGATGGGCAAAGTGAGAGGACGATCCAAACCCTAGAAGATATGATGCGAGCCTGTGTGATCGACTTTGGTAAGGCATGGGATACCCACTTACCCCTTGTCGAGTTTTCCTACAACAACAGTTATCACACGAGCATTAAGGCATCCCCATTCGAAGCCCTCTATGGCCGAAAATGTAGATCCCCTCTATGCTGGGCAGAGGTGGGTGACACTCAGTTAGCTAAAGGATGCATTCCTGACAGCGCTCTCACGGGTCCGGAGATCATTCAAGAAACGAATGAGAAGATTATACAGATACGTGAACAACTAAAAGCCGCTACATGTCAACAGAAATGCTACGCAGACAAACGGAGAAAACCCTTGGAATTCCAAGTGGGAGATCGAGTCCTTTTAAAAGTCTCTCCCTGGAAGGGCACGATACGCTTTGGCAAGCGTGGAAAGCTGAATCCATGATACATAGGGCCTTTCGAGATTCTCGCCAGAATCGGCCCCGTAGCTTACAAACTTAATCTACCCCGCGAGCTCAGTAACATACACTCTACCTTCCACGTCTCGAACTTGAAAAAGTGCCTATCTGATGAAACCCTAATAATCCCGCTATACGAGATCGATATCGACGAAATCCTCAACTTTGTAGAAGAACCTGTGGAAATCATGAATCGGGAGGTCAAACGAACTAAACTAAGCCGCATCCTAGTTGTGAAGGTTTGATGAAACGCCAAACGAGGGCCGGAATTCACTTGGGAACGCAAGGATCAAATGAAGCTTAAGTATCCCCATCTTTTTGCTTAATTATATTGTAATAACATTATTGTTTGAACACTAATTTTGGGACGAAATTCCCTCTAACGGGGGGATGATGTGACAACCTGAAACTATTCTGTCACCGTAACTCGTTTTCCGTTAATAGAACTCGTACTTATTTAACTTTTTCGTTAACATTGGGATCAAACAAATAAAAAATTGTACTTTTACTATGACTTCATAAGGATAGGAATAAATTAAGAATGCGGGAAACACCCTAAATATCCTTTTAAGAAGTTTTAGTTACAAAAACATTAAATTGCGACAATTTAATCGGGTACGACCATAAGCCCCGTTTAACGTCGGTATCGGGTAAAATTCCACCTGGCCACAAACTCAAACCCTATATAAGCTTTGAGTGGTCACCAAGTTAGAACTTTTACCATACTAGTCTCTCTCTCTCTCTCTACTCTCTCTCCTCAAGGCTCGATTCTCCCAAAATCCGCTAGTTTCCACTCCAAACTGTAAGTACACTTACCCTAGCTTGTTCTACAACCCATTGCATGTCATTATAGCTCTAAAATCGTCCAAGAAGGGAAAGAGTAACGGCCCAAGAACACTCAAGGGCCGTAAACCCCTAAAAATGTGCCAAAATGGTCCCAAATCCCTTCCTTAGGCTTAGAGGCTAAGTTAGAACATACCCAAGAAGTGTTTTAACCATTTAATCTTGTGTTTAGAGGCTTAAAAGAGAGTTTACGGCCCAAGAATATCCTTAGACCGTAAACTGGCAAAATGAGCCTTTAAACCCCTAAATAGCCTTATACCTTCACCTAGGAACAAATAGGAGTGAACAAATAACCTCAAAATCGAAGTATGGGGGTGTCCAAGAGTTCACGGTCGTAAACCATGGGGTTTACGACCGTAAACTCCCAAGGAGTGGTCCTAGGACCGCAAACTCCAAGGGACTGCTCCTTTGGAACCTTAAACACCCCTCAAGCCTTGTATATTGCCTTGTAATCCCTTCTAGAGCCACAAGAGTCTTCAAAACACACAATTACACTCCTCCCATGAGTTTACGGCCATAAACTCATGGGGGAGGTGGTCCCCCAGCCGTAAACTCACCTAAGGTGAGTTTGTGAGGAGTAAACTCCATAGTAAGGCCTAAAACTCCTTCCTTGCAACCCAATAGCCTTCTAGCACTCAACCATAGAGCTTTTATTCACATTAGGATGTCTATATGTGTTTAATTAGTGTTTAAATCACTAATTACTTGTAAACATATGTCTTCATATGTTACTAGGGTCATAAAGTGTGTACAAGTCTTTACTTGACACCAAACGCTCATATGATACTTCCACCCGATCTACTCGTTGTAGGTGAGTTCATACCCCTTAATTAACCTTTTTAAATGTTTTTACATGTTTTAGGGTGGATACAAGTAAATGCAACAAGTTCTAGTTCCTAATCATATGTGATTTATAGCTTACAACCAAAAAGGATCTCTCTATACTTTTATCTATTTGTCAATAAAATTGTTTTAAGTATTCATCAAACGCATTTTCTAAATTAAATTGTTGTTAAACTATTTTCAAATTGTATTTAAATTACTTTTCTTTTAAACTATATCGACATCCATATATTTATATAAATACGACTTGAAGGACTTAGGACCGATAGCTCACCTTATTTCAAGTTCTTGTTTGATTGTGGTCTTAGGGTATATTGTTATTCATCCGACTGTCCTTGATTTCTTACTTATATATCATATATATTGTGTTACATATGAAAGTCTTCATCTTATATAATACCTTTGTAAATCAAAGGCATGCGACTCTACACTCTATATAACTATAATAGGTATAGTTAACACTACTGCTTGACACCTCTATCACTAGGATACCCGTTATAACTACTACTAGCACGAGTTTAGACACGTTTAAGAGAACACTCTCTATACTATAACTAAAAGTTACTATACTATAATTCAAGAGAATACATTAATCCAGAATATAACATACTATTCCTCTATACGACACTCTACTACGTAAATACCATGTAACCAAGGCTTCCCGAAAGGAAAGCAACACTACATGTATATATCTATACAGGACGGACGCTATTACATCCCGACTGTTAAATTACAGTCTGAGCCGACTAGGCCCAGGGATGGCACTACAACGCTACACTGCGGATGACTGGGAAGGTTATCGGTACCTCTATAATCATTCAGTTTGGTTACATAAGAAATCTCATCTATATTCAAATTAACACACTAAGAATTAAAGTCTAATCTAATTTCCCGAAGTAAATGAATATATATTGAAGTTTGCAAAACTACTACAGTCAACCAACAATACTTTTACTCATCTACGCTACTTGTATGAAACTTACTACCTTATTTTTAGCACGGGTAGTTTTAAATGAAAATACTTTTACACACTCAAAGGATTTAACTTACACATATCTAAATCTGGAAAATATAGGATTTTCTAGGGATTTCTACTACTCTCAACATTCATTTCCACTCATATATTAATTGATTGTAAACACTTTTATGCAAGAAATGACACTAAACTCTTACGAACTCACCAGCTTTATGATGATGCTCGTTTTCAAAATAACTTGTATCCTCAAGTCAAAGATAGACAGGTACTGGTGCAGCTTTTGAGAAGATGGAGCATATACAAGACCTATCTTTTATTTGTGTAATACTTTTGGTGTCTATTAACTATACAGAACACATTTGTATGTAAATCACTATATTAATGCAATGGTTGTTGTCGCTTGTTTTTACTATTATGCAATTGTTATGATACTGTACATGACGTCCTCCGCAGCAGAACGTATTCCGCCGTTCTCGGTTTTGGGGTGTGACAATCATATCGTGGAACATCATCTTCATTTGGAAAGCTTGTTCCAAGGGATTTGGGAAGACCATGATTGTCAGAACTAGACATCTACAAAACGGGAGAAAATTCAAGTTAAGTTGATTAGAATTCTTGATGTAACACCCAAATGAAACATCAAGGCTAGGATCCAACACAATACTCTACAACCTAGAAGAGGGATGTCGTAATCTAGTCGCATAATATTTGAAGGTAGGTAAATGACGATTTACCAATTTCCACCATGAAAAACGAAAAGGAAGTTTAAGTTTTAAATGAATTAAAACTCCTAGATCTTTTGAGATTCATTGAACTTTTCAATGGCATGTTTAATCTCGATTATGCCCTACTATTTATGATTGGGATGCCAAGGATCACAAATAAGGTGTGAATAACCATACGAATCACGTGGTGCACTCAATGCTACTATCACCTAATCAATGTGTCGGTTAGCCACACACGCTCCATTGATCTATGACAAACATCGAGTCACCCTTCGTTACCAATGTCATCCCCAAATTAGTGTGTCGGTTAGCCACACACGCTCCACTAACATTTGACAAGGGTACGAAGTGTAATTCCATGGATTAGCATACAATTTCACATTTTGCCTAAAGTAACTATGATTTGGGAATTTGTAAAAGCATTTAGTTACTTTGTACTTCATTATACTTATAACGGAAGGTTTCTGTCCTATCCTACCCGTTCGGCTAACGACCCTCCACTAGTCAAGAGTGCGGTGGGTAAGAGTGGATACTCATTCAATCGCCATTTTATAGGCAATTTCCTTAAACACCCCTTATAGACCAGCTTTGTGAATGAGGCCTACTAACGGTAAGACTGACTCTTTACTCATATATATATATATATATATATATATATATATATATATATATATATATATATATATATATATATATATATAATATTAGACTTTTAATGTTACATACATGTAGTATAGGGTGTCTTTTACACTTTTAAAATACTAGGTTGTCTAATTTAGCAAATTATACTTTTAATTTACTTAAATGTAAACCAAAACTTCATGGTTTTATTAAATCTCTTTTAATTATACACTTTAATTAATTAATAAAACCATAAGGGTGTGATTCGAACTTTTTAAATTACTAGTGTGTTAGAATTTATAATTTCAAATTAAGACTTTTAATTAATTTTTAAATCCAAAGCTTGAGGGCAAGTTTTGAAACTTTTCAAAACATTAGGGTTTAACTTATTTAAATTTCAAAAACAAAACTTTTAAGTTCAAATTTAAACTATAAAACCTAAAGGGTGAAATTGAAACTTTTTCACAAGATAATTCAAATCTAAATTACAAATAATCAATATTAAATTTATCTAATAAAAAAAAGATTATCCAAATTTGACAATTATCTTCAATTTTGGCAAGGATAAACTCCAAATATTGATAAATATTGGATTTTATTAATATAAAACGTTTTAGGTAATTATCTACAGCCAAAATAGGAAGAAAATCACGAAATATACTCCATCTGCGACTCCGACTCGTCGAGTCAAGCTTGGACTCGGCGAGTCCAGCCCCCAGAACCAATTTTTTTTTTGATTTTAAGCATGAATAATCAACTATAGCATCAAATACATCAAACAAATAGCCCTAGGCTCTGATACCACTGATGGGTTTTGAGCAAAACATCATTCCTATGGTGTACATGCAAACCCTAATAGCTTTTGGATCTAGTTTGTCTAATGAACATGCAATTGGATATCCAAAGCTATAAACCCTAGATCTATCATATAAGAACTGAAATAAGGGTTTAGTAATTACCATTTGATTGTTATATTGCAATAACAATCAATTCCTTGCTTTGATTGGCTTCAGAAAGCTTAATGCCTCAAGTGTTGCACCTCTAATGGAGTCACAAACACCACTAAGCAACTAGATGAACAAGGAGAAGAGAGGAGGCACCCAAAAACGTCTAGAAACCCTAAGGAATCAGTTGCCCACGTTTTTGAGGCCTAAGGGGTCCTTTATATACTTGTGTGGGCTGCTAGGGTTTCAGTCAAAACCCTAATGGACAGCTTAAACTCTAAGCAGCCCATGAAACCTTATGGATAAGGCCATGGACGAAAATATGTTGGGCTCCCAACATAATTTCGTTCACCCCTTGTTCCTTTAGCATCCCTTATCCCAATAACTCAATTATCCAATAATTGTAGTTTAGTCCCCTATATTTAATTAATCTCTTTTAGCTACAAAAATAATTATCAATTAATTCTTGACTAATATTAATTAAACAATTTAATTTCTCCTTTAATATATTATTCTTATAATATATTAATAAATCATAATTAATCATTTCTCTCCTTAATTCATCCTACATATTGCTATGGTGAAGGCAACCCAAAAGGACCATGCTCATAATCGGGTCAAGTACATACCAAAATAGTTATGGACTTAGACACTAATCCAACACAGTTATCACGCCAGTATCGACCATCCTCCCTTTGAGATGTTGTATGGGAGGAAGTGTAGGACCCCGATATGTTGGGGTGAGGTTGGACAGAGGGTCATGGGGAGTACCGAAGTGGTACTGAAGACTATAGAGAGGATCCAGCAGGTTCGGAGCAGGCTTTAGACTGTTCAAAGTCGGCATAAGAGTTATGCCGACAGGCGTCGTTCGGACCTGGAGTTCCAGGTCGGGGATATGGTGCTTCTGAAGGTGTCACCTTCAAAAGGTGTCATTCAGTTCAGAAAGCGGGGCAAGTTGTCCCCAGGTATGTTGGACCCTTCAGGGTTGTAGACCGGGTGGGTGAGGTGGCATATAGGTTGGATCTGTCAGCCGAACTCAGTCAGATTCACAGTACTTTTCAAGTCTCCCAGTTGCGGAAGTTCCTGGTGGACGACTCGGAAGTGGTGCCTTTGGAGGATATTCAGGTGGATGACAGCCTGAACTACATCGAGCGGCCAGTGGCGATCCTCGACAGGAAGTCGAAGGATATGAGGAACAAGAGGGTGGAGCTGGTGAAGGTGAAATGGCGGCACTGGAAGGGCTCGGAATGGACCTAGGAGTCGGAGGACGAGATGAGGGAGCACTACCCCAAGCTTTTTTCGGATTCGGCAGCAGACTTCGAGGACGAAGTCTAAAATAAGTGGGGGAGATTTGTAACACCCAGTTCCTGGTACGTATTTAAAATCAAGTAAGTTCATGTTTTGCTCTGGGACTCAGCGAGTTGCAGGCCCAACTCGTCGAGTAGACTCGATATTGATCGGGAAATTTAATGATCTACTTGACAAGTCGGGAGACCGACTCGATGAGTAGAAGTTGTCTGGATGAAACCCTAATATTTAGGGTTTGCAACCTATTTAAACAACTTATAACGCCCCAACATGCCTCCATTGTTCCTCCCAACCCAGAGAAATCCTTAACTCGAACCCTATGCCTTTTTTTTAGTATTCTTGAGCTTTTGGTGACTTTTGTGTGCATTTGAAGTTGGAAGAGAAGAAGGTAGCTTGGGAGTTCAAGTGGAAGCTAGTAGATCCGGATGTTTTGCTTCATTCTCAATTCATTCAAGGTAAAAAGCTTGAACCTTGACCATCTATCTCTTAGATCTTGTTTTGGGGCTATTTTTCTACCCTTTTTATGAGTTGTGAAGTTATAATCGGATTTTGTGAGTATGTTTGGGGTTACACTTCAGATCTAAAGCCATTGAGGGTTTCCATGGCATAAAGGTGCCAACTTTATGGCCATGGGAGACCCATGCTTCTTATATAGCTCTTTTTATGGATTTTTGAGCCAGAAACCCCATGCATGGACGTCAAGATTGGAACTTTACATATAAAATGAACCTTAGGAGGTCAATTCTATCGTTTTGATGCATTAAGACCCATTATAATCGACTGTATAGTGTTGGACAAAGAGGGACTCGGCGAGTTGCTTTGTGATACTTGTTTGGTTTGCTATTACTTGATGTGTTTTATGTGCCAGTATGATATGTTCTATGTGGTAGTGGTAGTAGGAGGGGAATAGTCCTCCGATTCGGTCGTTAGGATGGAAGGGTAGTTCGGACACCCCAGATATGCCTGACAACATGATTATGATATGTTATTATGTGATAGTAGTAGGGGGTGAAATAGTCCTTATGACCGGGTGAGATAGACCAAAGGGTAGGCAGGCACCCCAGAATGGCTTGACATGGGTAGGTCAGCACCCTAGAATGGCTTGACATGGGTAGGTCGGGCACCCCATAATTGCCCGACAGTATGTTTGTTGAATGATATGTCGTATGATGGGGGAACTCATTCAGCTTTGTGCTTACAGTTTTCAGTTTTGGTTTCAGGTACCTCTTCATCTAAGAGGAAGGAGCCGGCAGGGTAGCAACGCATCACACACATGATTCTGCATTGAGAACCCTAGGATTGTACTCTGACACTATACTATTAGACATGATGGTTTTTTTTTTGAAAGCATGTAACTATGGTTTTTGTGGTTTGATGTGATATGAGTAAAGTTTTACTCAAACAGTTTTACAAGTACTATAATTAAAAACAAAAAAAATTCGGTCTCGATTTTTGGGATGTTATAATAAGTATGGGGCTAAATGGATTAAGGGCTTAATCCATTAAGATGTTCTAGACAAAAACTACGACGTGTTGGCGGAGCTCATCACGACTGTTTTGTCGTGGGATGGCCACGACGTGGTGGCTTGCTGAGTTGACTTTGACCTTAACCATTGAATTTTGACCAGTTTGACTTTTAGTTAAACTTGGTGAGGTTTTGAGTGGTAGACTAAGGTTTGGTTTATCAATGTTTAGGAGGTTCTTATAGTTGATTATGTGAGATTTTTTAGTAGAGGATTACAATTCGTTGATCATGTAATTTTTCTCACTATACTATGTAGGACACTCGGTGTCGTATATGCTTGTTGTCATTATGACTCTTGCTATTATGTTTGCATGAAAGTCCAATGGGAAGGCCATGGCAACTGCAAGGGTGTTGTAAGACTACAACTAGGCTGTAGTATTTACTAGGGATGAAATTGGCATGTTGGCTTAAATATGCCATGAAGGGGATTTAAGACTATGATGTAACCCATAACATGTCACCTGGGATGAAATAGCCTTGTTGGCTGAAATAGGCCATATTGCATGTTTATGGTTATGTATGGTATGTGTTATTTTGGAAAATTTACTAAACTTTGTATTTACTGTTTATTTTTTAAATGTTTCAAGTACATCCAACTGCAAGTGAAAAGAGGCAGCTTGATTGTATTGCAACCATGGTTGCAGAAATCGAGATTAATCGGCGATTAATTGTGGATTAATCGCTTGTCGTTCTCCAACCGTTGAGGATTAGGGCATTAATCGGAAATTTAGGATTAATCGGGTTTGGCGGGATTAATCGGCCTTGGCGGGATTAATCGGTCAGCAGAAGTAAAAAAAATCAAAAAAATTCAAAAAAAAGTCAAAAAAGGTCAAAAAAGTCAAAAAAAAGATCAAAAAAATTTTAAAAAATTCAAAGAACCAACTTTCTTTTTGTACTCCAAAATTTTCAAATTTCAAATTTTCAAATATTATACCAAAATGTTCATATTTTCGTATTTTCAAATTTTCAAATTACAATTTTTCTTATTTTCTAATTTTGAAGTACTTGTTTTTCTTAAGATACATTAATATTTAATTAATTTTAATATTTTATTAATAATCTATGGTCCCCGATTAATCCTCGATTAATGCCCGCCAATACCGATTAATCTCTTAACACCAGTCGACCGTCGAGCTACCGTCAAACGATTTTTACAACCTTGATTGCAACCACCGATAATTAAACACTATGACATTTTGGGATTCACTATGATATTTTTATGAATACTATATACTCATGTTTAGGGTTACTTGACTTGTGATGTTTATGAATGGGTTTTATTACTTAAAAGTCGAAAAGTTTTCTTAGTATTTTTAGGATGTTTCACCATATACAAGAAAACGTGGTTGATAAACGGATTAATATTCACTCAAATCTTTGTCCTCTTTGTAATACTATTATAGAGATCATCGATGATCAGTTCTGTATATGTCCCGTTGCAGAGTCGATTTTGAGCCAAATGGGAAAGTGGAGACTTTTCAATTCATGTTTGCATGTGACTTTTGCTAATTGATCTCATGGGCGAACGAAGTAAACTTAAACACGACTCAAAATTTTTTTGATAGTGACCACGGTTATACCTAGAAATACGGAGATTAACATCATGTCCCAATCGTATTTTCTAATTTTCAAATGAGCAAAATATATAAGATAAACTAGGTTGCGTAGGTTTGTCTTGTAATAGTAGTCAAGAATTGCATTCCCAATATGTACTCAATATTTTTGCATGCCAAAAACACTCTATTAAACAGCAACAATTGGTTGGTTACTATTAGTGATCGTCACTCTATCGCCACTCAAGCCCCTTACAAAAGTCTATCAGTGATCGTCAGGTGTAACCGTTGTTTCCAAATTAGAAAATCTATACAACCTTGATAACAAAATGGTTCAGCCGATTCATAAACAAACAATAGTCGCTTTAATAAGTTTCTACAAAGAAATAATAATAATAATAATAATAATAATAATAATAATAATAATAATAATAATAATAATAATAATAATAAACATATGGTACATCTTGGTCCAATTTATTCCAAACATCGAATGATCTCAAAGATTTATTGTTAGTCTTTAGGGTACACAGTTTATCTTTTAACCAAACCAATGTTATCAACTTTGGCTAGACCTTTGCACACTATACTCGTGAAAAGTGGTCCCTCTTGGATGGATACCTTAGATTTTTTCCTATTCACATGACTAACACTTGGGTGATGCGGACCGCCAGCCGTTTTCGGCAAGTTCATATTCCTAAATATACATAATCAAACCCTACACATATTCGTGTAGTAACATGTCTCAATCGGTCATTGGTAGGTATTTAGTGGATATATACAATCTCATACAACTAGAAAACAAGTAATTATTTGTCAAAATTCTATATAGACTAGGTTAAAACCCATAGAAACCATGGACAACAAAGAAAAACACTATTTATAATTTAAACCCGTAATGAAAAATCAAATATTTATAAACCAACCCAATTATAATTATTTAAAACATGAAAATTAATATACTTACAACTAGAGCCAAATTTTAAATTACTTCTATGAATATGCAAAAATCTCAAATAATATGAGACTTTTAACTTAAGCAATTAGAGGAAAACGTTTTTAAAAATTAATCCATCCAAGTACAACTCACAAAAAATACTATATATATGGTAAAATAGCTTGTAACATTAGCATAGAATTAGAAAGTAATATTGTAACATTAGCATGTTAACATAAAAAGTACGACAACAGAAAAAACATGTAAAAATGTGGAACAACATTGGTAACATAAATAACATATTATTGTTAATAGAAGAAATTGCCTGAAAAGTGTTTGAACATACAACCGATACCCATGCTCTTCATCCTGGACTTGAGGAGCCAAGGCCCCCACAGTGGACGTATCACGTAATAAAGTCGGAAATATTGATCCTGTGTTGACAGTGATTTATCGATTAAAATCAATTTAATCAAGTGTAGTCATGTTAAATACCAAATAGAAAGTGCATGTCAAAAGAGAATGAAAAAAAAGTAAATTACGTTTTCAGTCTGTGTGTATAATCGATTTTTATAAATTTGGTCTCAAAAAGTTTATTTCGCAATTTTAGTCCTTATTTGAAGTTCTTGTGACATCATTATACATTGAATTTTATAAAATTTTACATGTTTTGATATCTCAAGTACTATGAGTTCATCAATGCTATTCCCAGGCCACACATAAAAGTGAAATCAAAGAGAGAAAAATATCACATTAGACACAAAAAGTGACAAAAACAACAATGTCATACCTCTGCAGCTCCATGAAATTTAGTTAGTGGATCCACTAACTATATGTACTACATATATTATACCGGCCAAAACCATCCAAGTTGTCCCCTAAACAAAATAAAAGTTAAAAAAAAAATTAGTAAATGGGTACATACTATACTTCCTTTATCAAAATAGGCCATATAGTTTATCTCTGGTGCTTGTTGTTTTATAATACAACGCGAAAATTGGTTAGATTTTTCATATTAGAATATGCCTTGATAAGAAAAATACAAAGCATATAAATAAAATAGTATAATTATAAAAGTAACATACCAATGACTTTTAGATCAGGATACTGAGGTCATTGCATTATGAATGGAACACTATCATTGAAAAATATGTACCATGTCTGCTCACGCACACCACATAAAAAATAATTGATTCACCCAATAAGAAACCTTTATTTGAACATGTAATAAGGTGAAACAGGTGGAATTTCTCTAGTAAACTCTAATTGTGTAATAACACATGTAATGTGTAGTAAAACATGACATTGTGGATCTGCACACTGAATCATGAACTATGTTTTCAATGGACTGCCTCATGGACAATTCCCTTTTCTATCCCTAATCTCCTCTTTTGGTGTAATCTACTACTATCAAAGACACAATGTCCATCAATTATTGATTCAAATACCCCTGCATGCGAAATTTTTCAGTAACAACAAAATCATATAAATAGTTGTAGGAACCACTGTTAAAAAAACTTACTTGTAAGTTCCACCAATTATCTTCGTTACATCTTCCTTTCGGATAATGATGATCTTTAATATCTGATAATAGAAACCAAGTTGAATTTCCACATAGTCAATTCCTAATAACTCCTAAATCTAGATAGCTCTAAATCCAAACTTCTCAATCAATAACAAAAAAGACCCACAAAAACGTAAAATATGGAACACAAAGCCCAATGGAAAATCTCCTACAAAGAAACAGAGAAATTTAAAGACACATCATCCAAAAATAAGAAAACATAAATTTTTTACCTCTGACTATTTCATGTTTGATTTCTGCTGGCTCAGAGATTTGCTTGATTAATTTTGGTTGGGGGCAAAAGCTTGGACATGGTGCTTACCAGAGGATTAGGGTTCATAAATCAGAGAGGATGAAACAACGATGTTCCACCTAGTCCCAGGCCTCAGAATACCATCATTTTCCATTTGGCAGTCCAACTCAAAGTCAAAATCAAACATTACCCTAAATAATAAAAAATTGGGAAACAATTTACCTGGTTGAGATGATATAGTGACAAAATTTGAGGAATCAATTATCTATTTCTATCCATTTGAGGTTGGATTCGTTTCTGATGCGTCGTTCCCGACTACTTTCAGTCTTCAGCGTGAGATTTCTAGAGAAGAAGATTGTGGAAACCGATGGGAATTTTGGAGTTGATTTAGTGAGATTACCTATGTTATTTAAGCCGATCTCTTGCCGATAAACCGGTAAATCTAGGAAATTGGGGAGCATGATCCTCGCAAAAGAAGTTGCCATAGGTTGAATAGTAAACTCAATTAGAAATAGGGACCAAGAAATTCAGGTAACTTGTTAAAATCTTGAAAATAGTGAAAATAAGATAGCATTAGTTACCAAACAATTCAAACCTGGATTACTATTGTTTCCCGAAAACATGGAAATTTAAATTTACATTTAAATGTTATATGAAACCAAAAAAATATAGTAAGTTGAAAAAAATCGGGATTACAATTTAACTTTAATTTAATTTAATGTTTATAAGAATTATTCATAAAATGACACGTGACAGCTTAGCATGGTAGAAAAAGGACATGTGGCACATTAAAGGTTTTGTTTATTAGAGGAGGTAGATGTACCACATAAGTTGTCAGAATTTTTTACATTTGTTGCGCTTCAAAAGTATTTGATACCGATATAAGCATCATTAAACACTTATTTCTTTAATTTTATAAATCGAAATGATTACAAGGTACGTTTTAACTTTTATATACTTCCTCCATCCCAAAATTATTGTCCACAGACAAAAAACACACATATTAAAAAAACTATTAATTACCACTAACTTTATACAATAAAATGACAGTTTTATCATTACTTCGCATTTAATGTTTTGTTAAATGCTTAGTTGGTTAAGTAATAATAAGGGGTATTTTGGTAAAATGTTATTTATTTTTAGAAGTTAACAATTATTTTGGGACAAACCAAAAAGGAAAGATGGACTATAATTTTGGGACAGAGCGAGTATATATATATATATATATATATATATATATATATATATATATATATATATATATATATATATAAGGAGATGATCAAATGAGAACACCTAAAAGGTTGAGAACGCGAGAACAGTTGTAGATCAATCATTTTATGAGGGCATAAATGGAAATTTACCATCTAAATAAATTATGATTTCCTAAATTTTAGTGATTATGATAAAAATTACCCAAAATATCTCATTTTTTAGATATTTTCTTTTTAATGAACCAATAATTAATAAAATCATGATTTAATGTCTATCTATGAAAACGTTTTTTTTTTTTTTTCGTTTTTCATTTTTATGTTTCATTTTTAGAAATCAAATATCAAGAGAATGAATAATTTATCGGTTTACCTCATTTATTTTTAAAAAAAATATCTTCATAAATAATGATTTATACATTTCATTTTGAAATGAATAAAATTGTAAATTGTAAATGAATTAACTCGGTTGTATTTATGAATACACTTGTATAATCATAAATAAATAAAACCCAAAAAAAGATTATAAAATCAACTAAAATGATACTCATATATAAATAAATAAAACATATTTATATTCATATAAGAATATAATTATAATAGTAAATGAATAAGTTACAATATATACTTTTTTGACACGGAAACTAGTACTACAATTACAATCATAAATGAATAAAACATATTTGTGCTCCTTTGACAGAGGTGTTGGTGTCAGTGTTTCATTTGATAAATCTCCCACCTTCCACTATATGTATGTTTATTCACTGTATCTGCAAAAATGTTAAACAAACAATTATGTATAATTATATAGTTATTCACACATAAGTACACTGATATTCACAAATGAATACACTGTTATTCATAAATAAATACAAAATAAAAATAGTGTAAAAATTATCATTTCTTCATAAAATGAATACTCCTAATTATAAATAAATACACTTATTTATCACACATGAATACCTTAATATTCATAAATAAATACAGTTATGCAAACATAAATTCACACATAAATATATTGATATTCACAAATGAATATAAGAAAATAGTTGTTACCCTTTTGTTTCAGCCCTCAATTCATCTCTTTTCACATTTTTTTTGTCACGTATTACCATACCAAAAGTACCCTTTTAATGCTTAATTTGCTAGTGAAATCAAAGACAAAGAACAACTACAAAAAATTACCTTTCTAGTCAAAGTTAGTTGTTGAATTTTGAGTAAATCAAGACCCAAGAAACCTCCATTGAACCCACTTTTTGATGTTGATTGCAATATGTGATTCCAAAGATCAGGATATATGGGTGAAACCAACAAATAGTGAATAAAAACCATAGGCTTAATAAATGGAATGAATGAACAGCAAACGATAAAAGATGGGCTCAATAACAGTAATTTGTAACACTTTTGGAAATTGGACTAAACAGTCACCTTGCCAAATCTCTGGGTACCGAATTAAAAAAAATAACTCATCTTCTTGATATAATCGCTGAAAGCCATTCTTTAACTTTTAAAGTCAAAATTAGATTCGATGCAAGAAACTGTGAATCGCAAGTTCCAATTAAGAGCCAAAAGAAATTTCGTTTCAGTTAATTAAATCCGATTTTGAGTTACAGTTCCGAATACCATCTGATTCATGTGTATTGAAAAAAATAAACCTTAAATAAAAAGAATATTAACAGCAATAAACCTTAAATGATTCAAAAATAATTTCGTCTTGGGAATGGATTAACATAAATAAACCAGCTTCTAAATTCCCTATCGACTTCAGAGTTATGGCGATCAAAGATGAAGCGACAAGTTCGATCATCGGGGAGTTTGTGTAACGTATGTAGATCCGAGCTAGTCAATTTAGAGATAATAGTGGTCGAAAATGACTTTTCGGCAAAATATTATTTATAATAAATAGTTTTAACCAAGTTGTAGAATATGTCTCAAGGGTTCCGTACATATAAAGAACACCGAAATCCGAGTTATAACGAAGAAGTTATGGCTCGTCGAAGTTTTTCGGCAAAATAGGCACGGCACCGGGAGACATAAATAATGAATTTAAGATAGAGGAATTTTTAGCCTTAGTGAAATAAACAAAATTTGTAGTATACATTAAACCGAGAACATACAAAAAAAGAACGCCCAAATCTGACTTCGTATGAGGAAGTTATTATTTTTCTAAGATTTGACATAGCAGTGCACGGCCTGAAACTCGAATTTTAGTTCGAGCGGTTTTTGGCTTATGCAACCTTAATGAGAGTTGAATATCTCATTAATAGGAACTCAACGGTAAAAAGAAAGACGAAAACGAAGTCCGTATGAAGGAGTTACAAATTCTTCGCGGTCATTTAACAGTCTAATCTCCTCGTACTGTTAAATTTAAGATCGGTCGAGAATTAGCCAACGGCGTCTAAATGAAAGTTGTAGATCTTGTTTTTACCTACGCGTGGATATAAAGAACGTCGAAAACGGAGTTCGTATACGAAAGTTATGAATTTTGAAAATTGGTTGATTTCCACCCTATGTGCGATGCCACGTGTCAGCACCAGGCTGTGTCTGGCTGTAGCCAGCCTGGCTCACGACGTGAGCACCTTAAAACTCACGACGTGAGTGACCCTCCAGCCTCCTATAAATAAGAGTTGAAGCCCTCTTCATTCCTCACACCTCCCCTCACTTCCCTCTCTCTCTCTAGAACTTCTCTCTAGCCCCGAAACCCCCCGAAAAGCCTAGGGAACCTCCCTAGCACGAGGCGGAAGCCCTGGAGCGCCCGAAGGCTCCAAGAAGAAGAGCCTTTCGGCTCAGAAATGTTGCTCCATCGGAGCCCGATTTTCTTTAAAACCCGTTGTAAGTGAGCTACGCCTATGCTATTTTAAATATAGCTTTTAAATAATTATAGTAATGTTATTAGGTCCCTTAAAATAGTTATTTGGGCTATTATTATGAGTTATATAGAGCGTTTTTTTTTAACTCTTATATAATAATAATATCTAGACTATTAGTTAGTCGCGGTTAACGTTAGACTAAACCCTAGTGATATTGATACTAGGTTTTGTCGATGGAAAATTGTTTTGAGATAACGAAGTGATGTCCGAGTACCGAGTCACCACCTAATCAGGTGAGTGCATAGTTACTTTCATCTTACACATAGATATGAAATATTTTATATAAATTATGTGTTATGTGTGCATATTATCTGAATACTTGCTGTCTATGCTGGATGAACGATTTTATACATGTTTTAAATGATTTAAACTGTATATGTATTTTATATCTACGATAATGTTGGGGTAAAACATGGGTAGATGTAATAGATGGAATATGAGTGGATGATGAGTTGAGAGGTGTTATAGACCACGAGGTGAGGGTGAGAGGTGGACGATGTGAGAAGCCTTTTCCCAACGATGGCCCCGTCATTCAGCAGAGTATGGATGACAACCATAGACTATTCTAGACAGTCCAGTGGAACACTAGCAGGCTCTCAACCTGTAGGTGTTGTGAACGATGTGTTCACCCGGTGTACTCTAAACCTATGTGATCATGCAGACTTGATGCCTAAACCCTGGTGATCATGCAGACTTGATGCCTAAACCCTGGTGATCATGCAGAATTGATACCTAAACCCTGGTGATCATGCAGACTTGATACCCAAACCTTGGTGATCATGCAGACTTGATGACTAAACACTGGCGACCATGCAGACTTAGTGCCCGTTGTGTAAACCGTGGCAACGATGGACTTTGTGTCGATTTCTTAGGATGATCCTTAGGAATGAATGAACGAGGAATAGCTGATTCTTAGGGTAGATCCTAAAGACTAAAGAAGATAATGGGGATGGGTAATTGGGTTCATTGTTTGATTGTTTAAACATAATAATTATATTTTGTGGGTTGAAAACCCTATGTACTCACCAGCTTTCCCAACCTGACCCATTCAGTTTATTTATATCACAGGTGTTTATATGAGTCACATTACACTGAGAGATTAAAGATATGTAGATCACTAGTGTAAATAAATGTAAGTCCTGTTTATGCTTATGTTTCTGTATTGACGATGACATCCCAAACGTTTTAAAATGAATAAAATACGTTTCTTTGGAAATGTTTTGATAACGTATTCATCGTGTTTTTCTAGGAACAAATTCCGCAACATTTTTATTAAAAGAGGTACTATGATCTTCATAAAGCATAAACACAATCGGTCTTTTCTGGCCGTGAAAATAGGGATGTCACCATTTGAGAGGCTGAAAATGGTGAAAGATGTTACGGTTGATTCAAGCAATCAGTTAAGAAACTTGCAAGGTGGAGATAAGAAAGAAAAGCAAGAGAAAGTCGGAGCATTTTCGGATGGTAGAAAGCGGCCTGGGAAGATTTCACTTCTATGTCATTTGGTGATGGCGGTGATAGTGTGGCTGTGGAGGCGTAACCTAGGTGTATATATATATATATATATATATATATATATATATATAGAGAGAGAGAGAGAGAGAGAGAGAAGTTATAGGATTTAAATAAACGCTCAATTACTATTATGCCCATTTCATTGTTTTAAAGTTACACTTTAATAATACTAAATTTCATAATTTATATAAATGGTCTGTCTGATTATAACCATAGATTTGAATATTTAGATGGTCTAGATTTGTTCTCGCGTTATCAACCTTTTAAGTGTTCTCATTTGATCCTATTCCTATATATATATATATATATATATATATATATATATATATATATATATATATATATATATATATATAGGTAAAGGTTCAAATGAGAACCATAAAAAGTTAAGAACCATAAGAACCACTTTTTTACCTTATAACTGAAATCATCATACATATATTGATAAATCTTATCTCACAACCACAACAATCTTCAGATCCGGAGCCGCTGCCTTCAGATCTGAAGCATTTACTTTTAGATCTGGTGCATTCGCCTTCAGATCTAGAACCCCCGACTTCAGATCTACCATTACCACCGAGTGTCACCTCCTTCCTCTGCCATCTATCTCACTAGCACCGACTATCGCCTTCCATCAGTCCTTTTGCTTGGATGGAACACCAAGAAAACACTACACTCTATTTTGAAGTCTGAATAGTTTTCTTCTTCGGATCTCCAACGTTTCAAATCTGATGAAGCACGAGAAAAACTCTTCGATCTGCTTCGCCGAAATAACAGATGTGACGGAGTATGAAGCTCTTTGTCGCCTCCAGATGTCTGACCACCGCCAGATCTACTTCTTTATTCAAACAACCACTGGAGACTGCCTTTATCTTCATTTACACCCAATCAATTCAGATCTGATGTAGATATGAGAATTTGGTGTTATTATACAAAGGTTTTTCTTTCTATTTCATCATTCCATCATTGGATCTACATCAGATTTGTTCCCCCACCGTTGGTGTCGTTGTCGGAGCATCAAAAATCACAAATCGCAGTCATCATCTCAACCTACAGGTCCTAATCTTGATCTTGTTTTGTTCTAGAACTCTTAAACTTATTTTTTTCTCTGATATGTTCCATCACCGGCGAAATGTTTGTCGGATTTATACCAGATCTATTACGTGTCGCCTCCTTTTCATCTATAACTCATTTTTGTCTCTCTCTCTCTCTCTCTTTCTTTCTCTCTCTCTCTCTCTCTCTCTCTTATCTCTGGTCAAAACACCACCAAATCGAAATCAGATTTGATGTGTTTGTCCATTTTCATGTTAGATTTGGTGTGTGTGTGTGTGTGTATGGTGTTTATATTGATGGTGCTTACAAAAGGAAGTTCTGAAAAAAAAAAAAAAAAAAAAAAAAAAAAAAAAAAAAGATACACACAAGGTGTTTTATGAAATGTTTCAATAAAATTTGGTAAGTTATTAAGCTGTGAATTTAGTTGTGAATGCATATTTTTTTGTACATTAAACCATGAAGTTTGTGTATTTAGCTGTGATAGTTGAGTTTAAAACTGTGAATTGAATGCATTAAGTTGTGAATTTGTTGTTTAAACTGTAAATTGACTATATTAAGATGTGAGTTTTGTATATGTAACTGTGAATTAATTGTATTAAACTGTGAATTGATTGTATTAAAATTTTTAAGTTGATAATATGCTTTTGAATGCATACTTTTTTTTTGTATTAAACAGTAAATTTTCTATATTTAACTATGAATTAAAAGTTTTAAGTTGGTAATATGTTTTTCTACTTGCATCTGTTGTAGATCTATATGATATAGTTTTTTTTTTTCTGTTAAATTGTGTATTTGATGTTTTAATCTCTCATTTGTCATATAATTTTGTTAATCTTAGTTGTAGCTACTATTAAGTTGTGAATCTATTAATTTTTTTTAAATTAAACTTTGAATTTATTATACTAGTTTGTGAATTTTCTATATTAAATTGTGCATTAGTTGTAATAAGTGTTTTAAGTTGATAATATGGATGTGAATACTATTTTTTGTGTATTAAAATGTGAATTTAGTGTACTAAGCTGTCATTTTTGTGTATTAAACTGTTAATTGATTGCATTAAGCTTTGAATTTTCCTTTTAAACTACGAATTGACTGTATTAAGCTGTGAATTTTCTGTTTGAACTGTAAATTGACTAGATTAAGTTGTAATTATGTGTATGAAACTATGAAGTTACTTCTATTAAGCTATGAATTTTGTGTATAAACTTTGAATTAACTATATAAAGAGTGTTAAGTTGAAAACGTGGTTGTGGATGTATACTTTTTGTGTAATAAACTTTGAATTTTGTGTACTAAACTGTCTTTTTGTGTTTTAGACTGTGAATTGACTGCATTACACTGTGTATTTTCTTCTTAGACTATGAACTAACTATATTAAGCTGTGAATTTTGTGTCTTAAATTATGAGTTGATTGTATTAAGCTGTGAATGAATTGACATTAAGCTTTAGTTATTTTATAATTTTTTTTTTGGAAATAATGTAAATTTTATTCACAATTTAAAATATGAATGATTTATGTATAAATTTTTTTGTTAATTTCTTCTGAATATATTTATTTTTTATGTTGTATAAGTATGTAAGAATTTATTAGTTTTAATAATAATTTTGCATTAAATTCAAAATGAATGAAATAAATGGTTTTATTAGACTGTGAATGTAGTATTTAAGTTATTAATGCAAGACTTTGTTTACAGATATGATTTAGAAGAAAATAATGATTGCGATACTGGTACAGGTGTGGTGGTAGCATGTGGTGGTGGTAGTAGTAGAGTTTGAATTTTGGATTTCTTTGAGTTTGTGAATTATTATAAAATGGTATGTATTAAGTTGTGAATTTTGAGAATTAAACTATAAATGGACTGTAAAACTTCTAATTTATGTAAGTTGTGTCTTCAAATATGAGAGCATATAAGAATGAAAATATTATACTACAAAAGTTACAATTTTGCCCTTTCTGTATCGAAAAGAAAAAAAAAGATTTTCACATGTGTAATAAGAATATCATCTAAATAATTAATAGCTAATGGGAGTTCTTAGGGTTGTTAATCTTTTGTGGTTCTCATTTGAACCACTCACTCTCTCTCTCTCTCTCTCTCTCTCCCCCATTACATAGTGTGTGTGTGTGTGTATATATATATATATATATATATATATATATATATATATATATATATATATATATATATCGTGAGGTTCAATAGAGAACCATAATTAACCAAGGAACCAATCTTTTTTTCAACTTTTAGAACTTATCTTTTATAAAAAAAATATAGAAATTCATAACTTTTTATCCTTTTTTCAATGATATCAAAATCGAAATTTTTTTTTGTCAAATTCACAATGTAAATCTTTGAATATTCACAAGGTGAATCCGAAAAATATTTTCCACATTCATAATGTTAATATATGAATTTAGATACTTTTAGATTTTTTTCTAATAGAGTACATATTTTGATTGAAGTAATTTCTTGTAGAATAACAACATTCTTGAACCTTCAATTGAAATATAACATGATCCTTATATATTCAAACATTGTAATGCAAATATAGATTCATAAATATTCTTACAGAATAATAGTCTAAATAACATCCTTAAATATATAATTATTGAACAAATAGATTTGATTACTAAAATTAATTAATAAATAACATTAAAATTTTACCTTATTTAATTAATCTGCCTAAATTAAAGGCATTAATTTAATATTTATTTAATTAATAAATTAATTAATAGATAATATTAAAAATTTACCTTATTTAATTTTTGAAATGATTGACTCACATTGATTTACTACATCCACACAATGATTACTTAGAATACTTGAACCCAAGTCTCTCTCTCTCTCTATATATATATATATATATATATATATATATATATATATATATATATATATATATATATATATATATATATATATATATATATATATATATATATATATATAGTAGGTGTCCACTCGCGCAAAGCAGCGACATCAAATGGTTTTTTTATTCAGAAAAATTCCATGTCCAACCTTTACGCAAACATCATGCCCATGTTAAAAAAGAAAAAAATTAATTGATGTTTTCTTCCTTAAATATTTCCGTTGATTATTTTTTATCATAATTAGCTTTTGTTCATAAAAGATTGGTGGTTTATGCTTAACAAATTTGTACATTAATTTATCAAGCATATACCTCTTAAATTTCAAGAAAAGTTAAATATGTTTTATAATATAGTTAAGATATATATATATATATATATATAAATATATATATATATATATATATATATATATATATATATATATATATATATATATAACTTCAAATAAGAACAAAAAAAAAATTCTAAGAACCCTTTATTTTTAGTTTTATATTTGTAGACCGTCAAATAGATGCTTATAAATATTAAAAATGGTATTTTTGTGTTTCAATTATTAAAAATGAAGAATTATTAAAAATGAAGAATTGTATTATTGTAAATAACAACAATTCATAGTCTAGATTAATAAACAAAAAATGATAGATATAATCTCAGATCTATTAACTTGAACTATTTTTCCTCTATCAATATATAAACCCTCATTCCTTTTGTTTATTCGGCATAAATCTGGCAGCGATATTTCCGGCCACCATTAGCTCGTCGTGTGCCATCGCCTACTGTGTCGACCACTGCCGCCTACCACCACCTCTATATCTGTTTTTCTCAGATCTCCGGTGAAGACTGGCATATCTAACACGTCTATTGATTTCTCTCCCATCTGTATCTTCATCTCAGATCTCCGACGAACTTTACCAAATCTGATGCAAATATGATATGTTTCAGGTAGATCTAAGTCCTCCACCTCTACATCCACTCATAACTGGCGCATTCCTCCAACGCAAAAAACTTTAGCCGTTGTTGATTTAAAAAATCTATCAGATCGATAACGATTTGACTAAGGATGAGATTTACAACCGGAAAACCGGACCAGAACCGAAACCGTTAGAACCGGAATATGTAGAACCGGGTCCGGTTCCGGGTTTAAAAATTGGCTTTATCTGGGTTCCGGGTAATCCGGGTTTGGATCCATTAGGTCCGGGTAAACTAGGTCTAAAAACCAGAACCGATTTTTGGAACTGGAACTACTGTTAGGGCCGGAACCGGTTTTTGTGAAACGTTTAAAAGATGCATATCTTATTCGTTTCGACTCAAATTGACATACGGTTTGTTCCAACATGTAGTTTAGAGTTTGTACATGATTTTAGACTATAAATTTGTCATTTGTAGTTTTATATTCATTGACTTACAGTACTCCAAAGTCAAGATATCAAAGCTGGAAGTTTTTAGTTTTTCAATTTTTTTGTATTTGGTGAAAGTTTTAAAACATGCATATCTAATTCGTTTGAAGTCGGATTGACATGTAGTTTTTTCCAACTTCTAATTTACAGTTTTTACATGAGTTTAGACTATAATTTTGTCAATTTTGGTTTAACATTCAATGATTTACAGTCCTCCGAAGTCGGGATATCAAAACTGAAAATTTTCAACTTTTCAGCTATTTGTTTTTATACTTTGTATTATGTGAAAATATTAACACAAGCATATCTTATTTGTTTAAAGTCGAATTGATATGCGGGTTTTTCTAAAGTGTATTTTAGAGTTTGTACATGATTTTAGACTATATTTTTGTTCATCTTGGTTTTGTATCCAATGAGTTACAGTCCCCAAAAGTCGGGATATCAATATGAAAATTTTCAAAGTTCAACCCACTAAGTAGTAAGTAATTACCAAAAAATTCCGGTTTTTCTGGTTCTAAACCCACTTTATCCGGTTCCAACCTACCCACTTTGATTTTTCCAGGTTTTTCGGTTCTATACCCACTTTACCCGGAACCGAACCGGAACCAGTTCCTATATACCGGTCCGGTTTCCGGTTCTATAAAATCCCGTTAACCGATTCCAGGTTTTCTGGGTCCGGGTCCATCCGGTCCGGGTTTGGACCCACTTTCATCCCTAGTTTTGACAATATCGACAAAGTTCCGGTGAGATTGACTAAGTTCCGACGAGAATTAGTTCAAAACCGCTAGATCTACCGTCGTTGCCGTCTGACACCACTTTTACATGTGTTTTTCTTCGATATCCGGTGAAAATCGCCAGATGTAATGCCTCTATCGATTTCTATCCCATTTATCCCTTCCTCTCAAACATCCAACGAAACTTTATCAGATATGATGCAACTATGATGTGCTTCAGGTAGATCTAAATCGTCCTCCTCCACAACTGGTGTCTTCCAGCTAGGGCTGGCAATTCTCGACACGACACGCGACACGACCCGCGATACGACACGAAATAAATGGGTTTGGGTTGAGTTTTTCAACCCACCAACCCGCTAACCCGTCAACCCGCCAACCCGTACATTAAACGGGTCATATATGGGTTTCTCAAAAAATAAACGGGTTGACCCGCCAACCCGTTTATATTCTTAATAAAAAATTATTATATTTTTAAATGTATTTATGTATCAAATATTAATATTTAATAAGTATTATATAATATATACCTTTTATTCATAGACCATTTGATTGTTTCGACATTATTACTCGTGGTGGATGGTCTAAGGTCATAAGTCGTAACCTATAAGGCTAAGTCTGCAACATGTTTCTACGAATGTTTTTAATTTTCATTTGGATGTTTAAGACTTAAATATCTAAAATTTAGACCCACGAACCCAAATCTGACCCACGAACCCGCCAACTTGTGAACCTGTATAAATAAATGGGTTGGTGGGTCATGTATGGGTTTATGTTCCAAAACCGCCAACCCGTGACCTGTATATTTAAATGGGTCGTGTTTGGGTTGGCATATTTTGACCCGCCAACCCACCAACCCGCGACACGCCAACCCGAACACGACACGATTGCCAGGCCTACTTCCAGCAAGATTAATCTCGTTTCTATCACATCAGAGCATCAGATCTATTTTCCCCTCATTTGTGTCACCATCAGAGCATCACAAAGCATAATTCACGACCATCATCGTAATATACACGTGTTATTCATAAACTAGTGTTTCTACTAGAACTCGTTTTTTGTTTATCTTAATTGTTTCTGTGTTTTTGTTTTTCTGATTTGGTGTATCACATGTGCAATCTCCTCTGGTATGGATCCATACAAGATATGTTGCTTCACCACAAACTCCTCTAGTGGTATAGTTTAAAAAGTGAAGTTAGTAAAAAAAATGCACACAAGGCGTTTGATAAAATGTCACAACGAAGTTTTCTCTTAGAGTCTAAATGATAAATATTGTAAATTAAGCTATGAATGAGTGCATTAAATTGTGCATATAATGTAAATCAAACTGTGAATTTTGTAAATTAAATTGGGAATTTTTGTATTTTTACATTTTTTGTGTTTCATTTTGTATATTTTTTTACTTTTAAACGATGAATAGTTTTTTTTTACTTTTTTTATTATGTTTTTGAGTGTTTTGTTTTAAACTGTGAATGGTGTATGATTGGATGCATTAAACTATGAATGACTCCTTTAAGTTGTGAATTTATTGTGAATGTTTTGTGAATATACTAAATTAAGTTTTGAATTTTGTAGGGATATGTTATTTTAAATTGTAAACAAGTGAATTACTATGTTAATTGATTTTTAAATTTAGGCTCTAAATATGTATTAGGTGAAACATAAAAACCACTTTGTTGCTATTTTTTAATAAAAAAATAAACAAAAATAAAACATAAGATTTTTAATAATTGAATTAGATCATTCTTTTTTACTGTGAATTAAGTTGTGAATTTGTATGGATTTTGTGTTAAATTGTGAATGTGTTGAGTCTAGGAGTTGTGTCATTGGGCTTATTAGCTTAGTCCAGTATTATCTCGGTTTGGGCCTATCCAGCCGTGTTTTTGTCATTATGGTTTAGTATTTATAATGCATGCATGCATCGTCTTTTGTACGCTTCTCAATTATTATTTCTTTCATCGTATTGTAACCCTAGCACACATCTACAGTAGAAGTTCTTTGTCGAGCTCTACTGAGGTGTTGAAGTTTTAATCACTCATCACTTGTTTGATTCATTGTGTGTTCATGCTTTTATTCACTTTCTGATTTACTTGATAAGAATCTAAACGATCTTAAAAGAGTTTTCAACTCATCAATTGGTATCAGAGCAGGAGACTATGTAATCCATACGCATCTCTTCTGTTGAAGAAAGTTTTAGGGTTTTCGCTATCATCATTTTTTCTAGAGCCGTCATCTTGTTATTGACATTGCTCTTAGATCTAGATCTTACCCTAACTTAGTTTACTAGTCTGATTCTTGGCAGGTTATCAAACCAAATCATCATGTCACATGACGACTCTCATTCAAACCCCATCAACATATCCAACAATATCGGATCTACCACGAGAATCCCGATTTTATACACTCATAATTATGAAGTCTGGACGCATCACTTTGAGGACTATGTTCTTTGTTCAGAGGAAAATGGGTATCTGATCTGGGAGGCGATTACTGTGTGTCCGTTTTCTCATTCTGGAACGAATAAAACCATCAAGAGGCAAAAAGAATACAATCAGCTTATGATTGACGTAGAGAAAGTTCCTCAAGACGAGAAGGACAAACTGATAAGCAACATCAAAGCAATGAGGATGATCATATTTGCCTTACAATCTGATACTTTTCGTCTGGTTAGTACATACACCATATCAAACCAAATATGGGATAGGCTTAAGGAGCTATATTCTATAGATGAGGATTTAGAGCATTTAATACAAACTCTTTTGCTCTCTGAGTTCGGTGACTTCAAGCAAAATCCAGAAGAAAAACTCATTCGTGCGTTTGATCGTTTCAATCATCTCCTCAGCAAGATGATTAAGCATGGAATTGGCAGAGAGGTAATCAAGTAGAAGGTCACTTTTATGAATGGCCTGAAACCCGAATGGATGGCGGTGGTTTCGACTGTAAAAGCTCATGAACAGTTCAAAACCTATTCGTTGGCGAAGCTTGTGGGAATACTCAAGTCACATGAAAGCATTGTGACTAAGGAAACAAATATGGTTTCTAGTATGGGATCTTTGGCCCTTCTCTCAAAGGGAAAGAGCATGGCTGAAGAAGGAGAAGAGTTGGATCTTTCTGAATGTGATCTGACAAATGAAGAATATGCATTGATGGTCTCTAATCCCAAGTAGTTTGCTCGCAAAAAGTTCCCTACCTCTAAGAACCGAAACTGGCAAGGGAGCTACAGTTATGAAAAGGCGAAAGAGGAGGTTAAAAACGCTCCTCAGCAAGAAACAGTAAAGAAGGAGAGCAAGCTAGTAGGTGACTCACGATATGATTGTCACTTCTGTCGGGGCAAAAATCATTTTGCTAAAGCTTGCGTTTTGAGGAAGCAGTCCGAAAAGAATGAGGATGAAGATGATGAAGCTTACTATTTGCCTAAGCTGGAAGAGATCAAGAAGAAAAAGGATGCTAACAATACAATGAATGCTTTAATTGTGCAGGAAAACATTGTTGATGATGAGTTCGTAGGGGTAGAAGTCTGGTCTACAGACTTCGAGCATGAAGAAATTCGCAAGCCCACGCATGGCAGGGCTTTTATGGCGAAGGAAGATAACTCTGAGTTTGCTGGAAGATGCTTGATGGTGACTGCTGGAGTGTCACAAATGAGAGGCTACACAACTGATGGCGGAGGTGAAGAGGCGAAGGAAAGAGAAGACAAATGCTTCGCTGCCAAACCGACGGGTGAGCAGATCAACGAATGCGATCAGTTGATCTAGAAGGTACAATCCATTCTCGAGTCACTAAAAATACATGTCACTAACTATGAAAAGGAATTAAATGAATTAAAATACAAGTTTTCTAGTTTAAGTAGTAGTCTAAAACAAAATCGCCTAGCAATTCTAACTTAACTGATCAACTCAGCGGGGTGTCTTCCAAGAGTAAGGAGAGAAGGATGTGGATAGAGAAGAAGGAAGTGGAGTTAGTTACGGCGAAAGATGAAGTAATTTATTTGCAACGTGATAATTTGAAGCTTTTGAAACAAAGAAACATTTTTTGCTTGATTGCTAAATGTTTATATACTAATATCACTCAATTGCATTTAGATTGTGAGATCGGTAAAAAGATTTATAAAATTATTTTGCCCTTCCTGGAATTAAAGAAGGACAAAGTCGATGTTGATGGTTATAACTGTGAATCTATTGTTTCTTCAGATGAAATTTCTGATGCCTACATGATCGGTCTGGACAAAATCGAGTCCTTTATTAAGTACAAAGACCATAAGGACATGATTAAAAATCTTTTGGACAAAAATGATAAGTTAAAAATCAAGACCGAAACCATGCAGAAATTTGACTCATTGAATGCCAAGTTGAGTTTAGAAAATAAGATAAATGTGGAAAACACTTCTGAATTTGACGAGGACGGTGATATGAGTGAAATATATGTTGAGGATGAAGTTGACTGTTCAGAATTTGTCAAAAGCGATACCAAACCTTCCAAAGATTTTATATCTGAAAAATCAGCTGAGTTCGCTTGGATGTCCCAAGATAAATCCAAAGTTATGAAACAGAAGGCGGTGATATATCAAAAGATACAAATAGTACCAAATCAGGTATACACCACAACAGGAGTTACTCAGGAACAAACAGCCGAACTTACAGCCTTGGTAAACGAAGACAACGTTGGTGGCTATGATGTTCATTTCTGGTCCGCCCCAATTGATAATGTAAATGAGACTGTCGGTTTATCAGACAGAACCTCATGGAGAGTTAAAGGCAGATACGTGGCAGAACCACTCAATAATGTGACAACCTTCAATTCACTACTAGAAAAACAGCCTTTTACGACGCTAATTGCGCGTCGTAAAAGGCTCAGACGACACGCAAATGCGCGTCAAGGAAGGCCCTGTCATAAAGAGAGACGATGCGCTTTTGCGCGTCATCTATAGACGACGCGCATTTACGACGCGCAATTACGACGCACGTTTACGACACGCAATGCGTATCAAGGAAGACCCTGTCATAAAGGAAGACGACACGCGTTCGCGTGTCGTAACCTTACGACGCGCGTGTTAATGACACGCAATGCGTATCAAGAAAGCCCCTGTCAAGAAAGGTCATGTCATAAATGAAGATGACACACATTTTTGCGTATCGTAAATTTAAATGTTTAAAAAAAATTATATATTTATTAATTTTTAAATTAAATTTGCATTTAATTTCTCATAATAGAAATAAAATACTTTTTTGATAGATTTACTAATTTTCAAATTAAATAACACATTAAAAGTCTCATAATACAAAATAAAATACCATAAACAATAAAGATAATTCATTGCACTAAGGACCATGTTAACAAAAGAATATAACATTATATACCATAAGTACCCTCAAGTAATCAATCTCTTACAATGTTACTAAAAATACCCTCAAGTAATCAATGTCTTACAAAGTTAAGAGACTTAGATACTCAGTTGGTATGTAATATGGCACTAAGAAGCCCAAAAATTGTTTGTGTTTTTCCTGTTCCTGGTGGATCCTACATGGACAAAAGGTAAGAATTAACATTTTCAAAGTACAATGCCTCAATAAGGAAATCAATGGTAAAAGACAAATCCGAATAAGAACAAACTTTATACATATATACATGGAAGTATTGTAATACACAATAACAACAACAAATACCAAATTACCCTTTGCTTACCTTTTCTTATAGCCACTTCCAAAAGTGAGAATTTGATAAAAGATTTAGGTCACACATTCTCTCATCAAGCTTTGTATCCAAAAGTGAGAATTTGATAAAAGATTTTAAAAGTGGGAAAATATCAAGAATATAGAGGATAATACATTAAGAAAAAAAATTACCTTCACAAAGAGCAAGTTTCAACCTTCTTCCCCAACAATGTTTGAAAGCAAAAAGCTCATATATATCGATCTCTACTAAAAGGATATCTATTGCTTGATGATCTTTCTGCAAATTGAAGTACAAAATATATTTGATCATATGCCTAATATATTTTGTACTTCAATTTGCAGAAAGATCATCAAGCAATAGATATCCTTTTAGCAGAGATCGATATATAAAAGGGTTGTTATACTTGTTTACCTCTTCATCATCCTCATCACCAAAGTCCTCTTCATCAGCATCCTTTAAAAAAAGAATTTTCAAAAACAAAATCAGTAACACAATAATGAAGGAAGGTGGATTTCAAAAAAAGAAAAAGAAAAGGTTTTATTCAAAGCAAACAATAAAAAGATGCTTATTTTTTTATGATTAATTAAAAGAATATATAATCTGAACATACTCCATCTTGAATTTAATCCATGTCATCTTCACATTGGGTCCCACTGAACCAGCTAAAGAAGCTGTTGCATCAAACCAATCAAGAAACAAAATATAGACCTTTTAGTTTATGTTTCTTGTTTACTTAACAAAAACAAGACTTAATCAAGAAAAAAAAATATAGACCTGTCCCTAACCTTCTGTGCTGTGGAAAAAGCTAATCCAACCAAACCTCTTATCCTACCAACCTCTTTCTCAACTGTAGCCTTCAACTTAGCATCAACCTGAAACCAAATTCATTTTATACATTAACCAATTATAAAACAATTCATATCGATATCTGAAAATTTTAACTAATGACAAAAATAACCTTGTCAATGCAACGATCAGCATCCAGGAGATAACATAAGTAGAGAGTTGCTTGTACACATCAGCCTCCGTATACTAGTCAAAAATTAAATTTTCAGTTTTTGATCAAGGGTAATGACAAAAATAGTGTTTTTGACTTTGAGATGAAAACCAACCCGTCTCACAAGACGACCATTACAGCGAAGGTAATTTGGGCATACTGTTCCTCTCTCAGATTCACCAACAACACGCAAGTTTAAACTCCATGTTGTATAGTCGCATGTTTCATCATCACACTGAAATTTTACATCCAATTTCAGTAAAAAAAATTAAAAAATAAAAATCATAATAGCATTGTTTGCATACTGTCATAATTCCTTTGTAGTATGTGGATATGAAGAATTCAATTCGTCTTTTTACCTGATTCCATTCCACAAACAATTTACTCACTTTATTTCTTTGATTTCCATGTATTATATACTATATATGTAGGAAAAACAAACCTGATTGGCTAAAGATGTTGGAGGGAGTTCCACTTGACACTTAGGGCAACAGAATTTCTGCCAAAAGGTGGTGGTGGTGTTATATCCACTGGAACCTGCAAAATACAAATCAAAATAAAATAAGGAGTAAATATAAGGGATAATTAAAGTTATATACTACTAAATAAAAGTAAATACATGTTAAGTTATATACTACTAAAGTCATATATGTAGGATGGAACTAAGCACAAAATCCAGCTAAAGAATTATTTAACAAACGTAAGTGCTCTCTTTTCATTGTTTAATAGTCTCTTTGAAAAATAAAAAGGTTATGGTGTGTTCAGCTCAAGACATTGGAGAGAAGCCCTGTTATGTTATCTGGTTTCATTAACAGAAGAGGCTAATAATAATGCACAGGTAGTGTAATTGCATCTGCATTCCAGTTATTCTCATGTTTTATGTCTTTTGCATCAATCATACACATGACAAATACCATTTCATTTGACAAATTCCATTCATTTCAAAAATATTTTGTGAACCACTTCCATACATTAATCTGAGATTGATTGTTTTTCTTAATTTCAACTTGTTTGACAAATTCCATTCATTACTCAGCAACAAGAAAAGGCTTTAGAAACCAAATAAAGAACTTATGTTATGGTGGAGAAAAGGAAAAGAAGATCCCCTGAGAATCAAAGTGTTGACATGTGAGTTTTTACCCTTAAAACTATAAAACACTTGATGCTTTTTATGTTCTTATTTAGCTTTCCATTGAATCTCAAATAAGGGTGTTGGGTGTTTATGCCTTTCTGTTATGAGATTATGAGAACTTGCTTTATCAAATTACTACCTTCTATCCACTGATTACAAAAGATATGAGTCTATGACCCTGCTTTTTGTGTTTCCAGAAATACCCCTATGTTCCTAAAACTCATGCTTGTGTATTATCTCCAGGAAATTGGCATTTAAATAAAACTCATGATTGAGTCTATAACCCTGTTTATAGCATCATATTTTGATTATTTTTTTCTTAATAGTACATTATGCTCTAAAAAAAGTTTACCTAATTAAGCTATTTGTATGGCATTGCTAAAACTGGGTAGATTTTGAAAGTAGAATGTTGTTATAAGAATGTTGTAATACACTATATAAATTATTTATCTATCTTTTTTTAAGTATTTTTTAAATTTTGGTCCCTGAGTGTAGCTGATTTTTTTTTTTTAATTTTGGTTCTTTTTTGAGGTTTATAACTTTTTTAATCTTTTTTCTAGTAAAATGACAATAATTTTGGGACCAAATCTACAAAAAAAATAGCCAATTTACTTGGAACAGGGACCAGAAAAGTTACAACAACCTCAAATAAGGACCCAAATTCATAAATTAGCTATATACAATCAAGGACCAAATGTATATTTTACTCTGCTCTCTAAGTTTTTGTGCTCTATATTCTTCTGAGAAGTTGTGCCTTTTTGTATAAGATAAAACATGCCATTTATGGATACAGAAACATTTTTTCTGTTTTGAAAGGGAACAACATGGAGTTATATTTGGGATCATGTCCATTTTCATATAGGACAGTAAGTTAGTTCCAAAATGAAGTAGTTATTAAAGTTTGATATAATACGCCGGGTTGGATGAAATTACTTTTTTACCCTCCTCAGACACAAGTGTTACAGAATATCACTGATTCTGTAACACTATTTGAATGATTTATCAAATTTTTTTAGAGTAATATTACTTTTTTGGTCCATGAGTGTAGCTGTTTTTTTTCTTCAATTTTGGTACTTACTAAAACTGAATATAAAAACTTGATATAAATTGTCTTTGTTTATGCTACAAATGTATGAAACTACAGTTAATGCCAATCAGGTCCAGATGATGTGTACAAGCCAGATTTTGTGTGCCACACAGACATTGCATATAGTAAGTTTCAAAAGGTTATGGTATAATTCTCTTAAGTATGACAATTAGATTTCTGAAGAAAGTTGATTGTGTTTTGATTCCAATCATATATTTGTTGGGTTAATGTGAGAAAATAGCAACATACGTTTGTTGATTTCTTTATTATAGCATCCTACTTTTGATTCTTCTTGTTAGGAATTTTGTAATTTCAAAAATGTACTCTATCTTGTTATTCATAATAACAGACTTATGCATCTATCTCCAATAACATCTTTCATGATTTCCCGTGGAAACTTGATTGCAAATGTTGCTGGTGGAAGTTTTGAAATTAAGTACTATATATATATATATATATATATATATATATATATATATTAATGTTTATGAAATTAGAGTATGTATGTTTGATGTGTATATAATTAGTGTTTAATATCATAAATAAAATCTTCTTCGGTAAATAGCAATTCTGTTATTTCATAAAAAACCACTAAAGGGTGTTTCAGTTCAATTCTTTTGATAGGTTTGCAAGTTAGATTAATTACCAGTTTCATGTTCATTTATTCCATTGCCATGATTATAATCATAATCATCACGATAATCATCTTAAGCATCATACTCTTCATCAAAATCAACTCCATATGATACTTTGTGAGGCATTCCCTGGTTAAATAAAAAATCAAATATGATACAGAATAAGCTTTCAATATGGAAATTAGACTTGAGAAGATACAAATATAGGTCCTTTATATGCAGATTAAATTATGAAACTGAAATCATAAGAAATATTTTTAAAAGATAATACCTTGACTTTATTGTGGACTGAATCAAAATAACATAATCATCCAAACCCTTCCCAGATCTGAAACTAGCCAAAATAAACATGTTATTTGTATCCAAAACGATAAAGGGTTCTCTAAAACCGAAGCAAAGACAAAAACTAGCTAAAATAAACACACAAACCTGTCAAATGAAGTCATGCCACTGTCAGTTTGATAGGAGTCGGAATTGCAGGCATCATGATGTCATCGATTGGCGGTGCTCATGGATGCTCTGGTGGTCGGACGGAGAGAATAGAGATGGAGGGTAGGAAGCAAGATCTAGGGTTCGAGTGTGAGAGAGAACCATTATTGCATCGCCGATGATTTCATTAGACGCACTCCAAACTCAACTGGAATTCAGATCCTTCGGAGGCACCAGTGGGAGGTACATGTTTGCCCTAGATCTTGAACTCCCACCGGATTTCTTCCCGGAATTCATGCTCTTCCATGGGTCGACTTTCTTCCCTTTGCCAATCTGATTACGCAGACGTACCTGCGAGAGTCGGTCCTCGAAAATTTCATTATCGAGTGATTCGGAGGTGGGACGATCGGTAGAGGAAGAATCATCGAGCGTTTCTTTCGTTTTGAAGGAGAAGGTTAGGGGCAGCGGTGCGTGGGATCTGAGTGGGGATAGAGGGATTGACGTTCCGATCTTGAACCGATATCTTGAGATGGCGGAATTGTGTTCTTAGGTTTCTAGATGCACTCCAAACTCTTAAAGCTTATCGGGTTCGATGTTGGTGGTGGCAGCTTAGGGCTTCGAGAGAGAGAGAGAGAGAGAGAGAGAGAGAGAGAGAGAGTACAGAGGTAAAGGAAGACGAGTCGATTCAAAAGGATGTGCTGATTCAAAAGGATTATTAGGGTTCTATTGTAGGATTCTAGTGTGGATTGAGTTTTTAAGGCTCAATGTCGGTGGCAGTGGCAGTGGCGATGGCTTAGGGTTTACAGAGAGAAGGAAGGAGTGAATGAAAAGGGAGATACTGAGGAGAGAGGGTAGAAGCGGGGTTCTTTAAAATTTTAGAATTTCAGACAATTTCGTTTCCCCCCTTTAAAAACGCGCGTTTAGGCAAAAAAAATATAAAGCGACACATTTAGAGGACGCACACTTTATGAAAGGCACCCTCCGCATTTCCTTTTTTTTTTATTTTCTTACACTAATTTTAGGGCACGCACAAATGCGTGTCCACTATCCTTCAAATTTTGCAAAATTGACATTATTTTTTAGGGCACACACCAATGTGCGTCCTCTATCAGCGAGTGTCATTGTTTGCGCGTCATTAAAGGCTGTTTTTCTAGTAGTGATTTCTAGTCAAGTCAAAGTCAAATAAAGTAAAAAGTCAAACCGGTCAACTCAACTAACCCTTGTATATTAGGGTTTACATTATGTTACTACTGTACAACTCGCTATTTTAATAAGAAGTTATCACTTGGAAAGTTCGTATGTTCAGAATTCTTAAACCCTAATCAGGGTAAGTGATTAAACTACTTGGTAAAACATTATTTTGTACCCTTTGGGGGAGTATAACATTCATAACGAGGCTTCATGGGGTTTACAAACCTTGCGTTGCGAAGCAAAACATCCAAAAAGGTCACAAACGAAGTCTCTCTCAATCTCTCTTTATCAATCGCTCTCTCTCTCTCTCACATCTCTCCTAAATCTCTCCCAAATCTCTCTCAAAACTTTTTATAATCATTTGGGGCATTCCGACCCTTAATGGAGCCAAAAACCACTCAAAATGGGAAGTTTATATGAAAAACAGCCATTTAGGGTCGAATCCTCTTAGAGCCGAACTTCTTAGAGGCGAACCTCTTAGAGCCTAACCCTCTAAGGACCAAACCCTGCTAAGACCGAAACACCTCATTTGGACCGAAGCTACCATAGGCCAAAGCTGAACCTCGGAGGACCGAAGATCCCTTCGGACCCAAAGAATTTTGACAATGAGGATGATTTTATCCATATGAAACTTAGGTTTCATGTAGTTGTTGGAAAGGAACCAGAAGAAATATGGTCTTTGGTGAAGATCAAGAAGGTTATCAGCATATTGAAAGATGTATTATTCGAAGATATGATTCAAAATTTTCGGTTTCATGTTGTAAGGGCGAACAATCAAGTTTGTGATTTCTCAGTTGCTGATTTTCCTCTAATGAACTTGAATGACCTTATTCAAGTTGCATTAATTTTGAAAGATATGGAGGCTTCGCAACTTCAAGGGACAGACAAAGATGTTTTTAGGATTGGTCTTGCTCACATCAAAATCTTCATAGACAATTACTATGATTGTCTAGTGTTGACTGATGAGGAGTTAGCATCAACAATGGGAAGAGAAGTGAAAGTTGCCATGGAGTTGTCGAAGACTCAACCTGAATTGAAGAAGTTTACAGATGGGGAGATTTGCTTAAAACCTTTTGGATTAATCTTTGCTGGAAAAGATAAGAATTGCAAGGCTAAGAGGTTTTTATTTCAAGCAACTGAAGTGGAAAGATATACTACTTCGCAATATACGAACTTCATTGTTCGTATGAATAACTGCAAGAAAAATAATGAAGGAGATAAAGCTGAGTTGAAAAAGATTTTGACATGGTAATCAGAGATATGAAGGATGATGCTCTTTGCTGCACAGATTCTCACGAATTGAGAAGTTCGACATGATTACAAATGGGAGATTATAGAGTCAAATTGTCTTGTAATATATTGAAGTTTGTGTATGAGTCTTTTCATATGTTTTCTATGTATTTTCTAAGGCATCTAGTTTACGAAGCGAAATGTTTAGCCTTAGTATTTTTTGTACTTTCAGTCTCCTATAAATAGGAGTTGAACATAAAGTTGATGGTAGTGCTTTCCCAGTTTTACTATCATTTTTGTACTCGTGTTCATTGGAAGTAATATGAGCTAAAACAGATCTTATTTACGTTGTGTGTTCAGATTACATTGATTTTACTCTGATTTGATTCTTATACTCGATTAAACACTTCTACAATTAGCCCCTAATCTAGCATGTGATTCATATCACAACATAAAACATATAACTTGTATGGGTATTTTAGGAAAACTTACATGAGCTCGAACGATTGCACGCATCACACTCCTTTTCTTTTATAAAAATCCTTAGATTTAAATGTTTTTTTGTGGAAAACCTACCAAACCCTTGATTTGAGTCCAGGCACACCCGAGAGTATGCTCGAATCCCTCAAACCAAGGCTCTGATACCAACTTGTAAGGTCCCAATAATACAGATAAAAATTTTGTTTTTAAAATCATTCCATTCATAAGAAACTTATACCAAAGTATTTAAAAGAGTCACATTGTATCGTAATATCATAGTATAAATCCCAAAGTCACTAAGTGGGAAAAACATGGAGTGATGCGGTGCGATCAAGCCGGGCCCTTCCCCTTCGAACTAGAAGTACCAGGATCAGAAACTAAAAAATGTAAGCACAAATCTTAGTGAGTTCCCCCAACATACCACATACTAATCAAACATACTACACAATCATACTTAACAAACATAGTGTCGAGCATATCTTGGTGCTGGCCTACCCCTTCGGTCTATTTCAACCGGATGCTACCAAGCATATCTGAGTGCTGGCCTACCCCTTCGGTCTATCTCAACCGGATACTGTCAAGCATATCTGGGTATTGGCCTATCCCTTCGGTTTATTTCAACCAGGTACTGGGTCTATTTCACCCCTACTACTACCACATAATATCATAAAAACAATCACCGAGTCATCATACAAATATAGACATGACTAAAAATTATCACAAAGACAATTATCATGTTATAACATAACTAGTGGGTCGGCATTGGTGCCTTCAACCCATGACAACTGCGAAGGAAGACTCACCTCTCGAACGGAAGTCAACTACTGTCATTCTCTCTAACAGCTATATTGGTGCTACTCCACACCTAGATAATCACACAAAAACAAACCTTGGATCTGTCCTTCAAAACCAGGAGTTCACCGAAAGTCAAATCATGTCAAAAGTCAACGCCTAGAGTCAAAGATCAACTTTCTCCTTTAGCTCACCCTCACGTCTTGAGAACAGAATCGAATAGGACTCACTCAGTGAGTCGACTCAACTTTACTCGCCAACAAAATTCTCAGATCGGGACAATCGCCTAGCTCACGTCTTGAGGTTCCATTTCTTACGATGTGATATCAGTTTAGACCAACTTTGAGCATTAAGCTCTTAATCCCTTAAGACATACATTGGGACTTTCCATAATACCTTCTTCGACCCTAGGAACAATAAAAATCGTAGCTTTTCATTCATGCATGTCTGATGCATGACTTAAACACTATCTAGGTCAAAAGAAGGGTATTGAGATCAAGACTCGAGCTTGGAGTCCAAAACCTACACTAAAACTCAGATCCAAGGACCCTCATATAGATGATGTACCAATGATCCATCAAGTTGCCAACTTTATGGACCTCATGCATGTTAAAACACCCAACCATGCAATGGAAGGTTCCAAAGCTTAGATCTATCATGGTTAAGCCAAAAAGATAGGAGCTTTACGACTTACAAATTCTCACAAGCTCAGGAAATCCAAAAGGTAGATCCTATCTTGCCAATATGAAACACAACAAGAGCCTTCTTCCACTTCAAGTGACCAAAAACTCCAAGTAAGCTCTTCAAAATCACCAATAATGGCTTAAGGACTCAAATAGGTCAAAATTAGGGTTTTTTAGGGGGTATAGAGTGAGATAGGATGGGGATGGGCGATCCTAGCCCTCTCATTCCATTTTACACTCGGAAATTAGGGTTTTGGGCCATTAGACCTGGCTCACATCGTGAGATCCTATGCCTCATGTCGTGATGTTCATGAATGCGGGTCAAACGGTCAATAGTCATTCTCATGCCATGGCCAATATGGCTCACAACGTGAGCCTCCTCCAAATGCAAAACTATAAAAATTAAGTACCTCAAGGATTCGGATGCTACATTTTTCTTTGGCCACGAGATGGTGATAGAATGACCACGACGTAGCAGCTCAGTTCAAAAAATGTGCATCCACAAATCACGACGACGTGGCAAGGCTTTGGTCACGATGTGGTTGCGTCCGGGGTTCAAAACCCTAGATTCTGGGATTTATGCCTAATTTAAAGGTAGTAACTAAGAGGGTTGCCTCATATGGCAGCCTCCATCCTTTGAAATTGATACCCATCCAAACCTCAGCCTCTTTGTGTGTGTTTTGAGTGAAGCCATCTTTGTGAATATTGAAGGAAGAAAGAGTCCATCTTGTGGTTTGTGAGATTGGTGCTAACTTAGATCTAGCATCTTCATCACATTTCTGACCTTTCGGAGGTATAACGTCTCAACATTGCTCATTGTTTCACTAGATATTGTTCTAGGTCATTTTATGAGCTTTTTGGTCTCAATCTTCTTATCCTTGGAGTTTGGGTGAACTACAGAGCCTTTAAATTCATTTTTTGGTTTTTGGACAATGGTGTTGGTTGGAAAGTGGTCTTGTATGACTTAATATCATGTCCATGCATTTGGTGCAACCATTAAGAACTTAGAATTAGAGATCTTGACTTATCAGGGTGTCTCAATGGATAATGTTGGAAACTTTATCTATCAAGACCTTGGGGAGTTTCGGATCTGAGTTTTGGAGCTCTTGGGATTAGGGGTTAAGAGTGTAATCCATTAAGTTGTCCAAGTGCAGTTGTCGTGACGTGGTGACATGCTTGACACAACGTGGTTGTTGGTCTGGTCGCGACTGCTTTGTCGTGAAGCTGCCACGACGTATCCAATGGGTGGCCACGACATGGAGGTCAGTTGACATTGACTTTGACCATTGACTTTTTGACATGGTTGACTATTGGTCAAATTGCTAGTTTTAGAGTGCAGACCTTGGGTGTTTTAATGGGTAGGTTGTAGCGCCAGTTTCACGTTTGTATGAGCTATGGTATATTCTATTTGAGTGTAAGATGAGTTTTCTCACTATACTATGTAGGATGCTAGTTGTCTTTGTGACTCTTGCATGTACGCTGGGTGGGGCCCGTTTTCTATGATGGAAAGGTCCCATTATTTGAATTGGTCGGGACCCCTTATGTATGATGGACGAGGCCTGATGTGTGAAGCTGGATGGGGCCCGTTATGCTAATTGGGTCAGGGTCATATGTTTATGTGATATTTTAGGTAACTCACTATGCTTTTTGCTTATAGTTTTATGTTTAAATGTTTCACGTAATTCTTGTTCCAAAGAAAAGGGTCAAACGTGATCACATTACATCCCTTGGAGTTTTATTTCACATTATCTTTTTATGACTCACTCTGATGTTTGAGAATACATTATAATTTGATTGTCTTTTGAAAAAAATGATTGAATGGTTTGGGTTATTTTAAAAATGAAATTTTTACTTGGTACTTTTGGGACATTACAAGTGAACTCCCTTGAAAACCGTTAGAAAATATCTCTAAGTCCATAACTATAATTGGTATGTACTTGACCCGATTTAACATGGTCCATTTGGGTTGCACTTCACCGGAACAATTTGGACTTTTAAGAAGAGGATATGTATGATTTATTAATATATTATAAGTTATAATATATTAATATGAAATCATATTATTTAATTAGTATTGATCAAGAATTAATTTGGAATTAATTTTGTGGTCAAAAGAAACTATTTAAATATGTAGGGATTGATTGTGTAAATCATTCATTCTTATAATGTGGGCTAATGATCCATGATTCCTTATGTTGAGCTTAGCTCATGTGGTGACCCATGGATACTCCATGGAGGTTAAAACCCATGAATCATGAGGAATGTGGAAAGTCATGTATATTAGGGTTTACATGGTGTAACCCAAATGTAACCTCACTATATAAGAAGCCCTTTGATTCAAGAAATTGGAACCTAGAGTACATACAAGAGTGTGGCCGATTTTTATGAGCTAGAGAGTCCTCTTCCAAGTTTCCAAGTGTTAGTGGTGATTTGTGATTCCACTTGAGGCATTCACATTATTGGTGCTAGGCTCTTAAAGCTCCAAGCAACAAACTGTTGAATTAATGTCTAAGTCCATAACTATTTTGGTATGTACTTGACCCAATTATGAGCATGGTCCTTTTGGGTTGCCTTCACCATAGCAATATGTAGGATGAATTAAGAAGAGAAAGGTTTAATTATGATTTATTAATATATTATAAGAATAATATATTAAAGGAGAAATCATATTGTCTAATTAATATTAGTCAATAATTAATTAAGAATTAATTTTGTGGCTAAAAGAGATTAATTAAACTTAGGGGACTGGAGTTGTAATTATAAGATAATTGTAATTGAGCTATGGATCACCTAATAATATATAGGTTGGATGAATTCTATGGGAAGCCCATTAGAAATCATCCAATGGATATGTTAAAGGAGTCCATGGGCTGCTTAGGGCTTAAGCAGCCAGATTATGGTTTCCTAGTTGTAAACCCTAATAGCCTACATGTATATAAAGGACCCTTAAGCCCTAAAAACGTGGACATGAGTTACTTTTGGGTTTCTAGACGTTATGGGCAGCCTCCTCTCTTCTCCTCTTCATCCAAGTTGCTTAGTGGTTTTTGTGACTCCATTATAGGTGCAGCACTTGAGGCACTAAGCTTTCTGAAGCCAATCAAAGCAAGGAATTGATTATTATTGCTATATAACAATCAAAGGTAATTCTCTAAACCCTAATTCAGTTTATTATATGATAGATCTAGGGTTTATAGCTTTGGATATTCAATTGCATGTTTATTAGACAAACTAGATCTAAAAGCTATTCGGGTTTGCATGTACACCATATGAATGATGTATTGCTCAAAACCCATCAGTGGAATCAGAGCCTAGGGCTGTTTGTTTGATGTATTTGATGCAATTATGGTTTATTCTTTCTTTAAAATCGAAATTTAGGGTTTATGGGGGCTGGACTCGCCGAGTCTATTGCTGAACTCGACGAGTACTCCATGCCTGACTCGACGAGTTAGCTGGTCAGAAAGAGCTAATTTCGGGATTTTGTGCTTATTTGGCTGTGGGATAGTTACCAAAACGTCTTTTATTGATATAATTACTTCCTTATATGATTAAATTTAATTATTTGAATGATTTGGTGAGTTATCTTGCAAGAATTTGGACTAGGTCAAATAAGATAACCACCAATTAATTGTTAATTGCCTTATTTAAATTTTGTGATCTAGAATATTCTTGATAAAGTTTGGAAAAGTTTGAAATTACTCCCTTTAGGTTTTATAGTTTAAATTTGAACTTAAAAGTTTTGTTTTTGAAATTTAAATAAGTTAAACCCTAATGTTTTGAAATGTTGCAAAACTTGCCCTCAAGTTTTGGAATTTAAAAGTTGATTAAAAGTTTAATTTTGAAATGTTAAATTCTAAAAATCCTAGTAATTTGAAAAGTTCAAATCACACCCTTATGGTTTTATTAATTAATTAAAGTGTATAATTAAAAGAGATTTAATAAACCCATGAAGTTTTGGTTTACATTTAATTAAATTAAATGTATAATTTACTAAGTTAAACCACCTAGTATTTTAAAAGTGTAAAATACACCCTATACTATATATAACATTAAAAGTCTAATATTATATACATGTATGAGTAAACAATCAGTCTTACCGTTAGTAGGCCTCATTCATGAAGTTGGTCTATAAGGGGTGTTTAAGGAAATTGCCTATAAAATGGCGATTGAATGGGCATCCACTCTTACCCACCGCACTCTTGACTACTGGAGGGTCGTTAGCTGAACGGGTATGATAGGACAGAAACCTTCCATTATAAGTATAATGAAGTACAAAGTAACTAAATGCTTTTTCAAATTCCCAAATCATAGTTACTTTAGGCAAAATGTTAAATTGTATGCTAACCCATGGAATTACACTTCGTACCCTTGTCAAACGTTAGTGGAGCGTGTGTGGTTAACCGGCACACTAATTTGGGGATGACATTGGTAGTGAAGGGTGGCTCGATGCTTATCATAGATCAATGGGGCGTGTGTGGCTAATCGGCACATTGATTAGGTGATTGTAGCATTGGGTGCACCACATGATTCGTATGGTTATTCACACCTTATTTGTGATCTTCGGCATCCCAGTCACAAATTGTAGGCCATAATCAAGATTAAACACGCCATTGAAAAGTTCAATGAATCTTAAAAGATCTAGGAGTTTCAATTCATTTAAAACTTAAACTTTCTTTTCGTTTTTCATGGTGGAAATTGCTAAATCATCATTTACCTACCTTCAAAATTCTGCGACTAGATTACGGCATCCCTCTTCTAGGTTGTAGAATATTGTGTTGGATCCTAGCTTGATGTATCATTTGGGTGTTACATCAAGAATTCTAATCAACTTAACTTGAATTTTCTCCCGTTTTGTAGATGTCTAGTTCTAACAATCATGGTCTTCCCAAATCCCATGGAACAAGCTTTCCAAATGAAGATGACGTTTCGAGATACGATCAAGGAAATGAGAGTCATGCTTCACTCCCTCCACCTCCTACAATTGTTCTCCCTGACCCACAAGTTCAAAGGCTTGAAAAGTTCAAGCTCACTCAAGCCCTTTTGGCAAGTAAACACGAAGATGGGAAACCTGTGTGTGCACACATCTTAGAGATGAATTCACACATTGATAGGTTAAGCATGTTGGGTGTCGATATTTCAAGTGAGTTGGCTGTTGACTGGGTTCTTTAGTCACTTACTGAATCATATAGTGAGTTCATTAGAGAACACTATATGATGGATCACGACGTGGCCCTCATTGATCTCACCTATTTTCTTATAGTTGCTGAATCAACAATGATTTGGCGTGTTGGTCTAGCAAATTTGTCTGGTGAATCAAACTCCCAGATTTCAATGGACACTGGCAACATTGGAAGTACAGAAAGAACTAAGTATGAGATTGTCCGATGTGTTGTGACAAAGGAGTCCATTTGCTTTTATTTCCAAGAGAAGGGGCATTGGAGACGAAGCTGCCCTGTTTACCTAAGAGATCTAAGAGATGGGAGAGTCAAGACGTATGGCTCTGCATCAGGTAAAATCCATTAACTAACTATGTAAGTTCCTATTTTTGATTCTTAATACATGATGTGATAAGATTACATTTTGATGTTTTGCAGGATCGAAGAAAAGAAAGGAAGCTTAATGAAGAAGCTGTTGAATCTGATCACGAAGAAATGGATTTCGATCGCATGGATTCAAAGATCGGATTTTTGAGCTGCTACTTTAGAGTAAGGGTAGATTGCTAAGAAATATGTAATAACATAGTTTTTCAGTTGAATTGCATTGTAAGGACAAGTTTTTACACAATAAAATAAATTTTGATTTTATCTTATTTATTTATACTTGCAATGGCATGTATGAAATATTGATATTTGAAGGTTTCTATTATTAGCAATAATGGATTTGATTCTTAATTATGTTATTTGTGGAGATGTCAAGAATTCACCAAATAGGGAGAGTTTTTCATCGCCCAAGTTTCAATTGAACGGAAACTTGGAATCATACAACTTGGTTGCGTGATGAATGAGAACTTTCATATTTGGAAATTAGACTAGTTCTTTGACAAAGTGTCAAGTGAAGGACTAGGAGATCGAGTACACTAGGTTGTGCATTGATCAAGTCCACCACAAAGAGAGATAAGATATTCATCATGATTTTCTAAAAGTTTAGTGAATATGATTATACTTATAAGATTAAGTGTAATTCTGAGTTGATTGAAAGAGTTTCAATGAATAGCACAACGAATAAAGAAGAATCAAGTAGGCAGAAAGATAAAAGTTTCTCTATTCTAAGAAGAAGGGAGAGTACCTTTTATTGTGTTTTATGATAAGTCTTAATGATTAAGAACCATATCTCAGTTGATTCTCTAAGTGACTCTTAGTGCATTTTTATGTCTAAGAAGATGAATCGAGAATTATGGAAATGGTTAAATCAAGAAGTCAATCATACTTCGTTCCAATATCGAATTTTAGAGTCATACTCCAAGATTGCGAATTGAGTGACAAGTCTTAAGAAGGTTTATAACACTAATCAAATGTGGAATTTGGAAAAGTTTTCTTATTCTTGCACATTTTAAATTGGTAAATTGTGATGTCTTGGATAAGACAAAGACCAACTAGGACCAATTTGTGAAGTGTTTTTTCTTGATAAGAACTACACTAACTCTTGAATATTTGTTTTGTCTAGAAAAGTTTTCTGACAAGAGAATCATATATGTCAATAGAATCATATATGTCAAGAGGTCAGTGGGAGTTTTAATGATCTTGAAAAAGTTTCAAGAACAAATCAAGAATAAACCTTATCAATCACCACTAGCACGCGACTTGAGGTTTACAACCTGTCGTGTTGACATTATTTTGTTTCTATGCCATTCCAATTGAGCTAATTATGTATGTGAGTTCTATGAGTTCTCATTTGAATGCATAAAGACAAAGCGCCTTGATCGATGGAAAGTACATTGATATGTAAGGACAAGTTGCTAAACTACTTGGAAGACATGGTGGGCACTCGTGTTACCATAAGGCTAGAAGTCAAGAAAGTTCAATCCATATGAGTTTGGATTTGTCGCAAACTTGGTTTTAGCAAATTCACATGGATAGGAACTCATACACCATAAAATCTAAGTGTCATAAGGTTCCCTCCTTCATGAAAATGACTGTGAGGAAATGCTTTCACTAAGAGAGATTTTAAGAAGATAGCAATTGTGAAAATTCTATTCTCAAATTCGATTATGGTTACGACATCCCTTTCTATAGTTCGAATTGTGAGATCTGCAAATTGGTCTAACATTTGGCAAGTATTGCAAGTGTTATGCTTGTAAGATTATTATGGCAAGTATTGCAAGTTAGCCATATTAATTATAGAAAAACAAAGAATCAATTTGCAAAGTTGCAAGGGTTGAAAAGTTGTTTTGCTATAATTAAGGGAGAGAATATTATACTTCGTTTCAAAATCTAAAGCTTAGATTGAGAAATTTTAATAAATTTAGTCAAAGGATACATAGTGTGTTCCCAAATTTCGATTATGATTACGACATCCCTCTTCATAGTTCGAATTGTGAGAACGTGACACATAAAATATTATGGCAGAAGATTGATAAAGTATCATATCTTTATGTAAGACATTATGCATCGTGTCCCATACGCTTCGGGTATAGGATCGATTGCACATGCTATAATATTTGACCATTCTAAAATTATCCAAATGTCTAGCGCATTAAGAGGGGAAAAGGACTAGAATCAGTTTTGACTAAAAAAATTAAACAACTATCAAAGGACAATCCAAAGTTCGCTGAGGATTGGTCTCTTGTGAGTAGTTGGAAGTATGGTATTGGATGGACCGTATCGGCATTGATATGAATAGATAAGATTCTATTAAGAATGAGTTGTCATATGGAAATGTTTCCATATTGGGAGTTGGATATTGAGAGTTTTTGTCAAGATTAGAAACTTCTATGCAAGAAGGATGCTCAAAGGAATGTACTTTGAATGTGATTCTTCACGTGTATGGAACTGTCTTGTAACAATTTCTAAGAGAGTACTTTGTAATTTCATTAGCCAAGTCTTGGTGACTTTTGTGCTATGACTTTACGAAAGGATCGTTGCATAAAATGTAATAATCAAGCATATTCTAATAGTAGCAAAGAACCTTGTGTTCTTACACAAATGATAAGGATTGGGAATTGTGAAATGAGCATCATTGGAAAAGTTTTTCAATTGATCTATTTCACAAAGCATGGACCATAGGAAACAAATTGTGCATGCTTGGAGCATGGGACAATTGTTGTTATTCAAGTAATGAGTTGATTATCCAAAACATTAAATGATAAATAATGAGTAACCAATATGGTGGATAAATAGAAGTGTTTTATTTACTCTAACAAGTTTGGGGCCATATAGGATTAAGTATTATTGTTATGTTTCAGTTTGCATGTTTTGACTTCCAGAATAACTAGGTTATTCAAACATCCACAATCGGTCATACGTTGGGAGTAGGTATGAAGAGAGACTGTCATGAATCTGTCTGTAGATTGTCTGAAGTGTTTAGACATGGCACAAGTTTGCTGCAGAGTTCATGAGTGCTTTGATAAGATTAGAGTATTGGATTAAACCCACACTTACTTGGATCACTTCATGGATTTATCATGAGTGATTAGTGAGACGATAATATTGTATATTCTTGAAACCGAGACGTGTGAGTTGTTATTTGTTGGTCGGTTGCGCATTGATAATAAGTAAACGCACCAGTAACTTGGTGTTATAAAACATATTGTTGTGTGTGATTCGATGAGTGAATGCAAGCGAGCATATGAGTCGAAATTTATCCATTCCTTTTACCCAAAGTGGGATAAAAATGATATTTGTGGGCCTCTCGATAATTTAGTGATGACACCTAAGCGCTTGGCCAAGCCGAGACTAAGTTGATGTGTTCAATTGTAGTCTGTTGTCTGTTGTCATAAATCGGAAGTCGGGAAACACTATAGAGAGAATGATTAAAATTCACGTCTTATGTCTATACGATATCTTGAGAATGGAGGAATGTATAATCCCTTATCTAAAGGACACGCTATCTGATAAGATCAGAGTTGACAGCGGCTTTTGAAAGCTACGATTGTTGATCAGGTTCTGAATTCGTATGGAAAATAGTTATTTGACTTATCCAAGTGGGAGACTGTTGGATTAGTGTCTAAGTCTATAACTATTTTGGTATGTACTTGACCTGATTATGAGCATGGTCCTTTTGGGTTGCCTTCACCATAGCAATATGTAGGATGAATTAAGGGGAGAAAGGTTTAATTATGATTTATTTAGTATATTATAAGACTAATATATTAAAGGAGAAATCATATTGTTTAATTAATATTAGTCAAGAATTAATTAAGAATTAATTTTGTGGCTAAAAGAGATTAATTAAACTTAGGGGACTAGAGTTGTAATTATAAGATAATTATAATTGGGCTATGGATCACCTAATAATATATAGGTTGGACGAATTCTATGGGAAGCTCATTAGAAATCGTCCAAGGGATATGTTAAGGGAGTCCATGGGCTGCTTAGGGCTAAAGCAGCCAGATTAGGGTTTCCTAGTTGTAAACCCTAATAGTTGTTGGATTAGTGTCTAAGTCCATAACTATTTTGTTATGTACTTGACCCGATGGTGCATGGTCCTTTTGGGTTGCCTTCACCAAAGCAACTTGATAGGATGAATTATGGAGAGAAAGGATTAAATATGATTTATTAATATATTATGGGAATAATATATTAAAGGAGAAATCATATTGTTTAATTAATATTAGTCAATAATTAATTGGTAATTAGTTTTGTGACTAAAAGAGATTAATTAAACTTAAGGGACTGGAATTGTAATTATAAGATAATTGCAATTTGGGCCATGGATTGCCTTGAATCAAGGGGTGGACGAATTCTATGGGGAAACCCATAAGGAAATCGTCCATGGGCTTGATTAAAGGAGTCTATGGGTTGCTTAGGGCTTAAGCAACCAAATTAGGGTTTCTTTGTTAGATAACCCTAATAGCCTCACTATATATAGAACCCTTAAGGCTCAAAAACATGGGGAACTTCTTTTCTAGGGTTAGAACACGTTTTGGGCAGCCTCTAACCTCTCTCCTCTTCATCCTCTTGCTTATGGTGTTTGTGAGCCATTAGAGGAGTGACACTTGTGACTCTAAGCCTTCCAAAGTCAATTCAAGGAGGAATTGGGATTGTTATTACTACATAACAATCAAGGTAACATTATAAACCTATTCTAATATCTAATATGATTACTTGTATGCTAGAACTAGGGTTTATAGTCTTGGATTTAAAGCATGTACAATAGAGAAACCTAGATCCGAGCATTAGGGTTTGTATGAGCACATAGGATGTCTTATGACCAAAACCCATCAGTGGTATCAGAGCCTTGATTGGTTTCTATTGTATTGATGCCTTGTTAATTTGTTCATGCTTGAAAAAATCGTTTTTTGCCTCCTGCCTGATGTACTAGGCGAGTCCCATTGTGGACTCGGCGAGTAGGCCCCTACTCGGCGAGTCCATAAGGGGACTCGGCGAGTTTAGCTGTCAGACAGGCGGATTTTCGGGATTTTTACCTATTTTGAATTAGGATGATTGCCATAATTGTTTAAACTTAATAAAATTCGAATTTTGTTAATCCCTTATGATTATCCTTGTCAAAATAAAGGATTTTGGTCATCTAATTAGATAATTGTTACCTTATTTGATATATGTTAAGTTATGGAAATTATTTGATCATTATCTTGCAAGAATTTGAACTAGATCTAATTAGATAACCACCAATTATAGTTAATTGCCTTATTTGAATTATGTGATCTAGAATATTCTTGACAAAGTTTGGAATAGTTTCAAATTAATCCCTTTAGGTTTTATAGTTTAAATTTGAACCCAAAAGTTTTGTTGTTTTGAAATTTAAATAGTTAAAACCCTAATGTTTTGAAAAAGGTTTCAAAACTTGCTCTCAAGTTTTGGAATTTAAAATTTTGGATTAATAGTTTAATTTGATGTATATTTAAATTATAAACCCTAATGTTTTGAAATGTTTCAAAACTTTCCCTCAAGTTTTGGAATTTAAAAGTTGATTAAAAGTTTAATTAGGAATGTTAAATTCTAAAACCCTAGTATTGTTTTGAAAAGTTCAAATCACACCCTTATGGTTTTATTAATTAATTAAAGTGTATAATTAATAGAGGTTTAATAAATCCATAAAGGTTTAGGTTTACAATTTAATTGAATTAAAAGTATAATTGTTAAATTAGACCACCTAGTATTTTGAAAGTATAAAATACACCCTATACTATATATAACATTAAAAGTCTAACATTATATATATATATATATATATATATATATATATGTATGTATGTATGAGTAAAAGTCAGTCTTACCATTAGTAGGCCTCATTCACGAAGCTAGTCTATAAGGGGTGTTTAAGAAAATTGTCTATAAAATGGCGATTGAATGGGTATCCACTCTTACCCACCGCACTCTTGACTAGTGGAGGGTCGTTAGCCGAACGGGTAGGATAGGACAAAAACCTTCCATTATAAGTATAATGAAGTATAAAAGTAACTAAATGTTTTCATAAAATTCTCAATCTTAGTTACTTAGGCAAAAGTGAATTGATGCAATTCCATGAAAATACACTTTGTGCCCTTGCGAAGACGTTAGTGGAGCGTGTGTGGTTTACCGGCACACTAAATGGTTCTAAGCAAAGGTAACAAAGGGTGAATCAATGTTTGTCATAGTTTGGTGGAGCGTGTGTGGTTTACCGGCACATCGAATAGATGACTGTAACATGTGAGGGCACCATGTAAGTTTGCATGGTTATTCACACCCGCTTTGTGATCCTCGGCATCCCAGTCACAAACTAGAGGGGCATATCGAGATTTAAACATGCCATTGAAAGTTCAATGAATCTCAAAGGATCTAGGAGTTTTCATAGATTTAAAACTTAAATTTCTATTTTGTTTTTCATGGTGGAAATTAGTGAATCGTCATTCACTTACCTTCAAATATTCTGCAATTAGGGTTACGGCATCCCTCTCCCTAGTTGTAGAATATTGTGTTGGGTCCTAGCCTTAGTAACTCATTTGGGTGATTTACTAAGGACTCAATCAATCAACTAACTTGAATTCGTTTTCTCCCGTTTTGTAGATGTCAAAGTTTGACAACTATGGTCTTCTCAAATCCCGTGGAACAAGAATTCCACATGAAGATGATATTCCACGATTCGATCAAGGAACAAGAAATCATGCTTCACTTCCTCTACCTCCTCCAATTATTCTCCCTAACCCACAAGTTCAAAGGCTTGAAAAGTTCAAGATCACTCAAGCCTTTTTGGAAAGTAAACATAAAGAAGGAAAGTTTGTGCGTGCACACGTCCTAAGGATGAAGTCACACATTAATAGGTTAAGAATGTTGGGATCCGTTGTCTGTGAGGAAATGGCTGTTGATTGGGTTCTTCAGTCAATTCCCAACTGATATAGTGAGTTCGTAAGAGATTACTATATGATGAACTACAACGTGACCCTTATAGATCTCACCTATATGTTTATTGCTGCTGAATCAGCAATGATTTGGCGCAATTGGAAAGCAAAGTTGATTGGTGAATCTGCCTTCGAGACCTCTATGGATATAGACAATGGCAACGAAAGACATGCTATGATCGAAAAGTTTGATCACAAGAGAAAGGCAATGTCTGAAGTAGTTCCATGTCATATTCCCAAAGAGTCAATTTGCTTTTATTGCGAAGAGAAAGGGCATTGGATATGAAGCTGCCCTATTTACCTAAGAGATCTAAGAGATGGGAGAGTCAAAACGTATGGCTTTGCTTTAGGTAAAATCCATTGACTAACTCTTTTAAGTTTCTATTCTAGATTCTTAATACATAATGTGATAAGATTACAATTGATGTTTTGTAGGATCGAAGAAAAGAAAGGAAGCTTAAGGGAAGAAGTGAGCAGAATCTAACTGTGAAGGAATGGATTTCGATCGCATTACTCGAAGATTAGATTCTTGAGCTACTACTTAGAGTTAGAATTAGATTGCTAAGAAAGATGTATTAGCATAAGTTTTTCAATGAGTTGCATTGTAAGGACAAATTTTTCCGCAATAAAATAAATTTTGATTTTAAATTTTATTTATTTATCCTTACAATGACGTGTATGAAAAAATTGATTTTAAAATGTTTCTGTTGTTAGCAATAATGGATTCGGTTCTCATTATGTTATGGAAAGTCGAGAATTTACCAAATAGGGAGAGTTTCTCATCGCCCAAGTTTCAATTGGACAGAAATTTGGAATCATGCAACTTGGTTGCACGATGAATGAGAAATTTCATATTTGGAAATTAGACTAATTCGTTGACAAGGTGTCAAGTGAAGGACTAGGAGATCGAGTACACAAAGTTGCGTGTTGATCAAGTTCACCATAAGAGTAACAAAGATATTCGTCATGATTTAATAAAGGTTTAGTAAATATGATTAGACTTACAAGATTAAGTGTAATTCTGAATTGATTGAAAAAGTTTAAATCAATAGTAGAACGAATAACAAGAATCAAGTAGGCAGAGAGATAAAAGTTTCTCCATTCTAAGAAGAAGGGGGAGTACCTTTTATGCTTGATGATAGGTCTTTATGATTAAGAACCATATCTCAATTGATCCTCTAAGTGAGTCTTGGTACAATTGTATGTCCAAGAAGAGGAATCAAAGATTGAAGAAATGGTCAAATCAAGAAGTTAATCATACTTCGTTCCAAAACAAGTCTTAGAGTTAAGATTGTGACAATGAGTGAAAAGTATTAAGAAGGTTTAAAACATTCATTAAATGTGGTAAGTTGTGATGTCTTAGATAAGACAAAGACCAACTAGGACCAATTTATGAAGAGTGTTGACAAAAGCTACACTAACTCTTGAATATTTGTTTGTCAAGAAATGTTTTGACAAGAGAATCTTATATGTCAAAGAGTCAGTGGGAGTCTTAATGGTCTTGAAAGGTTTCAAGAACAAATCAAATAAACCTTATCAAACATCACTAGCACACGAGTTGAGGTTTACAACCTATCGTGTTGACATTATTTTGTTTCTCTACCAATCCAATCGAGTTAATTATGCATGTGAGTCCTATGAGTTCTCATTTGAATGCATAAAAGGCAAGGACCTTGATCAATGAAAAGTACATTGATAAGAAAAGGTGAGCTGCTTAACTACTTGGAAGACATGGTGGGCAGCTGTGCTACCATAAGGCAAGAAATCGAGATTAAGAAAGTTCGATCCATATGAGTTTAAATTTGTTGTAAACTTTGGTTTTAACAAATTCACCTGGATAGGAACACATACACCGTTTAAATCTAAGTGTCATAGGATTTCCTCCTTCATGAAAATGATTGTGAGGAAATGCTTTCACTGAGAAAGATTTTAAGAAGATAGTGATTGTAAAATTGCGTTCTCGAATTCGATTATGGTTACGGTATCCCTTTCCATAATTTGAATTGTGAGGTTTGGCAATTAGTCTTAATTGTTTAGACACACATATGAACTATCGAAGGCAAAGGTGTATATGTTCAAGAAGCTTTAATAAAAGATTATCAAAGCACTAAGTATTAGAAACATGGACTTAAGAAATTCAATAGGTATTGTCTTTCTGGAAGTTAAGATGTTTAAGAATACATGTCGAAGCTAGTGGGAGCATAAGTGTTATGTTTTATAATAATCATCATGATAGTGGGAGCATAAAAGTTATGATTGTATGATTATTAAGGAAAGTATTGCAAGGTTAGCAATATTAATTATAGAAAAACAAGAGTCATACCTTGCAAAGTAGTAAGGGTTGTAAAGTTGTTTTGCTATAATTAAAGGAAAGAATATTATGCTTCATTTCAAATCTAAAGGCTTAGGTTGTGGAATGTTAATAAAATTTAGTCAAAGGTACATATTGTGTTCTTAAAATTTCGATTATGATTAAGCATTCCTCTTCACAATTCGAATTTTGAGAACATAGCAAATAAAACATTATGCGTCGTGTCCCATACGCTTCGGGTATAGGATCGATTGCAAATGCTTTAATGTTTGACCATTCTAAAATTTTCCAAATGTCTAGTGCATTTAGAGGGAAAAGGGACTAGAATCGGTTTTGACTAAAATAATTAAACAACTATCAAAGGACAATCCAAAGTTCGACGAGGATTGGTCGCTTGTGAGTAGTTGGAAGTATAGTATTGGAAGATATGGAAATGTTTTCATATTGGATGGACCATATCGACATTATTAGGAATAGATAAGATTCTGTTAAGAATAAGTTGTCATATGGAAAATATGGAAATGTATCCATATTGGGAATTGAATATTGAAATATCTATGACTAGATTAGAAACCTTTATGCAAAAGGATGTTCGAAGGAATGTACTTTGAGTGAGAAACATAATATCTAAGGAATTGTCTTGTAACAATCTCTGATAGAGGACTTTGTAATATCATTGGCAATAGTCTTTGTGACTTTGGTGCAGTGACATTACGAAAGGATATTTGCATAGAATGTTAGAATCTAGCATATTCTATAAGTAACAAGAATTTGATATTCTTTAACTTAAGAAAAATGGATTTGGAGTTGTGAAATGAGAAGGATTGGAAATGTGTTCAATGTGATCTATTTTACAAAGTAAGAACCATAGGTGAACATTGTGTGCATGCTAGGAGCATGGGACAAGTGTTGTAATTCAAGTAAGAAGTTGATTACCCGAAACGACAAATAATGAGTAATCGATATGGTGATAAATAAAAGGTGTTCTATTTATACTCAAAGGTTTGAGGCCATATGGGATTAGTATTATTCTTGTGTTTCACATTTGCATGTTTTGACTTCCAGAATAATTAAGTTTATTAAGAATAATCGAATTATTCAAACGGGCCACAGTCGTTCATATGTTGGAAGTAGATATGAATGAAGACTGTCGTGAATTGGTGTGTGGATTGTCTAAAGAGCATTAGACATAATCAAATGTTTGCTGCAACGTTCATGAGTGCTTATGAATATTATTTGAGCATTGGATTAAACCCACGCTCACTTGGATCACTCCATGAATTGTATCACGAGTGATTGGTGAGACGATAACATCTTATATTCTTGAAACCGAGATGTGTGAGTTGTATCTTGCGAATCGGTTGCACATTGATAATATGTAAACGCACTAGTAACTTGGTGTTATAAAACATATTGTTGTGTGTGATTCGGTGCGTGAGTGCAAGCGAGCATTGTATCAAAGTTTATCCATTCCTTTTATTCAAAGTAGGATAAAGGCGATATCTTTGGGCCCCTCGATGATTTAGTGATGACAAACGTAAATGCTCGGCCGGGCTAGGGCTAATTTGATTTGTTCAATTAGTCAGTCGTCATAAATCGGGAATCGAGATATAGTACAAAGAGAATGATTTGAAATCATATCTCATATGATATCTAGAATGGAGGAATATATGATCCCTTATCTAAGGACACGCGTATCTGATAGGATCAGAGTTGACAGCGGCTTTGGAAAGCTACGATTGCAGATCAGGATCTGAAGTCATACGCAGAATAGTTGTTAGACTTATCCAAGTGGGAGACTATTGGATTAGTGTCTAAGTCCATAACTATTTTGGTATGTACTTGACCCGATGGTGCATGGTCCTTTTGGGTTGCCTTCACCAAAGCAACTTGATAGGATGAATTATGGAGAGAAAGGATTAAATATGATTTATTAATATATTATGGGAATAATATATTAAAGGAGAAATCATATTGTTTAATTAATATTAGTCAATAATTAATTGGTAATTAGTTTTGTGACTAAAAGAGATTAATTAAACTTAAGGGACTGGAATTGTAATTATAAGATAATTGCAATTTGGGCCATGGATTGCCTTGAATCAAGGGGTGGACGAATTCTATGGGGAAACCCGTAAGGAAATCGTCCATGGGCTTGATTAAAGGAGTCCATGGGTTGCTTAGGGCTTAAGCAACCAAATTAGGGTTTCCTTGTTAGATAACCCTAATAGCCTCACTATATATAGAACCGTTAAGGCTAAAAAACGTGAGGAACTTCTTTTCTAGGGTTAGAACACGTTTTGGGCAGCCTCTAACCTCTCTCCTCTTCATCCTCTTGCTTATGGTGTTTGTGAGCCATTAGAGGAGTGACACTTGTGACTCTAAGCCTTCCAAAGTCAATTCAAGGAGGAATTGGGATTGTTATTACTACATAACAATCAAGGTAACATTATAAACATATTCTAATATCTAATATGATTACTTGTATGCTAGAACTAGGGTTTATAGTCTTGGATTCAAAGCATGTACAATAGAGAAACCTAGATCCGAGCATTAGGGTTTGTATGAGCACATAGGATGTCTTATGACCAAAACCCATCAATAGCCTACATGTATATAAAGGACCCTTAAGCCCCAAAAACGTGGACATGAGTTCCTTTAGGGTTTCTAGACGTTTTGGGCAGCCTCCTCTCTTCTCCTCTTCATCCATGTTGCTTAGTTGTGTTTGTGACTCCATTAGAGGTGCAACACTTGAGGCACTAAGCTTTCTGAAGCCAATCAAAGCAAGGAATTGTTTGTTATTGCTATATAACAATCAAAGGTAATTCTCTAAACCGTAATTCAGTTTATTATATGATAAATCTATGGTTTATAGCTTTGGATATTCAATTGCATGTTCATTAGACAAACTAGATCCAAAAGTTATTAGTGTTTGCATGTACACCATAGGAATGATGTATTGCTCAAAACCCATCACAAACTACAAGAAAATGTATGTTATCTAACTTGTTTTATTACCCAAATATCAATGTTTTGTATGCTAGTTAGGGTAATACCTTGGAAATTGAAAGTTTGCATGTATAATTGAAAAAACATAAATCCAAGGTATTTAGGATTGCATGTACACCTTAGGAGTGTTAGAATGCTCAAAACCTTTTAGTGGTATCAGAGCCTAGGCTTGTTTTCAATCATACTTAATGCTACTTGTTGTTTGAAGTTGAAAAAAATCAAGTTTTATGCATTCTGACTGATGAACTCGCCGAGTCCACTGATGGACGCGACGAGTCCATGTACAAAATGAGCTACTCGATGAGTCCAATTCATGGACTCATCGAGTTGGCTGGGCAGAGTGTAGAAAATCGATTTTTTGGCCACAAATGGATAGGATAATTACCCCAAACTTTTTTGAATCATAAAAATATGTTTTTTAAGATATGGTAACGATCATGCTCGTACATTTGAAAGGTAATTGTCAAAATTTCATGTTTTGTATTAGTTTATTTGATTAGTCTAATTACATGGAATTTGTTTGATTTGAATTATCTTGTTCATATGATTTTAATCAAGAACTTGAACATGCTTGTTAGTTTAATTGATGATCTTGATGATTTTAATGGACTCCATAACTTGTCCTCAAGTTATGGAATTCCAAAAGTTTTTAATTTAAATGAATCATTAAAAGTCATAGGTGATATAAAAATGAAGAGTCTCATTTCAAAAACCATTAAACTCATATGTTATGAAGTTGAAAAGTTTTGAAGAGTTTCAAAACTTTCCCGCAAGTTTTGGAATTAGTAAAGTCACACATTAAAACTTTAATTCCAAACCCTATAATTTTAAAGTTTAAAATTCAACCCTTATACTATTATAATATTATAAGTTTAATAATATATATATATATATATATATATATATATATATATATATATATATATACATACATACATACATACATACATACATACATACATACATACATATATATATATATATATATATATATATGTATAAGAACAAATCGGTCTTACCGTTAGTAGGCCTCATTCACGAAGCTGGTCTATAAGGGGGTATAAGGTTGCTGCCTATAAAATGGTGGTTTAACGGGTGTCCACTCTCACCCACCGCTTCCTTTGACTGGTGGAGGGTCCTTAGCCAAACGAGTAGGACAAAGACTATAATTCTCATTAAAAGTATAATGATAGAAATAAAGTAACTAAATGTTTTATAAATTCCCAATCTTAGTTACTTTAGGAAAATATGAAATTGATGCTAACCCATGAAATTACACTTTGCACCTTACCAAGTCGTTAGTAGAGCGTGTGTGGTTAACCGGCACACTAAGGCCTTGTTTGATTTCATTCTGACCAGGTCTGGTCAGAGGTTTTATCTGACTCGGTCCTAGTCTTGCTGTTTGATACCAATATTAGAGCTCTTACTCGGTCAGTAAATGGCTAATGAACGGCTGACTGGGACCTCTAAAAAATAAAGCATGACCGAGACAGAAATCATTTTCTCCCTCGTATGCCCTTCTCTTTCGCTTGCCAAGGCTTCCTTCCTTTAGCCTCCCACCTCGTTCCTTTAGGTCTCCTACATGGCTCCTCCTCCAGAGTGGTAAGAATTTTCCTGTTTCGACCTAATAAACAGGTTTGCAATTCCCGTCTCTCTATAAAATTGATTCTTTGAAATCGATTTTTTATATGCTTGAAATCGATTCTTCAGTTCTTTGAAATTGTTTGTTCAATGTGTTGAAATAGATTTCTAATACATGCATTGCTTCCTTCTACTTGCTTTTGAGACGATTCCCAATAAGCTTAAAGCCCAAGTAATTAATCGATCGGTCCTCTTATTTCCCTGAAAAGTAGTTATTGAAATCATCATGAAGTTTTATATGGACGAGTGTACTGGTTTGCTTGTTTTAAGTGTATTTGGCTTTATTTATGTTTGAATTTGATCCAGGTTTATTTGGTATTGTTGCACAGTACAAAAGAAATTGCAAGAACAAATAGAGGTATAGTGTTTCTATTTGCTTACAACCTTTACCATGGGTTCAAATTCAGTTTTCTATGAATTCTTTTATTTTTTACATTTAGAGAATTGGAAGTGATAGCAGTAATTTTGGTGTTGTTGCAGAAGCTTGAAACAATTTGGAAGATACACATATATAGATGCCAACAAACATGGAAAATGACTTGCACGTCGAGGGATGTAAAAACCCAAAAGAAATTGAAAAGTGGGTAGAATGAAGTTGCAAATATGGCTGTCACTTGCTAGTTTGGTGTGAGGCAAAAACAATCATCGGTCCATAGTATGTAAAATAGACAAATGAAAAGAAGTTGATAAAAATGACCAAAGATATTTGGATGTTGTCCATTGAAATTACACCATGACACAAAACAACCAAATTTTGGAAAATAGAAGAGAAGGGTAAAATAGTCATTTCCAACATTTAGTATAATTAGTCAGAGCCATAATTAAACAACAGGGTTTCAATCAGATGTAGTTTCAATCAGAACTTCAGACTCAGTCAGACTCTGACTCAGTCAGATCTTACTCGGTCAGAAACTATCAAACAACCCCTAACATGGACTAGTAAGGGTGCCAAAGGGTAGTTTAATGTTTGTCATAGATCGATGGAGCGTGTGCGGTTAACCAACACATCGATTAGGTGATAAATGACATTAAGAGTACCAAGTATATTTGCATGGTTATTCACACATTGTTTGTGATCCTCGGTATCCTAGTCATAAACTTGAAGGGCATAATCGAGCTTTAAACATGCCATTGAAAAGTTCAATGAATATCAAAAGAATCTAGGATTTTCAATTCATCTAAAACCTAATAATCAATTTTGTTTTTCATGGTGGAAATTGGTAAATCGTCATTTACCTACCTTCAAATATTTTGCAACTTGGATTACGGCATCCCTCTTCCAAATTGTAAAATATTATGTTAGGTACTAGCCTTAATATTTCATTTTGGGTGTTATATTAAGGACTCTATATCTAATCTAAACTTTGTCTTTCTTCTTTTTCAGATGTCTTCAAACAATGTTGCTTCTAGCTCAAACCCTACAGGCTCCTTCTCTCTTATGAATCTTTGTGGGAGAGTCATCTTTTATGGAACTAATTTCAATGATTGGATTAGGAACATAAGGATGGTCACTCATTATGAGGACAAGGAATATGTCCTTGACAATGAGCTGAAGGAAATCGATGAGTCTGCTGCTACTCCTCAGGAGATTGTTGATTTCAGGGCACATGAGAAAGATGCCACCAAGGTAGCTTGTATGATCAGTTCTGCATGACTTATCATATGAACAAGGATGAAGTCACTTTGATCAAGCTTCAGGGCCTTTTGAGGATTGCCAAAAGTGGTCTCAAAGGCAAATCTGTTGTAACCACTCCTACTGCTACTGCCCCAGTCCTGACAATCGGGCAACACAAGGGAAAGAAGAGGAAGACTGATGGGTTTTAGCCATAAGAACTTTCCTATGTGCGCATGCAAAACCCTAATGCTTGGATCTAGGATTTCTAATTAAACATGCTTTGAATCCAAGACTTCTAATGGCTAATTAGGTTAAATAACAACATTAAAATAGATCTAGAACAATACCTTTGAGTTCCTTGTTGATCTTGAGGTCTTGGAGCTTCTAGAGTCACAAATGTCACTCCTCTAATGGCTTACAAACACCAATAGCAAGGAAGATGATTTAGGAGAGAGGAGAGGGGAGGAAATCGGCCAGGGTTCTCTTGCTTTAGGAGAGGTGCCGATTTCCCTTAGCCATGGGGTCTATTTATACTTGTAGACTCCTTAAGGGTTACAACCTAAACCCTAATTGGATAATCTTCTCTTAATGCTATCCAAATCCTTTCCATAGATAAGCCTTGGACGAATTTAGCTATCCTTTAGCTTCTAGAATTCGTCCAATCCATATCTATATGGATTTACAGTCTAAAGTTTAACTATCAAACAATTGACAGTTTATACCCCTTTATTTAATTAATCTCTTTAAGTCACCAAATTAATTCTAATTAATTCTATGACTTATATTAATCAAATAACAATATATTATTCTTTATATTATTCTCATAATATATTAATAATATTTATTCTCTCTTAATAAATCATCCTATCAAGTTGCTATCGTGAAGGCAACCCAAAAGGACCATGCACAACCGGGTCAAATACATGCCTAATATAGTTGCAGCCTTAGACACTATTCCAACAGTCTCCCACTTGGATAAGTCTAGTAACTATATGCACAAGTACAATTTGGTTTGCAATCGTAGCTCTCAAAGACGCTGTCAAACGCTGATCTAATCAATCTTGTCCTTTAGATAAGGGAACGTACAGTCCTCTGTTAGATATCATGCTGACAATCCTATGGAATGGTTAGTCAAGCATTTAGGTTTCTCGATCTCTGATTCATTTGACATAGAACTTAATCGAACACATCAATTCAGTTCTGACCGGACCCGACACATAAGTCAAATCAAATCATCGAGCGGCCGAGATATCACTTTTACCTTCTCAGATAAAAGTTACAGATAAACTTCGACTTATATGCATTTACTTATTCATTAACCAACTATACACAACAATGCGTTTTATAACACCGAGTTACTGATGCGTTTTCGCATTATCAATATACAATCAATTAACAAATAACAAACCATATATCTAGGTTTTAAGACTATATGATATTATCGTATTGCGATCACCTCTTATATCGTATTCCATAAGGTGATTCCAGCAATCGCGGGTTTGTTCCAATGCTCAAAACTAGTTCATAAGCACTCATGAACGTTGTAGCAACCCTTTGCTATGTCTAACACCATTTAGACATTCTACACACCAATTCATGACAATCTTCATTCATATCTACTTCCAACATATGAGCGATTGTGGACGATTTGAACAATTCGATTATTCTTAATAAACTTAATTATTCTGGAAGTCAAAACATGCAAAGTGAAACAATAGTTAAACAATTAACATAAGATAGTAACATTACTCATAAATAAAACTCCTTTATTTAATCATCAAATGTTAATTACATTTATCTATTACATGTTTCTAATACTATCTAATCTATGCTAATATCATCCTTCAGCCCAATACTCCTAGCATGTTGCAAGTGCTTAACCCTACTCAGTCCCTTCGTAAGCGGATCTGCTGGGTTATCTTCTGATGATATCCTCTTCACTACGAGTTGTCCTTCTTCTACACGATGTCTAATGAAGTGATATTTTCTGTCGATGTGTCTTGATCTACCATGATCCCTCGGTTCCTTGGTCAAGGCAACCGCTCCTTCGTTATCACAGAAAATCTCTATGGGCTCCTTTATGGCAGGTACAACTCTAAGGTCACCGATGAAGTTCTTTAGCCATATTGCCTCCTTCGACGCTTCGCTCGCTGCAATGTACTCTGATTCGCACGTTGAATCAGCTACGGTCTCCTTCTTGGAACTCTTCCATGTCACTGCTCCTCCATTTCGGGTAAAGACCCAGCCCGACTACGAACGGTAGTTGTCCCTGTCGGTCTGAAAACTGGCGACACTATACCCTCGCACCTTCAAGTCATCACTCCCTCCGAGGACTAAGAACCATTCCTTCGTCCTCCGAAGGTACTTAAGGATGTTCTTCACCGCAATCCAATGTGCTCTGCTAGGATTCCCTTGATATCTACTAACCATGCTCAAAGCGAAGGCTACATCAGGGCGAGTACAAGTCATAGCGTACATGATTGAGCCAACTGCGGAAGCGTATGGTACTCGGCTCATTTCTGCTATCTCAGCTTCGGTACTCGGACTTTGAGTCTTACTCAACTTGGCATTACTTTGTATCGGTAATTCTCCCTTCTTCGAGTTTTCCATACTAAAACGTTTTAGTACCTTCTCTAAGTAAGTATTCTGACTAAGTCCAATTAGTCTCTTACTTCTTTCTCTTACTATCCTTATTCCTAAAATGTAAGAAGCCTCTCCGAGGTCCTTCATAGCGAAGCACTTCCCGAGCTAGGACTTAACCTCCTGCAGAGTCGGGATGTCGTTTCCTATGAGTAATATGTCATCGACATATAGAACGAAGAAGCTTACTATACTCCCACTGGCTTTGACATATACACAAGATTCGTCTTCACTTCGTACAAATCCAAACTCTTTGACTTTCTCATCGAAGCAAAGATTCCATCTGCGAGACGCTTGCTTAAGTCCATAAATGGACTTCTCAAGCTTACACACTCTATTCGGATGCTTCGGATCCACAAACCCCTCCGGCTGAGCCATGTAAACATCTTCAGCCAACTTTCCGTTAAGGAAAGCGGTCTTGACATCCATTTGCCAAATCTCATAATCATGAAATGCGGCAATTGCTAGCATCACTCTAATAGATTTAATCTTCGCAACTGGTGAGAAGGTCTCATCATAGTCAACTCCGGGAGTTTGAGTAAAGCCCTTCGCAACCAATCGCGCTTTATATGTGTGCACGTTTCCATCCATGTCGGTCTTCTTCTTGAAGATCCATTTGCACCCAACGGTCTTACGTCCGGGCACATAGTCAACCAAATTCCAAACTTGGTTATCATACATGGATTTGATCTCGCTATCCATTGCCTCTTTCCACTTTGCAGACTCCGGGCCTGCCATGGCTTCCTTATAGCTATTAGGTTCATCAAGATTTATTAGTGTACCATCACTAATATACGTGTCCCCTTCGGTAGTAATATGAAAGCCATAAAACTGGGGATGAACTCTAACTCTATCGGAACGTCTAAGAGGTAAGGACTCGTCAATCGGTTCAACCGGAGTTTCCTCCTTGGGTTGAGTGCCAGCGGTAGAGGTTCCTTCATCTATCGACTCTTGAATCTCTTCAAGTTCGATTTGCCTCCCACTGTCTCCTTGGCTTATGAGTTCTCGCTCTCGGAAAACTCCTCTCCTCGCAACGAAGACAACATTGTCCTTCGGTCTATAGAAGAGATATCCAAAGGATGTCTGCGGGTAGCCGATGAAAATACATCGCTCACTTCGAGGTTCGAGCTTGTCGTGAGTATCTCGTCTTACGAAAGCCTCGCAACCCCAAACCTTGATATGTGCCAACGAGGGAGCTTTCCCTGTCCACATCTCGTGAGGTGTTTTGGCAAACTTCTTAGTAGGGACTCGGTTAAGGATATGGGGGGCAGTCTCTAAGGCATACCCCCAATAAGAGATAGGTAGTGAAGCACGACTCATCATAGAGCGAACCATATCCACTAAGGTTCGATTACGCCTTTCTGCCACACCATTCAACTACGGTGTCCGAGGAGGCGTCAATTGCGAAACTATTCCACACTCCTTGAGATAATCGTGGAATTCAAGACTTAGGTACTCTCCTCCTCGATCGGATCGAAGAATCTTGATTTTCCTGCCCAATTGATTCTCCACTTCATTCTTGAACTCTTTGAACTTTTCAAAGGTTTCTGACTTTTGCTTGATTAAATAGATATACCCATATCTACTATAATCATCGGTAAAAGTCACGTAGAAGCGGTTCCCATCTTTCGTGGTAGATCTAAACGGTCCACATACATCGGTATGTATTAGGTCCAATAAACCCTCGCCCCTTTCACATGTACTCGTGAAGGGTGACTTAGTCATCTTTCCAAGTAAACAAGACTCGCATGTGTCATCTTCCCTAAGGTCGAATGACTCCATCACTCCATCCTTTTGGAGTTGGGCTATGCGTTTCTTGTTGACATGTCCAAGACGACAATGCCACAAGGATGCTTTATCCATACTAGTGGAAGAATCAATATTCAAAACATCATTTCCTAAGTTATCAACAATCATAACGGTTTCATATATTCCATTACATGGTATAACTTCAAAGTAAAAGACACCATTTAGATAAGCTAAAATAGAACCATTCTCATTATTAAAAGAAAATCTAAATCCTTGTCTATATAAACCATGAAATGAAATGATGTTTCTAGCCATTTCTGGCGAATAGCAACAGTTCAAATCTAAGACCAAATTATTCCTAAGCAGTAAAGAATACACTCCAATCTTGGTCACAGGCGACGATCTTCTGTTCCCCATGATTAGATTGATCCTTCCTTGCTCCACATCCCTACTTCTTCTTAGTCCCTGCACATTAGAACAAATGTGATAACCACAACCAGTATCAAGAACCCAAGAAATAGCATGATTAGAATCGTTAGATTTAATTGTGTATATACCTACGAAAGATGGCTTCATCTTTCCTTCTTTGATTACTTGCAGGTACTCTGGGCAGCTTCTCTTCCAATGTCCTATCTTGTGGCAATGGTGGCACTCTGCCTCCTTCGGGTTAGGACAGCGCTTAGCGGGATCAACTTTGGTCCCACTAGAAGAGGCACCATCTCGGGCTTTGACCTTGCGATAGTTCTTCGATGAAGCCTTCCTCTTCTTTCCCTTTCCTTGACCAATAGCCAAGACAGGAGCAGTAGGTGGATTGGGAGTAGGTGCAACAGACTTGTCTTTGAAGTTGCTCTCGGCGACCCTCAAAAGACCTTGGAGTTTGCTTAGGGTGACCTCTTCTTTGTTCATGTGGTAGGTCATCCTAAATTGGTTGTACATCGGAGGCACAGAGTGAAGCACCATGTCGATCGCCAAGTCTTCACCGAAGTCAACATTTAACTTGTGAAGGCGGTCGACATACCTTTGCATCTTTTGCAGGTGCACGGTAAGAGATTCTCCATGACCCATCTTAGCGGAAATCATGTTGGTGAAAATCTCATAACGCTCTTGTCTCATGTTTTGGTGGTATCTCTCCAATAAGTCTTGGTGCATCTCATACGGGTACATGTCCTCATAGGACTTTTGGAATTCGGAGTTCATGGTGGCAATCATGATGCAATGTACCTTCGTTGCATCTCGCTCATGAGTCTCAAAAGCGGTGATTTCGGCCGGAGTAGCGATTTCGGGGTTGATTTTCTCGAGCTTCTCATCGAGGACATACTCCTTATCCTCATAGCGAGCAATGGTGCGAATGTATCTTATCCATTCGCTAAAGTTCGTTCCATCGAAGGTGACCTTTTGGCAAAGGCTCATCAACGTGAAAGAACTAGCAGCAGCGTTGTTTGCGTTCGACATCTACAAAATAAAAGGACAAAGATAGATTAGAACAAGAATCCCTAATTATCACCCAATAAGAAAAATTAGGGCTAGGATCCAACAAGAACATTTACATACTAGAAAAGGGATGTCGTAATCCAACATGTAAATAAATTGAAGGTAAGTGAATGACGATTCACTAATTCTCCATCAAAAAAACTTAATTATTAGTCCTAAGTGTATTGAGAATTCCTAGGTTCGGATGAGATTCATTGAAACTATTCAATGGCATGTTTAAATCTCGATATGCCCCTCTTGTTTGTGACTGGGATACCGAGGATCACAAAGCGGGTGTGAATTACCATGCAAATTCACATGGTGCCTTCATTGTAACAATCACCTATTCGATGTGTCGGTAAACCACACACGCTCCATCGAACTATGATAAACAATGAATCACCCTTTGCCACCTTTGCTTAGAACCAATTAGTGTGTCGGTAAACCACACACACTCCACTAACTTCTTAGCAAGGGTGCAAAGTGTAATTTCATAGGATTGCATCAATTCACTTTTCCTAAAGTAACTAAGATTGGGAAATTTTAAAATTGTGTAGTTATTTTGTATTACTTATTATACTTTTAATGAGAGGATGAGGTTGCCCTATCCTACCCGTTCAGCTAACGACCCTCCACCAATCAAGCAAGCGGTGGGTGTGAGTGTACACCCATTAAGCACCATTTTATAGGCCGCAACCTTATACCCACCTTATAGATCGGCTTCGTGAATGAGGCCTACTAACGGTAATACTAGCATTTAGTTATACATATATATATATATATATATATATATATATATATATATATATATATATATATATATATATACTCTAGTAATATCATATTAGTATAGGGTTGTATTTTAAACCTTTTAAAATCTAGAGTTTGAAATTTAAGTTGTCTAAATTAAAACTTTTAATCACAAATATAAATTTCAAAACTTGAGGGCAAGTTTAAACATTTAAAACATGGAGGATCAAATAACAAATAATTCCAATTAACAATTAATATCCTAATTATCTATATTTGATTTTATTCAAGATTTCTTTGAAAGATAATTACCAAAATAATTAAAATAATTAATTAATTATCATATAAGGAAATTAAATATTTTATTAGTTGATAAATACCTTTAACTAGATCAAGATAATAGTCATATATATCAAAAAATCGGATTTAGGTTGATCTATTATGATTAAGGTAAGTTTCCATAAGATAATTATGAAAAAAATCCCGAATCTGGCCATTCCTGACGCCTGGACTCGCCGAGTGCACAAAGGGACTCGCCGAGTCAGGCCTACTCGCCGAGTCCACTTTGGAACTCGCCAAGTCCATGACTCAGAAACCAAAAAATCGAATTTTGCAGGTTTGTTTCAGTTAATCAAGCAACAATTTAAAGAAAACCAAACCAGGCTCGATACCACTGATGGGTTTTAGCCATAAGAACTTTCCTATGTGCGCATGCAAAACCCTAATGCTTGGATCTAGGCTTTCTAATTAAACATGCTTTGAATCCAAGACTTCTAATGGCTAATTAGGTTAAATAAAAACATTAAAACAGATCTAGAACAATACCTTTGAGTTCCTTGTTGATCTTGAGGTCTTGGAGCTTCTAAAGTCACAAATGTCACTCCTCTAATGGCTTACAAACACCAATAGCAAGGAAGATGATTTAGGAGAGAGGAGAGGGGAGGAAATCGGCCAGGGTTCTCTTGCTTTAGGAGAGGTGCCGATTTCCCTTAGCCATGGGGTCTATTTATACTTGTAGACTCCTTAAGGGTTACAACCTAAACCCTAATTGGATAATCTTCTCTTAATGCTATCCAAATCCTTTCCATAGATAAGCCTTGGACGAATTTAGCTATCCTTTAGCTTCTAGAATTCGTCCAATCCATATCTATATGGATTTACAGTCTAAAGTTTAACTATCAAACAATTGACAGCTTATACCCCTTTATTTAATTAATCTCTTTAAGTCACCAAATTAATTCTAATTAATTCTATGACTTATATTAATCAAATAACAATATATTATTCTTTATATTATTCTCATAATATATTAATAATATTTATTCTCTCTTAATAAATCATCCTATCAAGTTGCTATGGTGAAGGCAACCCAAAAGGACCATGCACAACCGGGTCAAATACATGCCTAATATAGTTGCAGCCTTAGACACTATTCCAACAAAGACCCCTTCCAAGGTTCACAAAAGAAAGTATCATGATGGATCCTCTTCTAGCATGACTAAAGTCAGTCCTGCTACTCCCTCCTCAAACCCAAAAGAAGAAGAGCGCTTCTATTGTCATGATAAGGGGTACTAGAAGCGAAGCTGCCCTAAGTACTTGCAGGATGTTAAGGATGGGAAAGTAAAACCTACCTATGCATGTATTTACACTATATTGTCTAATAAATCACTGCATACTAATTCTTCGGTACTTGATACAGGTTGTGGTATTCAAATTTGTTCTGATTTGTAGGGCCTAAAAAGAAGTGAGGATGTGGAGCACGGGAAGATAAACTAAATCATGGGGAATAGGAAAGCTTCACCTGTCACTAAGATTGCAGTTTATTCTTTATTGCTTTGTAGTGGGTTAAAGTTAGATTTGAATAATATCTATTACTCGTCTGAAATGGCGAGAAATATTATTTCTTTTCATTGTTTGTACAAACAAGGTTTCAAATTTTTGTTTGATAATGAAATTGGTGCAATAAATGCTTATTTTAAAGGTGTTTTTATTTTAAAGCATTGCCTTCTAATGGTGTATATGAAACTGCGATGGTTGTAGACAACTTAGGAAATAATGTATTATATATTGATTCTTCCACTAATTTGGATAAAGCATCATTAGGGCATTGTCGTCTTGGACATGCCAACAAGAAGCACATAGGCCAACTCCAAAAGGCTGGAGTCTTGGAATCATTTGACTTAAAGTCAGATGATAGTTGTGAATCTTGTTTGCTTGGAAAAATGACTAAATCACCATTCACTGGTTCTTGTGAGATGGGTGAAGGTTTGTTGGACATCATACACACAAGAAGCACATAGGCCAACTCCAAAAGGCTGGAGTCTTGGAATCATTTGACTTAAAGTCAGATGATAGTTGTGAATCTTGTTTGCTTGAAAAAATGACTAAATCACCCTTCACTGGTTCTTGTGAGATGGGTGAAGGTTTGTTGGACATCATACACACAGATGTGTGTGGAGCCTTTAGAACCGCCACAAGGGATGCTAACCGCTTTTATGTAACTTTTACTGATGATTACAGTCGATATGGCTATGTCTACTTAATCAAGCATAAGTTAGAAACCTTTGAGAAATTCAAGGAGTTTAAGCAGGAAGTGGAGAATCAGCTGGGCAGGAAGATAAAGATGCTTTGATCCGATCGAGGTGGTGAGTATCTTAGTATCGAGTTCCTAGACTATCTTAAGGAATGTGGAATTGTTTCAGAATTGACACCTCCTAGGACACCATAGCTTAATGGTGTGGTTGAGAGGCAGAATCAAACCTTGTTGGACATGGTTCATTCCATGATGAGTCAAGCTTCGTTACCTATCTCATTTTGGAGGTATGCCTTACAGACCGCCGCCCATATCCTTATTCTAGTCCCTACCAAGAAGGTTACCAATACACCTCACAAGATATGGACAGGGAAGGTTCCCTCATTGGTACACATCAAGGTTTGAGGTTGTGAGGCTTTTGTGAGACACGAGACTCATGACAAGCTCGAACCCCGGAGTGAGAGGTGTATTTTCATCAGCTACACACAAAAGTCTTTTGGTTGTCTCTTCTTCAGACCGAGTGACAATGTTGTCTTCGTTTCCAAGAGAGGAGTCTTTCGTCAGAGAGAATTCATAAGCCAAGGAAACAGTGGGAGGAAAATTGACCTTGAAGAGCTTCAAGAGTCAAGTGGTGAGGGAACCTCAAACACTAGCGATCAACCTGAGGAGGAAACTCTTGTTGAGCCAATTTACGAGTCTATACCTCTGAGGCAATCCACAAGAGTTAGGAATACACCTGAGTTTTATGGTTTCCATATTACTATAGAAGGTGATACATTTATCACGGATAGCACACTAGTAAATTTGGATGAACCTAACACTTACAAGGAAGTTATAGTGGGCCCCGAGTCTACAAAGTGGAAAGAGGCTATGGACAGTGAGATTCAATCCATGTATGATAATCAAGTTTGGAACTTGGTTGACAATGTATCGGGTCGTAAGACAGTCGGGTGCAAATGGATCTTCAAGAAGAAGACCGACACGGATGGGAAAGTACACACTTATAAGGCACGAATGGTTGCGAAGGGCATTAGTCAAACTCCGGGAGTTGACTATGTTGAGACCTTCTCACCAGTAGCTAAGATTATGTAACACCCAAAGTCAGGAAGGCCAAGAAAGGAAAGGAAACCCTCAGTTTAAGGGACGACTCGGTGAGTTCAAGGGGGAACTCGGCGAGTCCGAGCGGGATCCGGGTCGAGGAGTAAGTGACCGACTCGGCGAGTCGGCCAAGGAGACTCGGCGAGTCTGTTCTGTATGAGGAAAACCCTAAATTCGGGACTTGGAGCCTATTTAAGTGCCTCATTCTCTTCCCTAGGGTTCCTTTACTTCCTCTCTAACCCAGAATACGAAACCTAAGTCTCCATTGTTGTGCATTCAAGCTTCCAAACCATTTTTGGGTGATTTGAAGGAAGAAGAAAGAGGGGAATCATTGAAGCTTCAAGGATTGACCTTAGATCTGAAGTTTAGGGAACCTTTCTGAGGTATTGAAGGTATTAAGTCGTTTCCCTTCTTTAGATCTACTATAGTTGTGAGTTTTGGGGCTTTTTGGCCATGATTAGTTATCTAATTGAGTTAGAAGCCAGATCTGAAGTTGCTACTTCGGATCTAAGCATATTTTGGCCTTGTGAAGCATAAAGTATCTGCCCTTGAGTTGATTTTGGAGCCTCTTTGCCTTAAACCCTAGTTTATGGTATATTTAGCCTAAATCTCCTTCTCCACACGTAAAGTTTGCAACTTTACGTGAGGAATAGGCTTGGGAAGGGTAGATCTACAGTTTGGAGTCCATGCATGACTCAAAAGTCCTCTGCATGTATGTAGATCTGAATGGACTCGGCGAGTCCTTTGAGTGGACTTGGCGAGTATCATGAAGATTAGGAGGAACTCGACAAGTGGGATGAACAACTCGTCGAGTTGAATGAAGATAGGCAGGAACTCAACGAGTTGGAAGAACAACTCGGCGAGTCTGTTGAAGGTTGTCTTGGACTCGGCGAGTCAGGTCGCGAAACCCCAAATCCTTCGAGCTGAGACTCGAATTAGTGAGTCAAGTGGAGACTCGGTGAGTCGGACAGGTCAGAACTCGGAAATCGGTAGACTCAGCGAGTCATGGACTGACTCGGCGAGTCGAGTCGCGAATGAAAGGACTCTGAACTTATGAACTCGGCGAGTAGGGTTGACCTGGGATGTTGACTTCCTCCTCCTCCTCCAATTATTCTCCCTAACCCACAAGATCGAAGAATTGAAAGGTTCAATGTCACTAAAGCCCTATTGGAAATGAAACATGAAGATGGTAAACCCGTGTGTGCCCATGTTCTTGGAATGAAATCACACATCGATAGGTTGATCATCCTGGGTGTGTCATTCCCTGATGAGTTGCCTATAGGCTGGGTTCTACAGTCAATCCCTGAATCATATAATGAGTTCAAAAGAAAGTATTATATGATGGATAATGACGCAAACCTCATTGACCTAACTTACATGCTCATTGCTGCTGAATCAGAAATGATTTGGAAAAGCAATGGAGCATATTTGTTGGGAAAGTCAACCAACCATGCTTCCGAGGACGTTCTAGGAGAACCAACCTTCGTTTGCTGCCAAGAGAAAGGGCGTTGGATACAAGTCTGCCCTAAGAGCCTGAAGAGTCCAGAAGATGGGAGAGTCAAAGAGTATGGCTGTGCTTCAGGTAAAATCCACTATCTAATTCCATTAAGTTCCTGTTCGTTGATTCTTAATACATGATGTGGTAAGATTGCATTTGAATGTTTTGCAGGATCAGTGAAAAGAGAGGAAGCTTGATGAAAGAGCAAGATGAATCTAATCACGAAGAAATGGATCTCGATCGCATGGATTTGAAGATTAGATTTTGAGCTTAGAAAGTTATGATAGAATTGTTAGGAATATTTGACTACATAGTTTTACAATTGATTTTTGCATTGTAAGGACAAATGTTTTCCGCTGCTTTTATGAATAAAATAAATTTTTTTATATGACTTATTTTTTTATTTCCTTGCAATGAAATCATTTTGAAAATTGATGTTTGCATATTTCTACAACGAATGGATAAGATTCTTAATAATGTTAATAGTGGAAATGTCAAGAATTTACCAAATAGGGAGAGTTTCTCATCGCCCAAGTTTCAATTGGACAGAAACTTGGAATCATGCAACTTGGTTGCACGATGAATGAGAAATTTCATATTTGGAAATTAGACTAATTCGTTGACAAAGTGTCAAGTGAAAGACTATTAGATCGAGTACACAAAAGTTGTGTGTTGATCAAGTCCACCACAAGGGTAACAAAGATATTCGTCATGATTTACTAAAGGATTAGTAAATATGATTATGCTTATAAGATTAAGTGTAATTCTGAATTGATTGAAAAAGGTTTAAATCAATAGCAGAACGAATAAGAAGGATCAAGTAGGCAGAAAGATAAAAATTTCTCTATTCTAAGAAGAAGGGAGAGTACCTTTTATGCTTTATGATATGACTTAATGATTAAGAACCATATCTCAATTGATCCTCTAAATAAATCTTAGTACAAGTGTATGTATAAGAAGAGGAATCAAGAATTGAAGAAATGGTTAAATCAAGAAGTCAATCATACTTCATTCCAAAACAAGTCTTAGAGTTAAGATTGTGACATTAAGTGACACGTCTTAGGAAGGTTTATAACATTCATCGAATGTAGAATTTGAAAAAAGGCTTTCCTATTCTCACACATTTGAAATTGGAAAGTTGTGATGTCTTGGATAAGACAAAGACCAACTAGGACCAATTTTATGAAATGTTTTGTCTTGATAAAGGCTACACTAACTCTTGAATATTTGTTTGTCAAGAAATGTTTATTGACAAGATAATTTTATATGTCAAGGAGTCAGTGGGAGTCTTAATGGTCTTGAAAGGTTTCAAGAAAAAATCAAGAATAAACCTTATCGATCATCACTAGCACACGAGTAGAGGTTTACAACCTATCGTGTTGACATTACCTTGTTTATGTGCCGTTCCAATTGAGTTAATTATGCATGTGAGCCCTATGAGTTCTCATTTGAATGCATAAAAGGCAAGGACCTTGATCAATTGAAAGTACATTGATAGGAAAGGGTGAGCTGCTTAACTACTTGGAAGACATGGTGGGCAGCTGTGTTACCATAAGGCAAGAAATCAAGATTAAGAAAGTTCGGTCCATATGAGTATGAATTTGTTGTAAACTTTGGTTTTGACAAATTCACATGGATAGGAACACATACACCATTAAAATCTAAGTGTCATAAGATTCCCTCCTTCATGAAAATGATTGTGAGGAAATGCTTTCACTAAGAAAGATTTTAAGAAGATAGTAATTGTGAAAATTGTATTCTCGAATTCGATTATAGTTATGGTATCCCTTTCCATGATTCGAATTATGAGATTTGGCAATTAGTCTGAATTGTTTAAGACACACATATGAGCTATCTAAGGCAAAGGTGTATAAGTTTAAGAAGCATTGATAAAAGATTATCAAAGCATTGGGTATTAGAAATATGAACTTAAAGAAATTCAATAGGCATTGTTTTTTTGAAAGTTAAATTGTTTCTGAATACATGTCAAAGCTAGTAGAAGCATAAGTGTTATGTTTATAATAATCATCGTGATAGTGGGAGCATAAATGTTATGATTGCATGATTATTAAGGCAAGTATTGCAAGTTAGCAATATTAATTATAGAAAACAAGAGTTATACGTTGCAAAGTCGCAATGGTTGTTTTGCTATAATTAAGGGAGAGAATATTATGCTTCATTTCAAATCTAAAGGCTTAGGTTATGGAATGTTAATAAATTTAGTCAATGAAACATAGTGTGTTCTTAAAATTCGATTATGATTATGGCATTCCTCTTCATATTTCGAATTGAGACAACGTAGCACATAAAATATTATGGCAGAAGTTTGATAAAGTATCGAATCTTTATGTAAGACATTATGCATCATGTCGCATACGCTTCGGGTATAGGATCGATGGCAAATGCTATAATATTTGACCATTCTAAAATTTTCCAAATGTCTAGTGCATTTAGAGGGAAAAGGACAAGAATCGGTTTTGACTAAGATAATTAGACAACTATCAAAGGACAATCCAAAGTTCGCCGAGGATTGGTCGCTTGTGAGTAGTTGGAAGCATGATATTGGATGGACCGTATCGACATTAGTATGAATAGATAAGATTCTATTGAGAATGAGTTGTCATATGGTAAGTATGGAAAGGTTTCCATATTGGGAATTGGATATTGAGAATCAATGTCTAGATTAGAAATTTTATGAAAAATGATGTTCAAAGGAATGTACTTTGAGTGAGAGACACCACATCTATGGAATTGTCTTGTAATAATCTCCGATAAAGGACTTTGTAATTTCATTAGCAATAGTCATTGTGACTTTAGTGCAGTGACATTACAAAAGAATCATTGCATAAAATGTTAGAATCTAACATATTCTATAAGTGGCAAGAATTTAATATTCTTTCATTTATGAAAATGGATTAGGAGTTGTGAAATGAGTATGATTGGAAATGTGTTCATTTGATCTATTTCACAAAGTAAGAACCATAGGTAAACATTCTGTGCATGCTAAGAGCATGGGACAAGTGTTGTAATTCAAGTAAGAAGTTGATTACCCGAAACAACAAATAATGAGTAATTGATATGGTGATAAATAAAAGGTGTTTTATTTATACTCAAAGGTTTGAGGCCATATGGGATTAGTATTATTCTTGTGTTTCACTTTGCATGTTTTGACTTCCTGAATAATTTAATTGGTTGAGAACAGTCAAGTTATTCAAACGGGCCACAGTCGTTCATATGTTGGAAGTAGATATGAATGAAGACTGTCGTGAATTGGTGTGTGGATTGTCTAAAGAGCATTAGACATAAGCAAATGTTTGCTGCAATGTTCATGGGTGCTTATGAATATGATTTGAGCATTGGATTAAACCCACGCTCACTTGGATCACTTCATGGATTGTTATCATAAGTGATTAGTGAGACGATAACATCTTATATTCTTGAAACCGAGATGTGTGAGTTGTATCTTGCGAGTCGGTTACACATTGATAATATGTAAACGCACCAGTAACATGGTGTTACAAAACATATTGTTGTGTGTAATTTGGTAAGTGAGTGCAAGCGAGCATTGAGTCAAAGTTTATCCATTCCTTTTATACAAAGTAGGAGAAAAGTGATATCTGTGGGCCCCTCGATGATTTAGTGATGGCACCTAAGTGCTTGGCCAAGCCGAGACTAATTTGATGTGTTCAAATTGTAGTCTATTGTCAGTCGTCATAAATCTGAATTTGGGAAATAGCACATAGACAGAGAGAATGATTTAGATCCATGTCTCGGTCTATACGATATCTAGAATGGAGGAATATATGATCCCTTATCTTAAGGACACGCGTATCTGATATGATCAGAGTTGACAGCGGCTTTGGAAAGCTACGATTATAGATCAGGATCTGAAGTCATACGCAGAATAGTTATTAGACTTATCCAAGTAGGAGACTGTCAGATTAGTGTCTAAGTCCATAACTATTTTGGTATGTACTTGACTCGATGGTGCATGGTCCTTTTGGGTTTCCTTCACCAAAGCAACTTGATAGGATGAATAATGGAGAGAAAGTATTAAATATGATTTATTAATATAGTATGAGAATAATATATTAAAGGAGAAATCATATTGTTTAATTAATATTAGTCAAGAATTAATAAGAATTAAGTTTGTGACTAAAAGACATTAATTGAACTTAAGGGACTAGAACTATCAATTGGATGATAGTTGAATATTGAGCTAATGGACTCCATATTAAAGGGGTGGACGAATTCTATGGGGAAACCCATTAGAAATCGTCCAAAGGCCTTTAAGGAGGGAGCCCATGGGTTGCTTAGGGCTTAAGCATCCAAATTAGGGTTTCCTTGTTAGATAACCCTAATAGCCTCACTATTTAAAGGACCCTATAGCCCCAAAAACATGGTGAACGAATTGACTAGGTTTCCCACACGTTTTGGGCAGCCTCCTTCTCTTCTCCTCTTCATCCTCTTGCTCTTGGTGTTTGTGAACCATTAGAGGAGTGACATTTGTGACTCTAAGCTTTCTAAAGTCAATACAAGGAGGATTTGGGATTGTTATTGCTACATAACAATCAAGGTAATAACTTAAACCTATTCTTATATTAATATGATTACTTTTATGCTAGATCTAGGGTTTATAGTCTTGGATGAATTGCATGTACAATAGAGAAACCTAGATCCAAGCATTAGGGTTTGTATGAGCACACAGGATGTTCTTATGGCTAAAACCCTTCAAGAACTCACTAAGATTCGTGCTTACGGTTTTTAGTTTTGGTTTCAGGTATTTCCAGTAGCAGAGGGAAGAGCTCGGGGTGATCGCATGGCACACACCATAGACCAGACAGCCTGGAAATGTTTTACTCTGATAACGGATATGTATTTTGGAAATTAATACTCTGATTATGTTTGGAATTGATGATTTTACTTTAAGTGATGTTTTATTAAAAAAAAAAATTAGTCTTGAATTTTGGGACGTTACAAGTTGGTATCAGAGCAACTTGTAACGTCCAAAAATTCAAGACTAAAAATTTCTTTTAATAAAGATTAGGAGGAATAGATCGAGCGGTTATAGGTGGTCGAAGTTTCTTCAAAATTCGCAGGGAGCGACTAGGAGTTGTGTTGGGAATAGCTACTGGTGGGAGCCGGTAATCCAGTTATTGATAGGATGGTAGGGACCAGGGTGGTCTCAGTTCATCCGGAAGACAGATGAGGAATAGCAGAATTTTCAGTCAGTAGCAGTGCAGGTATGCAGTGTATGGTGGAATTCAGTTAGTTGATCGTGGGGTGCTCGACACCAAAGTATAGTAGAAAGAATTGCCCAGTGGATACTGGTGATAATGACCCGTTATGGAGGTAGCGGGAGTAATGGATTTGATGAAGATAGGATCTTCAAAGAGACAGAGGAAATAGTTGGTTATGGAACATCGCCTTGGGAAGGCAAGGAAATCGCGCAAGGAAAGAAGGGGTGAACCCCTATAGGTTCAATGCAGTACTCGGTGAGTACCAGAAGGATTGTCGATTGAGTAAGTTGTGTTTCCAGGATGTTTAGGGTCAGGGTTGACCCGAGATTATTATCCACAAGGGTTAATGTTAGTCGAAATGACCGGGCGAAAGACCAAAGAAGGTAGGCAGCTGGTGTTGGAAAAATTAGTTGGGTATTGAAAGCAGATCATAGGCGGTGGGCCGTAGCAAACTTCGAGGATGAAGTTTAGTTTAAGTGAGGGAGAGTTGTAACACCCAAATTCAGGAAGGCCAAAAAAGGAAAGGAAACCCTAAGTTTAAGGGACGACTTGGCGAGTTCAAGGAGGAACTCGGCGAGTCCGAGCGGGATCCGGGTCGAGGAGTAAGTGACCGACTCGGCGAGTCGGCCAAGGAGACTCGGCGAGTCTGGTCTGTATGAGGAAAACCCTAAATTCGGGACTTTGAGCCTATTTAAGCACCTCATTCTCTTCCCTAGGGTTCTTTTACTGCCTCTCTAACCCAAAATACGAACCCTAAGTCTCCATTGTTGTGCATTTAAGCTTCCAAGCCATTTTTGGGTGATTTGAAGGAAGAAGAAAGAGGGGAATCATTGAAGCTTCAAGGATTGACCTTAACCTGAAGTTTGGGGAACCTTTCTGTAGCACCTGATTCCTGGTATGTGGAAATTTGTATAAGTGTTTGCATTTTTATCCTTGTGCTCGGCGAGTTGTAGGCCCGACTCGCCAAGTAGAGTCGGGACCCGGGACACATTTTAAGTTGGCGACTCGGCGAGTCACCGCTGTTGGATGAAACCCTAAGTTTCAGGGGTTTGCACCATATTTAAACCCTCATTCCGCCCCAATCTCGCCCCCATTCACCCTTAGAGCCCTATATCTTGTTCAATCTTTGTTTCCTTGTGAGTTTGAAGCTTTTGGTGTGTCCTCTTGAAGTTTTGGAGTGGGAAGAAGAGTAGATCAAGAAGAAGAAGAGGGGGTCAGGCATCTTTGAGCTATCTCAGTGTGTTTCCTAAGGTATAACTCGTTTCCCCCTTGTTTTCATGGTTATTGTCCCTTATAGCTCCATTAAAGTCCTCCTTGAACCATTTCCAAGCTTGTGTATGTTTAAGGGTTCGTAATAAGCTGATTGACCTTTAGATCTAGGCATGATTGAGCTCCAGGAGCTTAGATCTACTGCCTTTTTGGAACCATATTGCATGAAAGCCCTAGATCTACCCTTTTGGTGCATTTTGGACCCTAAAACCCTCATGGTTGCCTATTTACACGTAAAGTTGGAAACTTTACGTGTTAATCAAGCCCCAGGATCATGGATCTATGTAAGGCATGAGCTGGATTCAAGCAGAATCGATCATATAGTAATTGCATGGTAACGACTCGGCGAGTCGTTCATCGGACTCGGCGAGTCGAGACGCGAGTCCCCGGGTTTTCCCCCTTTTTCGTTATGGCGAGTAGTGTAGTGAGTCCGGGGTGGACTCGGTGAGTTGGAAGCCGAACTCATCCATGAAGGAACTCGGCGAGTCAATGCCCTGACTCGACGAGTTCAAGACAATCTTCTTAGATTAATAACAAACTCGACGAGTTGTTCATACAACTCGGCGAGTCACAGCATAAAGTGTTCATCAGATGAAGATGAACTCGGCGAGTTGTTCATACAACTCGGCGAGTAGGATGAAGGACTTAGACATCAGTTTAGAAGGAGAAATCATCGAGTCAACACCTAACTCGACGAGTAGAGGCGGGATACAGGTCAATGGATTGGATACAGACTCGGCGAGTTGGAGAGCCAACTCGGTGAGTCGGGTCAACTGAAAGTTGACTCTGACCTTAGCTTATGACTTGGTCAGGGGTAAAATGTTCATTTTACCCCAAGGGACAATTAGCAGTGATTGATTGAGTATTTTGTGGGAATTATAGCCGGAGGATTTTCGGAGCAACAGCAGCAGACAGTTATTTCCCACACAGATCAGCAGCTACATCGAGGTGAGTTACCTTCCAGTAGCGGTGGGTCTACGGCCACAATGTCGGCCCACCAGTAGGAGTTGTATGTAGATGATTGTCTCTGTGATATTCATCTAGGGATTTCTACTACATGTGTTGTGTTTATGTGCTAGTGACAGTAGGGGGAGATAGTCCCCAAGATATCCAGTCGATAGGGCCGAAGGGGTAGTCATACCCAGCCATGTTAGATAGACTCTGATATTGTGATACATGTTATGTGGTAGTAGTAGAGGGGAGAAATAGCTCCCCAGTATCCGGTCGAGAGGACCGAAGGGGAGGCCAGCACCTAGATATGCTAGGCAGTATCCGGTCGAGAGGACCGAAGGGGAGGCCAGCACCCAGATATGCTAGGCAATGTCCGGTCGAGAGGACCGAAGGGGAGGCCAGCACCCAGATATGCTAGGCAATGTCCGGTCGAGAGGACCGAAGGGGTAGGTCGGGCACCCAGATATGCCTGACAATTTATGTATGTTATGTGATTATATGGTATGTGGTACAATGGGGGAACTCACTAAGCTTCGTGCTTACAGTTTTCAGTTTTGGTTTCAGGTATCTCTTCAGCTAAGGGAAAGGAGTCGACGCGGTAGCAGCATGTCACACACACTCTTGTTTTCCGCACCATGGATTTTCTGGGATGTACTCTGAAATATACTATGTTATTACCGATTTTCAAACATGGAGTATTATTATGAATGTTTTGTAATGATGTTTTTACGTAGTAACCTAATTTAAAAATGAAATTTTTTTGCCGGTATTTTTAGGACGTTACACTTTCTGAGGTATTGAAGGTATTAAGTCGTTTCCCTTCTTTAGATCTACTATAGTTGTGAGTTTTGGGGCTTTTTGGCCATGATTAGTTATCCAATTGAGTTAGAAGCCAGATCTGAAGTTGCTACTTCGGATCTAAGCATATTTTGGCCTTGTGAAGCATAAAGTATCTGCCCTTGAGTTGATTTTGGAGCCTCCTTCTCCACACGTAAAGTTTGCAACTTTACGTGAGGAATAGGCTTGGGAAGGGTAGATCTACAGTTTGGAGTCCATGCATGACTCAAAAGTCCTCTGCATGTATGTAGATCTAAATGGACTTGGCGAGTCCTTTGAGTGGACTCGGCGAGTAGCATGAAGATTAGGAGGAACTCGACGAGTGGGATGAACAACTCGTCGAGTTGAATGAAGATAGGCAGGAACTCGATGAGTTGGAAGAACAACTCGGCGAGTTTGTTGAAGGTTGTCTTGGACTCGGCAAGTCTGTTCTTGGACTCGGCGAGTCAGGTCGCGAAACCCCAAATCCTTCGAGCTGAGACTCGAATCAGTGAGTCGAGTGGAGACTCGGTGAGTCGGACAGGTCAGAACTCGGAAATCGGTAGACTCGGCGAGTCATGGACTGACTCGGCGAATCGAGTCGCGAATGAAAGGACTCTGAACTTATGAACTCAGCGAGTCAGTAGGTTGACTCGGCAAGTAGGGTTGACCTGGGAGGTTGACTTTGACCGGGACTTTGACTTTGACCAGAGTCGACTTGGTTGTCTTTTGGGGGTCAGCTAGACTAAGTGTTGCATTGATATTGGTAGCTCGGGGAGCTAGTGGAGCAGCAGTTAAGAGAGTGTCGGACAGCAGCTAGTGGGATCATCAGCGAGTTTAGCCAGTGCACGTGAGTTTCCCTTTTGTGTGAATGGGTCTACGGCCACAATGTCGACCCATGTAGTTATGATTAAGAAGACCCGGGGGGTTAGCCCTAGGCAGAGTATGCTAGTATGATATTCCAGGACGAGGTCCAATGATAGTGGGCGGGTGCCCAAGGAATGGTTTATGTGATAGTTTATACTTGTTGTCTGTGTGATACTTGTATGTGCCTGGTAGGGAGGTGAGTGTGGGCGAGGTCCCGTATCTCACCAATAGCGGAGTGTGGATAGTGTTCCACATCTCATTAGCAGCATATCAGGGGCGAGGCCCAAGTTAGGGAAGGAGTGAGTGTGGGCTGGGCTCGTATCTCACTACCAGTAGGAGCATGGACGGGGTTCCATGACTCATCAGTAGCAGGATAAGGGCGAGGCCCAGGATAGGCGAGGCCGTTGGACAGGATCCGTTAGTATGTGTTTAGCTTATGTGTTGTGATATGTTTATGTGCTATTATATGTTCGCGGGCGTGGCCCTATGACAGGCGAGGCCTAAGTGAAACAGATTTGTATCCGAGCGGGGCTCGAAGCTAGGCGGGGCCGTTGTAGCGGGCGAGGCCCGAGGTAGGGGCGAGGCCAAGAATAACGGGCGTGGCCTAGTATGTGCAGTATGTGGTTATGCATGGTATGTGGTAGGGTGGGGAACTCACTAAGCTTCGTGCTTACGGTTTTCAGTTTTGGTTTTAGGTACTTCCGGTAGCGGAGGGAAGAGCTCGGGGTGATCGCATGGCACACACCATAGACCAGACAGCCCGGGAATGTTTTACTCTGATAACGGATATGTATTTTGGAAATTAATACTCTGATTATGTTTGGAATTGATGATTTTACTTTAAGTGATGTTTTATTAAAAGAAATTTTTAGTCTTGAATTTTGGGACGTTACAGATTAAGTCTGTTAGGGTCATGCTAGCCATAGTTGCATTTCATGATTTTGAAATATGGCAAATGGATGTCAAAACCGCTATCCTTAATGGAACGTTGGTTGAGTGTGTTTACATGAATCAACCAGAGGGTTTTGTCAATGCAGAGTACCCTAATAGAGTGTGTAATCTTGAGAAATCCATTTATGGATTTAAACAAGCATCTCGTAGATGGAATCTTTGTTTCGAAGAGAAAGTCAAAGAGTTTGGCTTTTCGAGAAGCGAGGATGAGTCATGTGTATATGTCAGAGCTAGTGGGAGTATAGTTAGCTTTTTGGTAATGTATATGGATGACATACTGCTCATAGAAAATGACATCCCAACCTTGCAGGAGGTGAAATCCTGGCTTGGGAAGTGTGTCGCTATAAAGGACCTTGGTGAAGCTACCTATATCCTAGGGATAAGGATATTGAGAGACAGGAGCAAGAGACTAATTGGACTTAGTCAAAGTACCTACTTGGACAAGGTGTTGAAGAGTTTCAACATGTAGAATTCCAAGAAAGGTGATTTACTAATCCAGAGAAATGCCAAACTGAAAACTCAGAGTCCGAGTATAGAGGCTGTGATAGATGAGATGAGTCGATTACCATATGCTTCCGCAGTTGGCTCGATCATGTATGCAATGACTTGCACTCACCTTGATGTGGCCTTTGCTTTGAGCATGGTCAGTAGATATCAGGGGAACCCTGGTAAGGCTCACTGGAGTGCGGTAAAAAATATTCTCAAGTACCTGCGGAGGACTAAGGGTTGGTCCTTACCCTCGGTGGGAGTGATGACTTAAGAGTGGTGGGCTATAGTGACACCAACTTTCAGACCGACGGGGATAATTTCCGCTCTCAGTCGGGCTGGGTATTTACCCTGAATGGAGGAGCAGTTACTTGGAAGAGCTCCAAGCAGGAGACCGTAGCTGATTCAACATGCGAATTAGAGTACATAGCAGCAAGCGAAGCGGTGAAGGAGGCGATATGGCTAAAGAACTTTATTGGAGACCTTGGAGTTGTACCAGCTATAAAGGAGCCTACGGTGATTTTCTGTGATAGCGATAATGCGGTTGCCTTAGCCAAGGAACCAAGGGATCATGGCAGATCCAGGCACATTGATAGAAAATATCACTTTATAAGACACAAGATAGAAGAAGGACTCCTCGTAGAAAAGAGGGTATCGTCATAAGAGAACCCAGTAGATCCCCTCACGAAGGGACTAAATAGGGTTAAGCATTTGCAGCATGCGAGGCGCATTGGGCTGAAGGACGATATTAGTTTTAATGATTAGATAGTTATTTTTGAAACTTGTAATAGATAAAATGTAATTGACATTTGATGATTAAATAAAGGCTGTTTATTTATGAGTAAAGTTACTATCTTGTGTCAATTATTTACTATTGTTTCAATTTTGCATGTTTTGACTTCCAGAATAACAAGATTATTTGAACTGTCCACAGTTGATCATACTTTGGATGTAGGTATTGAATCAAGACTGTCATGAATTTGGCTTGTAGATTGTCTAAAATGGTTAGACATTGTTATGACATTCATGAGTGCTCATTAGTTCTGAGTATTGGATTAAACCCATGCTTACTTGTATCACTTCATGGAATTTATCTTGAGTGACCGTGAGATGATAATATCATGAAAGTCTTCAAACCAAGAGATATGAGTTGTTGACTATGAGTTGGTTGTGCATTGATAGTACGAAAACGCATCAGTAACTTGATGTAATAAAACATGTTGTTGTGTATGAATTGGCGAATGGTTAGACAAGCATATGAGTCAAAGTTTATCTATTCCTTTTAGTCCTTTTAGGATTAAAAGCGATATGTTGGGCCCCTCGATGATTTTGTTTTGACTTATGTGTCGGGCCCGTTCAGAACTCAATTAATGTGTTCGATTAAGTACTATGTCAAACAAATCGGAAATCGGAAAACAAACTGTTGGACAATAAGTATGACGTTGTTCCATGTATTTGTCCGGCTGATATCTTGAGAACAGATGATTATATGATCACTTGTCTAAAATGGCGCGCTCTAGTTCAACAAGTTTTAAGAGCTATGATTGCTGGTCGGTTCCTAAAGTCGTACTTGCAACTATAGTTATTAGACTTATCCAAGTGGGAGACTGTTGGATAAGGTGTCTAAGTACATAACTATAATTGGTATGTACTTGACCCGATTTAGCATGGTCCATTTGGGTTGCACTTCATCGGAACAATTTGGATTTTTGAGAAGAGGATATGTATGATTTGTTAATATATTATAAGTTATAATATATTAATATGAAATCAGATTATTTAATTAGTATTGATCAAGAATTAATTTGGAATTAATTTTGTGGTCAAAAGAAACTATTTAAATATATAGGGATTAACTGTGTAAATCATTTATTCTTATAATGTGGGCTAATGATCCATGATTCCTTATGTTGGGCTTAGCTCATGTGGTGACCCATGGATACTCCATGGAGGTGAAAACCCATGAATCATGAGGAATGTGGAAAGTCATGCATATTAGGGTTTACATGGTGTAACCCTAATGTAACCTCACTATATAAGAAGCCCTTTGATTCAAGAAATTGGAACCTAGAGTACATACAAGAGTGTGGCCGATTTTTATGAGCTAGAGAGTCCTCTTCCAAGTTTCCAAGTGTTAGTGGTGATTTGTGATTCCACTTGAGGCATTCACATTATTGGTGTTAGGCTCTTAAAGTTCCAAGAAACAAACTACAAGAAAAGGTATGTTATCTAACTTGTTTTATTACCCAAGTATCAAAGTTTTGTATGCTAGTTAGGGTAATACTTTGGAAATTGAAAGTTTGCATGTATAATAGAAAAAACATAGATCCAAGGTATTTAGGGTTGCATGTACACCTTAGGAGTGTTAGAATGCTCAAAACCCTTCAAAAACATATTAACTTCTTAAGCCCAAGACCACTCGTCGATTTGTGTGGAAAGGGAGATGCTTAAAAAAACAATTAGCTCTTTTTTGGCCTCTTCCTCCCTTTGAAATATGATTTTCCTTCTCTAATTCCAAGTATAAGATAACTTCAGCCACCATGAAATTTTTATGGGTTTCCAAAACATACAAAGTTGTATGTCTAAGTTAGATTAGAACCATACATCCTTCATTCATATTTATGTAAAAAACCTTGTATCATCACCGTTCCCTAATTTTGATTATTTTGTATTCTAAATCCATATCGATATCACATAAATCAGTGTAGGAATCATTTTTTTAACAAGAATAATGGGATATTATTGAAAAAAAGATAGCAAAAAGCTAGGATTACAACACCTTTAGGCATTCTACTTAAGGGCTATTACACCAATTTGTGTGGTCAATGATAAACCCTCCCTTATCTCGACTTTTAATCAAACTAAAAGTAGAAATTTTGATATCGCTAACCAAATCTTTGATGTTCCTTAATTTGCTATTGAAGACACAATTGTTTCTACAATTTCACATAGCACACACAAGCGCAGCAAAACCACCTTTATACCCATTTGATCCTTTTCTAGTAAAACAGAACCAACTCCAACATGGAATATATAATTATCGGATGAGAACAACATGATTCCAAACATCATACCACGACATGTTAAGGATCAATTTCACCTCTTTGGCTGGAGAACATTCAATAAAGAGGTGTGATTCTGTGGCACAAAGGGCAATTTGATGAATCCAAGTTGATCCCGATTTACTCGAGTTTGATACGTGTGGGTAGCCTACCAAGTCTCATTCACCAAATAGTAATATTGACATTCGATGGAGCAATTTGATTTCTAAATAGTGTCAACATAGGTTTTGACCTAGATACAGTGGTGGATACGGGATCAAAGTAAAGGGGTATCCCATTTTTCTAGGGCAGCCTAAATTTTTGTGCGAGGTACAAGGGTTTCCTCGGTTCGGTTTCGGTTTTAAACTCAAACCTTAATCGAATCCTTAGCTAACCTCAAGTCTTGTTATATAAGAGTGAAGTTGAAGTATCCAAGTTGATCCCGATTTGCTCGAGTTTGATGTGCATGGATAGCCTACCAAGTCTCATTTACCAAATAATAATATTAACCTTCCATGGAGCAAATCGATTTCCAAATAGTGTCAACTTGGGTTTTGATCTAGATAAAGTAGCGGATATAAGATCAAAGTAAAGGGGTATCCTATTTTTTTTAGGGCAACCTATTTTTTTTTGGGGTACTTGGGTTTCCTCGGTTCGGTTTCGGTTTTAAACCCAAACTTTAATCGAATCCTTAGCTAACCTCAAGTCTTGTTATATAAACATGAAGTTGAAGTATATTTTGATATTGAATCGATGTGCGACTGCAACGACCCGTCTCTGGTATGTTGCTTCCATGGCATTTAATTAGAAGTTTTCAAGAGGGACTCGGCGAGTCTATAGCCCGACTCGCCGAGTAAGGACGAGATTTTGTGCACGTGTTAGTCGGCAACTCGGCGAGTCCATATTCGGGACTCGGCGAGTCTGCCTGCCAGGAAGAAACCCTAAATCCCCGGTTTGCTCCCTATTTAAGCAATGTTATGTGCCCCAAACTCGCCTCCTTCACCCTCAGAGAGCTGTAAGAAACCCTAATCCATCCTTTGAGTGATTTAAGTGTTTTTGTGTGGATTTTGAAGGCTTGAAGAGGAAGAAGAAGAAGAAAGGAACAAGGAGAAGAGGTGTAGAGCAAAGATCCAAGGGCAAAATCAGAGTTCATTGAGGTATTCTTCGGATTCCTTCTGTTTTATGCTCTAAACCTCCATTAGAACACTTCTAGGGCTAGTTTGATGTATTTTCCAAACCCTATAGTTGTATGGATGCCTTAATAGGTCGAGATATCCTTAGATCTGTTCATTTAGGAGTTGTAGAGCCCGGATCTATTGCCTTTTTTAAGACACTTTGCATGAGAACCCTAGATCTAGCCTTTATTATGCTTTTTGAGCCATTTTATCTTCATGGATGCATATGGGCACGTAAAGATAGAATCTTTACGTGCTAATCGAGTTAAGGGAGCCCAGATCTATAAGTTTTATACACTAGATTCAAGCAGAATCGAGTTTAGAGTTGCTGCATGCAAGCGACTCGGCGAGTCGGAAGAACGACTCGGCGAGTCGAGTCGCGAGTCCTCATTTTCCCTTTTTGAGTGATGCCGAGTGGGGACCAGTGAGTAGTAGAGTGGACTCAGCGAGTTGGAGGTCAGACTCAGTAATGGAGGGACTCGGCGAGTTGTTCATACAACTCGGCGAGTCCAAGGCAATCTTCTTAACTCGAAGAACAACTCGTCGAGTTGTTCATACGACTCGACGAGTCGGATGCAGATTGCCTGAGTTTTAGATTCGAAAGGGAACTCGTCGAGCTGATGCCATACTCGACGAGTAGCAGCGAGTAGGGTTGAGAAGTGAGAATAGGGACTCGGCGAGTTGGCGGCCCAACTCGGCGAGTCAGGTCAACTGTAGGTTGACTTTGACCGGGAGAGTTGACTTTGACCAGGGGTAAAAGAGTCATTTTACCCCAATGCAGTGATCAGTGTTTGATTGAGTGTGCTTATGGAATTGTAGCCGGGGAGATACCGGAGCAGCAGCAGTTAGCTTCCAGAGCCATACACACAGCAGCCAGTTCATGAGGTGAGTTTCCTTCCAGTAGGAACGGGTCTAAGGCCACAATGTCGGCCCGTTCAGTTAGCAGTAGTTTTTGGGCTTCGGTCCAATGTAGTAGTTAGTATGTTTGACGCCTCCGTGGCTCAGACAGGAGTTATGTGCTTATGCTAATTGATATGTGATGCTATGATCAGTCAGCTTCGGATTTCGGTGCGATGTAGGGGACAAGGTCCCAGTCAGTTAGCTTCGGACTTCGGTCCGATGTAGGGGACAAGGTCCCAGTCAGTCAGCTTCGGACTTCGGTCCGATGTAGGGGACAAGGTCCTAGTCAGTCAGCTTCGGACTTCGGTCCAATGTAGGGGACAAGGTCCCAGTCAGTCAGCTTCGGACTTCGGTCCGATGTAGGGGACAAGGTCCCAGTCAGTCAGCTTCGTACTTCGGTCCGATGGAGGGGGCAAGGCCCCAGTATGTGCTTTATATGTTATTGCATGGTATGTGGTAGTTTAGGGGAGCTCACTAAGCTTCATGCTTACAGTTTCAGTTTTGGTTTCAGGTACTTCCGCAAGCAAAGGGAAGAGCTCGGGATGATGGCATCGCACACACCACAGCTTTAGTTTTGTCCTAGGAGTTGATTCAGTTTTGATATGTTTGGATACAGTTGTGATACATCTTTCTCACAATATTTTATTATGCATTTTGAACACGCAACATATGGTTTTTATTATGTGATACTCAATTATATGGTTTTGTTATAATAAAAATCGAAATCTTTGGGTAGTAGTTTTGGGTCGTTTCAAGTTGGTATCAGAGCCTTGGTTTGAGGGATTCGGATATACTTTCGGGTGTATCTGAACTCAAACTAAGGAAAAGATAAAAAGATTTTCAAAAAGGAAAATGTTTTGAATTTTGAAAGGCACTTAGAAAGAAAAGAATTTTTTTAAAAACAAGATAAGGGTGTGGTGCATGTGATCAGCCGAGCTCAAGTAAGTACTCCCAAATTACCCATACAAGTTTTATTATTATGATTAATTGTTCCAGTTCCAGTAGAACAGCATACTAGTATAGGACTAAGGATCTAGGAGGATGCCTTATGTGCCTGCTATATGTGTTTCAGCTTTATGAGAATTGCATGCTAGTATCGAGTAGACAGCAACAGGATAGCTTGTTTAGGTTATGCCTGGTAGTGCAAGCTTAGCATTGTATGCTAGTTTAGCTTCTCGTTCTGAGAGTAGATTTTCTTGAGTAGTTTCTGGTGTCCGAATGTTGCTTGCTTCGTGCTTTGTAGAACTCTTGGTGATGAGAGTTAGCCGTTAGATGAATACGCCACGTCACATGTGATCAGGGTTGAATAATCTCAGAGTATTGGAGTTGGCCCTATTGCGCAGCTCTTGTTTGAGTCTAACCGTTGTAGGGACGAGCCTTTTACTCGAAGGATTATCTGGGCCTCATCACTTGTGATGGTATTCAGGTAATGGCTAATTAGCATTACAAGGAGGTCTTCAGCAGCTGAGGACTGGTTTGAGTGGAGTCAGAGATTTCCCTAGGGCAAGCCTAGGATGAGAGTAGCAGAGATCAGCAGTAGTAGAAGTGACTTGGTGGAGTCAAGGCAGTTCTTGAGGAAAGTACGGATAGATGTGGAAGGTAGTATGGGCCCGTACTACTGAAAGCAGAGGATCCGTACTCGAATCAAGGAAGGCCGAGACAAGACCAGGAAGCTAGTAGTAGTATCAATGATCCCTTGAGATATTCAGTTTTCTGATGTCGTTATGATGTGTTTCAGAATGGTGGTTTTGCGTTCGAGACCAGCAGCCGGCAGTGGAGGTGCCGGGGAGGGATCAGGATCAGGCTCGGGGGATGAGCGCATGGATGAGCAGACCAGAGAGTTTCTTTCTTCAGAGATTACTCGTATCATTTTAGAGCAGACTCCTGTGATCTTCGATTCGATCAAGGAGGGTATCCTAGAGCTGATGGATGAGAGGTTGGGCACCTTCCGTGCCGAGGTGGCGGCCATGATGGGGTCGCGCACACTTACGTTCAGGGAGTTCAAGGCATGTGGAGCTCCAGACTATCATGGGGCGCGGGACCCCATAGCGAGTACTAGATGGTTGGTGGATGTGGCCAACGCATTCCGCACGAGCAGGTGTCCCGAGGGGGCCAAGGTTAGATTGGCATCCTGTCTTCTGAAGGACAGGGCACGAGATTGGTGGGAGGAGGTCGGACATACCATTGGAGATGATGCAGCATTGGATGCCATGACCTGGGCTGATTTCTCTACCAGGTTCAGGGCGTAGTTTGCACTGGTTATTGAGGTGCAACAGTTATCCAGAGAGTTTCAGGACCTCACCCAGACTACAAAGACAATGGCGGAGATCACCGCCAAGTTTAGGGAGAGGGCTCTTCTTGTTCCTCAGTATGCGGCCGATGAGGAGATGAAGAAGGCCCGTTATCATGAGATGTTGCGGAGCGATATCCGCCAGTTTGTGAGCCGGTCTAGCTGTAAAACGCTAGATGACATGATTGCTAGAGCTCGAGAGAGGGAAATTGATCTAGAGATGGAGAAGAAGAGGAAACCGGAGGCGGTTTCGGGTTCAGGAGGTTCTGGCAAAAAGCCCAAGGTTTCAGATCACAGATCCAGGATTCAGCCGAGCCACGGTCGATGTGGCAGGTGTGGGAAGATGCACGATGGGGTGTGCAAGGCAGGGAGTTCCGGCTGCTTCAAGTGCGGTCGGACTGGGCATATGAGCAGGGATTGTACGGCTCCTGTTTCTGTCGTTGCAGCATCAGATCTTATTTGCTTTCAGTGCAATCAGAGGGGACATAAAAAGTCCCAGTGTCCGAGTTTAGCTGCAGCAGGGAAGGTGGCTGCGCCTACCCCTGCTACTTTGAGGATTACAGATGGCCGGCAGGGCTGAGCCGAGGCGCCAGTGGCGAAGAGTAGGGCGTTTCAGATGACAGCAGAGGAGGCGCGAGCGACTCCTGATGTAGTGACGGGTATGTAACTTCCCTTCATCTCTATTTTTACTGATTGATTGTTGCTTATGATTATATGTTTTGTATAGGGTCGTTCTCTGTGAACAGCATTTCTGCCATGGTATTATTCAATTCGGGGGCTACCCGATCATTCGTATCACTTACGCTTAGCAAGAGATTTAGTAGAGCTCCAGGGGAGCTGGATTGCCCACTAGAGGTGGAGATAGCAGATGACAGGACCGTGCGGGTCGCCAGGGTATATAGAGGGTGTTCGCTTCAGTTGTTTGACGAGCAGTTTTCGGTGGACCTGGTTCCTATTTCCCTACGAGGGAATAAGGTTATAGTAGGCATGGATTGGCTGAGCCCCAATGGGGCGGTGATTGATTGTGAGCAGCAGTTAGTGAGGGTTCGCACTCCTAGTGGGGGAGAGTTAGTGATTCAGGGCGAGAGGCCACAGCGCGGACCGACCTTTTGTTCTGCCGCGAGAGCGAGACGTTATTTCCAGCAGGGTTGCACTGGATATATAGCTTATTTTGTAGATGCCCGGGAGAAGGGTAAGGTGGCAGTAGATGATGTTCCGGTAGTGCGAGACTACCCGGATGTATTTCCCGAGGATTTACCAGGAATACCTCCTTAGAGGCAGGTTGAGTTTAGGATCGACCTGATTCCTGGTGCAGCTCCGATAGCCAAGGCACCATATCGTCTAGCTCCCCCTGAGATGCAGGAGTTGTCTACGCAGCTGCAGGAGCTGCTAGACAAGGGTTTCATTCGGCCGAGTAGTTTGCCTTGGGGAGCGCCGATCCTGTTTGTGAGGAAGAAGGATGGGTCGCATCGTATGTGCATAGATTACCGGGAGTTGAATAAGGTAACGGTGAAGAACCGTTACCCACTTCCGAGGATAGATGATTTGTTTGATCAGCTTCAGGGAGCGTCTTGGTTCTCCAAGATCGATCTACACTCCGGGTATCATCAGATGCGGGTTAGGAATGAGGATGTGCAGAAGACTGCTTTCAGGACCAGGTATGGTCATTATGAGTTTGTGGTGATGCCATTTGGGCTCACCAATGCTCCAGCCGCGTTCATGGATCTCATGAATCGCGTGTGCAGGCCGATGTTGGATCGGTCAATGATAGTATTCATAGATGATATCTTGGTGTATTCCAAGACGCAGGAGCAGCACGAGGAGCACCTGAGGGAGGTGCTGGAAGTTTTGAGGAGGGAGAGACTTTTCGCAAAGTTCTCCAAGTGTGAGTTCTGGTTGCGCGAGGTGCAGTTCCTTGGTCACCTCGTCAACCAGAAGGGTATTTTGGTAGATCCGGCCAAGATAGAGGCCGTGATGCAGTGGGAGGTCCCGAAGTCTCCATCCGAGATTCGAAGCTTCCTAGGGTTGGCAGGGTATTACCGGAGATTCATTCAGGATTTCTCCAATATAGCAGTGCCGCTCACCCGACTAACCAAGAAGTCGGTGGTATTTCGTTGGGGGCCTGAGCAGCAGGCAGCATTCGAGACCCTCAGACAGAGATTGTGCGAGGCTCCGATCCTTACCTTGCCAGAGGGATTAGAGGACTTCGTAGTCTACTGTGATGCCTCGATCACAGGTGTGGGAGCAGTGTTGATGCAGCGAGGCCATGTGATAGCTTACACCTCGAGACAGTTGAAGCCTCACGAGGCTAATTATCCTACCCATGATTTAGAGTTGGGGGCGGTTGTGCTTGCCCTCAAGATTTGGAGACATTATCTTTATGGGGTCTGTTGTACTATCTACACGGATCACAAGAGTTTGAGGTACCTTATGGATCAGCCGAGTTTGAACATGAGGCAGAGGAGATGGTTGGATGTGCTGAAGGATTATGACTGTGAGATCCTTTACCATCCAGGGAAGGCCAACGTAGTGGCCGACGCCCTAAGACGCAAAGTGTCGGCAGCCCCTATCAGAGATTTGTGTTTGAGGATGACAGTGATTACTCCGTTGTTGGAACAGATCAGGGAGGCTCAGGTTGAGGGCCTCAGGAGGAGAGGCAAAAGTGCGAGAGGATAGTGGGCCGAGTAGCTTCGTTTGATTATGACAGTCGGGGATTGCTGATGCTTCACGGGAGGGTGTGGCTACCGTACTGGGGTGGGGTACGGCAGGTGTTGATGGACGAGGCTCATAAGTCTCGATTTTCTATCCACCCAGGGGCGACGAAGATGTATAGAGATCTTCGACCCAATTATTGGTGGCCCTGCATGAAGCGGGATGTCGCTTGGTATGTTGAGAGATGCCTGACCTGCAGGAAGGTCAAGGCGGAGCACCAGAGGCCTCACGGCAAGATGCAGCCATTAGACATTCCCATGTGGAAATAGGAGGACATCACCATGGATTTTATCACCAAGCTTCTCAGGACCGCACGAGGAGTAGATTCGATATGGGTAGTAGTGGATCGGTTGACGAAGAGTGCTCATTTTATCCCGATTCAGGAGAGTATATCGGCAGAAAAGTTAGCCGATATCTATGTGCGTGAGATCGTGGCACGACATGGAGTGTCGGTATCGGTGGTGTCAGACCGAGATGTCCGTTTTACATCCAGATTCTGGAAGCGGTTCCACGACGAGATGGGTACTCGTCTCCATTTCAGCACCGCTTTCCACCCTCAGACGGACGGGCAGAGCGAGAGGACGATTCAGACTCTCGAGGACATGCTCAGGGCATGTGTTCTGGATTTCGGTGGCAGTTGGGATACGTATCTTCCGTTAGAGGAATTTTCGTATAACAACAGTTATCATGCGAGCATTGATCGACCTCCTTTTGAGATGCTTTATGGGAGGAAGTGTAGGACCCCGATTTGTTGGGGCGAGGTCGGTCAGCGAGTCATTGGGAGCACAGAGGTGGTGCTCAAGACGACCGAGTTGATTCAGCAGGTCCGTAGTAGACTGCAGACTGCACAGAGTCGGCAGAAGAGTTACGCCGACAGGAGGCATTCAGACTTGGAGTTCCGGGTGGGTGATATGGTCCTTCTGAAGGTCTCACCTTGGAAGGGTGTCATCAGGTTCCGGAAGAGAGGCAAGTTGGGCCCCAGGTTTATTGGTCCTTTCAGGGTTTTGGCCCGGGTGGGTCGGGTTGCTTATCGGTTGGATCTTCCTGTAGAGCTTAGCCAGATCCACAACACTTTCCATGTGTCTCAGTTGAGGAAGTGTTTGGTGGATGAGTCAGCAGTTGTTCTCCTAGAGGATATTCAAGTTGATAGCAGCCTGAATTATATTGAGAGGCCGGTCGCGATTCTGGACCGAAAGACAAAGACCTTGAGGAACAAGGAGATTCAGTTAGTGAAGGTACAGTGGCAGCACCGGAAGGGGTCTGAGTGGACGTGGGAGGCTGAGGAGGAAATGAGAGAGCACTACCCGGAGTTATTTGCAGATTCAGCCGTAGCAGACTTCGAGGACGAAGTCTGAGACAAGTGGGGGAGAATTGTAACGACCCGTCTCTGGTATGTTGCTTCCATGGCATTTAATTAGAAGTTTTCAAGAGGGACTCGGCGAGTCTATAGCCCGACACGCCGAGTAGGGACGGGATTTTGTGCACGTGTTAGTCGGCGACTTGGCGAGTCCATATTCGGGACTCGGCGAGTCTGCCTGCCAGGAAGAAACCCTAAATCCCCGGTTTGCTCCCTATTTAAGCAATTTTATGTGCCCCAAACTCGCCTCCTTCACCCTCAGAGAGCTGTGAGAAACCCTAATCCATCCTTTGAGTGATTTAAGTGTTTTTGTGTGGATTTTGAAGGCTTGAAGAGGAAGAAGAAGAAAGGAACAAGGAGAAGAGGTGTAGAGCAAAGATCCAAGGGCAAAATCAGAGTTCATTGAGGTATTCTTCGGATTCCTTCTGTTTTATGCTCTAAACCTCCATTAGAACACTTCTAGGGCTAGTTTGATGTATTTTCCAAACCCTATAGTTGTATGGATGCCTTAATAGGTCGAGATATCCTTAGATCTGTTCATTTAGGAATTGTAGAGCCCGGATCTATTGCCTTTTTGAAGACACTTTGCATGAGAACCCTAGATCTAGCCTTTATTATGCTTTTTGAGCCATTTTATCTTCATGGATGCATATGGGCACGTAAAGATAGAATCTTTACGTGCTAATCGAGTTAAGGGAGCCCAGATCTATAAGTTTTATACACTGGATTCAAGCAGAATCGAGTTTAGAGTTGCTGCATGCAAGCGACTCGGCGAGTCGGAAGAACGACTCGGCGAGTCGAGTCGCGAGTCCCCGATTTTCCCTTTTTGAGTGATGCCGAGTGGGGACCAGTGAGTAGTAGAGTGGACTCAGCGAGTTGGAGGTCAGACTCAGTAATGGAGGGACTTGGCGAGTTGTTCATACAACTCGGCGAGTCCAAGGCAATCTTCTTAACTCGAAGAACAACTCGTCGAGTTGTTCATACGACTCGGCGAGTCGGATGCAGATTGCCTGAGTTTTAGATTCGAAAGGGAACTCGTCGAGCTGATGCCATACTCGACGAGTAGCAGCGAGTAGGGTTGAGAAGTGAGAATAGGGACTCGGCGAGTCAGGTCAACTGTAGGTTGACTTTGACTAGGAGAGTTGACTTTGACCAGGGGTAAAAGAGTCATTTTACCCCAATGCAGTGATTAGTGTTTGATTGAGTGTGCTTATAGAATTGTAGCCGGGGAGATACCGGAGCAGCAGCAGTTAGCTTCCAGAGCCATACACACAGCAGCCAGTTCACGAGGTTAGTTTCCTTCCAGTAGGAACGGGTCTAAGGCCACAATGCCGGCCCGTTCAGTTAGCAGTAGTTTTTGGGCTTCGGTCCAATGCAGTAGTTAGTATGTTTGACGCCTCCGTGGCTCAGACAGGAGTTATGTGCTTATGCTAATTGATATGTGATGCTATGATCAGTCAGCTTCGGATTTCGATCCGATGTAGGGGACAAGGTCCCAGTCAGTTAGCTTCGGACTTCGGTCTGATGTAGGGGACAAGGTCCCAGTCGGTTAGCTTCGGACTTCGGTCCGATGTAGGGGACAAGGTCCCAGTCAGTTAGCTTCGGACTTCGGTCCGATGTAGGGGACAAGGTCCCAGTCAGTCAGCTTCGGACTTCGGTCCAATGTAGGGGACAAGGTCCCAGTCAGTCAGCTTCGGACTTCGGTCCGATGTAGGGGACAAGGTCCCAGTCAGTCAGCTTCGGACTTCGGTCGGATGGAGGGGGGCAAGGCCCCAGTATGTGCTTTATATGTTATTGCATGGTATGTGGTAGTTTGGGGGAGCTCACTAAGCTTCGTGCTTACAGTTTCAGTTTTGGTTTCAGGTACTTCCGCAAGCAAAGGGAAGAGCTCGAGATGATGGCATCGCACACACCACAGCTTTAGTTTTGTCCTGGGAGTTGACTCAGTTTTGATATGTTTGGATACAGTTGTGATACATCTTTCTCACAGTATTTTATTATGGATTTTGAACACGCAGCATATGGTTTTTATTATGTGATACTCAGTTACATGGTTTTGTTATAATAAAAATCGAAATTTTTGGGTAGTAGTTTTGGGTCATTTCAGCGACTCAAAGTAGATATCAAATAAAATGTTTATATAACAAATGAAAATGGCTAAGTTTACATGTGTTTGGCAATGTGGGATAGAATAGCTGGGAAAATAACAAACAAAGGTAAACAAAGGATATATAAGGAGCAAGAATCGATCCTGAGACATTTCCTTCAATAAGCCAGTACCTTAATCAACAGACCAATTGTTTGTTTGTTTTTATAAGTGAAAGGATGTGTATATATACACTATATAAAACAAAATTTTCTTACACTATCGAAAAAGAATTAAAGGGCGTCCCGAGATCACCTTGGACCCGCCGATATATATATATATATATATATATATATATATATATATATATATATATATATATATATATATATATATATATATATATATATATATCAATTAACTTGGATAATTCTGGGATCGTGATTGCAATCACTTACAAAAATGTGTGATTTCAACCCTTGTGCATGGGGTATCATGAAATCTGATTTGAGATATGCAATTTGGAAATCAGGCCACTTCCAAATTCGAAACATAGAAAATATACCTTGTTGTTTTGTTTTCTTTAGAGATAAAGAGAACCAGAAGTATGATTTTTTAGAGTAAGTTTTTTTTAACCCGTTTTCTGGAACATGCAATATGTTTTTATACAAAAGAAAAAGTAGTTGGTGGTAGTTAAATGTAATTTTGGCGCCAAAACAAGTGGTTGGATATATGGTTATAAGATATAACCGATTCTAACATCACTATGATGTCATCACTTATAATTGGCCGGAAATGCATGGTTAGACCTTATAATTGGTGAGAAATCGTTGTGATGTCACCATCAGGGGCTCTGTCCCTTGGACCCCACTAGGGTTGTAGCCCCTTAGAACCATGCACCCAAGGGCGCTGTCTCCATACACAATTATTACACTGAGTGTATACCCCGCACCTCCAAAGTCTCTAGTAAATGAAATTCAGCCTATCTCATTATTAATAATAAGTACACCAAAATATGTTGATAACACTAAAATCACCAACATATTCGTTTAAGGTACAAAATAATATAAATCAATCATGTGCAAGCGAATAACCGTCTAATGTTTAGAAGTGTGGAAAAGCTATTGATATCAACATTGTTTTGGCCGAATGAGTTGTGTAAGTGGCTGATCGATTCCAATATACCGTCCTATATGCAACGTAGGAATCAATAACTCCTCTCCAAAGACAATTATAACCTTTGTCTATTAGGATTTTTGTTTTTTTTTATATATAATATTGTCTATTAGGTTCTAAATGTCGGCTAATATTCGTAAGCATATATTGCCCACATGTTTAAAGAAATTTAAACTCAGAATCTTAGGTATATCGGGATTAAAATTGACTGTTTATCATGTGAGCATAAGCTTGGACCACTAAACAAGACTTATCTTTTATGGAAGAAAGATAATGGTTTTTCCTTACTATGAGAAAATGTTGCATCAATATAGACTTGCTCAGCAACTGCGACACACACACACACATAGTTACACACAGAAACTTGATTTCGATTACTGAAAATACCATACAAGATTTACAGGCACATTATCATCGTGCAAGGTACCCTTGAACTGTAAGCAATTAGTTTCTCAAACCCTAAAAAAAATTCAAACTTCAACTGCATCATGTACTCCAACATTCTTGGGGAGACCCGAAACCCAACTTGGACTTACTTTGTCAGCAGAGGTACTTTCACTCACACCCATCACAGAATGAAACAAACAAACCAATAAACACCAAGAACACAACATAATGATCATCCTAACTAATAACGAGCCAACTAGCTAGCTATAGCCTGCCAGGGCTCCGCATGGCCGGTTAGTTATATATCTCTTACTTCAAACACATTCCGATTCTTGACGATTATATCGTACATATGCATGGGCTTGAGCTTTTTGAAATCTTTAGGGAGAGAAATTAGGTGCACAGTTGACCTTTTATGAAACTGAAAGAGATCAGGATCATCGTAGTACCTCTCCCATCCGAATGACAACAACATTCTTTCCAGCACCTCATACGAACTTACCACTTCGTTCGTGGCTACATGAACCAACACCTTACGTCGACCAGATCCCTGAAAGGAATCACTTCCAGGGTTCTCCAGTCGAACCACACCATTTTTGAAGACCCAAACACCAGACATGTCTTTAACTTTTAGTTTCCTACGTAGGAATTAAAGATTAAGGTTTTGTAGGATACTTAGTGAGCAAGAATATGAATGTTTGAAGATGTGAGTGGAGGTTTATATAAGGGTTTTCTAGCTGCCCTAGGGTGGAGATCGAATATATACGTCTCAATCTTTAAGATAGTGCGGTGGGACCCATGAATGGATGAAGAAGAGACCCTTTGTCTTCAAGGCATCGCATGCCCACGTGTTGATGTGTGGGGAAGGGTAATTTTTAACGGATGGGGAATCCAAAATCTTTTTCCAAGGCCTTATTAGACAACAGTGGTTTCTGGATCGATACAGGCTTCTGAAACAACTGTATGGATCTTATGGTAGGACATATATATATATCCTTTGGACCAGACGTTGATTGATATAACTGCCACACTACTTTTATTTTTATAGGACCAAACACTGTTTGTTGAAACGTAATTAATGTTAAAATTTAACTTTATACAGTTTTTTAATAACAATTACCAACGATCTTTTCCACCACCTCTTCGGTTCATCTCAGGGCAACATCTCTTCTCCTCCCATTTGCCACCTCTTGCTTTCTAAACTCAAATACTCAAAGAAATTTTCAAACCCTTCCCAAATTATTGGTGAGGCTTTAAATCTTCCCTTTAATTAATTAATCTAGCTTTTGGTCTATTTCGATCGTGTTTGTGTTTCTAGAGCCCCAAGAGTTTTACTTTTATTTCTTTTTCTGAATCTGTGAAGATTTTTAGTCTTACCATATCCCCCCTGACTTCTCTTGGCATCCCAGAGTTCATGTGTACTACAAGCGCTCCCTCTTTTAATGTAACCATTGAATAATTTTGTTGTTAATTAACAAGGTAAAAGCATCTCTCTTTGTTTGTAAAAGCATACCGTATGCCAAGTGTTTGATGATTTGCCCAAACAAAAACTTAGATATGTATTGTGTCGCAAAATGCTCTCTTTTATACATACACAAGAAAGTCATTTTACTCTTGCTAATAACATCGCTGATAACGGACACAAATTCCCAAGATCAAATACCAACTATATCAGTCAAGCCATGTTGCAAGATTTCTTCGATCATCTCCAGCAATTTGAAGTTTATATTAAAGAAACTATGTATCGATCACCCGTCCAAAGGTAGTATTGATATTTAAATAAGTTGGATGAATTTAAGGAACAAGTAGTACTCAACAGCATAGTAGAAGAAGAATCTTCGAAAACTTATATTTACATATATAATTTATGTTACTAATGTGCAGAATGATGTAGAGGTTGATAAATATTGAGAAAAGTAGATCCTTTTTTACATTTTTTTTTAAAAAGTTCGTTTTGGTGAGTCTGATTTGTGTGTGTTGAATGTCCATTCTGTTCTCACCATTACCACCTAACACGGGGTTTTGCAGGAATTTAACATCAAGAATTAACTTGATGGAATGATGGTCAACATCCTTGGTGACACATATAAGCTACAATTTTGACTTTCTTTGTATATTCATATTTTAACTTTGTCTGTACCTATATATAAGTGCTTATAACTTCATTTCATTCAGTTATACAGTCATTTATTTTTTTATACCCAATTATAGCAATGACAAATTGACAATTGCTTTGTATTTATATGATATTGGTTTAATTTGGCTCAATTGTCAAAATCAATGAAAATACAAGCTTCAGTGAATTTTGGGTGTTTTTTTTTAAAATAACTTGCACTTCATGTTTACTAATCGATTTTTCAAAATAACAAGAAGAAACAAAAATAAAATGCTACAATAAACAAGTTAACAAAAGTATATTACTATTTTTCCCCATTTAATCACTTTCAGGATCCATTGTACACGGTGCAACCCTTAGTTTTAATAAGTTTATTACTTATTAATGATAGTGCATATTGTTAGTATAATAAAAGTTTTTGTGATTTTCTTTCATAATTAAAGAATGGTCTTATTGAAAATCAAATATTCGTGAAAACCAAAAAAAAATTCAAACATATTCCCAATATATTTTCACAAAAAAAAAAATAATAAATAAATAAATAAAATAAATCTGACATACACACACATAGAGAAATTGGATTTAGATTAACAGGAAACAGCATACGAGATTTACTGATACATGACCATCATGCATGCAACCATTGAACTGTACGCAATTAGCTTCTTAAAACATAGAAAAAATAAACTCCAACCACATCGATCATGTACTCCATCATTTGAGGAGACCCAAAGCCAAACTTGGACTTAGTTAGTCAGAGGTACTTTCACTCATACGACCCATCACAGGAAATAAACAAACAAACCAATATTAAACTTCGAGATAAGAAAGTAATTCGCCAAGAACACAACATATATCAAATAAACGAGGTAACTAGCCTGGCATGGCTGCTGGTTAGTTAGCTCGGTGACTATATATGTCTCTCACTTCAAACACATTGCGATTCTTGACGACTATATCATACATGTGCATGGACTTGAGCTTATTGAAATCTTTAGGGAGAGAAATTAGGTGCACAGATGACCTTTTGTGAAACTGAAATAGATCAGGATCATCGTAGTACCTCTCCCATCCGACTGATAACAAGATTCTTTCCAGCACCTCATACGAACTTACCACTTGGTTTGTGGAGACATGAACCAACACCTTACGTTGACCAGAACCCTTAAAGGAATCACTTCCAGGGTTCTCCACCAGTCGAAGCACGCCATTTTTAAACACCCAAACACCAGACATATCTTTAATTCTTGATTACCTACGTAGGGTTTCAAGATTGATATTTATATATATATATATGAAGGCTTATAGAACAAGAACATGAATGTTTCAAGATGGAGTGGAGATTTATATAAGGCTTATAGCTGCCTAGTGCCTAGGGTGGGGAATATAATACATATCTCTCTATATGTATGTATAGTACACTATAATCCTTAAGAATGCATTTGGGACCCATGAAATGGGCGAAGAAGAGACCCTATGTCTTCAGAGCATCAGTTGCCCATGTGTTAATGTGTGGGTGAAGGGAAATTTTTGGACCGAGAGAATCCAAAATCTTTTTAGAAGTCGTTATAAACCCCCACAAACACCAAGGGAATCTTAAGATTAGATTGGTCGAGTGATTTCTGGAACAATCAATCTTCTGAAGCAACTGTATGGATTGTATGGTAGGCCATCCTTTGTGACCACATGTACATTGATTGATATTACTGCCCACAGCTCTACTTGTGTAAGACCATAGTGTTCAGACTTCAGAGGTCTTTGTTAAAATTAAAGTTTATCGTCCCAAGACAGTATATTTAACAAGTAACGACAATACTAGTACAAAGTTCTATGGCATGCACATTGACGTTTCTTGATTTTTTGAAAGGGAGCTGATTTTTCCGCATTATTTTTTTATTCATCCACTGAAAGTTTAATGCATGGATCTACCCCTCAAAACCTAGCTATTTAGTTATAATTTATGATATAGAAGAAAGAGAAAATAAATTGTTTCCAAACGAGTGAATGAGTTACGGTTGCATCTCCTATTCAATAAACTCAATAATTTCCAGGGATACTTCTTTAGCGGATGCGTCTTCATCTTCGATTCAAACAGTAATTAGTGAAGTAGGCGAAAATGAAGTACTCATAACTCATGTTTGGATACGATATCACTGGATCGGAAATAAAGACCTAGGCAAGCAGAATAATGACTTGAATTTGGTATAAAAACGGAATATCAGCCATGTAAGGATTCAAAGGTGCATTAAAAAATTAGACTCTTGGCTTTCATAATTGTATTATGTATTCTAATGTGTGACACCAGAATGATTGAAATATGATATGAATTCTAGTTTCGTTTTGGCGGAGACCATCACGACACTTTTTGGTTTCTTGTTTCGATTTGGAGACCAGTACCACCAGCGCTTTTACTACTTCTTCTTGAACTCCCCAAAATCCAAAGGCATTGTTATGTGTGGGTGTGTTCAATATGGATTTCCAGGTGTTTATGTGTGTTGAATATCGATTTGCAGGTGTGTGTGTATGTGTGTGTGTTCATCATTTGTGTTCTTATTAGTCTGGAGAGTAATAATTATTATACACAAAATCAGGCGTATAATTATCTGGGTTCTTCGTCTGGGTGGTTTCCAATGAAAAATCAAATCTGATGCGAACACTGAAAATTACAGATCAAAGTATTTCAAAATCTATAAAAACAATACAAATAGAATATGTGAAAGTTGATTTTAGATGCAAAACAACATAAGCAGAATGAGAAATAATGAACAAGATCCTCATTTAATACACAAATCTGCATTCTATGAAGATGATAGTTAGCTGAGGGGTATAACTGTCCATGCATTAAATTTTCAATGGATTAATGAAAATGTACCGTGGAAAAATAAACTCCCTTTTTGAAATTTTTGTTTGCTCAAGAAATGGAATACTTCCTTTTATGATCGAGATGCATGTATTTTGTTAATATGGAATCTATATAGTTATAACGGTAGTTAAAAAAACTCAGTTAAGTTTCTTGTGGGCATAAATCCAACGGATTCTAAAAGTTTAACTAACATCATACCAACCCCATGTCTTCATCCTCGTTAAAATGTTTTTAGAATACTTAAAAAAACATTGACATGCATTTAGTATGTAGGTGAGAAAGTTTGCCACCAAAATTATTTTACTCTAATTTATACTAAAAAGCAATGTTTTAAAACCCACGTCCATATGGCTGGTAAAATCATTTGGATCATAAACCGATGAAAAAATGAGTCAAATAAGAGTCTAACACCAGGTTTTTGTTTTTAATGAATCAAATTTGGTTTTTATCTGAAATTGGTTGAACCGTACACCCATAATTGTTACACAATTCAGTTTAACATTAAAAGTTAATCTGAAAAAATATAAAAAAAAAAAAAAAAAAAAAAACCATATCATTTGACCAGTTGATCCGATAATTGAACCGGTTGACTCAGTTGACCCAGAGTCCATTCACCACACGGGATAAACCAAAAAAATTGAGTTTTAAAACATTGATGAATAGATAAATAATTCATTTTCATCATTTAAGAAGGATAATCAATGGAAATATTATTGTCTTACCTTAGTCCTTGTTATGGGCTAAACTGTTCTTTTATTTTTTTTATATAAAAGTAAATTATTGAAATCGTCAATGTGGTTTGGTCAAGATTACGCGTTTGAGACTAATATTTTTTATACTTGGACCGTTCTAATTATATAATTTTGTTGCGTTTTTCGTACCTCACGAACATAAAAAGACAATATGGTTCTTTTGATTTCTTTTTTATTTTTTATTTGTTAGTTTATTAATTTTATTAACTTCTTTTTTTATCTTTAGATTTCCTTTTTTTGTTTTTATTACTTATTAATTTATATATAAGGTCCCACCACCATCACCACAAAAAAAAAAAAAAAAAAAAAAAAAAAAAAAAAAAAAATTGCGTTACTGGTTCCTGGAAGAGTTAATATCTCCATTAGCTAAACCCTTTTTTAATCTTACCTTGCCTTTGGACTCGTATTTTGTTCGTACACAATCAACGGAGGCCTCCCCGACATATCTTGCAACGTCTTCAATAACATGCTCTTACTTCGTCTTTCCCTTAATATATCATCAAATTTGGTGCTTTTTGATCCCCAGTTGCTATGGCATCATGAAATAATTAAATTCTAATAATGAAATAGAAGAAGAACGTGATGGGTTTTAGCCATAAGAACTTTCCTATGTGCGCATGCAAAACCCTAAAGCTTGGATCTAGGCTTTCTAATAAACATGCATTGAATCCAAGTCTTCTAATGACTAATTAGGTTAAATAACAACATTGAAACAGATCTAGAATCATACCTTTGAGTTCCTTGTTGATCTTGAGGTCTTGAAGCTTCTAGAGTCACAAATGTCACTCCTCTAATGGCTTACAAACACCAACAGCAAGAAGATGATTTAGGAGAGAGGAGAGGGAAGGAATTTCGACCAGAGGTTCCTTACTTTAGGTTAGGTTACCAATTTCCTATGCCATGGGGTCTATTTATACTTGTAGACTCCTTAAGGGTTACAACTTAAACCCTAATTGGATAACTTAGACTTTAAGTTAATCCATATCCTTTCCTTGATAACCCTTTGGACGATTTTGGCTTATCATAGCCCTAGAAGTCGTCCAATCCTATATCAATAAGGATTTACAGTCTAAAGTTTAACTATCAAACAATTGACAGTTTATACCCCTTTATTTAATTAATCTCTTTAAGTCACCAAATTAATTCTAATTAATTCTATGACTTATATTAATCAAATAACAATATATTATTCATTATATTATTCTCATAATATATTAATAATATTTACTCTCTCTTATTAAATCATCCTATCAAGTTGCTATGGTGAAGGCAACCCAAAAGGACCATGCACAACCGGATCAAATACTTGCCTAATATAGTTACAGCCTTAGACACTATTCCAACAGTCTCCCACTTGGATAAGTCTAGTAACTATACAAGTACAATTCGGTTTGCAATCATAGCTCTCAAAGACGCTGTCAACTCTGATCTAATCAATCTTGTCCTTTAGATAAGGGAACGTACAGTCCTCTGTTAGATATCATGCTGACAATCCTATGGAATGGTTAGTCAAGCATTTAGGTTTCTCGATCTCTGATTTATTTTGACATAGAACTTAATCGAACACATCAATTCAGTTCTGACCGGGCCCGGCACATAAGTCAAATCAAATCATCGAGCGGCCGAGATATCGCTTTTACCTTCTTAGATAAAAGTTACAGATAAACTTCGACTTATATGCATTTACTTATTCATTAACCAACTATACACAACAATGCGTTTTATAACACCGAGTTACTGATGCGTTTTCGCATTATCAATGTACAACCAATTAACAAATAACAAACCATATATCTAGGTTTTAAGACTATATGATATTATCGTCTTGCGATCACCCTTTTATATCTTATTCCATAAGGTGATTCCAGCAAGCGCGGGTTTATTCCAATGCTCAAAACTAGTTCATAAGCACTCATGAACGTTGCAGCAACCCTTTGCTATGTCTAACACCATTTAGACATTCTACACACCAATTCATGACAATCTTCATTCATATCTACTCCCAACATATGAACAATTGTGGACAATTTGAACAATTCGATTATTCCTAATAAACTCAATTATTCTGGAAGTCAAAACATGCAAAGTGAAACAATAGCTAAAGAATTAACATAAGATAGTAACCTTACTCATAAATAAAACTCCTTTATTTAATCATCAAATGTTAATTACATTTATCTATTACATGTTTCTAATACTATCTAATCTATGCTAATATCATCCTTCAGCCCAATACTCCTAGCATGCTGCAAGTGCTTAACCCTACTCAGTCCCTTCGTAAGCGGATCTGTTGGGTTATCTTCTGATGATATCCTCTTCACTACGATGTCTAATGAAGTGATACTTTCTGTCGATATGTCTTGATCTACCATGATCCCTCGGTTCCTTGGTCAAGGCAATCGCGCCTTCGTTATCACAGAAAATCTCCATTGGCTCATTTATGGCAGGTACAACTCCAAGATCACCGATGAAGTTCTTTAGCCATATTGCCTCCTTCGACGCTTCGCTCGCTGCAATGTACTCTGATTCGCACGTTGAATCAGCTACGGTTTCCTGCTTGGAACTCTTCCATGTCACTGCTCCTCCATTTACGGTAAAGACCCAGCCCGACTGCGAACGGTAGTTGTCCCTGTCGGTCTGAAAACTGGCGTCACTATACCCTCGCACCTTCAAGTCATCACTCCCTCCGAGGACTAAGAACCATTCCTTCGTCCTCCGAAGGTACTTAAGGATATTCTTCACCGCAATCCAATGTGCTTTGCCAGGATTCCCTTGATATCTGCTAACCATGCTCAAAGCGAAGGCTACATCAGGGCGAGTACAAGTCATAGCGTACATGATTGAGCCAACTGCGGAAGCGTATGGTACTCGGCTCATTTCTGCTATCTTAGCTTCGGTACTCGGACTTTGAGTCTTACTCAATTTGGCATTACTTTGTATCGGTAGTTCTCCCTTCTTTGAGTTTTCCATACTAAAACGTTTTAGTACCTTCTCTAAGTAAGTGTTCTGACTAAGTCCAATTAGTCTCTTACTTCTTTCTCTTACTATCCTTATTCCCAAAATGTAAGAAGCCTCTCCGAGGTCCTTCATAGCGAAGCACTTCCCGAGCCAGGACTTTACCTCCTGCAGAGTCGGGATGTCGTTTCCTATGAGTAATATGTCATCGACATATAGAACGAGGAAGCTTACTATACTCCCACTGGCTTTGACATATACACAAGACTCGTCTTCGCTTCGTACAAATCCAAACTCTTTGACTTTCTCATCGAAGCAAAGATTCCATCTGCGAGATGCTTGCTTAAGTCCATAAATGGACTTCTCAAGCTTACACACTCTATTCGGATGCTTCGGATCCACAAACCCCTCTGGCTGAGCCATGTAAACATCCTCAGCCAACTTTCCGTTAAGGAAAGCGGTCTTGACATCCATTTGCCAAATCTCATAATCATGAAATGCGGCAATAGCTAGCATCACTCTAATAGATTTAATCTTCGCAACTGGTGAGAAGGTCTCATCATAGTCAACTCCGGGAGTTTGAGTAAAGCCCTTCGCGACCAATCGCGCTTTATATGTGTGTACGTTCCCATCTACGTCGGTCTTCTTCTTGAAGATCCATTTGCACCCAACGGTCTTACGTCCGGGCACGTAATCAACCAAATTCCAAACTTGGTTATCATACATGGATTGGATCTCGCTATCCATTGCCTCTTTCCATTTTGCAGACTCCGGGCCTGCCATGGCTTCCTTATAGCTATTAGGTTCATCAAGATTTATTAGTGTACCATCACTAATATACGTGTCCCCTTCGGTAGTAATATGAAAACCATAAAACTGGGGTAGAACTCTAACTCTATCGGAACGTCTAAGAGGTAAGGATTCGTCAATCGGTTCAACCGGAGTTTCCTCCTCGGGTTGAGTGCCAGCGGTAGAGGTTCCTTCATCTATCGACTCTTGAATCTCTTCAAGCTCGATTTGCCTCCCACTGTCTCCTTGGCTTATGAGTTCTCGCTCTCGGAAAACTCCTCTCCTCGCAACGAAGACAACATTGTCCTTCGGTCTATAGAAGAGATATCCAAAGGATGTCTGCGGGTAGCCGATGAAAATACATCGCTCACTTCGAGGTTCAAGCTTGTCGTGAGTATCTCGTCTTACGAAAGCCTCGCAACCCCAAACCTTGATATGTGCCAACGAGGGAGCTTTCCCTGTCCACATCTCGTGAAGTGTTTTGGCAACCTTCTTGGTAGGGACTCGGTTAAGGATATGGGCGGCAGTCTCTAAGGCATACCCCCAAAAAGAGATTGGTAGTGAAGCACGACTCATCATAGAGCGAACCATATCCAATAAGGTTCGATTACGCCTTTCTGCCACACCATTCAACTGTGGTGTCCTAGGAGGCGTCAATTGCGAAACTATTCCACACTCCTTGAGATAATCGTGGAATTCAAGACTTAGGTACTCTCCTCCTCGATCGGATCGAAGCATCTTGATTTTCCTGCCCAATTGATTCTCCACTTCATTCTTGAACTCTTTGAACTTTTCAAATGTTTCTAACTTTTGCTTGATTAAGTAGATATACCCATATCTACCATAGTCATCGGTAAAAGTCACATAAAAGCGGTTCCCATCCTTCGTGGTTGATCTAAATGGTCCACATACATCGGTATGTATTAGGTCCAATAGACCTTCGCCCCTTTCACATGTACTCGTGAAGGGTGACTTAGTCATCTTTCCAAGCAAACAAGACTCGCATGTGTCATCTTCCCTAAGGTCGAATGACTCCAACACTCCATCCTTTTGGAGTTGGGCTATGCGTTTCTTGTTGACATGTCCAAGACGACAATGCCACAAGGATGCTTTATCCATACTAGTGGAAGAATCAATATTCAAAACATCATTTCCTAAGTTATCAACAATCATAACAGTTTCATATATTCCATTACATGGTATAGCTTCAAAGTAAAAGACACCATTTATATAAGCCAAAATAGAACCATTCTCATTATTAAAAGAAAATCTAAATCCTTGTCTATATAAACCATGAAATGAAATGATGTTTCTTGCCATTTCTGGCGAATAGCAACAATTGTTCAAATCTAAAACCAAACTATTCCTAAGCACTAAAGAATACACTCCAATCTTGGTTACAGGCGACGATCTTCTGTTCCCCATGATTAGATTGATCCTTCCTTGCTCCACATCCCTACTTCTTCTTAGTCCCTGCACATTAGAACAAATGTGATAACCACAACCGGTATCAAGGACCCAAGAAATAGCATGATTAGAATCGTTAGATTTAATTGTGTATATACCTGCGAAAGATGGCTTGATCTTTCCTTCTTTGATTGCTTGCAGGTACTCTGGGCAGCTTCTCTTCCAATGTCCTATCTTGTGGCAGTGGTGGCACTCTGCCTCCTTCGGGTTAGAGCAGGGCTTAGCGGGATCAACTTTGGTCCCACTAGAAGAGGCACCATCTCGGGCTTTCGCCTTGCGATAGTTCTTCGATGAAGCTTTCCTCTTCTTTCCCTTCCCTTGACCAATAGCCAAGACAGGAGCAGCGGGCGGATTGGGAGTAGGTGCAACAGACTTGTCCTTAAAGTTGCTCTCAGCGACTCTCAAGAGACCTTGGAGTTTGCTTAGGGTGACCTCTTCTTTGTTCATGTGGTAGGTCATCCTAAATTGGTTGTACATCGGAGGCAAAGAGTGAAGCACCATGTCGATCGCCAAGTCTTCCCCGAAGTCAACATTTAACTTGCGAAGGCGGTCGACATACCTTTGCATCTTTTGCAAGTGCACGGTAAGAGATTCTCCATGACCCATCTTCGCGGAAATCATGTTAGTGAAAATCTCATACCGCTCTTGTCTCGCGTTTTGGTGGTACCTCTCCAATAAGTCTTGGTGCATCTCGTACGGGTACATGTCCTCGTAGGACTTTTGGAATTCGGAGTTCATGGTGGCAATCATGATGCAATGTACCTTCGTTGCATCTCGCTCATGAGTTTCAAAGGCGGTGATTTCGGCTGGAGTAGCGATTTCGGTGTTGATTTTCTCGAGCTTCTCATCAAGGACATACTCCTTGTCCTCATAGCGAGCAATCGTGCGAATGTATCTTATCCATTCGCTAAAGTTCGTTCCATCGAAGGTGACCTTTTGGCAAAGGCTCATCAACGTGAAAGAACTAGCAGCAGCGTTGTTTGCGTTTGACATCTACAATTAGAAAAGGACAAAGATAGATTAGAATAAGAATCCCTAATTATCACCCAATAAGAAAAATTAGGGCTAGGATCCAACAATAACATTTACATATTAGAAAAGGGATGCCGTAATCTAATATGCAAATAAATTGAAGGTAAGTGAATGACGATTCACTAATTCTCTATCACAAAAACTTAAACTATTAGCCCTAAGTGTTTTTGAGAATTCCTAGGTTCGGATGAGATTCATTGAAACTATTCAATGGCATGTTTAAATCTCGATATGCCCCTTTTGTTTGTGACTGGGATGCCGAGGATCACAAAGCGGGTGTGAATTACCATGCAAATTCACATGGTGCCTTCATTGTAACGATCACCTATTCGATGTGCCGGTAAACCACACACGCTCCATCGAACTATGATAAACAATGAATCACCCTTTGCCACCTTCGCTTAGAACCAATTAGTGTGCCGGTAAACCACACACGCTCCACTAACATCTTAGCAAGGTGCAAAGTGTAATTTCATGGGATTGCATCAATTCACTTTTCCTAAAGTAATTAGGATTGGGAAATTTTAAAAATATGTGTAGTTACTTTATATTTCTTATTATACTTTTAATGAGAGGATGAGGTTGCCCTATCCTACCCGTTCGGCTAACGACCCTCCACCAATCAAGCAAGCGGTGGGTGTGAGTGTACACCCATTAAGCGCCATTTTATAGGCCGCAACCTTATACCCACCTTATAGATCAGCTTCGTGAATGAGGCCTACTAACGGTAAGACTAGCATTTAGTTATACATATATATATTATTCTAGTAATATCATATTAGTATAGGGTTGTATTTTAAAACTTTTAAAATCTAGGGTTTGAAATTAAAGTTGTCTAAATTAAACTTTTAATCACAAATATAAATTTCAAAACTTGAGGGCAAGTTTTAAACATTTAAAACATGGAGGATCAAATAACAAATAATTCCAATTAACAATTAATATCCTAATTATCTATATTTGATTTATTCAAGATTTCTTTTAAGATAATTACCAAAATAATCAAAATAATTAATTAATTATCATATAAGGAAATTAAATATTTTATTATAAGATAAATATCTTTAATTAGATCAAGATTGCAGTTATATTTATCAGAAAAACGAATTAACATTGATCTAATTAGTTTATGGAAAGTTTAGATAAGATAATTACAAAGAAATCCCGAATCTGGCCATTCCTGACGCCTGGACTCGCCGAGTGCACAAGGGGACTCGCCGAGTCAGGCCTACTCGCCGAGTCCACCTTGGGACTCACCGAGTCAGTGACTCAGAAACCTAAAAATCGAATTTTGCAGGTTTGTTTCAGTTAATCAAGCAACAATTTAAAGAAAACCAAGCTAGGCTCTGATACCACTGATGGGTTTTAGCCATAAGAACTTTTCTATGTGCGCATGCAAAACCCTAAAGCTTGGATCTAGGCTTTCTAATAAACATGCATTGAATCCAAGTCTTCTAATGACTAATTAGGTTAAATAACAACATTGAAACAGATCTAGAATCATACCTTTGAGTTCCTTGTTGATCTTGAGGTCTTAAAGCTTCTAGAGTCACAAATGTCACTCCTCTAATGGCTTACAAACACCAACAGCAAGAAGATGATTTAGGAGAGAGGAGAGGGAAGGAATTTTGACCAGAGGTTCCTTACTTTAGGTTAGGTTACCAATTCCCTATGCCATGGGGTCTATTTATACTTGTAGACTCCTTAAGGGTTACAACCTAAACCCTAATTGGATAACTTAGACTTTAAGTTAATCCATATCCTTTCCTTGATAACCCTTTGGACGATTTTGGCTTATCATAGCCCTAGAAGTTATCTAATCCTATATCAATAAGGATTTACAGTCTAAAGTTTAACTATCAAACAATTGACAGTTTATACCCCTTTATTTAATTAATCTCTTTAAGTCACCAAATTAATTCTAATTAATTCTATGACTTATATTAATCAAATAACAATATATTATTCATTATATTATTCTCATAATATATTAATAATATTTACTCTCTCTTATTAAATCATCCTATCAAGTTGCTATGGTGAAGGCAACCCAAAAGGACCATGCACAACCGGATCAAATACTTGCCTAATATAGTTACAGCCTTAGACACTATTCCAACAGAACGAATAAAGATCGGATTTGCTAAATGAAGGTGTAGAAGTGGTTGTAGTCAAACAATAGTAAGGAGAATTCGCTTAGTCTTCCGGTTCAAAAGTCTATTTAGTTTCACAAAATGCTTATTAATGAGATGAGAAAAAAAAAACACCTTACCGCCAATAAAAGAATCAATAACTACTGCCAATGAAATTAAAACAAACCAATTTCATGCTCAAACCCTAATGACGACCACAACACCGTTGTCATCGACCACAACCAATAGAAAAAACAATCAAAAGGAGACACAACCTAGATGCAAACGATCCAGAAAAAAGCACAAAAACTAGTTGAAAACTCTTATGAAAACAATTTAATTAGTAAAAACACAAACCATGATTCTAATATGAATTTACACAAAATTAGTTTCTTAAATCCATAAACCCGAAATCAATTTGCTTAAATCTAATAAAAAAAAAACACAAACCCTAGACTACTACAAATAGGATAAAATTAGTGTCAAAATCCTTAATAACTTAGCCATTTCTAACCAAAAATTAAGAGATTGTTAATTTTATCCGTCAAAATCACAAGTGATTAAGGTCACCTATGATTTACGAATATTATATGTGAATTCCTCATAATGGGTTATGAAATTGGCCCGTTTTCCACCCATATCCCCAAAATATATAAACCCTAAAATTTAAAAATAACTCTTATTTTCAAACTTTCAAGTTAAAGAAAACCCTCAGTACTCAATCTAATGGCTCGAGAACAATATTCTCCCAAAAGCTTTATAAGTTATGTAAAAATTTTGTGTTTTATTCATCTTTAAACATGTTTTATACAGTTAGGATAAGTTTATGTATTATTTTTGGTTAAAATATGGAGGTGTTCGACTTTTTTAGAGGAGTTGCATGTAATAAAGGTTATATCATAGGTGTTTCAATCCTAACTGTGAATGTAAAAGTCACTGATGTGTACATCATTCATTAGTAACTTGTACATTCTTAAAAAAAACAATAATCTAAAATCGCAGGCTTTTAGCCATCTACAGTTCTATAGGGTTTTTTTTTAATAGAAAAATGGGCTTTTCAAAATTACTCAATATTGGGTGGGCATGAGGGATTTCATAGCCCACTAAGGGAAAATAAATCCCAACTCACATAGGCCAAATAGCAGGTGACTTTAGCCGCCTGATTTGAATGGCTGTTTTTGAAAAACTCATTTTCCTTTCTAAAAATAACTAAGTAACTAAAGGTTCTAGCTATTTTTGTAAATTTTTTCTAAATATTATTATTAAGTTTTTATAATTTTCTCTAAATGCAATTCACCCTTTAATAATATATTCAAATTTAATCATCCACCAACAAATGTGGGGCTTGACCACCGGTGAGTAGCGAGTTTTACAACTGCAAAATCCTTCGACGAGACAACAAAGTCATGGATGCAAAAACTGATTTTCTTCTTAAAAAAATAATATATGTCTTGAATCAATAACATTAACTCACTTATATATTTTCGACAAAATCTTCGGTCAAGATTATGAATCAACCGCTTCACTTCTTAGTTCTTACCGATTCGTTGTTCAGGAAATAAAAGAATTGCGAATGATTTATTTTCCAGTCACTTTTTGTCCCCGAGCGTCTTATAGTTGCTGTATGGAGTTATTATTTCTATCTCTCTCAGGGCTTGCCAATGGGTCCGGGCAAGTTTGACGAGAGCCTCGGGCCCCCAAATGTCAAAGGCTCTTATTTTATAGTAGCTGTATGGAGTTAGCCCATTATGTTTTAGCCTGTTCCACTAATATGAGGCCCAATTATAATGTTATCAGGCGCCAAAAAAATTTTTTGAGGAAGCGGAGCGTCTAGCGAGCGAGGCGTCAAGCATGCGATGTATATTCCGATTATTCGGATTTCTGTTGCATTATTTTGTTGTTAAAATCGATTTTGTTTTAATCTGATGTTCTGACTTGGTTTATTATATTGATTTCTGTTGCATTTGGTTTTCTTATCCTAACTGTCTCATTATGAATTTCAAATTTCTGCTGTGTATTTGATTTCTGCTGTATTTCAATTTCTTTACACAGCAGATGCCAACAGGTTACAGAACAGGAGGTACTCGCGAAGGGCCCAATTTTTATTTTTTGCCCCGGCCCCCAAATCGTCTCTAAGATCATATTTCCCACACTAATCTCAAATGATGAGTGTTTTGGACGAGTACGAAGGCGCCGATGAATCATCGGTGGTGTCTTCGATGTTGTGGGTTCGTAACCTTCGCCGGTATATCAGATCAGATGTCGATCTTGAATCTGAAGCCATGCTGGGTACGTATTGTAAAAATTCTTATAAAATTACCCCAATTCTTTTCATCATAAAATGCACAAATCTAATCTGTGAATTTGGTGTTTGTGTGATTCGAATTGAATCCATAATTCAACAATGTTGCAGATATAGATACACGTGTAAATCTTTCATTTTCTTGCAGAGCTTCAAACAAGAAAAATCTTGCTTCATATTTTTAAAGAGAAGCAGCGAAAAAGTGCAAAAGCTGGCATAATCCCAAGTTTCTATAAGAGGGTTTTGATCTTGAATCTTGATTGTTTGCTTTCTTGTAAAAATATTGAAAATTTTGTCCATTCTTGATTGCTATTGCATGCATGAGAAGAGAATCTTTAGCCAGTTTTTTATAAACTTTTGGATTCTTATCTGTTCAGAAACCTGAGGATGGCTCCATTAGCCATACAGTTCAGAGGTTGGCAAAGTATCGTTTTTTAAAGGTATGTATATATTCTTAAACAATAATATAATGTGTTGATATTGATTTTTTTATCATTAGTTTTGTTTTTTTTTTGTTTACTTTTAATTGTTTTCTGTATGTTGATGCAGAAGCAATCTGATATTTTGTTAAACTCTGATGACCTAGATGCTATGTGGCTTATCTTAAGAGAAAACTGTGTGATTGATGAAACCACTGGTTCTGAAAAGGTATTTTGTTTAAAAAAAATGATCACATTTATTTTGCTTATATTGTGAGATGTAACTATTTATTTCTCAAACTAATCTATATATAGGTAAATTATGAAGACTTTTGCCAAATTGCTTCTCTATGTACTGAACAAATTGGGTCAAAGTGTTATCGTTTCTTCAGCCCTTCAAATTTCATGAAATTTGGAAAAGATGAATCAGGAAGGATTCCCATTCTTCCTTTTTATCTGTACGTAATGCGCACGGTGAGATTTTATAAAATAATTTGTAGGCTGTAACTTTTTACACATAAATTTATATAAATCTCCAGTAATAAAAAAAAAGTAATATTATTTACAATGTACAGGTCTCTCTTACACAAGCCAGAATTGATATGAGTGAGCTTGATGAGGATTCTGATGGTTTCCTTCAACCTTATGTGTGTACCCTTTTATTGTTTTTTCATTATTGATTTACTAGAAATTAATCATGTTTCTTAAAACTTTAGTTTTATTTTAAATTTTATGAGCATTGTATATCTTTATGACAGGAAATGGAGGCCTATATTAGAGGTCTTATTCCTAATTTGGCTCAGCTTTGTGACATGCCTACAGAATTTGTTCAAATGTATTGCCACATAGCTGCACATAAGTTCTTCTTCTTTTGTGATCCCAGTAGGCGAGGTTTGTCACTCTTATTTCTCTCTCTCTCTCTCTTTTTTTTAATATCTTTCAGTTTTCATTATGTAAATCTTATATTTTTCTGTACATTTAAATTTGACTCTAGGGCCTTTCAGTGCTCATCTTTGAAGAATTATTTTATTCACAGGGAAGGCTTGCATAAAGAAGATTTTGCTCAGTAACTGTCTTCAAGAACTAATGGAATTGCACCAGGTTTTGATTCAATCTTTTTCACTTTTTAATAAATGAATACGATATTTAGTTTAGACTCTCAAAACAGATAACTTTATCCACTGTTAATTGTAATAGGAAAGTGAAGAAGGTGATGCTGAAAACACCGAGAACTGGTTTTCACTAGCATCTGCACAACGAATATGTGGTGAGTTTATTTAATATCTGATTTCAACACATGTAACTTTTTTATTTAATGTCTTATTTCAAAACTCAAATTTTTTTATATTTGCAGATGCGTTTCTTGACCTTGATAAAGATGGAAACAGCACGTTAAGCAAAGAGGAACTTCAAGGATATGCAGATGGGACGTTGACAGATATTTTTATCGAGAGAGGTAGTGAAAAAAGCGAATAATTTTTCAAAGGGTTAAATGCAAGAAGTAGCAAATGTACTTTGAACAGATTCTTACATCTTATTTATTTATTTTGTAGCATTTGATGAGCATGTCCACCATGGTAAAACTGTTATTGGGAATCCTTGGGAGATGGATTTTGAGAGTTTCCTTGATTTTGTTCTTGCCCTTGATAACAAAGATACTCCCGAGGGCTTAACTTATTTATTCAAGTGTCTGGATCTTCATGGAAGGGGATTCCTCACAGCAGCTGATATTCATATTCTATTTCGGTAACATTATACCCTTTTCATTTGTTTGTGTATGTTTGCTATTTTTTGTATTAAACCCTTTTGGGGGAATTAGGGATGTGCGTGAGAAATGGATTCAGGTGGGAAATTATGAATTATGCACTGAAGATATTCGAGATGAAATATGGGATATGGTGAAACCGGTTGATCCACTAAGAATCACACTTTCTGATTTGATAGCATGCAAACAAGGTGGTTCTATTGCTAGTATGCTTATAGATGTACGAGGGTTCTGGGCTCATGACAATAGGGAAAACCTTCTTCAAGAGGATTTAGAACCATGTGAACCCGATGCTGCTGGTCGCACCTAGTTTTGACCCAAATAAAATATCCAACTTATTAACATTTAAATGTTGCAACTCTTTTATTCTTAGTGTTCTGAATGTTATATATATATATATATATATATATATATATTTAGTTTTAATTTATAAATCATTTAGTTTAACTAATGTTTACTTATTTGTAAAATAAAAAAAAATAAACATAATAATCATGTTAAACTTAATAAAGCTTTTAGATAAAGTGAGTGGATTTTTAATGACATAAATCTAGCCAACACATGGTTAATGGATTTTTAATATTCTATGTTATGTAATTTTGCTTGAAGGAGATTGAAGACTGATCCACTCACTTTGGAGATTTAATGTAATTTCCAATGATTTTTGTAGCGATTACAAAGATTATAGAAAAGGAAAAAGCAAGCCAAAATTATTTAAAATCCAATGATCTATTTGAAATATTATATTTTGGGATGCTATGGAATATTTATTCAAATATTTTATCAAACATATATATTTTATTCAACTCAAAACAAAATAAAAGGATAAAATAATCATTTTCAATAGTCAGCAGAGCTAGTTTGATGTGTAATTAAACAACATTATTTTCAGAGGCAAATGCAATCAGACCTTCAGACTCAATCACGTCTGACTCGGTCAGAAATTATCAAACAATCTTTAAATACCTTTTTAATATTATAAAAATAATATATTAATAGACAAATAAACAAATTATAGCTTAATAAATATAAAAAGAAATATATTTTTGATAAACAAACAAATCGCAACCACAAGGATGACCTAGTAAATAGTTCTTTTATATCGAACTTGTTTGACAACATCGGTAATGGAGACATTGATTTTGAACCCAATATTAGGTTAGAAAATCAACCAAACCATTTATAAACGGCGTTAAAAGATGATAACAGAATGTTGGGTAATTACTTTCAATTTTCAAAATATTTTTTATTTTATTTGATACAAACCATAAACTAGAATTATTAGATATTAAGTATCTTTCGTAGTTTTTATACAAAAATAAACGAAGATCTTTACAGGTAAAACCCTTACCTTTGTGATAGAAAGATCTTTATATATATATATATATATATATATATATATATATATATATATATATATATATATATATAAGGACACTAACTGATATTATGTATCATATCATATGTTGAGGACGATAATTATCACTACATTAATTTGATATGAACATGCAACCTTGTCTTCAGAGGTATTATTGAATGTTTTTATTTTTGTTATGTAACTCCACATGATGCACATTTATTCGAAGTAAAGCATGTATTCACATAACAAAACTAATGCATTGATTTTTAGTATGGTAATTATATTTTAAAATTTTCTACATTGTCATCTCAATATTGTGATTAGAAAGATCTTTAAAAATAAATTTAAAGATTTTTTTTTATAAAAACAACATCATATTTTGGAAATTGATATCATTTATGCAACACATGATATAACTTTTGTAAAAATTAAACAATTGCAAAATATAATGTTATTTCAGAGTGGAGTCGTTATAAAATTGCAAGTTCGTAATATGGTTTTTAATAAAAGAAGTGATATTTTATGATAAGTTTTTTTTAATTTGTCATGATATCCTTCCTTTTTGGTATTTTTGTGAATATTCTTAAATATTGTTTTTTCGGTATTTTTATAAATATTATTTAAATATTACTTTAAGAAATACTCCTTTCATCTTATATTGTCACTTTTTTATTTTTAAAGACTCAACTTTAATCTTAAATATTTTTATTTGTATTATAAACTATTTTGACGGATTTTTTTTTTTTTTTTTTTTATATTCTCTAAATATTAATAATAGAAGAAATAGTAAATGTTATTAGAGAAAGAAACAAAGTTTTTTCAGGTAAAACACATATGCGAAATTTTCCAAGTATAACAAGAGGGGAGAGAGACAGATTGAAACTTTGATTTGCTCGAACCTCGATTAGCTGAAATCGGTATAATCTCGATCGTGAGAAGGTATCTGATTAGCAATCTAATCTTATGAATTTGCTTCTAAATTTGTTAATCTGTGTATTTTTTTTTTCTCACACTCGTTGGGGATCTCCTACCGACTTCGATTTCTCTTTGATGATGATGTTGATAATTCATTATTTGATCTTTCTCTTCATTTATACACATGGATGAATCGAATTAATCGTTGCAATAGAGGAAAGTGTAATCGACGATTCGAAATCTCCTTTTTCCTTTTGTTGTGTTGCAGAACCTAAATTCGTTTCCTCGTTAATTCCGATTCCTGATAGCGTCTCGTACGAGTTAGAGCTCATTTTTTGTTTTCAGAAATTTTGATGATCTGTTTAGCTGCTTTTATGTATGTCAGTAATCTGATGAGTGTTTATAGCTCACGCGTAATGACTCTTTCTTTTTTGTTTTTGAAGTCTTTGTCAAGACCAATCGAGTGATTATCTTAGTTAGATACAAGAGACACACTAGTACATACATTTTGCCAGATGTAAAATTGACTGATTATTTTTGTTGTGCAGCTGCAAAATGGCCTCGGTTGTTGCAAAACCATGTAGTAATAGTAGTAGCAGTAGTTCCAGTCATGTATCAGCTGTTGCAATGGTGCAAGAAAATGGGAGTAGGAATAAGAGAAAGTTTAGAGCTGATCCACCACCTGTAACAGACCCAAGCAAAACAAGTTCTCCTTCGCACAGTGAATGCCTGGGTTATGAGTTCTCTGCTGAAAACTTCAATGGTTGTGACATGTGTAGCTTCAGCCATGAGAACACAGATCCTGTTGAACTCGATCTAGGGCTCTCTTGTTCAGTGTCAGTAGGAGGAACATGTGAGGGCGGGCGTAATCATAACATTAACAGAGCAGAAATAGAAGCAAGCGATGAATTCCATGATGCTGATTGGAGTGATCTGACGGAATCTCAGCTGGAAGAGCTTGTCTTAGCAAACCTGGACACGATTTTCAAGAGTGCCATTAATAAAATAGTTTCTTTCGGTTACACGAAAGAAGTTGCTACTAATGCTGTTTTGAGGTCTGGTCTTTGTTATGGGTGTAAAGATGCTGTGTCAAATATCGTGAACAACACTTTGGTTTTCCTTAGGAATGGGCAAGAAGTTGATTCATCAAGAGAGCATCAGTTTGAAGATCTACAACAGATGGAGAAGTACATATTGGCTGAACTTGTGTGTGTTGTTCGTGAAGTCAGGCCTTTCTTCAGTACAGGGGATGCAATGTGGTGCTTGTTGGTATCTGACATGAATGTCTCTCATGCTTGCACAATGGACAGCGAGTCTTTAAGTAGTAGTAGTAGTAGTAATATGGTTGGTGATGTGTCTGATCCCAATTCCACAGAAACACAGCCAAGAAAGGAAGTTAATAGCAGTGAAAGTCAGAACCCAAATCATTCTTCCCTTTGTCCCCATAAATCGGCTTCAGAACCTCAACCACCTGTAATGACCTCTTGTGGACATAATAATTCTAGCTTTAGCAGCCCACCAGTTAAACCAAAGACTCCCTTTGTTTTAAATAGATTTGCATCAGAGAAAGAGAACCATGTGAGTAAATGTAAATCCCAAAACCATGAAGAAAAGTTTGTGAGTGGTAGAAAGATTACTGGAATCAGTAAAAGAGAATCAATACTGAGACAAAAGTCTGTTCATTTGGAGAAAAGCTATCGTACATATGGCTCTAAAGGGTCTTCAAGAACAGGAAAACTCACGAATTTTGGTGGGTTGCTATTGGATAAAAAACTAAAATCCGTATCAGAATCTACAGGTATCAATCTCAAAAACCTGTCTTTGAAAATAAACAAGGGAGTGGCACCTCAACCTCAACGTTCAGATTTCAACACAGAGACTTGTGGTAATAGCAATCCTCCTACGTTACCAAAAACCCATAATAACCCTCCTGCATCTGCATCTGAAACTGAATTATCTCTTTCAAACCCACCAAAACAAAATGATGTTCATGTTTCTTCTAATCCTAGTTTTTCAGCCATCCCATATGACAAATGGATCTCACATGCTAAAAAAGATGAAACAATTATGAAACTGGTTCCAAGGGTACATGAGCTTCAGAACCAGTTACAGGAGTGGACAGAATGGGCGAATCAGAAGGTTATGCAAGCTGCACGCAGACTTGGTAAAGACAAAGCTGAGCTGAAAACACTTAAATTGGAGAAAGAAGAAGTGGAAAGGTTAAAAAAGGAAAAACAAACATTAGAGGAAAACACAATGAAGAAGCTTTCTGAAATGGAGAATGCTTTGTGTAAGGCGAGTGGGCAGGTGGAACGAGCTAATTCTGCTGTTCGTAGGCTGAAAGTTGAGAATTCCAATTTGAGACATGAGATGGAGGCTGCGAATTTAAGGGCTGCTGAGTCAGCTGCCAGCTGTGAAGAGGTGTCAAAAAGAGAGAAAAAGACGCTTATGCAGTTTCAGTCATGGGAGAAGCTAAAAAGCTTGATTCAGGAGGAGCTTATAGCCGAGAAACGCAAGTTCACACAGTTACAACAGGATCTTCAAGTAGCTAAACAACAGCAAGATCAACTTGAGGTATTTTGTTTTTATCATTTTTCATGTAACTTACTATCAAGTATGAATTTGGTCTTTTTTAATTGCAGAGCCGATGGAAACAGGAAGAGAAAGCAAAAGAAGAGTTGGTGAGAGAGGCGAATTCGTATAGAATAGGTAGGCTAGAGGCGGAATCTTCAGCCAAATTAAGAAACGAGTTAACAAGATTAAAAGCAGATAAAAATCTACAAAGATACAAACAAGATATCGAAAAGCTTCAAAAGGAAATCTCCATGTTGAATCTAAAATCCGATTCTGTAAAAATAGCTGCTTTAAGGGGTGGTGTTGATGGAAGCTACGCAAGTAAATTAACCGAAATCAAAACCTCAAATTCCCAACAAGAATCCCAGACACAGACACTTTACACCTCCAAAATAATGAATAATAATAACCCCCATGGTATTGGTAATTGTAATGGTGGTGGAGTAGGGGTAAAACGGGAAAGGGAATGTGTTATGTGTTTGTCTGAGGAAATGTCGGTTGTGTTTCTGCCATGTGCGCATCAAGTTGTGTGTACGACTTGCAATCAACTTCATGAGAAACAAGGAATGAAAGAGTGTCCTTCGTGTAGAGGAGCTATACACAGGCGTATTTGTGTACGCTATGCTCGTTCTTGATGAACACAAACTCGGGCTTTTTTTTTTTATATATATACTTTTTTTGCGAAATAATTGAGTGCGGAATGTTTTTTTTTTTTTTTTTTTTTTTTTCATATTTTGTTTCGCGTGTTGATGAAAGTTTGGACATTTGAGGTTGTTATAATGATTGCTTAAAGTTAAAACCAATTGTCTTGTGTTGGGGTTTGATGTAATAAAGACATGTAGGTTACTAAGGTCAGACTTTTGGGTTTTTTTTGGTGGTGTTATGTTTTTTAGTTGAGTTGTATCTAAAATTTTGGAAGTGTGAGATTGATCTTCGGATCCGGATCCGTATACAGGCGAGTCACCCTCCAGGTCCAGTCATCCTCGGGATGGAATACCCTGGGTGGAATGCCACATAATAGGTCCAGTCAACAATCGGGTTGGAATACCCCATGCCCAGTCAACTATCGGATTGGAATACCTCAGGATTAGTCATCCTCGGGATGGAATACTTTCGGGCCCAATCAACCATCGGGTTGGAATGCCCACGGTCTGTTGGCCCACACACATAGCAGTAAAGCCTCAACCACCAACCAAAATACGTGCACATATAACAAATAAACATATAATAGGTCATTAGACAATCAGGCAGGTCTACATATCACTAAGCATAATATCATCCTATATACCAGGATACGATTCTAACAGATCACTTCAACACGATAACATATAACACGATAATATATCATCACATAATATAATATCTAATCCAATGGGCCGGCTTTGGCGCTTTAGACCCATAAGTACAGTGAGGAAAACTTACCTCACAGTCTGGACAAAAGCTGATGAGGTCTTGACTCTGAATCTCAGCTCTAACCGCCACATATCCAACCAAATGACCAATTCTCAATCACAATCTCAAAATACCTAAAATACCCTGAAGTCAAACTTGGTCAAAGTCAAAGTCAAACCGATCAAAATCCATAAGTCAACCGAGTCAACTCGGCCGAGTCGACACAGTACGTGTACACGGGGCGTACTCCGAAGGTACGTTGGGCCTACTCAAGCCTTGACCACAGTCGGGACATTTGACCTCCTACGCGCTGCGTACCCAGATTACGCAGGGCGTACACCTAAACTCCATCAAGAGCTTATTGCCTTAAGGTCTTAAGTCCCATTTCCAGATCCAAGGCTAAATCATCCTCAAGAGTCATTAAGTTTCCAACTTTATGACATTGCATGTCCATTAAGTGCTTAACTCAAGGTCTTAATAGATTAAGACCTTCTAGAGAGTGCATAGAGCAAAACCAACCATTAAGACCCCATTTTTATGACTCAAGACCCTTCCTAAGGTCTGAAAGGACAACTTAATGGGTCAAGAACATGTCATGTCCAAGAATCATCATTTTGGGACCAAAAGTGACTTAAAAGAGTGGAATGTCTAGACCTATAAGATTTAGTGCCAAAGTTGCAAGCTTTATACCTCCTGTAGATTGCAATCAAGGTAGAAATCCCAGATCCAAAATGCTTCAACTCCAAGATCTTCTCACCACCTTCTTATTTCTTCAAAACCACCTCAAACTCTCTTAAAGGCTCCAAAATTGCTCTATTGCTCTTAGGCACGCCCTAGTACGCTTAACGTACACACATAGCCTAGTCCCAAAACTCCATTAACAACTTATTTCATTAAGCCCTTACGTCCAAAACTCAGATCCAAGCCCAAAATGATGTCCTAAGTCATAAAGTTTCCAACTTTATGACTTTGCATGGCTATAAACTACTTAATGTCCAAAAACCTAAGTTCTTAACCCAATAAGACACCACAACTCTTGTATAGAATGGAGAGAAGGGCCAAGATCACATTTTTATGGTTCATAATAACTCCATAATGGATAAAGTTTCCAACTTTATCCATTAGAATGGTCCCAACAAACAAGATCTAGTCTTTAGGTCTTAAAGGGACCCAAAAGTGCATCTTTTCAATTTAATCCATTAAGTCCAAGTCTCCAATCCTTCAGATCTGAATCAAAATGATGTTTAGATGGATAAAGTTTCTAATTTTATCAATAGCAAGGTCACAAACTTTCAAGATCTAAATTTATGCACTTAAAGTGACTAAAAGCTCATAACACTCAAAACTGGCCAGATCTAACAATTTCATCATCAAGATTCAAACTTTATACCTCTAAAAGAAAGATCAAAGTGCACAAAGTCTGGATCTACAAGCTCCAATGCAACAAACACTTCTTCAATGAGTTCCTTTTTCTCCAAGGTGCACCAAGAACACTGAAAAGCACTTAAAAACACATTCTTTTTTATCACAAGGCTCAATCTAGGGTTAAGGTTTCAAGAGAGGGTGTTGGAGAGGTGGAGGCTGAGAATGGAATGCGTTTGGGGAAGTTAAGGAGCTTAAATAGGGCTCAAACCACGAAAATAGAGTTTGAGCACTAATCGTGTACGCCCAACTTACTAAAATTATGCCCAACGTACTAGGGATGCCCTAGTACGCCCAACGTACACGTTTGAGTACCCCCAGCGTACGCGACTTAGCCCAAAACCGTCCTAACTTCAAACGATCATAACTTCTTCGTTCTAACTTCGTTTACGATGTTCTTTAAATCCACGAAAAGGTGTTGAAGAGCTCTACAATATTATCTAAATATCTTGGACTAAATACTTATTGAACAAAAATCCATATTTCATGCAAGAACCCGGCCAATGACTTTTCCCTTTCTACCCTTCGATCCAAAACATAAATTCCAAGGTAAAATCTCTTAATTATCATTATCTCCTTCCATAAGGGCTAAACCTTTCCTCCTAAAGGCCCAAAACCTTAGACAATCGACTTTTAGTTCATGTCTCAGAAGTGGCAGGAAACAGGATGTTACATGAATGATCCCCCTAACCCGGTCCTCATTCAATGTTGGCCTATCTTGGCCACCCGCTCTTGATCCTGATCCGGATCCTTCCTAAAGTCATCTCGTAATTACCATACTGAAAATAAACTAGGGAGATATCAGATAAAACATATATAAAACCATGGGGACCAATTCCCAAAACCATACGGGTTGTGACTTCCCTACTACCTTCCACACCTACCCATATTTGATGTAATAAAGATATGTAGGTTACTAAGGTCAGGATTTTCGGTTTTTTTGTGGTGTTATGTTTTTTAGTTGAGTTGTATCTAAAATTTCGGATGTGTGAGATTGATCTTCGGATCCATATACAACTTTCTGATATGAATATGAAGATTCATTATATGATTTTTCAGATCTTTGATTATGAACATCTTGGGTGGGTAGGTGTGTGTGTGAGCGCATACTTGATAATGGTCAAAATGACTTATCGGGTTAAGCCAAAAAATGGCTATATATTAAGGTGTTAAGGTTGTGTTTCGTTTTGAAAAAATCTCAATTGAAAATTTTAAAAATGTGTTTGGCTTGATAACATATATATATATATATATATATATATATATATATATATATATATATATATATATATATATATATAAAATCACAAAGAATTTTGATGAATAATAATTATTGTTTTCCATATTTTTTTCATTTCTATAATATTTGAAGGAATTGAAATTTAAATTCCAATAAAAAATATGTTTATTTGACAATATCAAAGAAATTAGAATTCTTTAAGATTCATTTAATTATTTGTCCAAATGAATTAGTCAGTTTTAGTTAAGATAAAGCTTTAAAATTGCATTATGTGTATATAAAGGCAAAAATATCTTCCTGCCATCTCTTTGTTTTACCAATTATTCATCAAATCAAAATATATTAACAACATCAATCCTACATCCACCCGTCTTACACATATCTACCAATTCACCCATCTCACAACCATACATTCATGCTTATATAGCCACCCCACCCATAACCTAACACCTACACCCAACACATCAACGCTCCACCCCACCCACCGCCACATAATACCCCACCTACCCCTCCACACCTATACACATACTCACACGTCCATACCCACATCAACACCAATGCCAACGTGAACTCCAACAAACACACAACGACACCAATGTCCTCCCCCACGACACCCTATACCCATACCTACCCACTCCATCCCCCACATGCACATCCCTAACCCACCCCACCCTAACAATCATATCCACAAACAAACCTATGCCCCATTATACCCTAGCCTACCTTACCTAATCTCGCACCTACACCCACACAACCACACCAACAAGCCTATGCCAACGATGTCAATTCGGAATCTCACTCTACCCCTGCACCCACACCCACATGTACTTGCCCACACCCACACCAACAAACTCACTTAAGTTTGAGTCCGTAAGAGTTTCATAAATGAAAGTTTTATAATTTTAAAAATAATAATAAGTTACAAAAAATTAATAACAAAATATATGTTGGTCATATTACTTTTTTTCCTATTCGTTAGTCAAAACCTCAAACCAAACAGAAAATAGATTTCATAGTATCTCAACCAAACGTCTAACAAATTCCAATTCGATTGGATTCTAATTCCTTTGATATATTCTATTCCTCCCAAAAAGATTATGTGAACCAAACATCCCAATTTCTTTGACATATTCATTCCTTTCAATTATTGTTTGATTCGTCAATTACAACAAAATATGACTAAACTGAAATTTGAGATTTCATTTGTCAAAAAGAAATTTGGTTTTAAGTATATAATTATAAAATTAATGTTATTATTCTAGATTATATTCATTTTAGGTATCATATAATTGTATATTTGTATATGCCCATATCATGCAAAATGTTCATTAGTTTACTCATTACAAAATTTATGGTCAATATAACATCTTCCGTCCTTCATGCAACATCAACATTCTCCCGGATAGCAAAACCTTGGTAGGCAATTTACAAGCTCGATCTTCTCATTTTCATCATTACTATTAGTATTATTAACATAACTCCATTTCTTACCTTTAATTTCTGATGAACACTCATCACAGTAATCTACATTACCTGATTCACAAAGAACATGTCATTTACTAAAAAAACAATTAATAATTTTCAATTATATATGTGTGTGTCTCTTTAGAGAAACTTATCACCGTAATCTCCATTACCTGATTATATATATATATATATATATATATATATATATATATATATATTACATCTTATTAATTTAATAAAATTTTATAAATAGTTTCGATAATAAACAAGAGAAAAATAAAAAAACGTATAATTAATTAACATTTTAAACAAAAACGATAAAAATTATACACATTTAAATGCCAGTCTCATCTCACAAATTCGCAAAAAAATCATTTTGTGTTTCGATGATGGCCTCAACAATACATCTCTTACTCTCTTTCTTCTTTTGATCCTAATTTCAACCACTGTGATTAATAAGTGTTCGTATTTTTCTCTAACGAGACACACACATATATAATTGAAAATTCTTAATTGTTTTTTAGTAAACTACATGTTCTTTTTTAATCAGGTAATGGAGATTACGGTGATAAGTTTCTCTAAAGAGACACACATATATAATTGAAAATTATTAATTGTTTTTTTAGTAAATGACATGTTCTTTGTGAATCAGGTAATGTAGATTACTGTGATGAGTGTTCATCAGAAATTGAAAGTAAGAAATGGAGTTATGTTAATAATACTAATAGTAATGATGAAAACGAGAAGATCGAGCTTGTAAATTGCCTACCAAGGTTTTGCTATCCGGGAGAATGTTGATGTTGCATGAAGGACGAAAGATGTTATATTAACCATAAATTTTGTAATGAGTAAATTAATGAACATTTTGCATGATATGGGCATATACAAATATACAATTATATGATACCTAAAATGAATATAATCTACAATAATAACATTAATTTTATAATTATATACTTAAAACCAAATTTCTTTTTGACAAATGAAATCTCAAATTTCAGTTTAGTCATATTTTGTTGTTTTTGGCGAATCAAACAATAATTGAATGGAATGAATATGTCAAAGAAATTGGGATGTTTGGTTCACATAATGTTTTTGGGAGGAATAGAATATATCAAAGGAATTAGAATCCAATCGAATTGGAATTTGTTAGACGTTTGGTTGAGATACTATGAAATCTATTTTCTGTTTGGTTTGAGGTTTTGACTAACGAATAGGACAAAAAGTAATATGACCAACATATATTTTGTTATTAATTTTTTGTAACTTATTATTTTTAAAATGATAAAACTTTCATTTATGAAACTCTTACGGACTCAAACTTAAGTGAGTTTGTTAGTGTGAGTGTGGGCAAGTACATGTGGGTGTGGGTGCAGGGGTAGAGTGAGATTCCGAATTGACATCGTTGGCATAGGCTTGCTGGTGTTGTTGTGTAGGTGTAGGTGCAAGATTAGGTAAGGTAGGCTAGGGTATAATGGGGCATAGGTTTGTTTGTGGGTATGATTGTTAGGGTGGGGTGGGTTAGGGATGTGCATGTGGGGGATGGAATGGGTAGGTATGGGTATAGGATGTCGTGGGGAGGACATTGGTGTCGTCGTGTGTTTGTTGGCGTTCACGTTGGCATTGGTGTTGATGTGGGTATGGACGTGTGAGTATGTGTATAGGTGTGGAGGGGTAGGTGGGGTATTATGTGGCGGTGGGTAGGGTGGAGCGTTGATGTGTTGGGTGTAGGTGTTAGGTTATGGGTGGGGTGGCTATATAAGCATGAATGTATGGTTGTGAGATGGGTGAATTGGTAGATATGTGTAAGACGAGTGGATGTAGGATTGATGATGTTAATATATTTTGATTTGATGAATAATTGGTAAAACAAAGAGATGGCAGGAAGATATTTTTGCCTTTATATACACATAATGCAATTTTAAAGCTTTATCTTAGCTAAAACTGACTAATTCATTTGGACAAATAATTAAATGAATCTTAAAGAATTCTAATTTCTTTGATATTGTCAAATAAACATATTTTTTATTGGAATTTAAATTTCAATTCCTTCAAATATTATAGAAATGAAAAAAATATGGAAAACAATAATTATTATTCATCAAAATTCTTTGTGATTTTATATATATATATATATATATATATATATATATATATATATATATATATATATATATATATATATATGTTATCAAGCCAAACACATTTTTAAAATTTTCAATTGAGATTTTTTCAAAACGAAACACAACCTTAACACCTTAATATATAGCCATTTTTTGGCTTAACCCGATAAGTCATTTTGACCATTATCAAGTATGCGCTCACACACACACCTACCCACCCAAGATGTTCATAATCAAAGATCTGAAAAATCATATAATGAATCTTCATATTCATATCAGAAAGTTGTATATGGATCCGAAGATCAATCTCACACATCCGAAATTTTAGATACAACTCAACTAAAAAACATAACACCACAAAAAAACCGAAAATCCTGACCTTAGTAACCTACATATCTTTATTACATCAAATATGGGTAGGTGTGGAAGGTAGTAGGGAAGTCACAACCCGTATGGTTTTGGGAATTGGTCCCCATGGTTTTATATATGTTTTATCTGATATCTCCCTAGTTTATTTTCAGTATGGTAATTACGAGATGACTTTAGGAAGGATCCGGATCAGGATCAAGAGCGGGTGGCCAAGATAGGCCAACATTGAATGAGGACCGGGTTAGGGGGATCATTCATGTAACATCCTGTTTCCTGCCACTCCTGAGACATGAACTAAAAGTCGATTGTCTAAGGTTTTGGGCCTTTAGGAGGAAAGGTTTAGCCCTTATGGAAGGAGATAATGATAATTAAGAGATTTTACCTTGGAATTTATGTTTTGGATCGAAGGGTAGAAAGGGAAAAGTCATTGGCCGGGTTCTTGCATGAAATATGGATTTTTGTTCAATAAGTATTTAGTCCAAGATATTTAGATAATATTGTAGAGCTCTTCAACACCTTTTCGTGGATTTAAAGAACATCGTAAACGAAGTTAGAACGAAGAAGTTATGATCGTTTGAAGTTAGGACGGTTTTGGGCTAAGTCGCGTACGCTGGGGGTACTCAAACGTGTACGTTGGGCGTACTAGGGCATCCCTAGTACGTTGGGCATAATTTTAGTAAGTTGGGCGTACACGATTAGTGCTCAAACTCTATTTTCGTGGTTTGAGCCCTATTTAAGCTCCTTAACTTCCCCAAACGCATTCCATTCTCAGCCTCCACCTCTCCAACACCCTCTCTTGAAACCTTAACCCTAGATTGAGCCTTGTGATAAAAAAGAATGTGTTTTTAAGTGCTTTTCAGTGTTCTTGGTGCACCTTGGAGAAAAAGGAACTCATTGAAGAAGTGTTTGTTGCATTGGAGCTTGTAGATCCAGACTTTGTGCACTTTGATCTTTCTTTTAGAGGTATAAAGTTTGAATCTTGATGATGAAATTGTTAGATCTGGCCAGTTTTGAGTGTTATGAGCTTTTAGTCACTTTAAGTGCATAAATTTAGATCTTGAAAGTTTGTGACCTTGCTATTGATAAAATTAGAAACTTTATCCATCTAAACATCATTTTGATTCAGATCTGAAGGATTGGAGACTTGGACTTAATGGATTAAATTGAAAAGATGCACTTTTGGGTCCCTTTAAGACCTAAAGACTAGATCTTGTTTGTTGGGACCATTCTAATGGATAAAGTTGGAAACTTTATCCATTATGGAGTTATTATGAACCATAAAAATGTGATCTTGGCCCTTCTCTCCATTCTATACAAGAGTTGTGGTGTCTTATTGGGTTAAGAACTTAGGTTTTTGGACATTAAGTAGTTTATAGCCATGCAAAGTCATAAAGTTGGAAACTTTATGACTTAGGACATCATTTTGGGCTTGGATCTGAGTTTTGGACGTAAGGGCTTAATGAAATAAGTTGTTAATGGAGTTTTGGGACTAGGCTATGTGTGTACGTTAAGCGTACTAGGGCGCGCCTAAGAGCAATAGAGCAATTTTGGAGCCTTTAAGAGAGTTTGAGGTGGTTTTGAAGAAATAAGAAGGTGGTGAGAAGATCTTGGAGTTGAAGCATTTTGGATCTGGGATTTCTACCTTGATTGCAATCTACAGGAGGTATAAAGCTTGCAACTTTGGCACTAAATCTTATAGGTCTAGACATTCCACTCTTTTAAGTCACTTTTGGTCCCAAAATGATGATTCTTGGACATGACATGTTCTTGACCCATTAAGTTGTCCTTTCAGACCTTAGGAAGGGTCTTGAGTCATAAAAATGGGGTCTTAATGGTTGGTTTTGCTCTATGCACTCTCTAGAAGGTCTTAATCTATTAAGACCTTGAGTTAAGCACTTAATGGACATGCAATGTCATAAAGTTGGAAACTTAATGACTCTTGAGGATGATTTAGCCTTGGATCTGGAAATGGGACTTAAGACCTTAAGGCAATAAGCTCTTGATGGAGTTTAGGTGTACGCCCTACGTAATCTGGGTACGCAGCGCGTAGGAGGTCAAATGTCCCGACTGTGGTCAAGGCTTGAGTAGGCCCAACGTACCTTCGGAGTACGCCCCGTGTACACGTACTGTGTCGACTCGGCCGAGTTGACTCGGTTGACTTATGGATTTTGATCGGTTTGACTTTGACTTTGACCAAGTTTGACTTCAGGGTATTTTAGGTATTTTGAGATTGTGATTGAGAATTGGTCATTTGGTTGGATATGTGGCGGTTAGAGCTGAGATTCAGAGTCAAGACCTCATCAGCTTTTGTCCAGACTGTGAGGTAAGTTTTCCTCACTGTACTTATGGGTCTAAAGCGCCAAAGCCGGCCCATTGGATTAGATATTATATTATGTGATGATATATTATCGTGTTATATGTTATCGTGTTGAAGTGATCTGTTAGAATCGTATCCTGGTATATAGGATGATATTATGCTTAGTGATATGTAGACCTGCCTGATTGTCTAATGACCTATTATATGTTTATTTGTTATATGTGCACGTATTTTGGTTGGTGGTTGAGGCTTTACTGCTATGTGTGTGGGCCAACAGACCGTGGGCATTCCAACCCGATGGTTGATTGGGCCCGAAAGTATTCCATCCCGAGGATGACTAATCCTGAGGTATTCCAATCCGATAGTTGACTGGGCATGGGGTATTCCAACCCGATTGTTGACTGGACCTATTATGTGGCATTCCACCCAGGGTATTCCATCCCGAGGATGACTGGACCTGGAGGGTGACTCGCCTGTATACGGATCCGGATCCGAAGATCAATCTCACACTTCCAAAATTTTAGATACAACTCAACTAAAAAACATAACACCACCAAAAAAAACCCAAAAGTCTGACCTTAGTAACCTACATGTCTTTATTACATCAAACCCCAACACAAGACAATTGGTTTTAACTTTAAGCAATCATTATAACAACCTCAAATGTCCAAACTTTCATCAACACGCGAAACAAAATATGAAAAAAAAAAAAAAAAAAAAAAACATTCCGCACTCAATTATTTCGCAAAAAAAGTATATATATAAAAAAAAAAAGCCCGAGTTTGTGTTCATCAAGAACGAGCATAGCGTACACAAATACGCCTGTGTATAGCTCCTCTACACGAAGGACACTCTTTCATTCCTTGTTTCTCATGAAGTTGATTGCAAGTCGTACACACAACTTGATGCGCACATGGCAGAAACACAACCGACATTTCCTCAGACAAACACATAACACATTCCCTTTCCCGTTTTACCCCTACTCCACCACCATTACAATTACCAATACCATGGGGGTTATTATTATTCATTATTTTGGAGGTGTAAAGTGTCTGTGTCTGGGATTCTTGTTGGGAATTTGAGGTTTTGATTTCGGTTAATTTACTTGCGTAGCTTCCATCAACACCACCCCTTAAAGCAGCTATTTTTACAGAATCGGATTTTAGATTCAACATGGAGATTTCCTTTTGAAGCTTTTCGATATCTTGTTTGTATCTTTGTAGATTTTTATCTGCTTTTAATCTTGTTAACTCGTTTCTTAATTTGGCTGAAGATTCCGCCTCTAGCCTACCTATTCTATACGAATTCGCCTCTCTCACCAACTCTTCTTTTGCTTTCTCTTCCTGTTTCCATCGGCTCTGCAATTAAAAAAGACCAAATTCATACTTGATAGTAAGTTACATGAAAAATGATAAAAACAAAATACCTCAAGTTGATCTTGCTGTTGTTTAGCTACTTGAAGATCCTGTTGTAACTGTGTGAACTTGCGTTTCTCGGCTATAAGCTCCTCCTGAATCAAGCTTTTTAGCTTCTCCCATGACTGAAACTGCATAAGCGTCTTTTTCTCTCTTTTTGACACCTCTTCACAGCTGGCAGCTGACTCAGCAGCCCTTAAATTCGCAGCCTCCATCTCATGTCTCAAATTGGAATTCTCAACTTTCAGCCTACGAACAGCAGAATTAGCTCGTTCCACCTGCCCACTCGCCTTACACAAAGCATTCTCCATTTCAGAAAGCTTCTTCATTGTGTTTTCCTCTAATGTTTGTTTTTCCTTTTTTAACCTTTCCACTTCTTCTTTCTCCAATTTAAGTGTTTTCAGCTCAGCTTTGTCTTTACCAAGTCTGCGTGCAGCTTGCATAACCTTCTGATTCGCCCATTCTGTCCACTCCTGTAACTGGTTCTGAAGCTCATGTACCCTTGGAACCAGTTTCATAATTGTTTCATCTTTTTTAGCATGTGAGATCCATTTGTCATATGGGATGGCTGAAAAACTAGGATTAGAAGAAACATGAACATCATTTTGTTTTGGTGGGTTTGAAAGAGATAATTCAGTTTCAGATGCAGATGCAGGAGGGTTATTATGGGTTTTTGGTAACGTAGGAGGATTGCTATTACCACAAGTCTCTGTGTTGAAATCTGAACGTTGAGGTTGAGGTGCCACTCCCTTGTTTATTTTCAAAGACAGGTTTTTGAGATTGATACCTGTAGATTCTGATACGGATTTTAGTTTTTTATCCAATAGCAACCCACCAAAATTCGTGAGTTTTCCTGTTCTTGAAGACCCTTTAGAGCCATATGTACGATAGCTTTTCTCCAAATGAACAGACTTTTGTCTCAGTATTGATTCTCTTTTACTGATTCCAGTAATCTTTCTACCACTCACAAACTTTTCTTCATGGTTTTGGGATTTACATTTACTCACATGGTTCTCTTTCTCTGATGCAAATCTATTTAAAACAAAGGGAGTCTTTGGTTTAACTGGTGGGCTGCTAAAGCTAGAATTATTATGTCCACAAGAGGTCATTACAGGTGGTTGAGGTTCTGAAGCCGATTTATGGGGACAAAGGGAAGAATGATTTGGGTTCTGACTTTCACTGCTATTAACTTCCTTTCTTGGCTGTGTTTCTGTGGAATTGGGATCAGACACATCACCAACCATATTACTACTACTACTACTACTTAAAGACTCGCTGTCCATTGTGCAAGCATGAGAGACATTCATGTCAGATACCAACAAGCACCACATTGCATCCCCTGTACTGAAGAAAGGCCTGACTTCACGAACAACACACACAAGTTCAGCCAATATGTACTTCTCCATCTGTTGTAGATCTTCAAACTGATGCTCTCTTGATGAATCAACTTCTTGCCCATTCCTAAGGAAAACCAAAGTGTTGTTCACGATATTTGACACAGCATCTTTACACCCATAACAAAGACCAGACCTCAAAACAGCATTAGTAGCAACTTCTTTCGTGTAACCGAAAGAAACTATTTTATTAATGGCACTCTTGAAAATCGTGTCCAGGTTTGCTAAGACAAGCTCTTCCAGCTGAGATTCCGTCAGATCACTCCAATCAGCATCATGGAATTCATCGCTTGCTTCTATTTCTGCTCTGTTAATGTTATGATTACGCCCGCCCTCACATGTTCCTCCTACTGACACTGAACAAGAGAGCCCTAGATCGAGTTCAACAGGATCTGTGTTCTCATGGCTGAAGCTACACATGTCACAACCATTGAAGTTTTCAGCAGAGAACTCATAACCCAGGCATTCACTGTGCGAAGGAGAACTTGTTTTGCTTGGGTCTGTTACAGGTGGTGGATCAGCTCTAAACTTTCTCTTATTCCTACTCCCATTTTCTTGCACCATTGCAACAGCTGATACATGACTGGAACTACTGCTACTACTATTACTACATGGTTTTGCAACAACCGAGGCCATTTTGCAGCTGCACAACAAAAATAATCAGTCAATTTTACATCTGGCAAAATGTATGTACTAGTGTGTCTCTTGTATCTAACTAAGATAATCACTCGATTGGTCTTGACAAAGACTTCAAAAACAAAAAAGAAAGAGTCATTACGCGTGAGCTATAAACACTCATCAGATTACTGACATACATAAAAGCAGCTAAACAGATCATCAAAATTTCTGAAAACAAAAAATGAGCTCTAACTCGTACGAGACGCTATCAGGAATCGGAATTAACGAGGAAACGAATTTAGGTTCTGCAACACAACAAAAGGAAAAAGGAGATTTCGAATCGTCGATTACACTTTCCTCTATTGCAACGATTAATTCGATTCATCCATGTGTATAAATGAAGAGAAAGATCAAATAATGAATTATCAACATCATCATCAAAGAGAAATCGAAGTCGGTAGGAGATCCCCAACGAGTGTGAGAAAAAAAAAATACACAGATTAACAAATTTAGAAGCAAATTCATAAGATTAGATTGCTAATCAGATACCTTCTCACGATCGAGATTATACCGATTTCAGCTAATCGAGGTTCGAGCAAATCAAAGTTTCAATCTGTCTCTCTCCCCTCTTGTTATACTTGGAAAATTTCGCATATGTGTTTTACCTGAAAAAACTTTGTTTCTTTCTCTAATAACATTTACTATTTCTTCTATTAATATTTAGAGAATATTCACAAAAATATAAAAAAAAAGGAAGTATATTAAGTTTGATCAAAGTAATTTATAACACAAAACTTTTTTTTTAAGATTAAAGTTGAAGCTTAAAAGTTAAAAACGGCAGTATTTCTTAAAGTAATATTTAAAGAATATTCACAAAAAATACCAAAAAGGAAGGATATCATAACAATTAAAAAAAAGAACTTATAATAAAATATCACTTCTTTTATTAAAAACCATATTACGAACTTGCAGTTTTATAAGGGCTCCACTCCGAAATAACATTATATTTTGTAATTGTTTAATTTTCACAAAAGTTACATCATGTGGTGCAAAAATGATATCAATTCGCAAAATATGATGTTGTTTTTATAAAAGAATATTCGTCAAATTTATTTTTAAAGATCTTTCCAATCACAATATTGAGTTGACAATGTAGAAAATATTTAAATATAATTACCATATTAAAATTCAATGCATTAATTTTGTTATGTGAATACATACTTTATTTCGAATAAATGTGCATCATGTGGAGTTACGTAACGAAAATAAAAACATTCAATAATACCTCTGAAGACAAGGAAGACAAGGTCGCACGCTCGTATCGGACTAATATTGTGATAATTATCGTCCTCAACATATGATATGAATACATAATATCCGTTGGTGTCCTTATATAGTTTTTTTTATAAAGATATTTCTATCACAAAATTGAGGAAGACAATTACGAAAAGTTTGAAATAGAATCACCTATGGTAAAATCTAAAACCAGAGTTCATATGTTTTTACATAATTTCGTTGCCCGTGTTCTTGCAAATGGTTTACTTTATGTTCTTGAAGTGTTTTAGTTGTATGCTACTTAGGCTAAACATTAGTCGCGTAAATAGTAAACCAAAAGAATATGTTACTTGGGCCTTGGGTTAAATGTTCTTAGCTTTTTCTGGAAGGTCTAATGGACCACATTACTTATGTCGTCCAACTGGCTTAAAGCCCAAAGAAATGCCTAAGCAAAAAAACATGTTAACGTTCATTACTGGAAGTTTGGAAGTTAGAACCACCATAAAACCTAATTGATAAACAAGACATACACATACATAATTTAGACATGTAAACTCAACAGATACAGGTGGGCAAGGAGCGATGGTGATTGGTGTTGTTGTAGCAGTGAGTGATGGTAGAGTAAAATCTTGAAAGAAATCATCGGAAATAAGAACTGAAGTTGGCATAGTGAAGGTTACCTCAGGGTTCTTAGTTGTAGGAGTGGGTTGTGAGACGATAGGTTGTGAAGTCGTTGTAGTATCATCATGTTTGTGCTCGATTCGCTCTGGACTGCGAATGTATGAGACTGTGTTGGATATTGAATCCTCCTCATCGCTTGGAGTAGGAGTCTTAGGTTTGCAAGCAGCTTGCTTCACCTTTTTCTTGGGAGTTTGGGCAGGTTCGGAGGGTCCTACTTTTGGTTTTCTTTTACCTCCCTTATTTGGCTTATCAGCTTCCTCAAGAACCTTTCGCACTTAAGAGGTCATTGGACGTGGACCAGAAGCCGGTAGACTACGATAGGCTCGAATAATTTCACTCGCAGTTGTGACGTTATGAAGCATCGTCTCTGGGATAGATCATATGAAGGTAAATCGTGAAGTATCTGACAAAATAATGTTTGTGGTGTGGAAAACCGGAATGTTAGCCATACTTGAATCCTATATCACCGGAATTCGGAGGCGGTCGATAGCCCTCTGAACAGCGATTGTCCAAAAATGTGGACAAGAGATCTCATTATGCAGTGTTAAAGAAAGTGTACTCTGGACAAGTTGAGCCCAAAGCACTGTCCTGTTGTCAAGATTAACTCCGGAGTAAACACCATACATGATTTTCATGAACATCTTACTGGCACAGTCAGATCCAGTTACCCTTTCAAAAAGGCTTTTGAAAATAAGTGTAAACAACCCATTCCACACTGGCGGTAGGTTAGGCTTCTTGAATTTGGAGATAGCGGCAAGGTATTCACGATATCCCATATTGTAGAACATCTCCAGAATTGTAGAGTTGGAGATGGATTCTGGATCAACTAAGTTACGACCTTGAGGAAACCCTAGCAGGCTACAGAACCTGGACTTAGTAGTGTGGGTTTTCTGGTTATCGATTTCAAAGGTAATCTTCTCTTCCCCTGAATGGTAGCTTGCTGTCGAATATGCCATGGACAGATGAACCAAGGGTACGTTCTCAGTCTTTTTCAGAGCGATAACCAATGAAGAATAGCGCAGGCATTCAATGAGTGGTTGAAGAAAGGCGTCGTACTTGGATGGCTCAAGGTCCAGGATGAGATTCTGGTTAGCCTTGATGTTAAGCAATGTTGATTGTGCCATTTGTTTAGTGATTGAAGGGGTTTCAGATGAGGCTGACATTGTTGCTTGGTGAAGACGAAGATGAACAAGAGAGAGAGAAATCGCTGGGAGAATTTCGAGTGCTTTAGAAAGTGGTAAAGAATAATGAAGCGTCGAAATCTTTTTATACCATTTGATAAGTGAGAGAAATCTGGCAGTAGGTTATAACAAATCACTAAAAAGTCGCCTAAAAAGACGTGAGTGACAGTTGTGACATCAGGTGGCGTGACATCAGGTGTCAATTTCAAACTTCACGTGCCTAAATTCAAATCTTATCCTTTTAATAACATCGTTTCAGTTGCTAAATTTCACACTTGCTTACTTTCGCAATTGATCACCAATTACTGTGCTCCGAGCCTGAAAGTAACCATTAGGACAACGAACCAGATTTTTGAAAATCACAAGGATCTTCGTGCAAGAGTGTTCCAAAGATAAAGAAATAAAACAAGTTTTCTAAGGGATTTTAGTGATGTCATTAAAGACACAAGGCAAATGGATCCCGGGCAACGATCTCTTCCTTCACGGTCAAGAGAGACTTTGACGTGCTTGTGTGGTGTCTCATTGAATTATGATTATCCGTTTGTGGATAAATAGTGAAAGGCTTCTTTTTAATAAGGAAAAAGGGGTAGCTTCCTCTTCAACTAAGCCCGAAACTCAATATAAGTCTGAACGTTCGTATGAAGTACTTGCTAACCAGTGTAGCCATAGGAACAATTATGCTTTGGAAAAATTGAAACATTCGAGAAACACGGTCCAAAATTTCGTTTTTAATTATTAATAAAACCATAGTTATCAAACATCACATAAAAATCATAAGTCATTTTTTCTCAGAACATCATAAACATTTGTCAAACATATCAGAGTAAAAACATCTTAGGCTAAAATCATGGTGTGTGTACTGCAGTTATCCCGAGCTCTTCCCCTTACTACCGGAAGTACCTGAAACCAAAACTGAAAACTGTAAGCACGAAGTGTAGTGAGTCTCCACAAACTACCACATACCATACACATAATCACATAATCACATAATAACATAACATGGGCCTCACCTGCTACATCGGGCCCCGACCGGCATCGGACCGAAGTCCGGCATCGAGCCCCCGCTTGGCATCGGACCAAAACTCGGTATACATATAAACATATCAACAAATACATATAAACATTCCTCGGGCCCCGCCCGACATCGGACCGAAATCCGGAAACATATAAGCATTCCTCGGGCTTACCCTGGCATTGGACCGAAGTCCGGAACATATAAAACAAGCACATGGAAGAATCACAAAGACATCAAGCATACAAACATTCCTCGGGCTTTCCCCGGCATTGGACCGAAGTCCAGAAACATATAAACCTACATCGGGCACTGCCCGACATCGGACCTTAGCCCAGAATAAACTAGCATACATAAACGGGTCGGCATTGGTGCCTTCAACCCGTTCCTACAGGAGGAAACTCTCCTCACAAAGCTGAATGTCGAAACTCACGGTAACAAATCTCTAACGATTGCCCCAATGATTCTCCGACCTGTCATTACCAATATAATACTTAGTCATAATCCAATAATCCTTTAGATATCATTCCATACCCAAAACCCCTTCACGGGTCAACCTTGGTCAAGGTCCAGGTCAAAGTCAATGTCCAGCCAAAGTCAAAGTTAACACTCCGAGTTGACTCAACTCGTCGAGTTTACCCTTCACCTCGTCGAGTTCTCATGAATCACAGAATCGTGAACTCGTGATCTAACTCGTCGAATTTTCCTCTAACTTGCCAAGTTCCTCCTTCTCAACCGAAACGAGACTTCCTAGTACAAATCGTCGAGTTTACCATCAACTCCCTGAGTTACATGAACATAATCGGGAATGTTCGACCAAACTCGTCGAGTTCCTCTATGAACTCGCCGAGTCCCTTTCATTTCTAGTCTATTCAGCCCTTTCCTCATATCTAAGGTTCCAGAATACAAATCCATATTGTTTCCATAACCTATTTCTGTAAAGTTGACAACTTGATGGCTTTGCATGCCTCAAATGGACCCAAACTCGAGATATAGCAACCTACTTCCATAAACATGGTCTTTTCTTGGACAAGAACGGTTTTAAGACCCTCTTTATGATTCTAAGGGCCATCATTGGAAGATGGGAATCCTTAGAATATGATCTAAGAAGGGTATCATGTTTCCCACAAGGGGGTCAAAATACCCATAAAGAAAAACTAAAAGAGATGTAAGCTAGAAATCACCAAGTTAAGGAATTTTTACCTCAGAAAGCTGCCAAAGATGGACGAAATCCTAGATCTAATGCTTCTCCTCAAGCTTGATGACTTCTAGTTCTTCCAACTCCTTTACCAAGCACAAAAACACACACAGATCCACTCAAAACTTCAAGTTTCTCACCAAAGAGCTCACAATAAGATTTAGGGTTTCAGGGAGGTTGTTGAGAGGCCGAGGGAAAGGATCAAGTCCTTAAATAGGGTACAAAACCCTGGAAATTAGGGTTTCATCCCGGCCGATCTACTCTTTGAGTTGAGGCCTCTCAACTTGTCGAGTAGGTCACATAAATCACGTGGTTCTAACAATCTCTACTCGACGAGTTTGGGGATTCCAACTAGTCGAGTTGCTCTGTGAAAATGAATAATTTAAAATTATAAATGCATACCAGGAATCAGGCGTTATAAAAATATTGAGTGGTTGGATAATTTAGAAATCTCAAGAAAAATAAAAACATTGGATCGTATGGGAAGAAACGTCCTATGTCTAGAACATTTCATTAAGATCTCACAAAAATAAAAAGAGATTTCAAGGTATGAACCACAAAAGTGGAGTTTCGTCAATTCCATGGTGATTAATCTAGAACATTGAAATTGTTCACCGTCAATTCGTAAATATATGTTGGATTTTGGGTTTCACTCAATTCGTGGTGATAACGAATTTAAGATCATAAACACATAAATTGTGCAACCGTAAACCTCAGTGGTAATTTATGAGTCTCAAGAGTTACAAGTGTGGAAACAAATGTGATGGAGAAATATTGGAGATGGTTCCAAAGAGAAATGTACCTCTGCTATACGAAAGTAACCAAGCAGTCAACTCTTACTCAATGTGAGAAGAGTTGAAACATCCCAAAAACACAGTCTGAAAATTTCGTTTAATTTAATAATAAAACCCATAGTCAATAAACCTCATATAAAAATCATAAGCAATGTATCTCAAAATATTATACCAACTGTCAAGTATATCAGAGTATAAACATCCCAGGCTGTACAAATGCTGTGTGCACTGCAATCTTCCCGAGCTCCTCTTTTGAAAACCGATTACCTGAAACCAAAACTGAAACTGTAATCACAAAGCTTAGTGAGCTCCCCCAAACTACCCAATACCATACAATAACATATACACACATATTAGGCCTTGCCCACTGCATCGGACCGAAGTTCGGAAACTGTATCGGACCGAAGTCCGGCACTGACTGGGACCTCGTCCCCTGCATCGGACCGAAGTCCGGAACTAACTGCATCGGATCGAAGTCCGGAACTGACTGGGACCCCGTCCCCTGCATCGGATCGAAGTCCGGAACTAACTGCATCGGACCGAAGTCTGGAACTGACTTGGACCCCGTCCCCTGCATCGGACCGAAGTCCGGAACTGACTGAACATAACATATCGTAAACATATAAACTAGCATGAATACATATACTGCATACTACATCGGAACAGAGTCCGGAACACATAACACAAAACATGCTTGAGTCACAAAGACATCAAGCACTCTAACTACTGCATCAAACCAAGGTCCAGAGCTAACCGAACATAGCATAACATAATCATAACATATAATATGAACACATATACTGCATACTGCATCGAACCATAGTCTAGAACACATAACTCATACCATGCCTGTATCACAAAGACACCAAGCATACTGAACTACTGCATCGGACTGTAGTCCAGAACTGCTAACTAAATGGGCCGACATTGTGGCCGTAGACCCATTCCTACTGGAAGGAAACTCACCTCACATTGCTGAAGTCCTGTAGACACAATCCCACACTGCTGAAGTCCCGCAGACTCAACCCCAGCTGCTAGATGACAGATTCCCGAACTGTCAACACCAAAATAACACCCAATTAATAATTGGGTTCTAACACATAACTATAAATACATACTTTGGATAATTACTACATTACCCCTAACTTGGCTTACCCAAGCCCAAGGCCCAATCCATAGGCCTAAGGTCAACTATGGCTCAAAGCCCAACCTTTGGCCCAAATTTTCCAAATTGGGCCCAAACCTCTACATGGACTTCCCTTAAGGCCCAATTGTTCAGTCCAGTCCAACATGTCTCATTCTAGGGGCCCAATATCATACAACCATCTAGGCCCAAACTATGGCCCAATTTTCCAAATTGGGCCCAATACTTCATATGGGCCTTACCCTAAAGCCCAACTAATTACTCTAGTCCATTTGATCATTCTTGGATGGCCCAACACAAAGCCCAAGTGAAATTAGGGTTTCACATAAAATGGTGATTAGGGTTAAGTGTTTCTTACTTAACCTGTTAAGGACTTAATCCATTAAGTCCTTTACTCTACTAGATAAGTGATATGGAGTGATTTGGGCTTAATACACGCTCCAATCCCAATGGCCCAAAGATGGGTCCAATAAGTCTAAGGCCCAATTACTCACAATTAGGGTTTTCTAAACCCTAATTAGGATTTCCACTCAAACATGGCCCAATAGGCCCAAAATTAATATTTAAGCCCATTAGGGTTTGCTTGTAGGGCACCACCCACTACCGCCTCGGGTAGTGGTGGTCAATGGCGGCTCACGGTGGTGGTTATGGTTCTTTTCATTACATCTTTTGCTAATTACAATTACAAGCTTTTAATCCACAAATAAACACATACACTAACTATTCTAACACACACACACAACCACCCTAGTGGTGGCCGACGGTGGCTCGTGGTGGCGGTGGGTATTCCCGGCTTTCCGACTAAACAAAACTACATACAACACATACAATCTCATAACTGTCGGGATAGTGATAACACATGAATACACACCCAAAACTACACCCACAACCATCTCCCACTGTGGCTGGTGGCGGCTGAAAAAGGCAGAAACGACAGCGGCGGTCCAGTGGTTGGCATCACCCTTAGCCACCAATCTGAGCAGCGACAGACAGCGACCACAGTTTGGAACGAGTCACCGGCGAATGGACGAAAGGGGGGTGGTGGATCCGTGAGGAACAGAAGCAACGGCAGGAGGTGCTCCGTCCTTGTCTTCAGCAGCGACGGTCGCTAGGCGGCAAGGATAGAGGCGAGGGATGCGCGCGATTCTTCGACCGGGAAACGACGGCGGCAACATCGTGGTTCTTTCTTCATCCTCTTCTGTCCCGACACCCAATAACTGGATCTTCGTACCTTCAATCTTCGGCATCTCCGGTATCGACATTATGGCTCTTCGATGGCGAAGGACGGCGGTAGCATCCTCGACACGCAACTGCGGCTGGGTGGCTTCCGTTCCTCGGTGACGCTAATGGTCGGAGCTGATAGCGGCGGTTGAGAGGGGTAGAGAAAGGAAGTGGCGGCTGATGAAATCTCATAGGGTTTTAGGGTTTCGGGGAGTGATGACGGGTTATATACCCGGTTACTTCAAATCTTCTCATAATATACCATTCCAGCCCCTCCTTAACTTATTCCTTTCAATCTAAGTCCCAATTTTACATTTTTAAACCCATCTTCTGAATTTCTTTACAAATAAACTCTGAAATTACCAATTAGCCCCCTTAACCTCTAAGTTGTTTTCAAAAGAAGACCCATAATTTACCATTTAGTCCCTACCTTCTTAAACAATTACAAAACTAATCTGGAACTTGCACTTTTACCCCCGACTTCTAAAATTCTTCACAATTTATTCTGGGAACTATATTTATTAATTTATTTAAATAAAAGGGGCGTTACAACTCTCTCCCACTTAAATTAGATTTCGTCCTCGAAATCATTCCTTACCATTCCTTTCACTTCAGACCACTCTAGTAACATGGTCACCATCCTAGGCACACCCTAGCCTTTTTAGGGTAACTGTAACCAACCCTCGTAGGGTTCTAAAATCCACAGATAAATGAATTCCTCGTGACAAGATCACATCTATTCCGTCTGATATTTGTTGCATTGAGATGGTCTAATTCCCTGACAGACCACTCATACCAAATTATTATCGATGAAACCAGCCTGCTTATCTCTCAACTGACTACTCAAATTTTGCTAGCTCGAAAATTCCCACTACAAGACAGGTTCACAAACCTAATTATCCTTGTAGATCACTTATACTTGGCCAATGCTTGGCTATTTCCGCTGTGAGTGACTTGTCACTTCCCAATAAACCAGCTATCCTGTCTGTACTTGCAACTTAGGGCATAATTACTAACATTGCGCAAAAGCTGTAACTGCCCGAACACTGAACTGCCTGAAGAAGTATGCTGCCACATGGATGCTTCCCAAAATCTATCTAGGTCTTCCTGGTCTCGACCGATTCGCCAATCATATGAAGTACCGGGTTCCAGCCCGGTTACGGAGCCATAGGACTACCACTTAGTCGCCTCACACAACTTCTGAACAAATTCCTTCTCTAGAACTAGTTGCCACTAGTTACCATGCCAATGAGGCTCTAATAAATTTCTGATCTAACAGATCGAGTCCATACGTCGAATCCTGACGTCACCAAACCCAAGGCTAAAAATGATTGCTACAAGACCATTGGTAGCCTCATATCATAAATGACCTTAAGCAGTCCACTGCTTCCTTGCTCTCATCTCTGTAGTGGCGCTTCTACAATCTTATCACTGGCTTAACCAGGTCTAATCCGTCTGGGAAATTCCGAAATCCAATCTGTGGATTTCCATTTCCTCACTGCTACACCCGAACTGGTGGGTACTATTGTTCTTTCCGCGTCTTAACAACGCACCCACGCTATCTACCAACCTAGTGAATGCTACGGCTACACCCGCAGACTTACAACACTCTATCACTGTCTGTCTGCTAGTGAATGCTACGGCTACACCCGCAGACTTACAACACTCTAACACTATCCAGCTGCTAGTGAATGCTACGGCTACACCTGTAGACTTACAACACTCTATCACTATCTGGCTGCTAGTGAATGCTACGGCTACACCTGCAGACTTACAACACTCTGACACTATCTGGCTGTTAGTGAATGCTACGGCTACACCCGCAGACTTACAACACTCTATCTATACTTGATCGAACACATGCTTGACCTTCTCTCAACTGAACTCATGTCCTGACTGGAATCCCTAACCTGATTCTCTAAGGCTTGCTGGCAAACATTACGGGAACACGATCTCCTTATTGGCAAGTTTTTCCGAACTTCCAACTCACACTATTCTCAAACCATACAACCGCTTGGGCTGTCTTCCTAACAAGGATGCGAAACTTATCCCAGTTTCAAAACTACTCCTACTTCTGAATCCTTGGATGATTCTCCCCCACTTTGATTCAACTAACGTCCTACAACACACAATACTGGAAGGATTCTCAATCCTTCTTACCATTCTATGCCCAATCTGCTAAAAACCACGTTTACCATTTCTAGTGTTTCAATACTAGCCAGCCCAAAAGATCACACCACCTCCAAGAACCCGAATAAATCTCTGGTAATAACCCGCTAGACCCAAGAAGTTCCGAATATCAATTGGAGACCTCAGAATCTCCCACTGCATCACAGCCTCTATCTTGGCCGGATCGACTAGTACACCCTTCTGGTTGACAGGGTGCCCAAGAAATTGCACCCCGTGCAACCAGAACTCACAGTTGGAGAACCTTGCGAAAATTCTCTCCCTCCTCAAAGTCTCTAGCACCTCCCACCCCCGGTGCTTCTTGTGATGTTCCTTAGTCTTGGAATAAACCAAGATGACGTTGTACTTTCCCAATCCCGTAATCTGGGGAATTGCTCTATCACTATTCACTAATGCTTCTCGGTATGCAATTGCATATGACATCACTTGAAAATATAATTCAGACTCCAACATAGAATAACTCATAGTTACACTTACTCACACCCTTGGAATGGAAAACTCCATCGTGTAGTTTCCCGCACGTGCTGCACCGAATATGGTCCTGCTGGCCTCTCAAAAGCTAATCCTAAATCTTGGGTCTCCTCCCGAGACCCTTCAATATAAGCAACTGATCTGGTTCCCTCTTACCAATGTGCTCCAATTCCATATCTTGTTCACAAGCTCTAGAAGTCATATCTGTAACGACCAAAAATTCTTTCCATTAGTGAAATTAGGTGTTGTTTGTTTTTCTGAAGCCAAAATGTCTGCAGTCTGCGGACCACATCTGCAAGCCTTTGCAGCAGAAGAGGTGGACCAAACGTCTGCAGTCTGCAATAAGAAGATTGTTTGTTTTTTAACGTCTGCAGGCTGCTGAAATAAACTGAATTTTAAATAAAATTATTTTACAAACTTAAAATGATTTTTCAACACCAAAATTTTAATAATAATAGTCTTATAACATTGAAAATAAAATTCATGCAACTAAATTAGTCATACAATAAAAAAATTGTTTTACAATAACAATTTCATTTAAAACAATTCAATCTATATTGTGCATCAACTGATCAGCAATTTCATCCCGTAACTGAGTCATATATTCACGGTCTGCTGCAGTACCATGTGTTGGAATCCCGTCTTCATCATCATCAATGGCCACATTGCTATTTCGAAACGGGACATTGGGTTCATCGTATCGTGCGAAATACTCATCACTCAATCCTTCTTTCCTTATATAATTATGAAGCGCGAAGCATGCCATGGCAATGTTTCTTTGTGTCACAAACGGGAATGGTGTCATCCTCTTCAATATAGGGAAGCGTGCTTTCAAAACACCAAAAGCACGCTCAATGACATTCTGAAGTTTTGCATGTCCATGGTTAAATTTTTCTTTATTGGTCAATGCACGTCTTTGACGAAAATCTTCAAGCCAATACCTCACATTACGATAAGGGGCCATAAATCCTCGAGTGTGTGCATACGCGACATCACAAAGATAATATTTGTCTGAAAAAAATGCAAAACACTAATCAATTTTCAAATTAAGATAAAAATATTTAAAAAAAAAAAATTTACCTGGTGGTGGAAACGGGAATGATGCTTGTGGATCGGCTACTGCTTCTGATAATATTCTAGAGTCATGCGCTACCCCTTCCCACCCGGTCACAACAAATGTAAAAATCATATTCAAGTCACAAATTGCCGATACGTTTTGGTAGCAATCTCCCTTTCCCATACTTCTATATAAGTCTTGTTTCTTAGCAGGGACAACAACATGTATCAAAGTGCCATCAAGTGCACCAACTGCTCCTTTGAAAACCCTTCGTAGCCTCCTATTATGTCCTGGAATGTTTGGATTCGGATTAAAAGATGTTGGTACTATAACATCTTGTGCGAAAAGCATCATTTTTTCCAACACTTCATAAAAAAATTTATGAATTGTTTGCTTCGATTGTTGAAATCTCCGCTTGATAATCATGTAACGTTGATTATGTCCGATCATCATCAAAAACATAGCCATCTTTTCCTCAACTGATACATGTTTGCTGTCCTTTAATGAGTAATTTGCTCTAAAATGAGCACATAGTCGTACAAAAGATTCACGGGACATGCGTAATACTTCAACACATTGTAAACGATTACGGTGTAATAACTCCAATGTGTATTCGTGTCCCGTCATTTCTGAATCATTATCCCACAATCGTTTCACACCCCTCTTCCAAAAATAACGGATGTATAGGTACATTAGAATTACGAGAAGTAACTTTTGATCGTGATCCATATGAACCTAAAATCAACAAAGTAGAACTTTAAAAAACATTACATAAACCATATTTCAAGTATCAAATAAACATTCCATTTATCATATTTCAAGCCAAAATAACATTACATAAACCATATTTCAAGTATCAAATAAACATTCCATTAATCATATTTCAAGCACCAAAATAACATTACATAAACCATACTCCAAGTAACAAAATAACAAAAAATAGTTCCAACAAGGGCAAAAAGACCTAACAAAATAGTTCCAACAAAGGAAAAAACATTTAACAAAGTAGTTCCAACAAGGGCAAAAAGACCTAACAAAATAGTTCCAACAAAGGCAAAAACATTTAACAAAGTAGTTCCAACAAGGGCAAAAAGACATAACAAATACTTTCAACACTAGAAAATCATCGAACAATCTTCCCATCCTTCAAAACTCCTAAACTGGTACCCGTCATCTCAAGCCACCCTCGTAATATCTCGGGAACATCGGGCAAATGCATCCACATCTCTCTCATGTTCATGGTTCCTCCAAATGATATGCGACAAAGCGTAAAGGATCTGTAGGGCCTAACTGAAGGACCTCTAACTTCTCTAAACACTGAGGAATTTTATACCCTTTAGTCAAACTTTGTAGAGCTTTCTTCATTTCAAATGCTAAATCGTCAGCAGTAATAGAAGTTCCATCAGGTGAAGAAGCAGACGGTGAGGCACTAGGAGCTACAGGAGTTGAGGGTTTAGCCCTTTTGTTGGGGTTACCGGATGGTGTAGCAGTATATGGTGAACCAGCAGAAGGTGAAGCAGCAGAAGGTGAAGCTGCAGAAGGTGAAGCAGCAGAAGGTGGTGGCTCATGATGAGAAGTGTCAACACCATCATCATCCATTGCATCAAAAGGGGTGGCGGTGATCTGAAGTGGTGGAACACGACAGGAGGATGCGCCAGCTACTGATCATGATTGGGTTGAGTAACTCCTAAAATTACCAGTAGCACTATTTCCATCAAAAAGACGTGCACAAAGATCTGGAAAAGGCAGTGGAATTGTTCTCAAACAAGCAGCATTCGGATGCCCCTAAACCCAAATGTAACAAGAAATAGTATAAGAATATTTGGCAACTTCAAACGTAAATGTTATATATATACATACATATATATATATATATATATATATATATATATATATATATATTATTGTATATTAATGTATATGTACCTTCTTAAAATCATCCCACTCCTCGGCTGTTAAATTAAAAGTGTTTGTTTGAGAATTGTATATATTACCGGTTTTGTTTTTTAAATATACACATCTAGTGTATTTGGCTTTCAGATTGTCATATGCGTTTTTCATTTGTTTTTGAGTCAACTCAACCCCAACTTTCTCCTTAAGAACTCTTCCAAGCCTTATCCATGAACCTTTCTGCAAACTCAATCCTTTTCTACCAACACACTCTACTTCTTCAATACAAGTATCCAATAAGCATTTTAAATGCTCATTGGTCCATTGTTGTTTTTCTCCCATCTCTAATAACCAAATAACAATAAACAGTCAACAAGTAACATCATTATTTCACAGCATTATTTCAAGAAAAAGTTTTTATTTTCACGACAAATTTGTTTTACGACAAATTTGTAATTTTGTTTTATTTTCAATCACAATAATGTGAAACTTTTTATTCAGTTATAAATAACCTCAATTAGAGTGTTTTAATTCAAAGTTTTCTAAAAAACTTTATAAATCAAATAAACTTCACTTTAACGACAAAAACTTTACTTCTATCAAATAAACAAAACTTATGACTCTTTTTGATGCTTTCTATCATATACATACACAATCAACAATCATATACATATACACTATCATATAAATATACACAATCAATAATCATATATATATATATATATATATATATATATATATATATATATACACAACCAAAACTCATATACACATAAACAATCACAATCAACAATCATATACATATACACTATCATATACATATACACAATCAACAATCATATACAAATACACTATCATATAAATATACACAATCAATAATCATATATATATATATATATACACACACACACAACCAAAACACATATACACATAAACAATCACAATCAACAATCATATACATATACACAATCAACAATCATATACATGTAACGTCCCAAAATTCAAGACTAAAAATTTCTTTTAATAAAGTATGACTTAAAGTAAAATCATCATTTCAAAACATAAACAGAGTATTAGTTTTCAAAACACATATTCATTATCAGAGTAAAACATTCCCAGGGTGACTAATCTATGGTGTGTGCCATGCGATCATCCCGAGCTCCATCATCCTCCACCGGAAGTACCTGAAACCAAAACTGAAAGCCGTAAGCACGAAGCTTAGTGAGTTCCCCAGATACCACATACCATACAAACCATTCACAACCAAGAACCATACATAACCGACTTATCCATAATCAAGTAAGGTGCTATGTGCCAAACATAGTCTTGCCATTATGCCACGGGCCGCGCGTGGTCTTCCTGGTCAAGCCTGGGCCGCTCCCTGGGTCTTACAAACATGTGCCAAGGGCCATCCCCTGGTCTTACAGACATGTGCCAAGAGCCACCCCTGGTCTTTTATGCAAGTATCACAAAGACAACCGTACATACTACTCTACTCAGCTAAACAACATACAGTGTGCCAGAAGCCATCTCCTGGTCTTTCATATATAATAGCATACAATGCGCCAGGAGCCACCTCCTATTCTTTCTTACATATTGCCTAGGGCTAACCCCCGTGTCTTCCTGTCATACATAATAACATTCTGTGCGCCAGGAGTCACCCCCTGGTCTTGCATGCATATTGCCTAGGGCTAACCCCCGGGTCTTCCTATCATACATAATAACATACTGTGTGCTAGGAGCCACCCCCTGGTCTTTCATGCATATTCTAAATGGGCCGGAATTGGTGCCTTAGACCCATACAAACAGTGAGGAGACTCACCTCGCACTGTTGAACTCTGCTGATAATCCTCTGGTCGCTGACCGACAACTCTCTGAACTCCTGCTCCACTAGCTCCCCGGGCTACCAATATCAAAGTAACACTGAGTCTAACTGATCCCCCAAAAGACAACCAAGTCAACTCAGGTTAAAGTCAAAGTCCTGGTCAAAGTCAACCTTCCAAGTCAACCCTACTTGTCGAGTCAACCTACTGACTCGCCGAGTTCATAAGTCCAGAGTCCTTCAACTCGCGACTCTACTCGCCGAGTCTACTGATTCCCGGTTCCTGTCCTGTCCAACTCACTGAGTCCTTGCTTGACTCGTTGACTCGAGTCTTAACTCGAAGGGTTTGGGACTCCGCGGCCTGACTCGCCGAGTCTAAGAACAGACTCGCCGAGCACAAGAAAATCTTCATCCAACTCGTCGAGTTCATGCCCATCTTCATCCGACTCGACGAGCTGTTCATCCCACTCGTCGAGTTCCTCCTCATCTTCATGGTACTCGCCGAGTCCACTCAAAGGACTCGCCGAGTCCATTCAGATCTCCAAACATGCAGAGGGCTTTTGAGTCATGCAGGGACCCCAATCCATAGATCCATACCTCCAAAACTCAATCCCTACGTAAAGTTGCAAACTTTACGTATAACTAAAGAGATCTAGGCTCAAAACACATTAGGGTTTGGTTTAAGGACACAAGGGCTTCACCAACTACTCATCTCCTGATGCTTTATGACATAATGGACCAACCTAACAATAGATCTGAAGTGGCAACAACATATCTAAGCCCCTAACCCGGTTTGGGTCTCAACAACCATAAAACCCCCAAATCTCATGACAAAATAGATCTAGATGCAAAAAAGGGAAAATGGCAGCTTAATACCTCCAAGATGAACACAAACTGAAGTAGATCTCGAGCACACACCTCTCCCTTGAAGCAACCTTCTTGATTTTCAAGCTTCTCTCCAAAGTTTCCTTCCTCCAAAGCTATTTCTCTCAATAATGGAAGCTCACACGAATTATAGAGTTTACAGGTCCTCTGGAATGATATGGGGGCTGAGGGAGGGACATAACACCCTTTATATAGGATACAACTCCCGGAATTAGGGTTTTCCTTGCACAGACCAGACTCACCGAGTCACCTTGGCCGACTCGCCGAGTCGGTAACTTACTCCTCGGCCCGGATCCCGCTCGGACTCGCCGAGTTCCTCCTTGGACTCGCCGAGTTCCTCCTTGGACTCGCCGAGTCGTCCCTTAACATTAAGGTTTTCTTTCCTTTCTTGGCCTTAAAAACTTGGGTGTTACAATACATATACACTATCATATAAATATACACATTCAATAATCATATATATATATATATATACATATACACAATCAAAACTCATATACACATAAACAATCACAATCAACAATCATATACATATACACTATCATATACATATACACAATCAAAAATCATATACACATAAACAATCACAATCAACAATCATATACATATACACTATCATATACATATACACAATCAAAAATCATATACACATAAACAATCACAATCAACAAGAGAAAATGTTATCTTTTGATTCATAGTTATGTATATTGGCTTCCAATCAAAGAAAAATATAAATACAATTTGTTTACAGGTAAGATTTTCTATTTGCTGGGAATTTGGCTTTCAATTTTCTGTGAAACAAGGATGTGAATCAAACAAGAAATTGAACAAGGATGTGAATCAAACAAGAAATTGAACAAAGATGTGAATCAAACAAGATGAATTGAAATTGAAATCAACAGAGAGAGAGAGGATGGCAGCGATCGATGGTTTTGATCGGTCAAACAAGATGTGAATCAATCAAGATGAATTGAAATTGAAATTGAACAAAGATGTGAATCAATCAAAGAAAGAGGTGACGGCAAACCAGATTGGTCGCTAGTTGAAGTTGTCGTTGTGACCTTGTTGTTCGCTCGCTGCTGCAATCGACCGTGATGGTTGCAAAATCGGAGGACGCCGGATCGGAGAGGAAGGCAGCGATCGATGGTTTTGATCGGAGAGGAGGGTTGCGACGGTGCTGGTCGCTGCAAGATGGATTCGATCGATCGAGGGTTTTTTTCTGGGAGTTTGGACGACGACTGGAGGCGGAAACAAAAAAAACGCGTTTTTTTTAGGTCAAAGGCTTGCAGACGTTAGAAGAGGCTATCCCATATTTGTGTGGTGAAGACCTCGCGCAGACGTTTTATGTCTGCGCACTTCAGAAAAACAAACAGACTGCAAACCATTATGTTTGCGCGTGGTCTGTGCCTCGCAGACAGAAGAGGCCACGCAAACCTGCAGAGATAAAACAAACACCCTCTTAGTCTCTCGTTATTGGATTAAGTTGAATGTGTGTTTCGCGTTGAGATTATATATTTTATATATAATAATATGAACAAAAACGGAAATTAATAAAGATTTAAAAGATTTAATTGATGTTTAAATTATTATAACGATTTAATCAATATTTAAATGATTATCGCAGTTTATGAAGTAATTAAATGATTAAAAATATTTAGTTAATAATGTGATATAATTAATAATTAAAATGTAAAAAAAATGTATTTAAGTAATATGAGAATTGATTTAACAAATTGAAGTATTAACAAGTCAAGGGTGCAAGGTAGTTTTGGAAACTAAAGTTCAAATGAAAGAATGAACAGGGGTAAAAAGTTATAAGGCATAAAATGTCAGGGACCAAGATGGTAAATGTGGAAGGAATACGTTAGTAACCTACAATGTGTCGTTCTCGTGCCCCTTCATCCGTTTCTTCCCATTGTTTCCGTCCTCCTTACCCTACGGTTACTTCCCACTCTTTACCCCTACTTAAGGTTGTTGACGCTTTTATTTGTTGTTTGTTCTTGCAACGAGAGGGTGCTGGGCAGAGATCAAGAGTGAAACAACGTGAGTGAAGTGAGGCTGAGTGATTTCCGGCGAGTGTCTGAAAATAATGAGATTAAAGATGACTCTCCATGACCACGATCATGGGGTTATGCTGTATTTATAGATAAATAATTACAAGGGTACACCACAAATAATAAATATAAACAATTAAATGTATCATACAACACTTTGGTCTAATACTTCCCCTCAAGCTTAAGGTGGTGGACCGAGACGAAGCATATGACGAAACTGTTCAAACTGGTGTCGAGAGAGACTCTTTGTGAATATGTCTGCCACCTGAAGCTTGGTAGGAACAAACATGGTGACAAGCTTGCCGGAAGCCACAAGCTCACGAACAAAATGATAATCAAGATCAATATGTTTAGCGCGTTTATGAGCCACCGGGTTTTGAGTAAGAAATAATGCACTCTGATTATCACACAAGAGAGTTGGTGAACCGGGCGGCAGAGCACGAAGCTCCCGAAGCAGATGAGTGACCCACATAAGTTCAGCAGCAGTGTTGGCCATGGCTCGATATTCAGACTCGCAACTGGAGCGGGAAACCGTAGGTTGCTTCTTAGCACTCCAAGACACGAGATTACCCCCCAGGAATATCGAGTACCCATACGTGGAGCGGCGAGTATCGAGGCAACGAGCCCAGTCAGCATCAGAGTAGCCAACAATGGTTGTGCGAGAAGGCCGGGAGAAGGTGAGACCATAAGTAATGGTGCCTTTGACATAACGAATGAGCCGCTTCACTACCTGAAAATGATCAACGGTAGGGGCAGCAAGGTATTGGTTGACTTGGTTAACAACATAAGAAATATATGGCCTGGTAATAGTGAGGTACTGAAGTGCCCCAACCAGAGAACGATAGTGAGTGGGATCATCAAATAAAACACCATCCCGAACCATGGAAACAGACGAAGCCAACGGGGTGGGCATAGGTTTGGCATCGAGCAGACCAGCACGTGAAACAATGTCATGAGCATACTTAGCCTGACTCAAAAACAGGCCGGAGGGAAGATGGGACGCCTCAAGACCAAGGAAGTAGCTCAAACGACCAAGATCTTTGATGCGAAATTCGGCATGAAGCTGAGCGACAAAAGAGGAGATAACAGAGGTGTCAGAGCCGGTGAGAATCAAATCATCCACATATACCAACAAATAAAGGAGGCAACTACCCTTGCGAAATATAAAAAGGGAAGGATCAGCCCGACTACAAGAGAAACCATGGGCGACCAAAAACGCGCTAAGACGATGAAACCAGGCACGAGGGGCCTGTTTCAAGCCATAAATAGCCTTATTAAGCTTGCAAACATGATCCGGATACCGAGTATCAACAAACCCAGGCGGTTATTGCATAAAGACAGTGTCACCAAGCGTGCCATGTAAAAAGGCGTTATTGACATCAAGTTGCCGCAAAGACCAACCGTTAATAATAGCAAGAGTGAGTACAATTCGAACAGTTGCAGCTTTAACCACCGGACTAAAGGTATGAGAGTAGTCAAGACCCGGAACTTGACTAAACCCCTGTGCCACAAGGCGTGCTTTGTAGCGCTCAATGGATCCATCCGCCCGATATTTGGTGCGAAATAGCCAACGACAACCAACGATATTGGAAGACTTAGGACGGGGAACCAAGGACCATGTATGATTTTGTTGTAAAGCAAGCATTTCGGACTTCATAGCCGAATGCCATTTGGGATCCTTAATAGCAATAGAATAATTTGCCGGCTTGGGTGTAGAGAGAACCGCAGAGAGTAAGCCATGGGACCCAAAATGTGCAAGATCAACCCGGTATCGAGGCTTAAAGATACCCGCTTTGGCCCGTGTTATCATAAGGTGCGATGGAGCCGTGGGTGACGTAGGTGGAGGGGGCGGAGTGTTCGGGTCAGCAGCCCCTTCGTCATCAGAAGACGAAGACGAAGAGCTACTCGAGGAGTCCGAATCAGAAGAATGGGGCGCGGGGGTAGGAGATGGAGCTGCCGGATCAGCGGCCGGGCCAACCGGGTCAGCTGGGTCGATGCTAGGCGGACCAGGCTCAGGACACGCCGGACACGGGCCGGAGGGAGCAACCCCAGCAGATGCGGGGGGAGTGATCGGAGCCGGAGCAGGTGCGGAAACAACCGGAACATCCGACAAAAACTCTTGCAAGCGAAGAGAAGCAAGCGGTGTCGCAACGGTGAGGCCACCAAGCGGGAAATTAACCTCATCAAACCGAGCATGGCGCGTGATAAATATGCGAGAGGACACCGGATCAAGGCATTGAAACCCTTTATATTGCGAGTGATAACCAAGAAATATGCACGGGATGCTCCGGGGTGAAAGTTTGTGGGGCGAATAGTCGCGCAAATATGGATAAACCCGACACCCCAACGGGTGAAAAGTGTCATAAGTCGGAACTCGATTGAACAAGACTTCAAATGGTGATTTGGTGGCCAACACTTTGGTGGGCAAACGATTAATAATATATACCGCCGAGCTAAAAGAATGCACCCAATAAGAGGCCGGAATGTGACCATGGAACATCATGGCAAGGCCGGTTTCGACTATGTGACGATGTTTGCGCTCAACCCGCCCGTTTTGTTGAGGGGTGTAGGGACATGAGACTTGGTGAAAAATACCACGGGCGCGAAAAATGTCCTTAACCCGATTATTTAAAAATTCCATACCACCATCACTTTGAAATATTTTTATTTTGGACGAAAATTGTGTCTCCACAAATACAATAAAAGTCTCAAGCACCATGCAAAATTCGGCCTTTGTTTTAAGTGGGTAAAACCACGTAAAACGAGAAAAATCGTCCACAAAGGTAACATAATAGCGATAACCATCAACCGAGGTAACTGGAGATGGGCCCCAAAGATCGCAATGGACCAAATTCAAAACTCCAATAGCACGTGTGTTATTATTATTAAATGGCAAACGATGCGATTTCGCTAATTGGCACGGAGAGCATAAAACCGGCTTTGGTAAAATAGATGTAACAAAAATACGTCCGAGTTTATTTAATAACAAAATGGTGTCAAACGACACATGGCCCAAACGAGAGTGCCATAACTCAAACGACGCCTTGGACCCCCGACTAGCAAAATAAGCACGTGCAGGAGGTTTGGTGGAGAGAACGTATAATCCATGGTCACGCCTTCCTCGGGCTAGCACCCGTTTCGTTTCCCGGTCCTGAATATCACAGTAAAATTTTGAAAAAAGAACATCCACATTATTATCATATGTCAATTTGCTAATCGATAATAAATTTTTGGTGAGTTGCGGAACCACCAAAACATCCTGCAAACGAATCCCATTATTAAGATAAGAGGATCCAATAGAAGAGATAGGAAGGGTATTACCATTCCCAAAATGGACCGAGCCATCACCACCAAAAGGCACGGGTTGATTAACCGAGGCGGAGGACGAAACCATGTGATCGGAAGCACCAGAGTCCACATACCAATCCGGGCCAGAAGTGGAAACATTACATTTGGCTAAAAATGCCTTCACCAAATCCGAATCATTTGCGGGAGGAGAAGATGCAAAAGACGGGAGTTGAGGACATTGACTGGCATAGTGACCATTATTCCGACAAAGTTGGCAATGAGGGGGACGACGGCCACGACCATGCCCGCCACGACCACTACCCCGACCACCACGACCACGACCACGAGAGGCAGTGGCAGCCGCGGAGGCGCCGGGGGCAGCAGCAGCAGAAAATGCGATGGGTGGGGTGGAGCCACCGTGGAGCGAAGAAATGAACATGTCATGGCCCTCGGCCTTTGCAAGGAGGTCACGAAAGGAGTGAGGCATCCCGGAGGCACGTATGGCAGTGGAGAAGGCCTCAAATGATCCCCCAAGTCCTCGCAAAAAATGATGATTTTTGTCCTCGTCGTCAACGGGGTGGCCTATAGCGGCTAGTTGATCACAAATGGTCTTGAAAGGCCTACCAAAATCTGAAACCGAGGCGGAACCCTTGGTAAGGAGGCGAAGAGTGTCACGAAGGTTATGCACACGTTCCATGGAGGAATTCCCAAAGGAAGCCTCAAGTGCCAACCAAATGGAACGAGCGGTGGTGAGGCCAACAATTTCTGAGAAGGCCTCCTCGGTGAGAGAGGCTTGAAGCAAAATAACAGCCCGTTGATCCGCAGCTAGCCATTCCGCATGAGCCGGATTGAGAGTAGGCTTGCCATCAACCACAAGGTGGGATGGCGGGGCTTGAGAGGAGCCGTCTATATGAGCAAAAAGATTCTGATAGGTAAGGAGAGGGGTCATTTGGTTGACCCACAGCAGATAGTTTGAGGGAGAGAGGCGAATGGTAATGAGGTGAAGAATTGTGTTCATGGGTAGGGTGGTTTCAGTGGAAGAAGACGCCATGGGAGGGGCAGTGGGGTGGTGGCAGATTTCCAATGGAAAGAGGAGAAGGGTGGCAGGAAACTGAAACAGGAGGAAGAAGAAGGAGAATCGGAATTTTAGGGGGTGGGAGGTGAAGGGAGAGAGGCTCTTGATACCATGAAAGTAATGAGATTAAAGATGACTCTCCATGACCACGATCATGGGGTTATGCTGTATTTATAGATAAATAATTACAAGGGTACACCACAAATAATAAATATAAACAATTAAATGTATCATACAACACTTTGGTCTAATAGTGTCTAATCTCCGGCGAGGTGATCCTATTTCTCGGCAGCTCACTCTTTCAAACATATCACATCTCATGTTCTGATACTATAAAAAAATCATTGACCCGGTAAGTTTTTCTCCTCATACTCCGTATGTAATCGAGTCCCGAGAAGCTTTCATGCGTTTGTAAACCTTGCTACCCAAGTCTTACTTGAAATATAATATTTTGTTTATAGATTGAGAAAAGTATCGATCGAATGAGAAGCATCCATGTAAACTGTTGTTTGTAAACTTATACTTCGAAACCATGTTTACCCACAAGTTGTGCTTTAAGTTGCGCTCACTTAATGCTTCATGTACCTTTATTAAACTTCACGTAATCTTCGGACTTCTGCTACTCGAATGTGGGGTTATTGCTTATTCTAACAGGGAGCTGATTTTACTACCCATGCCTTTTTATCCATCCATGGAAAATTCAAATATTGACAATAATGCCCTCATTTTAATTTAGAGAAAGAAAAAAAAATCTTTTGATTTTGTTTCTAAATGAAGCACAGACACACCTTCTTCCTTATTACCCTTTTTAAATGTTTCAGCTTTCTCCTCATGCCGCCATGCATTTCCTTGATTCACTACGTGATTGGTGAGAACATGTATGTGAAAACCGGTTAATGACCACTCTTCCTTCCGCAAATGATTATGATACATAAGAGAATGACTTCAATAATATTATACGTCTACCTTTTTTCAAAAGAGAATGTTAGACTGAAACAGAGCTATTCATGACAATGAAATGATCTGTGATAATTCCAGCCACCTATTTATCTCTTTCGCTTGACTCATCTACCCTTTGGTCTAAGAAGCAGTCAACCGTCACCAGAAGCCGATTAGCAAATAAGAAGGCTTTATTTTGGTTGGTTTCAGAACGCTAACAATTTGTTCAAATCTTTACATGAAGATGACCTTCCAGGAACCTTTACAAGAAGAACTATCAAGACTTGCACTGGAGGAAAATCATGGATCATCCGGTAACAATCAATAAAAAGAATCAGTGTTTGCTCAAGATTGGCTTTCCCCTTCACAAAGACATGATAATTTTAGTACTGAGATTAGTCAAGATCAAGGCTAGCTACGCAAATGAAATGGGAACAGGCAAATCATTGTTCAGCACACAAGAAAGATCATGTGATGATGAAGATCAATCATGTTCCCCTGAGATGGCAGATGAATCTATGGTGAAATAGGAAAGAGAATAATTCAACAACAACAGTTTACCCTTTTTAAACCTAGTATCGGTGAGAAACCATTTTCACTGTTGCTCCACCGACCATGCCATTGGTTCTTTCTCTTTCTCGTCTTTCTCCCTTTCGTCGTACTCCCTACTCCGGCAGTTGCGCCACCTGGTTGCTTGACCAGTGGAGCGATCTACTTAGGCAAAACGGTAAACCTTTGACCGACTCCTGTTCCAGCCATCTTTACCTAATTCGATTTCCCTCTACATATTATGAAGCAAGACCTCTCGTATCTAGTGGTCTTTGACAAATCTCTTAGATTTTTGGGGATTTAGTTAAAATCATATTGTATTTTGCAGGTTTGTTTAACTAAAGGTGTGCCTAAGAAGATGAAGAGGTGCTCCAGCGAATTCCATAAAGAAGCGATAAACAATGGTGCGGTGTGAAAGCAGTATAGTTGTGCACTAGGATTTGTGCGTTTTGTGTAATCAAGTGATGAAAATTGTTCATCATTTGTTCTTCGTTTGTTCTTTCTCTTCATAGATCTGGTATTGGTTTTGTTTCTGGTGCAAGTTGAAGCCGATTTCTTGGTTTTGTGTTATGCAGTAATCTGGTCTACATGGAAGTGTCGTAATTCTCGATATTTTAATCGAAGCGATAGCCACCAGAGTCCATGACTCCTATCTTTTTTTTAATTATTTGCAAATTAAGAACAAGGGTATAAATTTCAAAACATTATTTTTTCAGTGGAATAATGAAATGTTACAGTGGAAGAATCAGGTCCATTCTAATAAACTAGATCAAGATTAGCCTTAATTTAAAGTTGTCTTCGTTAAAATAAAATATATATATAAAAAAAACCCCTCGAAAACACTTGCTTTTTGGACGTGTCAAACATGCATGCATATATCTTGGAACATGACATTTTGACAAATTATTATAGCTTAGATATTTTTATAACATTATTGTAAATAAAGAAAAACTTTGTGGAATAATAACTGGACATATATTGGAATTGCATTTGGCTATTGGTCTACTAAATATATTGGGATCATAGTCCTTAGCATAAAAATATATAAGGAAGTTTTAATGTTTGAATAATTATTTACTTAATGAATTGGTTGGTTTAATTCGATACAATTTATACACTATTATTTATAATGATCCATAGGTCATTCAATGTTAGTTTAAATAATTAATGTATAATCTAAATTTAAATATGATAATGATTAAATTCGTTTGATGACTGAGGAGATTATATGTGTATTATTATTAAAAATCAAGATGTTTTGTTTTAAATTCAAAATCATAAGTGTAGGCATAGTCTAAATTCGTATATATTTTATGTTTAGGCCTTTCAACAATTTACAGAAAGGACGAGTTAAAGCGGAAGAGTAATCGAATTACTGAATATTAAGGTGAGTCGATAGACTTTTCATAAACCTTGTACATAATCGAAAACTACTTTCCGAAAACGGATCGGTTAGTCAAATTAGTATATTATTAATTGTTGATTATGCCAATATATGCATTATGAAATATGTTACTGTTTTGCCTTTTTGTGACAATTGTATGCTTATGAAATTTGGTTGATATGCATATCTTGGTACTTGATATGATTAATTGAAACTATGATAGGCTATATGAAATGATTGATATGTGACTATGATCTTGTTGAGTATCCTCTTGGTATAAATGTTATGAATCTTGATTATGATAATACGAATATTGCATGCTTGTACTTGATTTACGATTGATTATGCGAGGTTATGCGTAGAGGGCAAAGGGTAGAACCTAGCACTTAGCATGAAACCCTATCCGGATACCTTCGAGCCTGGTTGGTTGAAAAATACCTCCTAGGAAAAGCGCTTAAGCCATTTACGAGTTGCTCGGTCTTTCTAGATGCCCGTGCGACACATGGTACGCGTACACTTCGGTGTTTGCAGACTGGAGTGATGTTGGCCATTCGAACGAGGCTTGTACAAACACCACGTAGGTGTTGGGAGGTGGCAGACGAATGCCACCGCTTGTACCAACACCAGAACGACACCGCGATGTACTCGTACATTGTATAGTCGGAGTAGTGAAAGTGGAGTCTCGGGGTCGGTGTGATGGGTGGGAGTCGCGAACCACCTAAAGCATTTGGTTGGCCAAGCACACAAGTAGCGAACGGGTTTTTCCCTTGGGGTTAGGTGTCACTATGAGACTACCTACGCCTATACGATTATGATAGATTCCTTTGATATGATGATGTATGATTACGATATGATTATGCATGAAATACGATTGATGTTACCCTAATGAATGATGTGTAAATGGATGATACAAAAAATTGAATGATTGAATTTTATGCGAAAGACGATTGATTATTGATTGATATGTCAATTTGTTTATATGATCATAATTTGAATGATTGACCCGTTAGGGGATGGTATGTTTTCCTTTTGGTTGTGTACAAACTTCTATTGGCTTACAAAGCATTTACTGACACTTGTTTCTTTGCTTTGTGCCTTTACGATTGGTACAGGTAGCTTAGGAGCTTGGTTTGGTGAGATGGGGTCACTTTTGGGTAGTTTATCCTTAGAATAAAGATACCACTTGGAAACGTTATTTAATATTGAAACTTATGCTTCCGCTACAATTAAATACTTTTGATATTTTGGTTTTGAATTGAACGTAACGTTGTGGTTTGAAAGGTTTTTGAAATAAACAATGTTTACAGTCTTCCATTGCATTTTCCGTTAAAAGATTTTAAAAATAAATGAAAAAATGAGTAAAAATCATGACGTTACAATGTCATTCAGGGCCTTGCACCCCTAGATACTCACGATGTCCCTGCTATCTTTCTACAGTATGTTTTGATAACTTAGTGTAACGCCCGCAGATCCGGGCTAGTCCATTTAGAGGCAATAGGGGTCGAGAACGACTTTTCGACAAAATACTATTTAGAATAAATAATCTTAACCAAGTTGTAGTATATGTTACAAGGTTTCCGAACATATAAAGAACGCCGAAATCCGAGTTATAACGAAGAAGTTATGACCCGTCGAAGTTTCGCGTCGGAACCGGCACGGCACCGAGAAGCGTAAATAGTGAATTTACGATAGAGCGAGATTTAGCATTAACACTCTAAACAAAAGTTGTAGAGTATGTTCCCACCTTCACGTGGATATAAAGAACGTCGAAAACGGAGCTCGTATGCGAAAATTATGATTTTTAGAAGTCGAGAGTGAAATTTGCGAAATCTGATGCAAAAATGATGACGTGGCATGATCTAGGCCGTTCCTTGTTGCCCACGACTCGCTTCGGATGGATGACATCTGGCTTGATACGCAGCGCGTACAAGAAGAGAACGCCTCACGTTCGGAATCGCTTGGCTTCGGAAGGTCCACGTCGCCTCGCTTCGCATCTACGCCCCGCGTCCGAGGCCGGGTACGCCCAACGTACTTCGGTTCTTATCTCTTCCGATGAATGTGATACAGTTGGGTCCAGGTGGCGCCTTTATCTGAGGAACGCCCAACGTAATCCGAGGCCTCGCTGGGTATAAAAGGGGGCGAGGGTCTCCAACATTTTCACACCATTTCCTTTCTCTCTCTAGCCTATTTTGAGCCCTCTAAACCCTAGATAAACCCCTTAGCTCCCGAGGGAAGCCCCGAGGCTCCCGGAGTCCCGAGAAAATGAGTCTTTCGGTTTCAAAACGCTGGTCCAATTAAGTTCCGGTTTTCGATAAAATTCGCTGTAAGTGAGCTACGCTTACGCAATTTTTAATATAGCTTTCAAATAAATATAGGAATGCTATTAGGTCCTTAAAATAATTATTTGGGCTATTATTATGAGTTATATCGAGTGCTATTAATGCTTATATAATAATAATAATAGTCAGATTATTATTTTGTCGCGGTTATCGTTAGACTAAACCCTAGTGGTATTGATACTAGGTTTTATCGAAGTAAATTGTTTTGAGAGTATCGAAGCGCTGTTCGAGTGCTGAGTCACCACATTTCAGGTGAGTGCATAGTCCCTTTCATCTTACACATAGATATGAAGTATTTTATATAAACTACGTGCTATGTGTGCATATTATCTGAATACTTGTTGTCTATGCTGGATGAACGTTTTATACAAGTTTTAAAGGATTTAAACTGTATACATATTTTATATATACGAATATGTTGGGTATGAGATGGGTAGATGAATGATGAGAGGTAAAAGATGATGTGAGTAAACATTGGCAGCTATGGACTTAGTGCCTAATAAACACCAGCAGTTATGGACTTAGTGCCTACTGGACAAACACCGGTAGCTATGGATTTAGTACCTATCAGGAATTGGTAGCCATAGACTTAGTACCTACTAGATAAACACTGGTAGCTATGGATTTAGTACCCGATGAGTAGACTATAGCAGCTATGGAATTAGTGTTTTATGAACGAACATTGGCAGCTATGGATTTAGTGTCAGTCCTATAACCCTGGAAGTAAGGGACTTCGTAATAAACGAATGCAGGATAGATGACTCTTAGGATAAATCCTTAAGAGTAAAGAAGATAATGGGGATGGGTAATTGGGTTGATTGTTTGATTGTTTAAACATAATAATTATATTATTGTGGGTTGAAAACCCTATGTACTCACCAGGTTTCCCAACCTGACCCACTCAGTTTATTTATATCACAGGTGTTGATATGAAGTCACATTACACTGAGAGATTTAAAGAGATGTAGATCACTAGTGTAAATAAATGTAAGTTCTGTTTATGCTTATGTTTATGTATTAACGATGACATCCCAAACGTCTTAAAATGAATAAAATACGTTTCTTCGAAAATGTTTTAATAACGTATTTATCATGTTTTTCTGGGAACAAATTCCGCAACATTTTTTATTAAAAGAAGTACTATGGTTTTTATAAAGCATAAACAAAATCAGTATTTTCTGGCCGTGAAAAATGGGTATGTCACAGATGGTATCAGAGCATTAGTTTAAGCGAACTAGGAATATGGATTCATTTCTAGACTTAAACTTAGAATGCTAAGCGATGATTGTGAGGTATGAGCACTAGCTTATTTTAGGAATGATGCCTAAATTGCTTTTATGTGCTAAATGATTTGCTATGCTATAGTTTGATCGGATCTATGGTCTGTTGCCGACCGGATCTGGAAACCTTATGTGTTTAGGATTCTAAACGTACGAATACGATATTAGAACTAGCTTGTAAACGTTTCAGAGTGATAAGGATGATTTTAATGTCAATCCTAAGTAATGGTCTAGATTCACCTTATTCGGTGTATAGATCAAGATGGCAAGGACCCGTAGCGGGAACGTGAATGCAAATGAGAATAGGAACCAACCCCCAGTGGTTCAACAAATACCTGTTGTAGAAGAAGCTGCACCTGAGCCAGTTACCATGGCTGGAGTTCAAGCCATGATTCGTTTTATGCTAGCCGAAAAAAGGGAAGAAATGAGGAGGATGTCAAACCGGGATGAACCTACTATGCCCACTGAGCAACCCGAGCTGATTCCCGAGCAATCGGAGGAAGGGAACTACAGCCGCCAAGTGAGTCAAGTGGGGAATCAAGATGGCCCGGAGAGGAGAAACTACAAGGACGGGCGAATGTACAAGAATTTCTTGGGTGCGAAACCACCAAGTCTCTCAGGAAGCCCAAAGCCTGTGGAGATTATGGATTGGATCTCCGAGATGGAAATGGTGTTTGAGAGCTGCGACTGTAGCGAGAAATAGAAGACCGTCTTCGCTGTAAGACAACTGAAAACTGGAGTCTTGAGCTGGTGGAAGCTATTGACAGATACGATGCCACGAGGAGAAGCCTTAAGGATGTCATGGGAAGATTTCTTAGAACAGTTGAAAACGCAGTACTGCTCGGAGATAGATCTGATAGACCTAAACAACGAGTTTCAGAACCTGAAGAAAGGGAAGATGAGTGTTGATGAGTATGTCACCGCATTCACCGAGAGGATGAAGCTATTTCCCTACTTGGTGCCTACTGAACTCTCCAAGATTGATAGGTTTGCTAACGGACTGCCCACTGACTTTGGCCCAATGGTCAAAATGGCAACTACCTTGAAAACAGCTGTTAGGGTAGCTAAGAACGTAAAGGCCTAGATAAGAGAAAAAGGTCTAGAAAAAGATAAGGCGGGAGAGAAGCGGAAGTTTGAAGGATCTTCAAGGTCCAACAAGGAAAGCAAATTCTCAAAGCTTGGAGGAGGAGATGGAGGTGAAGCAAGATGGTGTGATAAATGCAAGAAGAAGCATTGTGGGAAGTGCAACGAAGAAGTGACTTGTTACAAGTGTGGGAGGACTGGGCACTATTCCAAAGACTGCACAGATAATGATAAAGTATGCTACGGATGTGGAGGCAAGGGGCACCTGTCCAGAGACTGCCCAAGGAAAAATAAAGCAGCAAGACCAGAAACGCCACCAAGGCCAAGGGCATTTCACATGATCCTCGATGAAGCAGAGAACCATGCGAGGAATCAAGGATGAGGACTTTATACCCGAAGATCAAGATATGCAGTAGCCATAGTATCGTATGATATAGCCCAATAGAGGCATAGTCGAGGGTGAACTTGAACACCTATGTAATAGTTTCAAGAAATAATAAAAATATTCGTTTTGTTATCTGGTGTGTTAAATTGTTATGTGATTTTCTTGTATGGTGACTTGGAAAACTGCGAGACGATACTTGGGACGAGTATGAGTAGGTGTGAATGGTAGTAGAGGCCTATACTACCGGAAGCACAGGACTCACACTTTGATCAGGGAAAGTCACAAGGTTACCAAGAAGCTAGTAATTAATTTCGTTTTATTCAAGTATGTCGTTACCATTGTTTCGGTAATGACTAAGAAGATTGTTGTTATCCCGACCCTAGTGGTCATATCACATTGAGTACGACTACGATGAGTAGGTTGCGTGGTTCAGAGAACCAAGTTTGATGTAGCGTCCGACTTAAACCAAACGATTAAAATCAAAGCAATCAATAGAAGTATCGCGCTCGTTGTTAAAGAAGTTGGTAGCTAGAAATGCTACATGTTAAAATGTGATTATATCACATTAGACCATGAAGGAAGGCATATTCCATTCCGGAATTTGACTCTAAGAGACCTGAGTCTAAACGAGCATCACATGACGATAGCTCATAATTTGGATCCTAACCTGCGATAGAAAGAGGTGCACGATCGAGTATTGCTTACAATCAATAAGTCTACGAGATAGACTTGAAGGAATATAGAAGTTATAATTATTACCTAGGATGAAGAGATGATGTACGAAGTCATTATACGAGCCCTATTTCGTTGATAATTCCGGGACGTAATCATCCTAAGGGGGAGATAATTGTAACGCCCGCAGATCCGGGCTAGTCCATTTAGAGGCAATAGGGGTCGAGAACGAATTTTCGACAAAATACTATTTAGAATAAATAATCTTAACCAAGTTGTAGTATATGTTACAAGGTTTCCGAACATATAAAGAACGCTGAAATCCGAGTTATAACGAAGAAGTTATGACCCATCGAAGTGTCGCGTCGGAACCGGCACGGCACCGGGAAGCGTAAATAGTGAATTTACGATAGAGCGAGATTTAGCCTTAGCGTTCTAAACGAAAGTTGTAGAGTATGTTCCCACCTTCACGTGGATATAAAGAACGTCAAAAACGGAGCTCGTATGCGAAAGGTATGATTTTTAGAAGTCGGGAGTGAAATTTGCAAAATCTGATGCAAAAATGATGACGTGGCATGATCTAGGCCGTTCCTTGTTGCCCACGACTCGCTTCGGATGGATGACAGCTGGCTCACTATGCAGCGCGTACAAGAAGAGAACGCCCCGTGTTCGGAATCACTTTGCTTCGGAAGGTCCACGTCGCCTCGCTTCGCATCTACGCCCCGCGTCCGAGGCCGGGTACACCCAACGTACTTCGGTTCTTATCTCTTCCGATGAATGCGAGACATCTGGGTCCAGGTGGCGCCTTTATCCGAGGAATGCCCAGCGTAGCCAAGGACTACGCCCAGCGTAATCCGAGGCCTCGCTGGGTATAAAAGGGGGCGAGGGTCTCCAACATTTTCACACCATTTCCTTTCTCTCTCTAGATTTCTTTCTCTCTCTAGCCTATTTTGAGCCCCCTAAACCCTAGATAAACCCCTTAGCTCCCGAGGGAAGCCTCGAGGCTCCCGGAGTCCCGATAAAATGAGTCTTTCGGTTTCGAAACGCTGATCCAATTAAGTTCCGGTTTTCGATAAAATTCGCTGTAAGTGAGCTACGCTTACGCAATTTTTAATATAGCCTTCAAATAAATATAGGAATGTTATTAGGTCCTTAAAATAATTATTTGGGCTATTATTATGAGTTATATCGAGCGTTATTAATGCTTATATAATAATAATAATAGTCAGACTATTATTTTGTCACGGTTATCGTTAGACTAAACCCTAGTGGTATTGATACTAGGTTTTATCGAAGGAAATTGTTTTGAGAGTATCGAAGTGCTGTTCGAGTGCTGAGTCACCACCTTTCAGGTGAGTGCATAGTCCCTTTCATCTTACACATAGATATGAAGTATTTTATATAAACTATGTGCTATGTGTGCATATTATCTGAATACTTGCTGTCTATGCTGGATGAACGTTTTATACAAGTTTTAAAGGATTTAAACTGTATACATATTTTATATAAACTTGTATGGGTAATTTGGGAGTACTTACTTGAGCTCGGCTGATTGCATGCACCACACCCTTTTTCTCTTTTCAAAGTTCTTCTCTTTCTAAAAATTCTTTTCACTTTTTCTAAAACTCTTTTCTTTTCTCAAAACTCCCTTTTTACAAAAACTGATTTTCCTTTTGAAAATTTCTATACCAATTCCTTAGTTTGAGTTCAGACACACCCGAAAGTGTGCCCGAATCCCTCAAACCAAGGCTCTGATACCTACTTGAAACATCCCAAAAACACAATCTGAAAATTTCATTTAATTTAATAATAAAAACCATAGTCAATAAACCTCATATAAAAATCATAAGCAATGTATCTCAAAATATTATAGCAATTGTCAAGTATATCAAAGTATAAACATCCCAGGCTGTACAAATGGTGTGTGCACTGCAATCTTCCCGAGCTCCTCTTTTAAAAACTGATTACCTGAAACCAAAACTGAAACTGTAAGCACGAAGCTTAGTGAGCTACCCCAAACTACCCCATACCATACAATAACATATAAACACATATTAGGCCTTGCCCACTGCATCGAACCGAAGTCCGGAAATTGTATCGGACCAAAGTCCGGCACTGACTGGGACCCTGTCCCCTGTATCGGACCAAAGTCCGGAACTAACTGCATCGGACCGAAGTCCGGAACTGACTGGGACCCCGTCCCCTGCATCGGAACGTAGTTCGGAACTAACTGCATCGGACCGAAGTCTGGAACTGACTAGGACCCCGTCCCCTGCATCGGACCGAAGTCCGGAACTAACTGCATCTGACCGAAGTACGGAACTGATTGAACATAACATATCGTAAACATATCAACTAGCATGAATACATATACTGCATACTACATCGGAACAGAGTCCGGAACACATAACACAAAACATGCTTGAGTCACAAAGACATCAAGCACCATAACTACTGCATCGGACCGAGGTCTGGAACTAACCGAACATAGCATATAATATGAACACATATACTGCATACTGCATCGGACCATAGTCTAGAACACATAACTCATACCATGCCTATATCACAAAGACACCAAGCATACTGAACTACTCTATCGGACTGTAGTCCAGAACTGCTAACTAAACGGGCCGACATTGTGGCCGTAGACCCATTCCTACTGGAAGGAAACTCACCTCACACTGCTGAAGTCCTGTAGACACAATCTCACATTGCTGAAGTCCCGCAGACTCAACCCCAGCTGCTAGATGACAGATTCCCGAACTGTCAACACCAAAATAACACCCAATTAACAATTGGGTTCTAACACATAACTATAAATACATACTTTAGATAATTACTACATTACCCCTAGCTTGGCTTACCCAAGCCCAAGGCCCAATCCATAGGCTCAAGGTCAACTATGGCTCAAAGCCCAACCTTTGGCCCAAATTTTCCAAATTGGGCCTAAACCTCTACATGGACATCCCTTAAGGCCCAATTGTTCAGTCCAGTCTAACATGTCTCATTCTAGGGGCCCAATATCATACAACCATTTAGGCCCAAACTATGGCCCATCTATGGCCCAATTTTCCAAATTGGGCCCAATATTTCATATGGGCCTTACCCTAAAGCCCAACTAATTACTCTAGTCCATTTGATCATTCTTGGATAGCCCAACACAAAGCCCAAGTGAAATTAGGGTTTCACATAAAATGGTGATTAGGGTTAAGTGTTTCTTACTTAACCCGTTAAGGACTTAATCCATTAAGTCCTTTACTCTACTAGATAAGTGATATGGAGTGATTTGGGCTTAATACACACTCCAATCCCAATGGCCTAAATATAGGTCCAATAAGTCCAAGGCCCAATTACTCACAATTAGGGTTTTTTAAACCCTAATTAGGGTTTCCACTCAAACATGGCCCAACAGGCCCAAAATTAATATTTAAGCCCATTAGGGTCTTGTTAGGCCCATTACGGTTTGCTTGTGGGGCACCACCCACTACCGCCTCGGGTAGTGGTGGTCAATGGCGGCTCACAGCGGCGGCCACCACCCTACGGTGGTGGTTATGGTTCTTTTCATTACATCTTTTGCTAATTACAATTACAAGCTTTTAATCCACAAATAAACACATATACTAACTATTCTAACACACACACACACAACCACCCTAGTGGTGGTCGTCGGTGGCTCGTGGTGGCGGTGGCTATTCCCGACTTTCCGACTAAACAAAACTACATACAACACATACAATCTCATAACTTTCAGGATAATGATAACACATGAATACACACCCAAAACTACACCCACAACCATCTCCCACGGTGGCTGGTGGCAGCGGAAAAAGGCAGAAACGACAGCGGCGGTCCAGTGGTTGGCATCACCCTTGGCCACCAATCTGAGCGGCGATAGACAGCGACCACAGTTTGGAACGAGTCACCGGCGAATGGACGAAAGGGGGTGGTGGATCCGTGAGCGACAGAAGCGACGGCAGGAGGCGCTCCGTCCTCGTCTTCAGCAGCGACGGTCGCTAGGCGGCAAGGATGGAGGCGAGGGATACACGCGATTCTCCGACCGGGAAACGACGACGGCGACGTCATGGTTCTTTCTTCTTCCTCTTCTGTCCCGACACCCAACAACCGGATCTTCAGACTTTCAATCGTCGGCGTCTCCGGTATCGACATTGTGGCTCTTCGATGGCGAAGGACGGCGGTAGCATCCTCGACACGCAACTGCGGCTGGGTGGCTTCCGTTCCTCGGTGGCGCTAATGGCCGGAGCTGATAGCGGCGGTTGAGAGGGGTAGAGAAAGGAAGTGGCGGCTGATGAAATCTCATAGGGTTTTAGGGTTTCGGGGAGTGGTGACGGGTTATATACCCGGTTACTTCAAATCTTCTCATAATATACCAATCCAGCCCCTCCTTAACTTATTCCTTTCAATCTAAGTCCCAATTTTACCTATTAACCCCATCTTCTGAGTTTCTTTACAAATAAACTCCGAAATTACCAATTAGCCCCCTTAACCTCTAAGTTGTTTTCAAAAGAAGTCCCATAATTTACCATTTAGTCCCTACCTTCTTAAATAATTACAAAACTAATCTGGAACTTGCACTTTTAACCCCCGACTTCTAAAATTCTTCACAATTTTTTCTAGGAACTATATTTATTAATTTATTTAAATAAAAGGGGTGTTACAAGAGTAAGGTAGCTCAATGACTTATGTGAATATCAGGCTGATTGGGAAGAAATGATTGGTATTATCAATTCATTAAGGCTTCAAACATAGAGTCTCATAGGCTTCGGACTACATGCAACAACATGCTTCTAGGGACACTTGACTAGTGTAAAGATCAGAAATTCAATACATGCCCCATCATTCGTAATTGAGAGTATCATGATATGTTTTGACAGTCCTACTCAATTATCTATTATTTTTTATGTTATATATAAAAGACAATAAAAAAAATAAAACTAGAAAATATTTTTGGATTTTTGAATTTTCTGAAAAAGAGATAAAAAAACAGAAATAAATAAAATATTTTTGGATTTTGAATTTTCTGAAAAAGAAATAAAAATAGAAATAAATAAAATATTTTTGGATTTTGAATTTTCTGAAAAGGAAATAAAAACAGAAATAAACAAATAAGTAGAAACAAATGAAATATACAAAAGTATACAAGAAGTTGTGAACCTCCGAATGAATAGTGAACCGCGAGCCTCTACGAGCGTTCGTGGATGAACAATAAACTACAAATCACTACAATCGTTCGCAGATGAAAAGTAGACTATGAATCACTACGAACTTTCGTATATGATCAACAACGAATTACTACGAGCGTTCACACCCATTCCCAGTTCATTCAATACTTTCCTAGAGTGAAGGTAGTTTCGGAACTGATTCAACTTCAATCATTCCTAAGCCTTAAAGAATGTGATTAAAGGTTTGTTCTGGTAAGGCTTTAGTAAAGATGTCGGCCAGCTGATCAGTGGATCTAACAAAATGAATCTCGACATTTCCATCTTCCACGTGATCTTTAATAAAGTGATACCTCAGTGCGATGTGTTTGGTCTTGGAGTGTTGTACTGGAATGTGACATATGTGAATGACTCTTTCAGAATCACAATATAAGGGTATTATTTTCATGTTTATGTCATAGTCCCTTAACTGACTTTGTGTGACAACCGTCAATTTTCGGTCAAGTCAAAGTCAACTAAAGTCAACAAGTCAAACCGTTCGACTCAATTTGCCCGTGGGTACTAGAGTTTACGATATGTAATCTCTAAACTACTCGTTATTCTAATGAGAGACCATAAATCGAAAAGTACGTACATCTAGATCTCCTTAACCTAAAACTATGGTAAGTGACGAGAATCTCTCCCAAATCTCTCCACGTATGTTAAATCTCTCCTAAATCTCTCTAAGTATGTGAAATCTTTCCCAAATCTCTCTCTATATATGAAATCTCTCCCAAATCTCTCTTTGTATGTGAAATCTCTCCAAGATTGTGGAATCTCTCCCAAATCTCTCTCCATATGTGAAATCTCTCCCAACTCTCTCTTTGTATGAGAAATCTCTCCAAGAATTAGGAATCTCTCCTAAATCTCTCTCCATATGTGAAATCTCTCCCAAATCTCTCTTTGTATGAGAAATCTCTCCAAGAATGTGGAATCTCTCCCAAATCTCTCTCCATATGTGAAATCTCTCCCAAATCTCTCTTTGTATGAGAAATCTCTCCAAGATTGTAAAATATCTCCAAAAATCTCCCTTCGAATCTTTCTCAAACTTTTTATGCGCTTTTGGGACATTCCGACACTCGACTTGGTGAAAAACCACTCGAAAAGGGAAGATTCATTGGAAATAAGCCTCTTAGGGCCGAAGCCTCTTTATAATGGCCATACTCTTCTAGAACCGAGGTCAAAGGGGGAGGACCGGAGTCCCCATGAGTAGCCATCCGAAGCCGCAGCAAGCCGACCGCAGTCAACGAGCCGCAGCAAGCCGACCGCAGCCAGCGAGCCGCAGCGCCGAATCCGGAACCAAGGCCCACCGCAGCGAGCTTCTCTTCGGACCGCAGTCCCTTCCCTTCGGATTCACTTCAGCGACCAAGCCCTCCCTCCGGTTCTAAAGCTGCTGAGCCGAGACCTCGCCCAGGACTTCGGATTTTGGCATATTTCACTCGGTTTTCGATCATTTCTCCGTTTTAAGTCCGTTTTTAATCATTTTAATGTGGGGTTTTCTCCAGAAATCATATTTTAACATTTAAGACCCTAAATAATCATAATTTGGGCATATTTTCATGAAAATATATATTTAAGAATAAAATCTTTTAAGAGAGATCTTGAGGTGGAGTGTAAATCTTGCCATAATATTTGGCACAAACCACCACCCCATACCCATTCCTTGACCAGCTATTGTACTCCCCACCACTCCTAGTCACCTCATGGCACTACCCCACTCATTTTCCAGCAACTCACATCCAAAGGAGTTGGGAAATCCCCTCTCTCACTCTTCATTCTCACTCACTTCTCTCATTTCTACCAAAGATCAAACCCACTTTTCTCTCAAATTCTCTCCCTCAAATTCGAGATTAAAGGGCTGATCATCAAGATTTCTCTCATTTGTGGTAAGATTTATCACCTCTCTCATGATTAATACATTTCCTTGTACTCAAATCATTGATTCTTACACAAATTTCCATCATAAATTGTGCTAGATTCTTGAATCTTCAAGCAATCTTCAAGTGTTCTTGAGTTGAACACTTCTCATCTCCAACACTCGTCTTCTGAAACCACTCAAGGTGAGTAAATACCCCTACATTTTCATGTTTTCTCAAGTTTTTAGGGGGGGGGGGGGGAATACAAGTTAAAACACCAAGAACATAACTAAAATTTTCTAACAGCTTTCATCAGAAAAGTTGGACTCGATTCACGGATTGTTTTGGACAACTTAAACATTTTGTTTTGAAAAGCTGTTTTAGTTGTAAGTGGTTGCAGTTCTTAGCTTTAACATGACTACTTTCACATCTCCATACGATTTTTCTACAATTTATGGTGATTTTTACAAAACTGCCTATCATTTCAAACACCAATCCGGACCAGTCTGTGATTATGGACTTTTTCACCCAAGTTGGAGGTCATTAAAAATCATGATAAAAATTATGAGTAAACTAGACACATTTTGGGAACTCTCATAATTCACGGATTTAGTTTTCGACTTCGTATGATTTTTCTATGACCTTTCTAAAACAGTGTAGAAAGGTTGAAAATTAGTTAACAACTTATAACTTTCATAACACTTTGTATTATGTTGAGCAAAGTGTATAACAATAAGTTCTAAATATTGAATGTGTTTCCTTGTTAGTTTATAATTATAAACTGAAACTTAGTCATTCATGATAAGATTATTCATTCATTTCGAACACGTATATTAAGCTATGATGAGCATAGTTTATGGATTCATAACACAAAGGCATTTTCATAAAAGAGTTCTTATACATTACAAATGTTTTGGAGAAACTATAATAGGTACAGTTTATGTATCATTTACTTCTCAAACTTATTTACCAAAGGTTTTCAGTTTAGTTCACGTAAATCTGTTAATGAATAAATTTGTGAGTCATTCGCTTCGGGTTACTTCCAAAGTAACCAATTCAAAAAGTCCTGTAAATTGTAACCAGAATCTCTTATAGGGAGAACGTGATAGTTGTGTATAGATCTATATTGGGCTTGACAAACCCACACCAGAGCTGCTTGCAACAGCTAGACCGGCAGGTCTGAGGTGACAAGTGTCATAACAGTTCCGACGCCTGAAGAACGTCGTATTATGAGGCCGTCTAAGTCAAGTATGGTTATGATAGCTCACATGTGGTATTAACAAATCATAAGATTTACGGGTTCTAACTTTAAATTAGCGAGTTATGTCGATTTAGCTCACTGAAATTTCTTTAAGTATGGAAAAATACTTGTGCGCCTTCATATCAAAAAGGGTTTTATGTCGATTTAAAATTTCTTTTATATCAATTACAGATATTGCTGTATATTTTCAGTCTTGGTATTTAAGACTGCACACCATTCATTACGGGAGTTTTCTCAAATCAGAAAGGGTTTTACGCCAATTTGAAACTACTTTTATATATTTAAGTATGACAAATACTTGTTCATTTTCGGTCCTAGTATTTAGGACCACGTAACTTTTATAAGGAAAAAAATTGGATTTTTCTTGGTAACCTACATCTCTTTACAAAGATCGATTTTCAAACTCTTACTATCAAAAGCTTATGAACTCACCAACCTTTGTGTTGACACTTTTTCAAAACTACTTGTATTCTCAGGAATTCTGTGAAACAGGAAATCAACAGCGTTTTGAGGATGGGACGATAAATCGTCAAACAGTTCATTTTGTCATCATAATGTAATTGATTTGAAATATGTAAACATATACATTGGTGTAACTTTTTCAATTATATTTATGATGGTTGTATTTACTTTGAGCACTATTATACACGTTGTTGTGATACTATACATGAAGTCCTCCACCCCCGGACGTTTCCGCCATCCTTGGTTTGGGGGTGTGACACTTTGAATCCATATCACCTGCGAGGTACAGGATGCAATTGCAATATATTCAGCTTCAGTAGTCTATAGGGAGACACAGGTCTGTTTCTTTCATTGCCAACTGACGAGTTTGCAGTCAAGAAATTGACCTCCTCTAGTTGTACTTTTTCGATCAAGGTCGCAACCTCCGAGATCAGCATCAGAGAATGCTTGCACAAAGAACCCTGAACTAGATGGGTACCAAATTCCAAGAGAAGTTGTTCGTTTTAGATATCTAAAGATGTTCTTCACAGCGATCATGTGGGGTTTGCGAGGATTTGCTTGAAACCTAGCACAATAGCAAACAAAGAACATAATGTATGGACAACTAGAAGTTAGATACATCAATGACCCTATCATTTGACGATAAAGTGTCATATCCGCAACTGGTTTGTCCAAAGACGGTGTTAGCTTTGTTTTGAATGCCATTGGAACCTTCACCTTCGAATCTCCCACCATTCCAAACTTTGCAAGTATGGTCTTCGTATAAGCCTCCTTGTTGATAAAGATTCCATCATGGATCTGTCTTATATTCAAACCAAGGAAAAAGTTAATCGGACCCATTGAGCTCATCTCAAACTTAGTTTCCATCAACTTTCGGAACTCAACAGTTAATCTAAGATTAGTAGATCCGAAAATGATGTCATCAACATAGATTTGGAAAATCATCAAATGGTCACCATCTTTCTTGTGAAAGAAGGTTGGGTCGACCGAGACTTGTTTAAATTTAGACTTTTTAAAAATCTAGTTAGAGTTTCATATCAGGCTCGTGGAGCTTGCTTCAAACCATAGACTGCTTTGTCAAGATTGTAACAGTGGTTTGGAAATTTTTAGATTACGAATCCAAGTGGTTGTTCCACATACACTGTTTCTTCTATTTTCCCTTTCAGAAAGACACACTTAACGTCCATTTGATAGACTTCAAAGTTCTTGAGTGCTGCATATGCTAGAAAGATGCGAACTGACTCCAGCCTTGCTACTGGTGCGAAAGTTTCCTCGTAGTCAATCCCTTCTTCTTGGCAATACCCTTTTACAACTAACCGCACATTGTTTCGGATGACATTTCCCTCTTTGTCAAGCTTATTTCTGAACACCCATTTAAGACCAACGACGGAAGCATCATTCGGAGTTGGAATTAGCCTCCAAACCTTGTTTCGTTCAAACTCATGGAGCTCCTCCTGCATTTCTTGCACCCAATCAGAATGATCAAGAGCAATATTAATGTTTTTGGGCTCAATTTTGGAGATAAACAAATTGAACATGCAAAATTCCATTTTGGAGAATAATGCAGTTTGATTCGCCTTTTGTTGTGCTCTCATAAGAACTCCAGCAAAGGCTTCTCCGATTACTTGTGTTTTGGGATGATCTTTGGTCCATTTGGTTAAAGGAGGGTATTTAGGATCATAAGATGGATCCAATTCAACATTTATTTCTTCAAATTTAGATTGAGCATCTGAATCATCATTTGTATTCTCATTCTCTCCCTCGAATGATGGATTTGGCTCTATATCTGGAGTTGCGTCCTCCCCCTGGAATGGTGGTTCGAAGCTTATTTCATGGGTTTCATTCTCCCCCTGAACAGGTGTATGAGATGAATAGGTTTATGTGAAACCCTCCCCCATGAGGTGGAGCATTCGCAACTTGTGGTTAAGACGGAATATCAGAATCTTTCGGAGTGGGTCGCTCGAGTTCAATGTATTTCGCAGCATCGTCAATAATCTTTTTCAGTTCATCTTCTTTGTTATCTGTTGCCTTGGATTCTTCTTGATCTCTTGTTTAGAACCAGGTATGCCTTCGATGTTAAAGAATACCCCAAGAAAATTCATTTGTCATCTTTCTCATCAAATTTGTTCCTTTGTTCTTTAGAATTAAAGATGAAGCACCTAGAACCAAATACATGAAAAAACTTAACATTAGGTTTTCTTTTATTAAGAATTTCATAAGGGGTTATGTGATGTGCACAAAAGTACCTACTAGTTTTAAATTCATAACCTAACTACCTTAACTAACTAATTTCACCTAGGCAGTGTACCTAGTCAGACTATAGTATAGCTTGGGGTAAGTCGGATGTCGATCATAGGGAACGGTATTGACTAATTAATCTACTTACTATTAAATTAACCTAATTATTAACAAGGGAATGGGTTTTATCTAATTTTGCAAGTTTAGATGAACTTAATTCTTAATACAAAATTCAATCAATTACTAAAACACTTCTGTTAGTTCGAATCCACTTTCCCTCAATGGTTTATAATTTAGCTTTGACAATTACTGTTGGTACCAATTAAGATTGTATTAGCAATTTAGTTCTAAATATACTAACATTAATTAATTCATGTAAGTCTATGTATGGTCACAGAATAGTCAACACATAATCAATTATTAAATGAAATTGGAGCTATGTAAGATTGATTAACAAAACACAATTACAGTCATAATATGAGTTTTCTAGCACAACTTAATTCAATGATTCAATTGCTTATCTAAGATTGGTTTGATCTTAGCTCTCATAAACTAGTGCTCACTGAATTATTAGGTATTCAAATTCATGCAGATTTGTATTCACTAACTACACAGAACAAGAATTCAAGCAATCAAATATTAAATTAAACATGTTAGGTGAAATCAATCAACACAAGCATATTACCAACAAGTAAAGTCAAATCTAATGTATTAAAACCATGAGTTCCAGCTTCATCTAGCTAACAGAAGCAGCTAGATTTAGTTGGACATACTAGCAATTAAACAAACACAAGTAATATTAAAAAGCATACTAAATATACCAAACTATAAGTTTACTTATGAACTTCTCTTCTTCTTTGTGTTGATACCCTATTCCAGATCTTCTTTTCTTCTGCAAATCGTCTTTAGGAACCCTCCAAGGCAGCCAAAAGTCCCCCAAGTCGTAATGGACAAGGGTTTATATAATTTTCGATTTTTCCAATCTCACGTCGTGAGCCAATAAGCCTCACGTCGTGAGTGCGAGATGAACGTATTCGACAAGGACTCTTCTTTCATCCGGTGCATATCTTCTAGAATACTCCACTCACGTCGTGAGTCTTCAATTGCTCACATTGTGAGTACGTTTTTTTGCTGAGTTTTTATTCTTCTTTCCTCCAAGTGTAACGCCCGGGTTTCAGGGCTAAGCATTTTTGACAATGTAATAGTCTAGGTCAACTCTTGTAACTCTTTTTGAAGTAGTAAAGATGAAATATTTGAGTATTATGTGAATTATGTGTATTTATGTGCTTATTATTTAATAATAAATGTATAATTAATAAAGATTAAAAATAAGCGTCAAAATTAAAGTGTGAGATAAGCCCGATATCTTTATATAAAGTTGTAGTGGTCGAAACAAGGATTCCGAGGATATAAAGAACGCCGAAATCGGAGTTATAACGAAGAAGTTATGACCCATCAAAGTTTCGCGACGGAACCGGCACGATACCGAAAAACGTAAATAGTGAATTTACGATAGAGTGAGATTTAGCCTTAGCCATCTAAACGAAAGTCGTAGAATATGTTAAACTGAGAGCGTCCATAAAAAGAACGCCCAAATCTGACTTTGTATGAAGAAGTTATGATTTTTCGAAGTTTCGGATTAGTAGTGTACATCCCGAAATTCGAATATTAGATCGAGCAGTTATTAGCCGACACAACCTGAACGAGAATCGGAGATCTCATTAAGAGTAGCGTAACGAGAAAATGATGGGCAAAAACGGACGTCGGATGAAGAAGTTATGAGAATTTAATGGACCAATCTTGTCCCGGCCTGTTAATAATATAACTTTTAAAATAGATTCAAAATTAGCCGATGGAGTCTAAACGAAAGTTGTAGAGTATGTTCCCACCTTCGCATGGATATAAAGAACGTCGAAAACGGAGCTCGTACGTGAAATTTATGAATTTTTAAAGTTGAAGCATGAAATTGAGAAGTCTGTTGCTAAATCGATGACGTGGCAGCACCACAACCGTCCGATGATGGTCTCATAAGTCGCTTCGGATTGCGACACGTCGCCCTCGCATTAGGCCCAGCGTCCGAGCTCGGAACGCGTCGCGTACGAAGAACCATCCTCGGTCTACAAGCCTCCACGTCGCTCCACCGAAGTCGCGCCACCTGTAACCTTATCCGAACTACGCCCCGCGTAGTGTTGCTATACGCCCAGCGTATGACCGAGGGCTCGCACCTATAAATAGGTTGCGAGGGCTACCGAAGAAAAACACACAAAACTCATTCTCTCTCTAGTTTCTTTCTCTCTCTAGGGCTCCTAACCTCCCCTAAACCCTAGATAAACCCCCTAGCTCCCGAAGGAAGCCCCGAGGCTCCCAGAGTCCCGAGAAAAAGTGTCTTTCGATTTCGAAACGCTGCTCCAAATAAAGCTGGGTTTTCTTTAAAATCCACTGTAAGTGAGCTACGCTTACGCAACTTTTAATATAGCTTTTAAATAATTATAGTAATGTTATTAGGTCCTTAAAATAATTATTTGGGCTATTATTATGAGTTATATTGAGTGTTATTTAACGTTTATATAATAATAATAATAGTCAGACTATTAATTTGTCACGGTTATCGTTAGACTAAACCCTAGTAGTATTGGTACTAGGTTTTATCGAAGGAAAATTGTTTTGAGAGTATCGAAGCGTTGTCCGAGTGTTGAGTCACCACCTTTCAGGTGAGTGCATAGTTACTTTCAGCTTACACATAGATATGAAGTATTTTATATAAATTACATGCTATATGTGCATATTATCTGAATACTTGCTATCTATGCTGGATGAACGTTTTATACATGTTTTCAATGATTTAAACTGTATATGTATTTTATATCTACGAAAATGTTAGGATAAAACATGGGTAGATGTATTAGTTGTTGTGTGATAAAATGAAATAATGAGAGGCCTCGTTATAGATGTTATTAATGATCCAGTCATCTAGCAGAGTATAACTGACGACCACGGACTATTCTAGACAGTCCAGTGGAACACTAGCAGGCTCGCAACCTGTAGGTGTTTATTTGAAGTGTGTGCTCACCAGGTGTACTTCATCCCCCACATGGTTGCCTTAAGGACATTTATTGCTGAGGAATCCCCTTAGCTGTAGTGTCCATCCCGATGAAATTCCTTAGATTAGGTCCCTTGTGTTAGGTGTTTTAGGGACGTAAAGTGAGGATAACGGGAACGGGCAATCGGGTTGTTTGGTTTGATAAAGTTAATAAACTTATTTATTGTGGGTTGAAAACCCTATGTGCTTACCAGGCTCCCAAGCCTGACCCACTCAGTTTCTTGTATTATAGGTAGTGGCGCATGAGCATAGATGTGATGTCTTGGGATGAGAGATTAAGGAATTTTAGGCCTGTAAATACGGAATAATGTAGTAAGGCCTATGTTGTATTGTTTATGCTTATGATCTTTATCGAACATGACATCCCGAGTCTTTTTAATGAAATACATTTCTACGGAAATGCTTTTGATAAATCTTTATCATATTTTGTTTTGGGACAAATTCCGCAACACTTTTATTTAAAATGTTACTCTGATTTTTAAACAAAACATAAACAAAATCGGTCTTTTCTGGACATGAAAATGGGGATGTCACACCAAGCCTCCAAAGTTCCATGTTTTGTCAGCTTTAGTCCCTCTCTTCGAAAATGCTATAGCTTCTGCCCAAAAATAGAGTGGCAAGTTCGCAAATGACAGCATAGTTCTCGTAGCTTCGCACAGAGATCAGTTTCGCCTTTCAACGACCCCATTATGTTGAGGAGTGTAAGGAGCTAAAAAGTTGTGAACTACTCCTTTTGAAGTCAAGAATTCTTCAAATGTTTGGTTTTTGAACTCCGAACCATTGTCACTGCAAATGTTATGAACTAGCTTTCGTAGTTGAAGCTCGGTCTGCTTTATAAATTCATTGAGCTTAGGTGTAGATTCTGATTTCTACTTAAGAAAATACACCCACGTAAATATTGAAAAATCGTCAACAATAACTAAAATGTACTTGTTACCACCAATGCTCTCGATGGCAGATGTGCCACAGAGATCAACATGTAAAAGCTCAAGTGGCTCGATCACTTTGGTGTTTATGATTGTTGGATGACTCTTCCTGATTTGCTTCCTATGTTCGCAGGACGCACAGAGATGATCCTTCTCAAACTTCAACAATGGTAGCCCTCGCACATGTTCACCAAGTACAAGTTTATTAATATCTTTGAAGTTGAGATGTGAGGGCCTTCGGTACCAAAGCCAACTATCATCCGAAGGTGCTTTCGTAAGAAGGAATATGGCTGGCTTTCCTTTGATGGGATTTAGATTAAGTGGATGCATCTCGCCTTTTCTCTTGGACTTCAAAAACACTTTTTTGTATTTCTTCTTGATTATCTCAAACCCCTCATCATCGAACGTCACTTTTAAACCTGTACCTACAACTAATTGTGATACACTGATTAGGTTGTGTTGTAGGCCTTCCACATATGCTACCTTTCAAATAGAAAATTCTCCATTCGTAATCATTCCATAGCCTTTAATTTCCCCAAGAGAGTTATTTCCATATTTGACTCTCCCTCCATCCTTCAGTGGTCTGAAATCTCTCAATTCCTCCTTCCATCCTGTCATGTGACGTGAGCAGCCACTATCAATGTACCATTTGGAGTCAAATTGCTCGTCACACATCACCTACAAAAATCAAGGAGATTTAGGAGCCCAAAGTTGTTTGGGTCCACATGAGGTTTTCACAGACATACGAAATGTTATTGCTTCGTCAACCAAGTAAGAATCTTTAACAAGACTGGAATTATCTTTCTTAGTTATTTTAAAAACAACAATCCTTTCATCTTTAGGATTCCTTTGAAAAGTGGTTTTTCCTTGCTTATTTTTGATTTGTTGCTTGACTTTCTTTTTCTCAACCATCTTTTTTTTTTTCAACTTTCATTCGGATTTTTTGAAATGAACTTTTGACCCCGAGTCAATCTTTCCTTTGCCCTTTGTATCTTTTGACATTTTGGCGGATTGTGAAACATTAGGTTTTGTTTGCTCAAAAGATTCTTCTTGTTTTCAAAATGGGGGCTTTTGTAAAACTTTTTTTATTTGAAATCGGAGAAGAAGATGACTGAGTTTTTGAAAAACTTGTGTGACTTGTATTTGAAGATACTATCGCACTCGGATTTGTTGATCTTTCTTGATAAATAAAGTTAGGATTTTTGGATTTCCAGAAATGCTTTCTTTCTTTCAGATTTTTATTATATCTAGCATTTCTTTGACGTTTCTGAGCGGTGAATTGCTCAGCAAACTTATGAATATTAGCCCTAGGTTTTGGCTTTCTAACAAGGATTTTGGACTTTTTAGATGACACATCACTTGGAACATTTTTGGTTCCACTCAGACTTCCAGTTTCATAGCTAGAATTGACCTTGTTTAAAGGTTCTGCCACATATCTTCCCTTCGTCTTCTAAGAGGTCATTTTTAAGAGACCTTTGGTTTCACATGCATTGTCAACAGGGGCAGAATAGAAAAATTCATCGCACCCATCAGCTTTGTCTTCTTCTACAAGGGATGATAGTTCTTTGGTCTGATTTTTGTTAAGTCCTGAAGTTGCAAAGACTTGGTTTGGAACAGTTTGAACCTTTGGGAAAACAGTTGCGTTTTCTTTTAGAAATTTTGAACCATTTTTCAGAAATGCGAACGTACTCAACCGAATTTTCAAAAATTAAAATTTTCGCAGGTTCAGGTTCGCTTTTAACAAATTCTGAACAATCAACCTCATCCTCCATAGAGATCTCACTCATGTCACTATCATCATCAAATTCAGACACATTTTGAATGTCAAGTGTATGAACTCAATTTAGTGCATAAAGAATCAAATTTCTATAGAGTATCAGATTTAATTTGTTCTTTATCTTTTTCGCTCAAAATATGTTTTAGCATGTTCTTATGCTCTTTGGACTGTATATAAGATTCAATTTTTTTCCAGTCCGATTTTATAAGCATCAGAGACTTTGTCAAATGAATCGATGGATTCGCATTTGAAATAGTCTGCATCAATTTCGTCCTCTTTCATTTCTAGAAAGGGAAAAATCATTTTATGGATTTTCTTCCCTATTTCACAATCAATGTGCAGTTGAGTGATATTAGAATAAAAACGTTTAGCAATCAAACAAAAAAATATTTCATTGTTTCAAAAGCCCTAGGTTGTCTCGTTGCGAATAAAATAATCACCCCGAGACCTAGATAACTCCAACTCTAACTTCAATCCACATCCGCCTTTCCTCTCTTTTTGATGTTACCCTGTTGATTTGATAAGTTAAGTTAGTATTACTTAAACGGGTTCTCTTTAAACTATCACTTAAACTAGAAACTGTGAAGTTTAAATCAGTTAACTCGGTTTCATACCTAGAGACAAGAATATTTAAAGATTCAAGAATAGAATTTACCTTGCTTATCATCTTCTCACATTCATTGATTTGCTCTGTGATGGGTTTCGCAGCGAAGCAACTGTCGGAAGTATATCCCCTTTGCTTCGAAACATCATTGTTGACCATGAAGCATTTTTCCTCATACTCTAAAACCTCAGCCTTTGCAATGAAGCACTTGTCATGGTCGGTCTGTGAACCTTGTCATCCTCTGAGTTAGTTGACCAAACTTCAACTCTTCCAAACTCGTCATCATTTTCCTGCACAATCAAAGCAGGTTTAGCGTTATCAGCATTCTTCCTTTTCTTGAGCTCCTCTATCTTCCGAAGATAGTAGGATTCTTCCTTTTCTTCTCCTTCATCCTTTTTCTCATTGAGCCTTTTCAACATACACTCTTTTTCCAAATGATTCTTTCCATGACAGTAATTACAGTTATATCCAAAATCTCCCACCAGCTTGCTATTTTTCTTTACTTCTTCCTTTTGAAAGTTGTTGACACTCTCATCTTTCATCTTCTCAGAGCTATAACTACCTTTCCAGTTTATGTTTTTGTTGCGTCCAAAGTTATTTTTGGCGAACTTCCTAGGGTTTGACACCATCAGTGCATATTCCTCCTTTGAGAGTTCACAATTTGAGAGGACCGTCTCTGAACCTTCTTCTTCTACAACCTGTTTGTTCTTTACGACTAATTCCAAAGAACCCATCCTAGAAACAATTTTTGCTTCTTTTGTAACTTCTTTTTCGTGAGACCTAAGAATTCCCACAAGTTTTACTAAAGAGTAGGTTTTAAACTGCTCATGCGCTTTGACCGTTGACACCACAACTTTCCATTTTGGCTTCAAACCGTTCATGAATGTGACCTTTTGTTCAATCAGTTCGCGTCCAATCTTATTTTTCACCATCATGCTTTAAAGATGATTGCACTAGTTAAACGTTTGATCAAGATTCTCCTTAGGCTTCTGGACAAAGGCTCCAAACTCTAAGAGAAGCAGCGTCTGAATGGAATGCTCAAGATCATCATCACTAGAATAAAGTTCTTTTAGCCTGTCCCAAATCTCTTTTGTTGTCTCACAGGCACTCACCAGACGAAAGGTGTTTGTAGGCAAAGCGAATCTGATTATCCTCATCACCTTTACATTGTTAATCACCTTATCTTTTTCATCATGTGGGACATCATTAACTTCGAGAAGAATTTTTTTATAATAATCGCCATGAGTTTTAACAACTCTTCTTGTACCAGAATGAACAAACGTTTGAATAGTCATGGCTTCCCGTATCACGTAACCATGATCTTTAAGTCCTTGAACGTAATCCTTGAAGTGTAGCGTCCACACCTCATATTCATGTGGAAAAACAATCGGGATTCTTGTTCTAGAACCAATACTGTTGGTTAGGTTGAATGAAAGAGAATGAGAATCTTCTATATGCATGATTTCGAATCAACAAAAACCTGTAATGAACCATATGTGTAAAACTGAAGTTGAGTTTAGGGTAAAATCAAGATCTAGATCCAACGTTAAAAATGATGAAGACAACGGAGAATAGATCCAATAAAAGCAGAAACCCTAATAGCTCTTTAACATAAGAGATGTGTATAGTTTACACAGTCTCCTGCTTTGATACCAATTGATGAGAATAAAACTTATAAGATCGATAGATACAAACACGTAGAGAAATCAAACACCAAAAATGGAGAACAAAGTTGTGCCGAATGAATAAAAGCATTGCCTTAGAAGAGCTCAATTAAGAACTGCTACTGTAAAGGCAGAGTAGGGTTACAAGATCATTACCAAAACACGGTGCATGCATGCACTATAAATAGCTAAACCCTAGTCATTAAAGACACCGGGTGAATATGCCCAACCCGTTACATAAAATGGACTTATACACAAAATACACAATTGAAGCAATCAATTAAACCCAACAATCTTGTTTATAGGTTCATAATAACTATAATGAACTTAAACATAAGTTATACTTAAAGTAGGGTAAGCATAACTCACTTACAAGGGAGTTTAGCGAGGAACCGGGCTCTATGCGGGCAAAACTTCTGAGTTGAAGGCTCTTCTTCTCGGGGCTTTTTGGCACTCTGGAACTCGCTTCTAACACCTAGGAGATGCTAGGGAAAGGCTTAGAGGGTTTGGAAGTGTTTGGGAGAGAAAGGTTAGAAAGGTGTGGAAAAATGAATTGATTTGCGCCTCTATTTATAGCCTGAGTCTGATGCGAACACTGGGCGTTCCCTTGCTGAACATTGAGCGTTCCCATGCCATGTGTCACCATCTGGTTGCAGCCATGGTGAGGAAGCAGTGGCTCAGATCGCGCCACGTGTCACTCGATGGTTACTACAAAAACTAATTATCTTCTAAAATCCATAACTTTTGCATACAAGCTTCGTTTTTTACGTTCTTTATATCCACGCGTAGGTATCGACATGATCTACAACTTTTGTTTATACTCCGTCGGCTAATTTTGATTAATTATAAAATTATTTTTTAAAAGGCTTAGAAAATTAAATTCCGTTAAAAATTCATAACTTTGTCATTCGACGTCCGTTTTTTACTGTCTTTACATTGTTGAACTTCTATTAATAAGATCTTCAATTCTTATTTAGGTTGTGTCGGCTAAAAATCGATTGATCTAATATTCTATTTCCGGGTTGTATAATGCTTTGCAAAATCTTAGAAAATTCATAACTTTCTCAAATGAAGTCAGATTTGGACGTTCTCTATATGCACGCTCTTGGTTTAACATATACTATGACTTTCATTTAGATTTCTAAGGTTAAAATGTATTTTGTCAAAAATTTACTTTTTACGATACATACAAAGAACGTTGAAATTCAACTTATAACGAAGAAGTTATGACCCGTCGAAGTTTCGCAATTAAACCGTCACGGCTCCACGTAACGTAAAAAATATATTTTTACGAAATACTTTTTAGCCTTAGAGATCTAAACGAAAGTCGTAATAGATGTTAAACCGAGAACATACATATAGAGAACGTTCAAATTTGACATCGTTAGAGGAAGTTTTGATTTTTCTAAGATTTAACCAGTACACAGCTCGGAAAGCGAATTTTAGGTCGATTGATTATTCGCTGACACAACCTAAATGAGAATTAAAGATCTCATTAATAGGAGCTCAACAATATAAAGACAGTCGAAAATAGATGTCGGATGACAAAGTTATGAATTTTTAACGGACATTAACTGTCTAAGTATGTTAAAATATTACTTTAAAAATAAAGTCAAAATTAGCCGACGGAGTCTAAACGAGAGTTGTAGATCACGTCGATAGCTACACGTAGATATAAAGAACGTCAAAAACGGAGCTTGTATGCGAAAGTTACAGATTTAGAAGATAATTAATTTTCGGATTAACCTCGGAGTGACACGTGGCATGATCTAGACCACACCTTCTTCCCCACGGCTTGCCACAAGATCTTGACACGTAGCATGAGTATACCCAATGTACCTTTCGTACGCCCAAAGTAATGCTAGAGTACGCCCAACATACGTAGCATTCCCAACCCATAAATAGATGGCAAATTTCACTCAAATCTTCACACCGCTTCATCCAATTCTCTAGAGGTGGCAAAAATTGACACGACACGAAACCCGACACGAAATAAACGGGTTAGGGTAAGATATTTCAACCCGTTTAAATAAACGGGTTGACACGACACGACACGAAAATTAAATGGGTAAGGTTAGGGTTGAGAATTTCAACTCGAATATGACTTGAAAATGACCCGTTTATTTATATGCAAGTATTTTGAATTATTTAAATAAACTAGAAAGATACAAAATCAAAACCATAAGTAAAAGAAAGCCTTCAAATTGAATTGTTTTGTAATGTTGAAATGACTTAGCCATCTAGATCAAGACTTCATTTCAATTTTTCCATTCTCTCCCAAACTACCCGGTCTCTTTCACCACTATCGCATCCTCATGACCTTCGTCATCCACCTCTCCAACTTCCACTCTTTTAACTTTGTCATCTGAACTTGCTATAACTTCATATATTCTGCCTCCAAACTATTAGTTTTTCTTTTCTACCTACCCAACTCCTACTTTTTCAACATGCTCAATCTTTTAACCTCACATGACACGACATATTTCGAGGTATAGCCCTAACCCGAAACCCGACACGAAAATAAACGGTTTGACATGACACGACACGTTAATTAAATGGGTCGGGTTAGGGTCAAGCACTTTCAACCCGTTTAGTATTTCGACACGACACGACACGATTGCCACCTCTACAATTCTCTCCCAACCCCCCCCCCCCCCCAAGCCTCTAAGACTTTATATAGCGCTTCCTAGGTGTTAGAAGCGAAGCCCCGGGACGCTGGAAAGACCTGGTAAGTAGAGCTTTCGGCTTAAAAGTTATGCTTGCGCAGAGTCCAGTTTCTCGCTAAACCACTTGTAAGTTGAGTTATGCTTATCGTACTTTAAGTATAACTTATGTTTAAGTTCATTATCGTTATTATGAACCTATATAAAAGATTTATCAATGATTCCAAGTAGTTATACTGATTGATCTACTTATGTGGATGATGTCTAGGCTGGATTTAGTGAGGTGTTTAAAGTGAGATTTCCAAACAGTATACTTTGTATACCAAATAGACCTTACATCCGATTTGATCCTACCTGGTTGTTCCTTACTTGATAGATCTTGAAGTAGACTTTGAGTTAATGATGAATCTAGACTAATAATTAGTCACAATAAATATTAGACTAAGACTTAGTAATAATGACACTATGTTACATCCAAGGAAAAGATAGTTGCTAGAAGCGAAGCGTTACCCGAATTTCGAGTCGTCACTTTAGCAAGTGAGTGCATAGTTACTTTCATCTTACACATAGATTTGAAGTATTTAATATTAATACATGTCATATGTGCTTATTATTTGTGTTCCTGATATCTATGCTAGATGAACGATGTATACATGTTTTACTTGATTTAAATTGTATATGTATTTTTATAGCTATAAATATATTGGGTAAAGATGGGTAGATGAAAGATGATATGGATGATGAGAGAATAAAGATGATATAGATGATGAGAGGTGAAAAATGATGAGAAGCCTTGACTTTCAAGCTGATCTGGTCATCTAGCAGAGTATAGATGACAACCACGGATGATTCTAGATGTAACATCTCGACTCACAGGTATAAAATTTAAAACTTTATATTCATATTTTTTTAGACCTACTCGACGAGTTGGCTGCCCCAAATCATTGTGTAGAAACTGATTAGGTCGCGTGAACTTTAGAACCTACTCGACGAGTTGATGTTGTGCTTGGAAACCCTAATTTTTAGGGTTTTCACCCTATTTAAAGGACCCTAAGTCCTCCCTCCATCCTCCCTTACCACCTTCACATCCAGAAACAACCCCTAATCGAGCTAACCATCTATTTTGAGTGTGTGTGTGTGAGAGGCTAAAGAGTATGTGTTTGGTGCATTTCTTGAAGAGACTTGAAGATTGAGAAGCTTTGAACGAGAAGGAGCTTGCAGATCCAATATCTACGTCATTTTGGCATTCATTTGAAGGTAAAAAGTCATTACCTTGATCATTTTCTTGTTAGATCTCTCCATTTAAGAGTTTAGGGTCATTTCTAGCTTATTCTTGAGGCATTTATGGTATTGAGCACGTTTTGAAGTGAGGAGTTCAGATCTGGACTCCTCTAGGCCCTCATGGGCATAAAGTTCTCGACTTTATTAAACTTTGGCCCTTCTCCATGCCATAAACCTCTTATCAAGCTTAGTTTTAGTGTTTTAATCCCTTTGAAGCCTTGTATGCACGTAAAGTTAGCAACTTTACGTGGTATCTCAGTCCTAAGCGGCTAGATTTGTAGTTTGGGGCCTAGGAGTTGACTGGAAAGGGATGAACACGATAAGACGGGAAGAAATCAACGAGTTGCATAGCCAACTTGACGAGTTGGATAGGGTTTACCCGCTTTTTGGATTCTGAGTGAACTCGGCGAGTGGGTGAGATGACTCAGCGAGTTGATTAGGGTTTTCCTGGTCTTCTAGACACTGAAGAACTCGACGAGTTACTAAGATAACTCAACGAGTCAGTAGATGAACTCGACGAGTTAGGTCAACATGGACTGTTGACCTTGACCGTTGACTTTGACTTTGACGAAGGGTTGACCAAGTTTGACTTCTGAGGGTATTTTGGTAATTTGGGATTCTAATGGAATCAATTATGTGATGGTTACAGGCAGTTGAGTTTGGAGCTGTGAGTTGGGATTCGATTTATCAGTTCAACACTACTTGTGAAGTGAGTTTTCCTCACTATACTCAAGGGTTGAAGGCACCAAGGCCGACCCTTTGGATTGTTATCTTGCTTTATTATTATCGATATTTTTTGGATCGGTATCCTGGTAGATAGGATGTTATATGTGGTTATGATTAGTTAGATTGGTATCCTGGTAGATAGGATGTTGTTATGATTAGTGATTTGTAGATCGGTTTGACTGTCTGTAGACTATGATGTGATTATCTGATATATGTGCACATGATTGATTGGTGGTTGAGGCTTTTTGCTTTGTGCGAGAGACAATAGACCAAGGCATTCCAACTTAATGGTTGAGGCTTTTCTGCTTTGTGCGAGAGCCAATAGCTTGATCGCAGCGCACACACCCGTGTTTCTGCAATATGTGATTTTGGGATGAACTCTGATAAATGTTTTAATTAGCAAATTTTTTGGAATACTTGGATTTAAAAGATATATGTGTTTTGGCTATACTAAAAATGAAATTTTTACCTTTGATTTTTGGGTCGTTACAAGTTAGTATCAGAATCTTGGTTTGAGGGATTCGGACATACTTTCGGGTGTGTCTAAACTCAAATTGAGGATCTGTAAAGTTTTCAAAAAGAAAAATGTTTTCAAGGAAAAAGCTTTCTAATACAAGAAAGGGTGTGGTGCATGCAATCGGCCAAGCTCAAGTAATTTTTCCCCATAATACCCATATATGTTATCTGTTATGACTTGATTTATGAATCTGAGAATCACATGCTAGTTAGGGCTAGGAGAGATGCCCTTATATGCTGTATGAGCTGGTAGAATTGCATGCTAGTGCTCATTAGTCGGCGATAGATTGGCCTAATATGTGATGCTTGTAGCCTTGGAGATACTGGATGCCATGCTAGCATGGGAATGATTATTGATATTAGTAACTGCTAAGTGTATGCTTTTAAAATTGTATACGGTTAGGATCTTATAGCCTTAGAATAAATGATTTAGCCTTATTTCTTGTTCCTTGTGTGGTTGTGGTCCTAGGGTAAAGTCTATTATTCGACAATCTATTAGATCTTGTTCTGTGTATAATTTGCATGCATAAGGCAGTCGACAATGAGGGTGAATGTGGATAGCATGAGTTGTGGTATGTGGGTCGAACGTTCTATGACAGTTTCATGGGTTGGAGAGCCACTGCACGAATGTTGCTTGCTTTTTGCTTTGTAGAACTCTTGAGTGATGGGAGTCAACTACTAAGTGGATATGACGATATCCAGGAGGTGGATGGTTGGCATTATGGGGAGTTCTTCAACAGTTGATGGCGGGGTGAGGTTGGGAACCTAGGAAAGCCTAGGATATGCTCCAATGAGTTTAGTGGGGCAGTTCAGTGAGGTTGAGAACCTAAGGGGAGCCTAGGAGTTTCTTAGATGGGTATTGTGCTACTGTTTAGCAAATATTTGGTGCATCAGTAGAGTAGGTGACTTAAAGGATTCAGGAGGATTGTTGAGGAAAGTATAGATAGGTATGGAAGGTAGTATTGGGCCCATACTACTGAAATCACAGGATCCATACTCGAATCAGTGAGAGTCTTGGAGAATCTAAGAAGCCTATGGGAAAGAGAATTCTTGGTTATGCTTTGATCGTGGGGACAACTGCTTGGCCAGATGAGGATAAACACACATGGGGAAGGAACAGGGTTTGGTCCCGGCTCCGGTGGTGAGCCAATTAGTGGAAGGACTGCCAGGGTTTTGAGTTTGCCTTGGATCTCTTGTATCAGGCGACAAGGATTGATTGTGCGATCTATTGCGCTTTCAGGATTGGAGACTATGTCTTAGGAGTGGTTGTAGCCCGGATTAGGGTAGAAGTTGCTTCAGCTACTGTAGTTCATCCGGGGACGATTGAGTTAGTGAGTGTGTCTAGGTGAGAACCCTGAATGATATGATTTCTAAAGCCCGAGAGCGGGAGATTGACTTGGATCATATTGGGAAGAGGGAACCAGATCGGCTGCATATATTGGAGGGTCTCGGGAAGAGACCCTAGATTTCTAATCAACTTTTGAGAGGCCAGTAGGGCCGGATTCAATGCAACACTGCGGGAAACTGCACGAAGGAGCTTTTTCGTTCCAAGGGCTTGGATAAGTGTATACTGGGGTTGTTTCCTTGTTTGTGTTAAGGTTATATCTTCAAGTGATGTCATATGCCATTTGCATTCCAAGAATTATTAGCGGGTAGCGAAAGGTCATTTCCTTAATTGCAGATGGGGAGTGTACAGTGTCATCTTGGTTTATGTTCGAGATCGGATCAGGGGTGTTATGTGGAAGGTCTGTGGTCAGGGTTCCACGGGATAGTTATCCAACATCGTCAAGAGTCGGTGGTCCTAGTAACCGTTATTGATTGGCTGATGGAAGCGCCAAGGAAAGTGGCTCGTTGCTGAGGTATTGGTTGGTGCATCTGTCTTTTGGTCTTCGAGAGATTTGAGTGTGGTATCATTTCAAGCATCAAGGGCTATCGGTTTCGCTGAGATTCAGGAAGTGTTCATCTGGTTCTTAGAAGTTGTGTGATATTTTGGGATTAGCAAGTAATGGAGCACTAGTTGGAAAGAGTTGGTTGTCATCGGATCGATCGTTGGAAAGTGAGAAGGATTTGGGAATTCTTCAATTTTCATGTATTGTGAAGACTTAGTCAAATCTAAGTAGGGGAGAATCATCCCGGAATTCAGAAGCAGGAGCGGTTTTGAAACTGGGATAAGTTTCGCATCCCCGTCAGGGAGAAAGGCGACCCAAGTGGTTGTTTGGTTTGAGGGTTGTGTGAGTTTAGAGTTCGGTAAAACTTCCCAACATGTGAATCGCGTCTTCTTGGTGTTGGATAGCATAATTTGGGGAATTAGGTTGGCGTTGCAGTCATGAATTGATTTCATTTTGGGTGTTCGGTCGAGTTCGTGCTCGACTTTGTGTGCGTTTCAAATTGTTATGTTAGGGGTAAGGTATTGGGTTGCGGTTGTGCTAGCGAAAGTGTTGTAAGACTACAGGGGAGCCGTAGCATTCACTAATGGACAGTTAGGGTGAAAGTGTTGTAAGACTACGGGGGAGCCATAGCATTCACTAATGGACAGTTGGGGTGAAAGTGTTGTAAGACTACGGGGGAGCCGTAGCATTCTTTAGTAGTCAGTTGGGGTGAAAGTGTTGTAAGACTACGAAGGAGCCATAACATTCACTAGTAGTCAGATAGTGTGGAAAGTGTTGTAAGACTGCGGGGGAGTCGTAGCATTCACTAGTAGTCAGATAGTGTGGAAAGTGTTGTAAGAATGCGGGGGAGTCATAGCATTCACAGTCGGTCAGATAGTATGGGAGGTGCAAAAAGACTGCAAGGTAGCCGTGGTATTCACGGATTCATTCAGATGACTTAGGCCAAGGTGGGCCAGTTCTCAAGGTTGTGTGTAGGCCACAACATAATTGGAATCAGGAAACGGTAGGTCGAATGAGACCCGACATGATGTAAGACTATAGTTATTCGGGTAGCATTCACCTTTTGCGTCAGATTCAGTGGTGACATGTTGTCATACAATCATGATTGGATGTATCAGAAGGATTGATGGAGCCATGAGTGGCAATATAGCTAGGGCAGTTATTGCTAGACGAGATTTCCTTCGGAGGTCAGGAGGGGCGAGTGTGAGGTTGCTCATTGGCTTAGTAACCGGGCAGGAATCTGGTATTCCGGATGTAGGCATTATGCATCTGGTTATGGTTAGTGAATTCATTCAGTTGGTTAAACCGAGATAATCAGGACTGGAGGTGTTTGTTGGTCAATCATTCCTGGAGGAAATTGTTGTTATTGTTTCAGCGTAGGCGGCCTGTCGAAGAGTCTCAATGAGAGGTCTTAGGATCCGGGGAGGCAGGAGTAGTTCATGCATGAGACGAAGGATTTACCCTTCGTCGGTATTAGAGAGAGTCTAGTTTGATTGGTATCAGTTACCGTGGGAAGGCCATTGGAAGCTCGGCGCGACGACTGCGTCCTTCGGGATATCAAGTGTCGGTATTTGTTGGGTTCCAAACGGGTTGTCGATTGGTGGTAAGAGTTGGATACTCAAGTTTTATCGAGGTCGAACTGTTCTCAAGGCTTCAACTTAAAGAGCGACAACCCGATTCGGGAAGCGGGGCTGAAGGCCTGGTATAGTGATTCTGTCAAAGATTTGGATCGGATGGGCAAGGTGACACATTGTGTAGGATTATGATGGAATTTCAGATTAAATCATAGTGCTTACTATTCCTCAGGCACGTAAGTGTTTGGACAACGAATCTGAGTGATTCCTTTGTCGATATCCAGGATAAACAACGCCTGAATCGGGAAAGGAAGTAGTGACATATATTTAGCGGAAAATGAGGATCTTGAAAATGTAAGGTAGAAGGGTTAGTGAAGGTGTAGTGGAAAACATCATTCGAAGTAGTAAGTGGATAGAGGAAGTCGCGGACGTGACGCGGGATCAGTATCCGAGGGAGTTGACTGCAGCAGACTTTGAGGACGAAGTCTAGTTTAAGTGGGGGAGAGTTGTAACACCCAGAATCTAGAAGGTCAATTAAGGAAGGAAAACTCTATTTATAAATCCAACTCGTCGAGTTCAAGGGGAAGAAATTGATGTGTTGGAAATTAGTCACACGTGTTTTTGGAAGACCAACTCGATGAGTTGGGGAGGTCCAACTTGACGAGGTGACGCTGGGGATGAAAACCCTAATTTTCAGGCATTGCATCCTATATAAAGAACATTAACTCCTAGGGTTGGCCTCCTTACAACCTCCCTTGCCTAGAAGAAACCCTAGATCGTTTTCTCCACTTGTTCATGGAGTTTTGTGAGCTTTAGAGTGATTCTTGAAGGTAGTCTTGAAGAGAGAAGTATCAAGCTTGGAGGAGTGATCTTGGATCCAGAAAATCTGCATCAAAGGCTACATCTTTGAGGTATAAAGTCACAACCTTGACATGTAGTTTAGTAGATCCCATTTCTTGCAGTTTTGGCTTGGTTTTGGGACTTTTTATTGTATATACAAAGAAGAGAGGTTTCCAGGGGATGAGGATGTAGATCTGGCCCCTACATGACCTCTATAGGATTAAAGTTGCAAACTTTAATAGCCTCCATGTCCCATTCATGAAGTATGTCCATTATGAAGCCAAAAATGGACCTTAGAGAGTCTTACAAGCATGCATAGACGTAAACTTGGAAACTTTACGTGATTAAACCACCTTAGGACCTCATATTTGTGTTTTGGGACATTGGAGTGAGAGTTTAAGGGCTTAATGGGTCAATACCTTCATCAAAGGAGCTAGGGTTTGGGTCTAAAGCTTATTAGATGGTATTTGGGGGTAAAGTTGGAAACTTTACCCTTCTAAACGTCTCTATAGTTAGGGATCTAAAGTTTGGAACTTGTGGATTCGAGAAAGAGGGCTTAATGCATTAAGAGAGTAGACAGACTGAAGAACTCAACGAGTTGGTGTGGTATTGTCCTGATTCTGTTGGAAACACAGGAACTCGATGAGTTGGATTGTAATATCGCGATTCTGACTTTGGGGTGGAATCGACGAGTTACAGGGATAACTCGACGAGTTGTGTCAACTCGAAGCGTTGACTTTAACCTTGACATGACCTTGGACCAGGAGTTGACTGGGGGTTGACCACTCAGTATTTCATGCCTTTTTGGATATTGTGCCTTCTTGGGTTAGGTCCATGATGGATTGGGCCTTATTGGACTTTGTGAGCTATTTCAGGTTTGGTCTATTGTTTAGATTTGTGGATCGTTGGACCAATTAAGGAGGTATGTTGGATTGGAAATAAGTTATTAGGATTTAGAGTAAGGCACATGCAAGGATTAAGCCTAATTTGGAAATTGGGCCATTAGTGGGCTTTTATGGATTTTGGAGTTTTGGGCTTGTTTGGCATTGGGCTTCGGCCTTAATTATGAATCTTGTTGGGCTAGGAGTAAAACGATCATTTTACCCTAAGTATCGATTATGGATCATGGTTGAGACCCAATTTCTAATTGGGTGGTATTTTGGTATTGACAGCCCGGGAAGTGGACAGGACAACAGCTAAAGATTTCATTTGGGAAGCTTCTGCATTTGAGGTGAGTCTCCTCACCATACCAATGGGTTGAAGGCACCAAGGCCGGCTCATTTACCTAGTTGTGATGATTATTGTGGATATGCTATCAATATTTTATGTACTTATGTGAAGACCATGTGGGGGTTCCCATGGCCTATTTCATGATATGTGGATTGTTGTTGATAATGTGATTTATGATATGCTAGCAGTTTCTGTGATACTTGCGTGGAAGACCCCGGGGGGTTCCCGAGGCAGTTGGATATAAGACCATGTAGAGGTTCCTATGACACTCCAGACTAAGACCGTGTGGGGGTTCCCATGGCAAAGGGCTAAGACCATGAGGGGGTTCCTATGGCACACAGTGTAAGACCTTGGAGGGTTTCCAAGGCATCCTTTTATGTTTGTATGTATGGTTTATATAGCATGTAGTTGAGACCATGTGGGGGTTCCCATGGCTGTGGGCTAAGATAATTAGGGGGTTCCTATGGCACCCCGGAGTAAGACCTTGGAGGGTTCCATGGCTTCCTTATATGTGATGGAAGGTTTATGCAATTGATATGGTTTATGTGATTATGTGGGGTATGCTCTGGGAAACTCACTAAGCTTCAAGTTTATAGTTTTCTATATGGTTTTAGGTATCATTGGTTTGAAAAGGAAGGGTCCGACTTGATCGCAGCGCACACACCTGTGTTTCCGCAATATGTGATTTTGGGATGAACTCTGATAAATGTTTTAATTAGCAAAGTTTTTGGAATACTTGGACTTAAAAGATATGTGTTTTGACTATACTAAAAATGAAATTTTTACCCTTGATTTTTGGGTCGTTACAATATGATGTTATTATATGGGTGTTATTTGTTGTGCGGGTATTTTGGGGGAACTCATTAAGCTTCAGCGTTACCGTTTAGGATTTTGTTTCAGGTACTTCGGATGATCGCGGGAAGGCGAAGGCTTGATTGTGCACCTCCTCATGTTTTATGATTTTGATTTCTGGGGTACTCTGATATGAAACTATTTTGAAATCATTTTGTAATAAATAATGGTTTTTTTAATGCTTGAAAAAGTTTAAAATTTTCATGAATTTTATGGATGTTACACTAGACAGTCATGTGGAACGCTAGCAGGCTCACAACCTGTAGGAGTTTTTGAACTACGTGTTCACTAGATGTGCTCTAAAAACCCTGGCAGCTATGGACTTAGTGTCTTATAAATGAACATTGACAGCTATGGACTTAGTGCCTAATAGATAACATTGCTGGTTGTGTCTAATAGATAACATCGGTAACTATTGACTTAGTATCTAATATATAACATTAGCAGTTGTGACTAATAGATAACATCAGCGGCTATAGACTTAGTGTCTAATAGATAACATTGGCAATTGTGCCTAATAGATAACATCGACAGTTATGGAGTTAGTGCCTAATAGATAACATTTGTAGTTGTGCAGAATAGATAACATCGACATCTATGGACTTAGTGCCTACATAAACCATGACAACGATGGACTTCGTGCCTATTCCTTAGGACAATCCTTAGGAATGAATAAATGAAGAATATATGATTATTAGGGAAGATCCTTAAGAATAAAGAAAATAATGGTATGAGAAATCGGGTTAAGTGTTTGATGATTAAATATAAAAATTATATTATTGTGGGTTGAGAACCCTCGTTAAGGAAGTTCCGTTTCCAAAAAAAAACCCTATGTACTCACCAGGTTTCCCAACCTGACCCACTTAGTTTATTGTATCACAGGTAGCGATATTAAAGATACATTCTGCTGAGAGATTCAATGAGTATTAGACCGCTAGTTTAATTACTGTAAGGTTTGTAAGATTTCGTTATGCTTATGTTTCTGTATTGACGATGACATCCCAATATTTTAATATAAATAATATACATTCGGAAATGCTTTGATAATATCATTATCGCGTTTTCTGGAAACAAATTCTGCAATATTATTTTTCAAAAATGATACTCTGATTTTTAAATAAGCATAAACAAATCGGTCTTTTCTAGGTGTGAAATTGGGAATGTCACAATATATATATATATATATATATATATATATATATATATATATATATATATATATATATATATATATATATATATATATAAAAGAAAAAAAATCGTTAAGAGTGTTTTAAAAAATTCTATAGAAAAGTTGTAAAAATTTATAAAAAAATGTCTTAAAATTTATAAAAGATCTATACAACTAATAAATAAAAATCATTAAGTATCAAATACCACATTTTTAAGGCTATGTTTGGCGTATTAGCTGAAAAGTTAGCTGTTAAATAAAAATATAGCTGATAACTAAAAAGCTAGCTGACAAAAAATGACGTTTGATAAAACTAACTGAAAAGCTAGTTGAAAAACATGAAATAACGTTTGGTAAAACTAACTGAAAAGCTAGTGTAAGTAGCTTTTTAAAAAGCTAGCTTATAAGCTACTTTTTAGCTTGTCAAACATGACAACTTAAAAAAACTCGAAAAATAAACTAACTTTTTAGCTAGTTATGGCGCACCGAACACAGCTTAAAGTATGATTCTAATGATTCCATATGGTATCCTTAAAAATCCAATCACATTTAATATTAAAAAATATATAAATATTAATATTCATATTTTAAATTTTAAAATTCAAATCAGGATTTAAATTTTGAAATCATTAATTATTACTTTTTATATAATTTATCTCTTATAAATAAATATAATATTGCGGTTCCTTTTTATCTCAAATGTCGTCCATCTTTAACTAAAAGCATTCATATATTGAGTTACAGCCGGGTTCTGCAAGGAAGCATCTCGACAGGCCCGCAACCAGTGGTTGATGCCCCACCCGAGCTCTCCATACTCTATTTATCAAGGAGAGATTTACCAACCCTGCCATCCTAGAACGTTAGCGTACAAGAGGGGCATTTCTCAATTGAGTTAGTCACACATGGAATCTCAGATGTGGAAGTTTTCTTCCGATTTCTTTGGCGTTTAGTTGGCTGCACTCTAGGTCTCACCTAAGATCCTTAGTCTATCCGAGGCTCTCGTTAACTGGGGCACGATAGAACCGATGGTCAGTACCTCTTTACTAGGGAAGGGGTTCCCGGGAGAGAGCCCTGGTTCGTGCGCATTAGAAGTAGACATGAGTGGTTGTCTTAGCGTGCATCGATTCATGCAGCTACTATGGTAACAGCTGGCGTTTTCATGATAGCAAGGTGCTCCCCTTTATTTGAATACCCACCTACGGCTTTGATTGTTATTACTTTTGCAGGAGCTATGACGTCATTCCTTGCGGCAACAGAACGATCTCGGGAAGCGATTAGTCGCTTCTGGCGAAGCTTCTAAAAGGCCGACCACTACATAGAGAGATCCATATACCAGTCATGAGCGATAGCGAAGCCTAGAGAGGCGGAAGCAGTAGCTTCTAGGACGAAGTTGAGCCACTAATGGAGTGGCCAAGGAGGCCTACTATAAAATTAAAACTTAAGTTCTTGAATAATTGATAATTTATTATATTTTGAAAACAAAATTCTACACAAATCACATAACAAAAATTATTGAATTAATTAATTATTTTTTAAATTTATAGGATGTATATTTATTTTCTTTATCAAAAGATAATAACTTTTTTTATTTTAATTATATTATCTTATAATAATCTTAATCATCTTCTATTAAAAAAAACAAAATAAAATTATAAATTATTCAATTTTCATTTATTAAAATAAAATTAGGTTTTTATAGTTTTCTTATTTTATAAATTTATTTTCATTATCTATGGTTTCGTAATAAATTTATAAATTAAAACTAAAATTTGATATGAATTCAAAATAAAATATAAAATTCGAACTAAGAAATTTTAAAATCTAAACATAATAGAAACTGAAAAGAATGTTCCATGTTCAAAAAATAAGTTGACCACCTTTACCAAAACACGTCCAAATTTACTACATTATCTTATTTAATATCAAACACGCCGATACCGATTTGTTTGCACTTTGCGGAAACCCAATTACAATTACACTGATTCAGAAAGCTAATTCGCATTTCAAGAAATGGAAAACCTCTGTTTTCTTGACGATGAACCAGAGGACTTGGTTTGTGAACTTCCAGATGTCACGGTGCTCTTGCTCTCCCCGTGACTCCTCCTCTGCCCCATCCCCACCACCCAAAACCTATCCAGGATCCGCCGTGAACGGGAGGGCACCAGCTGCCGGATACCGCCGCTGCTCATCACCTGCTTCTCTAAATCACCGTCGTCGTTCATCTTCATCCGTGAAGGTGTTCTCAGAGATTTCGAGCGTAGAGGCACTTTAATTTCCCAGTTCTGTTCAACCGGTTCCTGTTTGGTAAGAGCTGCAAGTTTGACGGCGGAAGTCACTCGAGCCTGCTCGTGGAACAGGATTTGCACCACCATCCGCAGCGGAAGCCGGTCGTTTTGTGCTGCGTGGGAGGATGCCTTTGACGTTAACTTTTTGACGTCAATCAACTCACATACCTTTTTCTTTTCTTCTTTGGTCAAACTTGGGTGCTCCTTCAAGTAACCGTCAATGGCGCCGTACAGTCCGTCGTGAACTGGTCTTGCGGAGTCAGGGATTGATCGTGATAACGTCATGAAAGCAGAGAGCGTCAGGTTTTTATCACGCCCGACTTCTGCAAGGTACCCATCGATCAGACGGCCGACGGTGGTGCAGCGTCGAGGGTTTACCAAAACCAAATCCTTCGTTTCCTCTTCTTCGTCAACACTCTTCGGATTCAAAAACCGATCAACAAGGAACTGCACAAGCTCAACGTTGTAGACCGTGGTTTGAGGATGCTCGGCCGGAATCAACAGATCATGAACAGACGCTTCATCGAGCTTCAAACTAACATTTCTGATCAAATCGTCACGTATCAATGGATCAACTTCGACGAGAATCGAGACCTTAAGTAGTTTCAGTAAGAAACTGCATGAACAATCGACTCCTTTATCCAGAGTTAGTAAGAAAATCATTGATTCAACCAGTGATTTGTACTTTTCAACATGAGCCTCATCAGTTTCGAAAGGGTCATTACAGTCCGGCAACCACATCAAGCAATAAGTCTTCAGCGCCTCTCCGATAACGTCGCCTTCCACTTTTCCCTTTGATATAACAGCCAGCATCACGCGTTTATAGACATCGATGTCCAGTTCACACAGATCTTCAGCCCACCAATCCTTCGGTACAGAACCAACCTCGGCGACTCTGTTCGTGGCAGCGAGTTTACGATTGTAAGTATAAGACCAGTTAACATACGAAGGATCAATAGCTGTTTTGGATGCAATGGACTCGATACACCTCGTCGTGATCTCTATATCTTCCGACCATTGTTGAAGAGACTTGGTGGTTTGCAGCACAATGATGGAGTCTTTCCAGCTACGTAGAACGCTCGATTTGAGAAACACTTCGATTTTGAATATTAAGTTTCCTTTATCTATATCCTCCGTCATCTCGAGGTACTCCGCCGCGCAACGGGCGGCGACGACGTTGTAAGGACTGAGAGAAACCGTCGTTCCATAGCAGAACTTTGCACAGATCTCGAAAGCTTTAGGTCCACCAGGAAAATCGACAAGGTGAACGACGTCGGAATCCTCTTCGCTTGCGCTCAATGCCAGCTTTTGCAATCGATTGCTCTTCGACAAAAGCGGAAACTACAACAGAAACAGAAACTATGTTCTTCAGCAGAAAAGCTTGACAGTAGGGCTCGTTCAACATGTCCATTAAAATACAAGAAAAAATTCAACGCTGGAGTCAATGGTGTCATAATTATTACCTTGTGAAGATAAAATTTTACATCATCAACTGTGACGGTGAAATCCGTCTCCAGTTCAGATGAAACACACCTGAAACCGTAAACAAATTAACGCATTGTCCTCAATCTAATCTAAGAAGAGACATAGAAGAAGGAGAATGAGGTATTATTGATACCTGATGGAGTTGGATTCATGATCGGCTTGAAATGTATCTGGCTTTGAACCTAGCTTCATGAACTTCATCTTCTTTGGGTGAAATTGGGGGCAGTAAGTGGGTGGGGGTGGGGGTTAAAGGGGGTGGTGGAAAGGCGTAGTAATGATCTCATTGATGATGCCATTATGCCTGACAGAATTATCCAACCACCCATCCACGACAACGCGCCGCCGTCCTCTGTCCTACTCTCTGCACCTATGAGATTTTATTTACTTGTCGCCTGCTTTTCGTACCATCATTCATTAACGTTTTGGAGCATCTCCATCCCCGTTAAATGGAACATGAATTTCTCACGCCAGTTTCAGGTTAAATTTCACGGTACATCTGTTATAAATTTATGCACCGATTCATTCTCATTTCATGTATTTTATGGTTATTTAGGGCATATTAGGGTTGGCTTATATTAGGATAAGAGTATATATATGCATTATGTAGTATATTTTAATGAGGTGACTTGATTGGTATTCAGTGAAATAATGGTCTTGGATTTTTTAATAAGATTTTTTTAATTGATTTTTTTTTTTTCTAAATATGTCTTAGAGCATCCAAATGCAATTTTTTCTTAGGCTTTTTTTATTTGAAAAAACTATAAATAGTTCTTTCTTATACTGTGTTTGATTGTGTTTAATGCGTCACAACTAACTTATAAACCAGTTTATTTTTTTGAGTTTTTTAAAATTGTTATGTTTGTCAAACTAAAAAGTATTACTTTATAAGCTAAATTTTTATATAACTATTTAGATATTCTTTTTAGAAGGTTTTAAAATTTTTCCAAATATACATCTTAGTTAATTATAAAAATATATTCTTTTAAATATTTTTTTATGTTATTTTATATTTTCAATTACTTTTACTAAACGTTATTTTTTATCATCTAGTTTTTTTAGTTTTTTCTAGTTTTTTGTTTAACAATTAGCTTTTCAACTAACAGTAAGTTTTTCAACTAGTATGTCAAATATATTTTTATAATATGAGATTTTTCATTTAAAAAATTTCAAAGAAAATTGTTAATTAACAATTTTTTTCATAGAGCTTTTCCAATAAAATAAAAAGAAATAATAATATAAATAGGTTTAATATCACATAAGAAAAAGCATTCCAATTGTGGACCGGTCATATGACGATTACATGACATGACTTTTTTTTTTTTTTTTTTTTTTTTGAAAAAAACATTTCTCTTATGATACTCTCATTATTTTTTTTTATAAAAAAATTGGTAGAGTTGTATTGATAGTAGATAGATGATGTGACAATCTATTAAACTAAAAATTGTTCTTTGCATTATGGATGCCTTAAACAATATGACACAATTTCCGAACCGAACATATACCGGTACCGACCATATCCAAACTTCACTAATTGATTTGGTCTTCGCTTTACATTTGGTATTAGGTCCAACATTCTCTGGAATTACTCGAACAGGATATGCAAAAGACAACTTTCATTCCCAATAGGAAATAAAAAAAAAAGTTCACCCCTAAACTTCTCCATAATAAAAAAAAACCAAAATTTCAAAACCGAAGGTATTTAAGGTTTATTAATGGTTGTATTTAATATTAGTATTTTGGGTGTACATTTAGCTCTACAACTTGTACTCTAACCATTTGGTCCAGTGTTGCAAAAATGGTATAGGCAGGCGATTAATCGAAATTGGGTAGGGACCGAGGCGCCTAACACGGAATCGGTCAAAAAAACCCAGAATCGGTTAGAATCGATAAAAATCCCTAAAAATCAGTCAAAATCAGAAAAATTCAGAATCGGTAAAAATCGGAAAAACTCGGAAATTTCGATTTTTTTTAGAAAACATATAATTGTTATTAATATTTATGTATTTTGTTATAATTTTTAATAAACTTATTGTATTTGTTATATATACTAGGTTATAACATTTGGAATCCACGATTTAACAACTTAAAATAGCTAAAATAATACATAGTATAATAATTGATTTTTAAAAAAATAAACAAAAAATTTAAATCTATAAATATAAATAAAAACTAAAAAATTAGAAAAAAAATGAATAATATTTACTTATTTAGATTGTAAATTAACATTTTAATGAGAGATCAAATTATCAATCATTAAAATTTGATATACTCTAGATAACAACCACAATCATGCATGGTAGTATCCTAATCTTTTCTAAAATTTCTAAAATATAAGGTAATCCAACAAAGCTACATGTACATCGTTTCCAAATCAGTCCAACTATTTGTTTTCCAAATCGGTTACAACTCAAATGTTATCTACACTGAATAGTAGTTCATGCACAATAAATCACATCCACTGCATCAATTCCCGCTTTCAAAAGTACTTAATAAAAACCTCAAACTTTTTCTAGTAAAATTTAAAGTCCTCTAGGAACATTGAAGCACAACCAAGATTTATAATCCTTCATAACTCATAGTTCATGAAATTTCTATGATTGCATAACTTTTTTAGAGTACAATGTTGCATGTAATAAGACAAAATAAAAGTAGGATGCTAAATATTAGAAAGAAGCATGTTATTGTTGATTTAAAATAAAAAATGAATGTTACTTTTACCTGAAAAGTCAAAGTAGCTTGTTATTTGTGGCTTAGAAATGAATGTAAATGAAAGTACCATGCACTCTTTTTACCTTAAAAATGAAAGTAGCATGATATTTTTACCCTAAAAATAAAAGGAACTCTTATTATTCGTTTAAAAATAAAAGTAGAATGTTATTTTTCATTAAAAAAGAAAGTAACGTGCTATTTTTCACTTAAAAAGGAGAGCATTATGCTATATTTTCCATAAAAATGAAAGTAGCATGTTATTGTTAGCTTAATAATAAAAGTGCCATGCTATTTTTCCTTAAAAATAAAAGTAGGATGCCATTTTTACCATAAAAATGAGAGTAACATGCAATTTTGTCCCTAAAAATGAAAGTAGCGTGTTATTGTTGGTTTAAAAAGAAAATTAGAATGATATTTTTGATTAAAAATGAAAGTAGCATGTTAATTATGGCTTAAAAATGAAAGTACCATGCTATTGTTGGCTTAAAAAAGAAGGTAACATGCTATTGTTGGCTTAAAATGAAAGTAACATGCTATTGTTGGCTTAAAAATGAAAGTATCATATTCTTTTACCTTAAAAATGAAAGTTGCATTCAACATGCCATTTTTTCTCTAAAAAAATAAAAGTAGCATGTTATTCTTGGTGGAAAAATAAAGTATTTTTCCTTAAAAATGAAATCAACATCAACACATAATTACACGTATGATAAATGTGATGTTAAAGTGATCAACACTGCACACTCTTAAGCTACTTTTTGTATCAAAGGAAACTCGAGGCTTATAGTGTATGTGCAACATACACAACTTTTAAAGTGCAACGTTAATGAATCATAATCTTTAACACACTTGGTAGGCAATAAATAAAAAGGAAGTAATTAATAAAAATCTAACAGATCTTAAAATTTAATATATCAAAATACATATAATTGATTTTTATTTCTATTTAAATCAATATACATATAGTAAGGGTATTTTTATCTTTTAATAAATATAAAATATTAGAAGTGAACTCCTTCAACCATTCTCCAAAAATAATAAAGTAAAACACATGGAATTTAAAGTTTCTATAATCTTGAAACCAAACACACTCCAGCAAATGGCATCTTAATATGCAATTATGCAAAACAGACACGCCCCACATGGCTTTTTGTTCAAAAAATGTTTTAGGAGGAAAAGAGCCTGAAAAAGTAATTAAAATATGAGGGAACTAAGATTTGGATGATAACAAAAATTGAATAATTTTTAAAAATTCACTTATAAATATTTTTTATCCCAAAATCTATATCATTTGGGTACTTTGATTTTCTAATAAAAAAAAGTATGATCGAAACCACATTCTTTCCATCCATGCTTAGTAATAGTAAAATCCATCAAAAATGAATTTGAATGATTCCACTGATATTAAATTTCATCCATTTGCGACCAAATACAACATGAGAGGATATCTAAAATTCCAATTCCATTACATATTTTCAACCAAAAACGCCCAATTATAATAATGAAAGTTGCTTTGTATAACATTTTACTTTCATTCCTTTCTTTTTGCAGCATCTCAAGGAAGAAAATAGTTGAAAGTGCAATGTAATAAAAAGAAATGAAAGTAGGATGCTATAATACGTAAATAAATGGAAGCACAATGTTGTATTTATTTGCATTTAGAATTATATTTTTATAGATATAGATATTAAAAGGATAGAGAAACCTCAATTGTCATCTAATATGAAGTTCTTTTGCAAGATTTTATGCCAATCAATTCGATTGGTTGGGTAAATAAATAATGTTACATTTAATAAACATAAAAAATAATCATTTAAAGGATAAAAAACAATGAGTTGCAGATACCTTTGCCAACCCAAAATCATCAAGATTTGTGTTCAGTCTTTAAAGAACAACAATGTAGCACGGTGTTTTATATGTGGTCACATGTTCCATCTTTTTACCAACCTTTCAATGTAACACCCTATTTCGAGTCATTTCATAAATTCTGGGTCGTGACCTGAAGATCAAGTATCATAAGGCTTTGGGCTTTGGGAAAGAGAGGTTTAGACCCATTTAGATGTGGGTAATGTAGATTATGTGATCCAAGAGTTCGGTTTGTGTTTTGGAGTTAAAGGGTAAAATGGAAAAAGTGGTGTTTCAGACTTCTTTTATGAATTAAGGATTTTAGTTCGATGTGTTTTAAGTCAAAAGTAATTAGATAGGGTTGTAGAGCTCCTCAATACCTTTCTGTGGATATAAAGATCGTCGAAAACAGAGTTGGAACGAAGAAGTTATGACCGTTAGAAGTTAGGAAGGTTTTACACTTATTCTAGTGCGTTGAGCATACTAGGGCATCCCTGGTACGTTGGGCGCACGTGATCAGTGCCTAAACCCTTTTTTCATGGTTTGAGCCCTATTTAAGCTCCTTAACTTTCCCAAACTCATTCCATTCTCAACTTCCACCTCTCCAACACCCTCCCTTGAAAACCTTAACCCTAGTTTGAGCTTTATGAGCAAAAGAAGGTGTGTTTGAGTGCTTTGGAGTGTTCTTCGTGTATCTTGGAGAAGAAGGATCTCTTTGTAGAAGTGTTGGTTGCATTGGAGCTTGTAGATCTAAAATTTGTTCACCTTGATCTTTCTTCTACAGGTATAAAGCTTGAATCTTGATGATGCATTTGTTAGATCTAGCTACTTTTGGGTGTTATAAGTCTTTGGTCACTTTAGTGCATAAAGTTTAGATCTTGAAAACTTTTGACATTGTTATGGATAAAGTTGAAAACTTTATCCATCTAAAAATCATATTGATTCAGATCTAAAGGTCTGAGACTTAGACTTAATGGATTAAGTTGAAAAAGATGCACTTGTGGTCCCTTTGAGACTTAAAGACTAGATCTTGATTGTTTGGACCATTCGTTTGGATAAAGTTGGAAACTTTATCCATTATGGAGTATTAGGAACCATAAAAATGTAATCTTGGACCTTAGTTTCCTTCCATGCATGAGCTTGGATGTCTTAATGAGTTAAGGAGTTAAGGTTTTTGGTATTGAGCACTTAATAGCCATGCAAAACCATAAAGTTGGAAACTTTATGGTTAAGGAAATCATTTGAGGACTAGATCTAGAATTTGGATGAATTATCTTAAGGGATTAAGCTCTTAATAGAAGGAAATGATTATTGAACGTACGTTGGGTGTACGTTATGGTATGCAGGGCGTACGAGGTCAACACCTCATTTCTGGTCAAGGTGGTGGTTGTCGATGCCAACGAAATTAATAACCATAAATATTTTACCCTAAAATAGTATATAGTGGTAAAGGGGTCGAATTCGCGGAGATTGGTTCAATTTGTTACTCAACGAATATCTCTTTGCAAAAGTACTTGTAAAATGCAGGGATGAGCAACGGGCCGAACCCAGACCGGACCGGCCCGAAGACCAAAAACCCGAATACCGAAAATCGTGAATTACCTTACCCAAAAACCGAACCGTTTTTGGCTGTAGCGGGTCCGGGTTTGGTCCGGTCCGGTTCCGGGTACTAAACCGGGTTTCGGGTTTTGGACCGAATTAGACTTTAGTAGTGTTGTTTACGGTTTCGATCCAATCTTGTACCAAACTAGGTTTCGTATGTTTGTTGTTTACGGTTTCATGTTTTGTTTGTCATGTCATTCTCGAGCATAGTATTTCAAATTATAATCTTATTACGTAACATCCATTATTCATATCTTTGTTGTTTGCACAATTCAACTAAAAAAATACATAAAAGATGATGAATACAATGGTACGATGCGAGACTCTAATTAGAATACGTGCAAATGAGGTGTATGCAAACAAATAAAAACTTTAGTAAAAAGTCACACTATTTTATTAAAAAAAAACCTACACTATTTATATATAAAAAATTTGCACTTAACATCACTATTTTTATATTAAAAAAACTGCACTATTTTTATAAAAAAAAGTTACAATTAACAACATTATTTTTATTGAAAAATATTGCATTATTTAAAAAAAAAACTGCACTACTTTTATTAATAAAAATTGTAGTAGGAAATAACTTTTGTTTTTTAAGAAAAAATGTGACATCCCCAATTTCACGGCCAAAAAATACCGATTTGTTTATGCTTTGTTTTTTTTTAAAATCAGAGTATTTTTTTAAAGAAAACAGTTGCGGAATTTGTTCCCAAAATATGATAAAGATTTATCAAAGCATTTCTTTAAAAAATTGTATTTTCATTTTATAACAAAATCTCGGGATGTCATGTTCAATACAAACCAAAAGCATAAACAGAACAAAATAGACCTTACAGCAGTTATTCATAACTACTGGCCTATAATCCAAAATCTCTCGTTATGTCAACCAACTTATGCTCTCGTGCCATAACCTGTAATACAAAGAAAACTGAGAGGGTCAGGCTTGGGAGTCTGGTGAGCATATAGAGTTTTCAACCCACAATAATATAATTATTATATTTAATTATCAAATAATCAATCCAATTACTCACCCCCTTTATCTCCATTTATTTCTTAATTATTTATCCTAAGAACCGATTACCCTTCTCCCATTCATTCCTAAGGATTGCCCTAAGGAATTGGCACAAATTTTAGTGATGCAAAGGTTCTTAGATTACCTATGGTGAACTCGCAGTTCATGATAATTAATGAACACCTAGTTCAAAAACACCTAATGAACTCTTAGTTCAAATATCCCTGGTGAACCCAATCACCGAATGAACACAGAGTACGAAAGCTCTTAGTTCAAACGATGATGATAATAATGTATATCTCGATCCTGCAAAACCACTAATATTATTAACGCATATAAAACATATTTCTAAAACGATCTATCCCATCCCGTCGATCCCCACATACTGACCCTATACAATGATCTTACGAGATCTAGCCTAAGGAAATCGATATGAACAACAACTGACGAAGCTGCTTCAGAAATTCCCTAGCAACAAACGAGGATCAGTAAAGACATCAAATGAGGGGAATGGAATAAGTTTCACCACGAACCTTTGTTCGTAAAAGAAAGAACCACAAGACATTTTAAGTCAGGGGTAGTTATCTAGATAACAATGCCTAGGCGTGGTCCAACTATCATGAGGTATTATACCCCCAGACTCTACCTATCCCAGCATCGAACTTTGCCTAGCAGTGGCCAGAATACATGAAGTATTTCACCCCCAAACACATCCTATCCAGCAATATAACACCAGACATACCTAGCAGTGGTCTATTACAGACACACTTTATTAAGCAGTCTACGAAGTTCCCTTAATTACTTCGTGAAAGAAAATGCTGACATATGAAGCTCGGTCGATCACCTCATAAAAGAAACGCTGACTCCTAAGCTCTCTCAAAATAAAAGTATGGGGAAATACTACTAGAGTACTCCCGTACGCTCCCGTAACCGACACACAAAATTGTCAAAAAGACTTTGTACATGATAGTACTTCTGGCACATTATAGTACTCTGGTATGCGAAAGAATCGTACCCGAGAACATAATAGTACCCTGGCACAAGAAGCACCCAAGACATAGAGCTTTGAAAAATACTTTGTACATAAAATGTACTTATGTACGTAAGACGTACTCCACCAATCATCAATCTCACCCCACACGTACTCTTAATAAGAGACTACCCAAATTTCAATCTTAATTGAACTAAACATCCCATTTAAGTCTTAACCCATCACTAGGCAAACCTACAATGTTTATAATCAATTTTTTTGATACTATCTCCGTTTAGGAAACGCTAACTAGTGTATACTTAACACAAGGTTTTAAGTAATAGTATCATATATACACATCTTAACACATATTGAACCATATCTGATTCGCACGTTGTATATTATCAAATATATCTAACACGTATTTCGTACAATGACAAATACTTCACATACATATGTATATTTCATATTATAATCAATACTCGTATTTAAGATCACGTTCCTAAAAGGGACTATACATATGATACCTTATCGAATGAATACGTAGTTATAAAATACATAATTCGTACTCCCGGATCTTAAATTTGCCTCATTACCTAATCCATATTCCCGGACCTAAAACTAACCTATTGATCTGATCCATACCCTTGGATCTAAAACTAACCTCCTGCTCTGATCCATACTCTCGGATCTAAAACAAGTTTATATCTTTATCCTTTTATCTCATGGTCCAACCCACCTTTTATCACCTACCAACAATCTCATCTACTCATGGTCTACCCAACATATTTTTAGATACAAAATACATATATAGTTTAACTCATTAAAACTTATATAATTCATCCATTCCACAATCATCTCAAATAAACAACAATATATTATACACATAGCACGTATTTCATAGCAAATACTTAATATTTATGTGTTAGAAGAAACTGACCACACACTCACTTGATCAGAAGATGATCGGGCGGCACTACGGCTTGTAGAAGTAGTATTCTTCGGTAGATCTGGAAGATCTTCACACACCAGGTTTCTCGCGGACAGATCTTCGGCTCGGAAACTCTTCACTTCTCGGGATCTTCGGGCTTCGGGACTCGTTTTGGGTCTCGGGATGATATCGGGGCTTCGGGGGGGGGGGGGGGGGGGGTTTAAAATAGGGCTTAGAGGGTGTATCGGGAGTGGGAGAGAAGAGATAGAGCAACCAAAATCGGCTGACCCTCGATTTCTATTTATAGGGTCATTTTTCAGCTCTCACGTCGTGAATTAAATAGTCATCAGGTGTGTCATCGCCACTTGCGTCTGTCAGGCTCCAGAAGTCATAAATATTGAGTTCACGTCGTGAACACTGTATTCACGTCGTGAACTCTGACAGTTTTGGGGTTTCGCGCCCCGAACTTCAGAAATTCATAACTATCGCATATGAACTCCGTTTTCAACGTTCTTTATATCCACGCATAGGTGAGATTATGCTCTATAACTCTCGTTTAGACTCCGTTGGCTAATTTTGACTTTAATTTAAATATATTATTGATATATTATTTTTAGTAGGCCGGGACAGGAAAACTCCGTTCGAAATTCATAACTCCTTCATCTGAACTCTGTTTTCATCTGTCTTTTTATCGTTCGGCTACTATTGATGAGATCTTAAATTCTCATTTAGAAAGTTTTGGCTAAATATCACTCGACCTCAATCTCGAGTTTCGGGCTGCATACTGCTAATGCTGAAACTTCGAAAAATCACAACTTCCTCATACGAAGTCAGATTTAGACGTTCTTTTAATGCACGCTCTCGGTTTAATGTATTCTATGACTTTCATTTAGATTGCTAAGGCCAAATATCACTCTAACGTAAATTCACTATTTACGTCGCGCTGTATCGTGCCGATTCTGTCGCGAAACTTCGACAGGTCATAACTTCTTCGTTATAACTCGAATTTCAGCGTTCTTTATATGCACGGAAACCTTGTGACATATACTACAACTTAGTTAAGATTAATCCTTCTAAATAATATTCCATCAAAAAGTCATTTTTGATGGTTATCGTCTCTAATTGACTAGCTCGGATCTACGGGTGTTACAAAAAAAATCGACACTATAATACGATCAAGAGAAGAGCCCGAAACCAAAAAAACTTGACACTATAATTTGATCCACAGGAGAGGCCGAATCAATTCACTCGGACAATTTTTTTTTTTATTTTGGTAATTCTCGCTTACTGTTTGTCAATCAAAAAAAGAAAATAATTTTTGGTTTTCCGGTCCGGTCCGGGTTAAATCATTTAATTCGGGTACGGTCCGGTAAACCCGAAACCTGATTATTGATAAAAACCAAACCCGAAAACAGGCCCATTAATATGATAATCCGGTTCGGTCTGGGTCTGGTCCCGGTTTTTTTTCCGGTCCAGTCCGATCCCATGGGTCGTATGCTCATGCCTAGTAAAATGACAATAAAAATAAAAATGGAGGGTTTTGTTCTTTTGAAGTACTTGAAATAAAACTAGAGTTAAACTAAGATCTAAATATACAATTCAACAAAAATAAGAATTTGATGTAAAATCCATAAGAGAGAAATGGTTGACTTAAGATTTTCTCGCTTGAACATTTGAGAAATATATCATTAGAATCCAATTGTGTAATACTTGTTTTAAATCTTTAATTTTTGCTATAGTGATCCAAGAAGCTTGAGATTACCTAGACTTTTCTTAGTTTTTAAAATAGTTAGAGAAACTCATAACAATTTCCTTAGTCAAAGTCACAATTTCCATTAAGCGTGTAATTAGTGAAAGTCAACTAGCATTAAGAACCAAAAAGTCACCAAATCCAAGAGGAGTCAAATGCTTTCACTACCATGTTGGAGAAAATGTTTTTATGATTGTGTGAAGTAAAACCAACACAAAAATCATTTGTTGCTTGCTAATTTGAGGATCATTTACTTAATCAATAAATTAACCAACTTATCACCACAAGCACATTTAAACCCGTGAATAAAAACATACAAGTAGTAATAAGATGTAAAAACACAAAACATTCTCATAAAGATTCAAGAACAAGTTAATGGAGTCTTAAACATTCAACAACATTCAAAGGATTCCACCAAAGTCAACCAAGTTTAGTATAGCCTAGCATGACTAAACTCAAGAAACTAAAGCTAAAGTAAAATGTACCAAACATGTAGCAAGATTTAGAGATGAAAAGATAATGTTCTTCAAGTGTTACTGACCTTCAAAATCTCCAAAAACTCCATAGAAAGTGCTCCGAATTCGGATGTGCAAAAGTGTTGAAAAGTGGCACACCAACCTTCCCCATATAGACTTCCAATTGAAATTCTGAAATTGCCCCTGCAGTACTCTACGCGGGTGGTATCTGAATGTGGCTTCTTTGAGTATTGGGCCTCCACAACTTAGCCCATTGGCCTAGTGTGAGTCCGATCAGCTTCTAGCCCATTTTTCTTCAAGTTCTTTTTATTTTAAGCCCAAGATGGCTTCTTGAAATGGTCCATATCTCATGTAATCACCCGATCATTAATCTCCGCATGATAGAACATTCTTCCATTTATTGCAAATTTAAAGTTTATTTCTTTCAAGCCTTGTTTGGTGGTCAACCTAACAAATAAAGGGATAAAATAATAAAAATAAAAATACAAGTCACTGCTACTACGTACAATAAAGATAGTATAGAGTAAGCAGGGTCGGTCCACAGGAATATAAGACTTCTTATTTAGCCATGTTCTTATACATCATACAGTCAATGCTAAAATGGGGGGTTATGTATGACTTCAAATTAAGCTTCATAAACAAACAAAATTAATACTAAAATTCAAAAAGTGAAAGACATTTCCGATTCTGATTCTTATACATGTGTTATGTTGTAAAATGTAATGTGACTATAATTCATGTTTAATCTAGGTTGGTAATTTAGATATTAATAAGCTCCAATATCCAAGTTAACAAAAGTGTATCATTCAAAATATGTTCTTCAAATAAAACTTCATTTGGCTGATTCAATTCAAATAAGCTCTTGAATCAAATCACTAAATGACATTAAGTTCTTGCATAAATTACCAACAATGTCCAACATTCTTCATAAGTTCGAGAATATGAACATCTAATCTTTGATTACACTAATTTTGATATATTTACTACCAATCAAGTGTGTGTTACCAACATCAAATCATAAAAGATATACGAATTTTACAATTTGACTAACTAGATTGATAAGAACCCTAATTATATTGATCAAGTGAAAAGAGGACCAATCATACACACATTTAGGACAAAATCAAAAATTACTAGATGATAAACATGAAATCAAGTGCAAATTACAATCTAACAATAAACACTTAAGAATCTGGAATCAGAAATGATAGAGAAGTTAGCCACACATGGTTGAATCAAACTACAAATTCAACAAGTTTTGATCTTCAAATAAACTTACAAAATACAAAGCAAAGTGTTTCCAAAGTGCTAAATGGTCATATGATCTCCCAAAATCGCCTCCTTGAAGTCTATGGTCGAAATCCTCCTCAAACTCCCCAAAAAACTCCTTTTATCGGAAGTTGAAAGTCAAATAAACTGTCAGACCTCGTTACACCACCAGTGTAACGTATGCCTTGTTGTTACACGGCCGTGTAATGGCCCTGATGTGCTGAATTGCTTGCAAAACATGGTCGTGTAGTTTATAACTAGTCCTAATAACAAAGCCCAAACCAAAAACCCAAATAAAACAACATTAAGCCTAACCAAAATCACATGTGATTTTGGTCCAAACAACACCAAAACATGGTGTTTTCGGTCCTAGACCGAGAACTCTAATATCTTATGAAAAGCAAATTATAAACCACAATTTATGACCTAACAGCTGCCCTGACTACCTGAGAGATCTAAGAGACGGTAAAGTCAAATTGTATGGCTCTACTTCAGGTAAGTCCACTATCTAACTTTATTAAGTTCCTGTTTATAGATTTTTAATACATGATGTGATAAGATTGCATTTTGATGTTTTGCAGAATCAAAGAGAAAGAAGGAAGCTTAAAAGAAAAGTAGGCTAAATTTTGATCTGAAGAAATGGATTTCGATCACATGGTTTAATGATCAGAATTTGGAGCAGCTACTTAAGAGTTATGATGGATTGCTTAGGAAATATTTAGAAACATAGTTTTCATAGGTATTTGCATTAGAAGGACAAGTTTTTCGCACTTTATTAATAAAATAAAATTTGATTTTATCTTATTCCTTGCAATGACATTTATGAGAATTGGTGTTTATATTTCTATTGTTAGCAATGTTGGAAATGGATTTGATTCTTAGTAATATCGCTTGTGGTAGTGTCATAATTTACCAAGTGAGAAAGGATTCTCATCACCCAAGTTTCAATTGGACAGAAACTTGGAATCATGAGATTTGAATTGTGTGATGTATGAGAATCTTGATCTTTGGGAAATTAAGACTAATTCATTGTTCACATGTATATGTGAATTAAGTGAAAATACTAGTGCACATTGATGTGGACTGGTCAGATCTACCACAAAGAATGATAAAGTCTATTCGTCATGATTTACTATTTGTTCAGTAAATATGATTATACTTACAAGATTAAGTGTAACTCTGATACCTTGGAAAAGTTTCAAAGTACAGCAGAACGAATAAGAGGAATCAATTAGACAAAAAGATAAAAGTTTCTACAATCTGGAAGGAAAGGAGAGTATTTTAGTATCGTGTTTTATGATCATTCTAATGATTATGGAACCTTTTCATGATTGATGCTCTAAGGACACCTTAGCGCATTTGTATGGCTAAGAAGAGGAATCGGGAATTGTTGAAAAATAACTTCAATCAATAGATGAGTCATAGTTCATTCCAAAACTCTAGTTACTACCTTGTGTAACATGTTCTAAGTAGGTTTATAACGCCTCATGAAACGTGTAGTAGAAATGTTTTCTTACTCTTGCACATTTGAAATTTGTAGTTGTGATGTTTTGGTTTAAACAAAGACCAACTAAGACCGATTATATGAAGTGTTTTCTTGATAAGAACCCACACTAACTCTTGAATATTTGTTTATTGAGAAATGTTCTTTGACAGAGAATCTTATATGTCAAGAAGTCGGTGAGAGTCTTGTTGATCTTCAAAAGTTTTAAGAATAAACCTTTTAGTAATCACTAGCACACGACCTAAGGTTGATAACCTACCGTGTTGACACATTCTTGTTTCTATGCCCAATCTAGTTAAGTTGACTATGCATGTGAGTTCTATGAGTTATCATTTCATCGCATAAGTGAAAGCACCTTGATCTGTTGTAACCCCCGTAGATCCATACTAGTCAATTTAGAGATAATAGGGGTCGAAAATAACTTTTTGACAAAAGATTATTTAGAATAAATAGTCTTAATCAAGTTGTAGAATATTTCTCAAGGGTTCCGTACATATAAAGAACGCCAAAACCCGAGTTATAACGAATAAGTTATGGCCCGTCGAAGTTTTACGGCAAAACCGGCACCACACCGGGAGACGTAAATAGTGAATTTTTTATAAAGGAATTTTTAGCTTTAGTGATCTAAACAAAAGTTGTAGTATACGTTAAACCAAGAGTTTCCATAAAAAGAACGCCCAAATCTGACTTCATATGAGGAAGTTATGAATTTTCTAAGATTTGGCATAGTAGTACACGGCCCGAAACTCGAATTTTAGTTCGAGCGGTTTTTGGCCTACGCGACCTAAATGAGAGTTGAAGTTCTCATTAATAGGAAATCAATGATAAAAATACAGACGAAAACGGAGTCCGTATGTAGAAGTTATGAATTTTACGCGGATATTTAACACTATAATCTCCTCCTACTATTATATTTAAGATTGGTTGAGAATTAGCTGATGGAGTCTAAACTAAAGTTGTAGATCTTGTTTTTACCTACGTGTGGATATAAATAACATTGAAAACGGAGCTCATGGGCAAAAGTTACGGGGTTTAGAAATCGACAGGGTCCTGTGCGAAATCAGGTGACGTGGTTGAATATGGGCCAAAGCTTTCTCACCAAGGCAAGCCACCAGAAGGCGACATGTGGCATGGACTTGATGAGTAAGAGGACCTAATCGATGAGTAGAGCTGTTTTCCAGCCTATAAATAGAGGTGTCGGGTTCCCTCATTCTTCATACCATTCCAACCTCTTCTTTCTCTCTCTAAACTCTCTCTCTAGCCCCCAACCCCCCCCCCCCCAAGCCTAGGTAAACCCCCTAACACCCGAAGGAAGCCCCGACAAAAGATCCTTTCAGATCGGGAACGCTGCTCCACCGAAGCCCGGTTTTGCGAAAAAACCGTTGTAAGTGAGCTACGCCTAACCTATCTTTAGTATGGCTTATGTTTCAATATAGTAATTAGGAACTTATAATGAGTATTTGGGCTATTATTATGAGTTATATAAGTGTCTTTATAATATCTTTTTAACCACTCGCGGTACGGGGAATCTGGTTTAAAGGGTCGCATAGGGTTGTTGGATTTCAGAAGTGCTATATGCCAAAATGGTCCTGCCCTCCGGTGTTTTATGTCTGGCCCCTGTCTGTATATAGTGGTGTAGAAATATTGTTCCGTGCTTATATAATAGTAATAATAGCACGACTATTAATTAGTCTCGGTGAATATTAGACTAAACTCTAGTGGTAATGATACTAGGTTTTGTCAAAGGAAAATTGTGTTAAGAGTAACGAAGTGCTGTCCGAGTGCCGAGTCACCACCTTTTCAAGTGAGTGCATGGTCCCTTTCATCTTACACATAGATATAAAGTATTTTATATAAACTACGTGCTATGTGTTCATATTATTTGTATACTTGCTATCTATGCTTGATGAACGATTTTATACAAGTTTTATATGATTTAAACTGTATATGTATTTATATCTACATAATATGTTGGGTAAAACATGGGTAGATGAAATATGAGTTGGATGATGAGTTGAAAGGTGATATAGACCATGAGGTAAGGATGAGAGGTGGACGATGTGAGAAGCCTTGTTCCCAAATGTTGGCTCCGTCATCTAGCAGAGTATGGATGACAACCACAGACTATTCTAGACAGTCCATTGGAACACTAGCAGGCTCGCAACCTGTAGGTGTTGTGAACGATGTGTTCACCGGTGTACTCTAAAAACCCATTGACCTGTATTTCGGGTGGAATCTCGAAAACGATACTGTCAATAAGCGAGATAACCCTGGCATATGCGCCTAAAGGACTCTACCGACAGAAGCGCTTAATAGATAACCTCATAACCCCGACAAATGGGCCTAAAGGACTATACCGACAGATGCGCGCCATAAAGAATGTCACAATTCTGGCAACTGCGCCTAAGTGATAATATTAGCAATTGTGCTTGACAGATGTGTCATTAGCAACGATGGATTTCGTTCCTATTCCTTAGGACAATCCTTAGGAATGAATGAATGAGGAATAGCTGATTCTTAGGGTAGATCATTTAGAGTAAATAAGATCACGGGGATGGGTAATTGAGTTGATTGATTGTTTGATGATTAAACATAATGATTATATTATTGTGGGTTGGAAACCCTATGTACTCGCCAGGTTTCCCAACCTGACCCACTCAAGCTTATTTGAATCAAAGGTGTTGATACGAAGTTACATTACACTGAGAGATTAAAGAGGTGTAGATCACTAGTGTAAATGAATGTAAGTTCTGTTTATGCTTATGTTTCTGTATTGACAATGACATCCCAAATGTTTTAAAATGAATAAAAATACTTTTCTTCGGAAATGCTTTGATAACGTATTTATCATGTTTTACTGGGAACAAATTCCGCAACACTTTTATTAAAAGAGGTACTTTGATTTTTATAAAGTATAAACAAAATCGGTCTTTTCTAGTCGTGAAAATGGGGATGTCACATCTGTGAAAGTACATTGATCTATATAGGTGAGCTGCTCAATGAATTGGAAGCACTAGTAGGCCATTGTGCTGTCAGATGGCAAGAAATTAAGATTAAGCAAGTTCAGTTCATATGAGTTTGAATTTATAATAAACCTTGTCTTTATGATAATGGTTGGAAATGACGAATTCACATAGATAGGAACACATAAACCATAAAATCTAAGTGGCATAAGGTTTCTCTCTACTTCATGAAAATGATTGTGATGAAACGCTTTCGCCAGTAGATTTTAGTTAGCTGCTGTGATAATTGCGTTCTCAAATTCGAGTATGATTACGAAATCCCTTTCCATAGTTCGAATTGTGAGAAATGGAAAATAGTTTGAACATTCGGGACTTATTGCTATAAGTTCTGAAAGGGTTTAGACACACACATAAGCTGTCTAATGAAAGGTGTATGAGCTTGAGAGGTCTAGATAAAGGCTTATCGAAGCACCATGTATCAGAAATCTAAAATTTGGTAAGAAAGTCAATAAGTATTGATTTCTAGAAGTCTAGCTGATTTCTGGGTACATGTCAAAAATAATGGGAGCATAAGTGTTATTCTAGTAAGAATATAATTATCATGCTAGTGAGAGCATAATTATTATGTTAAGTGTTACAAGTTAGCAATACTATTTATAGCAAACAAAGGTTACAAACTTGCAAAGTTTCAGAGTTTGGAAATTGTTTCGCTATAGTAAGGCTTAAGGGAAAGGGCACTTATACTTCATTTAAAATCTAAAAGTTTAGATTGAGGTTTTAATGGAACTTAGTCATGAACATATATGAATATCGTGTTGATTCAACACCGAAAATTCTATATGTGGAAATATTGTAGCAAAAGACTGGTCAAGTATCATGTGTTTATGTAAGACATTATGAATCGTATCCCATATGCTTCGGGTATAGGATCGATTGCATATGCTGTAATATTCGCATGTTCTGATTTTTCCAAATGACTAGGGCATTAAAAGGGAAATAGGACTAGAATTGGATATGACTAAAGTTGTTAAACAACTGTCAAGAACAATCTAAGGTTTACCAAAGATTGGTTGCTTATGGACAGTTGGAGGTATAGTATTAATTTGGACGTGCCATATTGACATGTTCTGAATAGAGGTAACTCTTGTTCAGAATTGATAGTCATCTTGAAATATGGGAATGTTTCCATTATGGGAGTTGCATATTGAGATATGTGTGTAAAATTAGAAACTTTTATGCAAGAAGGATGTTCAAAGGAATGTACTTTGAATGTGAGACTTTATCTTCATGGAATTGTTTTGTAACAAATATCCAGTAGAATGTTTTGTAATATCATTGACTAAGTCTCCGTGATTTTGGAGCCTTGACGTTACAAAAGGATCATTGCATGACAGTTCAGAATCTAACACGTTCTAATGGTGGTAAGAATTTGGTATTCTTACACTTGTAATAAGGCTTTGAAATTGTGAAATGAGCATCATTGGAAATGTGTTTAATTGATCTATTTCACAAAGTAAGTAAGTACCATAGATAAACATAGTGTGCATGCTTGGAGCATGGGATGTCTATTGTTTTAATTTAAGTATTAAGTTGATTGTTCGGAACATTATATAATGAATAAGATCTAATCAATATGGTGATTAAATAATAAGTGTTTTATTTATATTCAAAAGTTTTGAGACCATATTGGATTAGGTTATTCTTGTGTTTTACTTCGCATGTTTTACTTCTCGAATAACTAGGTTATTCAAACATCCACAGATGATCATACTTTCGAAGTAAATAGTGAATTAAGACTGTCATGAATCTGAATGTAGATTGTCTAAGTGCTTAGACATAGAAAATGTTTGTTGCAGTGTTCATGAGTACTCCTAAAATAGGATTTAAGTATTGGATTAAAACCACTCTCATTTGAACCACTTCATGGATTTTATCACGAGTGATTGTGAGACGATAATATCTTATATCCTTGAAACGGAGACATATAGTTGTTGTTTATGAGTTGGTTGCGCATTGATAATACGTAAATGCATCAATAACTTGATGTTATAAAACGTATTGTTGTGTGTGATTTGATGAATAAAGAGTACAAGAATATGAGTTAAAGTTTATCCGTTCCTTTTACCCTAAATGGGATAAAAGCGATATGTGTGGGCCCCTCGATGATTTAGTGATGACACCCTAAGCGCGTGGCCAATCCTGGACTAGGTTGATGTGTTTAATTATAGTCAGTTGCCAGTCGTCATAAATTGGAAATCGGGAAACAACACAAGGACATAGATTGATTATAATCCATGTCTCATGTCCATACAATATATTGTAGAATGGAGTAATATTTGATCACTTATCTAAAGGACGCGTTACTGATAAGACCAGAGTTTGACAGAGGCTTTTGAAAGCTACGATTGTTAGTCAAATCTTGAAGTCATACTTGCAATAATAGGTATTAGACTTATCCAAGTGGGATACTGTTGGATTAGGTGTTTAAGCATATTACTATAATTGGTATGTACTTGATTTGATTTGTAGTATGGTCCTTTTGGATTGCCTTCACTCATGCAACTTGACAAGATGACTAGTGGAGAGAGAGATAGTAGGATTTATTGTATGAATAATAAATTGGTACTCAGAATTATTTTATTAATATAATATAAGATTAATTTATTAATATAATATAATATTAATATATTATTTTGAAATCATATTATTAATTAGTAATTAATCAGAAATTAATTTGATATTAATTTTGGGATTAAAGGAATTGATTAATAATGGAGGGGTGGTTTTGCAAATCATTGATAGTTACAGAGTTAGGCTAATGGACTCCTATGGGAGGATTGGACGGAATCTATAGGAGGCCCTATAGAATTCGTCCAAGGGATTTTAAAAGGAGTGTTCATGGGCTGCTTGGTGCCTAAGCAAAGTATTAGGGTTTTCACCTGAAAACCCTAGCAGTCACAACTATATAAACCCCCTTAACATAGGATTTTTGGATCTAAGCTTGTATGATCAAATCCTGGCCAAAAATACTTGTCTCTCCTTCTTCATCCTTTGCATTGGGTGTTTGTGACTCCATTAGAGGTGCAACGCTTGGGGCACTAAGCTTTCAAGAGTCAAGGACTTTAAGGATTGTCTTGTTATTACAATATAACAAGTGAGGTAATATTCTAACCCTAGTTTACACATGAAAATCGAAATTTTATGCTAGTCTATAGGTTTATTGCTTTGGTATTGAATTTGTATGTTCAATAGAGAAAAACTTAGATCCAAAGCAAACTTAGGGTTATAACTGGAATTTTTATGCTGTTATTCCAGTTATAATGTTGATTGATCTACTTATGGGAGGGATGTCTAGAATGGTCATGTTGGCTTCGTTGTTGGATTTTAGAAAGACAATAAACAAAAATGATCCCTCATCCCAATTGTCTAGCCTAACTGATCCTTATTTAATAGAACTCTCGGTATTTGTTGGGATTAGTGATGGATATGACTTTCATTATCAGATTGTCATAGGAACTGATAAGTGATGGGTTTTATTCATAAGAAACAATCCTATGTGCTCATACAAACCCTAATGCTTGGATCTAGGTTTCTCTATTGTACATGCTTTGAATCCAAGACTAATAAACTTAGATCTAACATATTATAAACTGAATTAGGGTATATAGAATTATCTTTGATTGTTATATAGCAATAACAATCAATTCCTTGCTTGGATTGGCTTCAAAAGCTTAGTGCCTCAAGTGCTGCACCTCTAATGGAGTCACAAACACCTTATGCAACTTGTATGAAGAGGAGAAGAAAGGAGGCTGCCAAAAACGACTAGAAACCCTAGAGAATCAGTTGTCCACGTTTTTGAGGCCTAAGGGGTCCTTTCTATACTTGTGTGGGTTGTTAGGGTTTCAGTCAAAACCCTAATGGACAGCTTAAACTCTAAGCAGCCCATGGAACCTTCTGGATAAGGCCATGGACGAAAATATGATGGGCTCCCATCATAATTTCGTTCACCCCTTGTTCCTTTAGCATTCCTTAGCCCAATAACTCAATTATCCAATAATTGCAGTCCAGTCCCCTAAATTTAATTAATCTCTTTTAGCCACAAAATTAATTCTTAATTAATTCTTGACTAATATTAATTAAACAATATGATTTCCCCTTTAATATATTATTCTCATAATATATTAATAAATCATATTTAAACCTCTCCTTAATTCATCCTACATATTGCTATGGTGAAGGCAACCCAAAAGGACCATGCTCATAATCGGGTCAAGTACATACCAAAATAGTTATGGACTTAGACACTAATCCAACAGTCTCCCACTTGGATAAGTCTAATAACTATTTTCCGTATGACTTCAGAACCTGATCAGCAATCGTAGCTTTCAAAAGCCGCTGTCAACTCTAATCTTATCAGATAGCGTGTCCTCTAGATAAGGGATTATATATTCCTCCATTCTCAAGATATCGTATAGACAAAAGACATGAATTTCAATCATTCTCTCTATACTGTTTCGTGACTTCCGATTTATGACGACTGATAACAGACTACAATTGAACACATCAACTTAGTCTCGGCTTGGCCAAGCGCTTAGGTGTCATCACTAAATCATCGAGAGGCCCACAAATATCGCTTTTATCCCACTTTGAGTAAAAGGAATGGATAAACTTTGACTCATATGCTTGCTTGTATTTACTGATCGAATCATACACAACAATAAGTTTTATAACACCAAGTTACTGGTGCGTTTACTTATTATCAATGTGCAACCGACCAACAAATAACAACTCACATGTCTCGGTTTCAAGAATATACAATATTATCGTCTCACTAATCACTCGTGATAAATCTATGAAGTGATCCAAATGAGCGTGGGTTTAATCCAATACTCTAATCTTATCAAAGCACTCATGAACTCTGCAGCAAACTTGTGCTATGTCTAAACACTTCAGACAATCTACAGACAGATTCATGACAGTCTTTATTCATACCTACTCCCAACGTATGACTGACTGTGGATGTTTGAATAATCTAGTTATTCTGGAAGTCAAAACATGCAAACTGAAACATAATAATAATACTTAATCCTATATGGCCTCAAACTTGTGAGAGTAAATAAAACACTTCTATTTAACCACCATATTGATTACTTATTATTATCGTTTACTGTTTCAGAAAATCAACTTATTACTCAAATTACAACAATAGTTGTCCCATGCATAAAGCATGCACACTATGTTTCCTATGGTCCTTACTTTGTGAAATAGATCAACTGAAAAACCTTTTCAATGATGCTCATTTCACAATTCCCAATCCTTATCATTAGTGTAAGAACACAAGGTTCTTTGCTACTATTAGAATATGCTAGATTCTAACATCTTATGCAACGATCCTTTCATAAAGTCATAGCACAAAAGTCACCAAGACTTGGCTAATGAAATTACAAAGTACTCTCTCAGAAATTGTTGCAAGACAATTCCATAGACGCAAAGTCTCACATTCAAAGTACATTCCTTTGAACATCCTTCTTGCATAAAAGTTTCTAATCTAGACATAGACTCTCAACATCCAACTTCCAATATGGAAACATTTCCATATTTGCCAAATGACAACTCATTCTTAATAGAATCTTATCTATTCATAATAATGTCAATATGGTCCATCCAATACCATACTTCCAACTACTCACAAGCGACCAATCCTCATCGAACTTTGGATCGTCCTTTGATAGTTGTTTAATTATTTTAGTCAAAACTGATTCTAATCCTTTTTCCCACTTAATGCGCTAGACATTTGGAAAATTTTAGAATGGTTAAATATTATAACATTTGCAATCGATCCTATACCCGAAGCGTATGGGACACGATGCATAATGTCTTACATAAAGATATGATACTTTACTAATCTTTTGCCATAATATGTTATGTGTCATGTTCTCACAATTCGAACTATGAAGAGGGATGCCGTAATCATAATCGAATTTTAAGAACACACAATGTATCCTTTGACTGAAAATATTAAAATTTCTCAATCTAAGCTTTAGATTTTGAAACGAAGTATAATATTCTCTCCCTTAATTATATTAAAACAACTTTTCAACCCATGCAACTTTGCAAATTGAATCTTTGTTTTTCTATAATTAATATTGCTAACTTGCAATACTCGCCATAATAATCATACAAGCATAACACTTATGCTCCCACTATCATGATGATTATTATCATATAAGCATAACACTTATGCTCCCACTAGCTTTGACATGTATTCAGAAAACAAATGAACTTTCAGAAAACAATGCCTATTGAATTTCTGAAATTCATATTTCTAATACCAGATGCTTCGATAAGCCTTTATCTAGGCGTCTTAACTGAAAGGTCAAGCCTTAAAATATGATAATGTTTAAAACAGACTTAGTGTCAGCACGTAGCTCAGCATCAGCACCAGCACGTCGGAAGTTCAGTTTGTAATAGTTTAGTCTTTTCAGTACGTTGTAACAAATCTTGTATTTATCCTGTTTCCTTAGTTATCTTGATTTATTAGCTGGCGTATCCCTGAATTGTAGGGATCGTCTAGAATAGCAGTATATATTGTTTTGTATAGGTTTGTGAATGGTTACGCCTTTCACAAACCCTAATCGTCGCTTTGTGCACACGATAATTTCTTTGTGAGATTATCTTTCTTAGTGAAAGTTTCTCTTCGTGAATCTCTCTTGTTCTTATTTGTAGTCATTGTTTGATATTTCGATTGATCTAAAGGCCTCTTCAATTGGTATCAGAGCAGGTTTCTTTTTATCAAACAAATGGCTTCATCTTCTTCTTCATCAAACTCGTCAAATCATCCTTCTGCTAAAATTCCTCCTTTCGATGAAACTAACTTTGCTATGTGGAAAATAAAGGCTCTATATGCCTTGGAATATGTTGATGAAGACATGCTGGACATCGTTGAAAAAGGTCCGTATGTTCCGATGTATCAGCCTCTTAAAAACAATGTTCCTGATGGCACTATGAAGAAAACTCCAAAAGAAAACTGGACGGCAGACGACAAGAGAAAACATGGTTTGGATGTTCGTGCTCGTGCCGCTATTAGCTACTCATTGCCATACAACATCTTTGGGTTGGTTCAAAATTGCATCTCAGCAAAAGAGATGATGGATACGCTGACCGTATCTTTTGAAGGAACTGAAGAAGTCAAGGCTACTCAAATAAATGATCTTAACCGAAGGTATGAACATTTTTTTGCTAAGAAAGGTGAAACCTTGACTCAAACCTTTAACATATTTAATACTCTTGTTAACGATCTTTGGAGACTAGATCAGTTGAAGCATAGAACTGTTCTAGTGCAAAAGTTTTTGGATTCTCTAGGTGCAGGTTGGGAGAATCATGTTGATGTGCTGAAAAACAGCGAGAAGATCAACTCTATGGACTTGCAAAGTCTCTATGGAAATCTTCGATACTATGAAGAATCCAAGCTTCAAAGAAAGGAACTGATGAAGGATTCTCAGCGTGAATCTTCTGTAGCTTTGTTCTCCAACAAAAAGCTTGTGGCAGACTCAAACACTGATTCATCTAAAACTAACACTGATGATATTGAAAAGGTTGTAGCTAGTGCAGCCTTGATTGTGAAGACCTTTGAAAAATCAGGTCGAAACTTCTCAAAGTTTCAAAAGAAGATTGGTGGAAAGTTCTCAAAAGGGTCAGGAGCTGATAAAAAGCATGGTGCTGATAAGAAAGAGAAGGCTCAGTGCTTTAACTATGGAAGCACTGATCATTTTGCAAAGGAGTGTAAACAAAAGAAACAAGGCACAGATGAATACTGGAAGCAGAAGTACAACAAGCTGATTGAGAAGCTGAAAGCTGAAAATTTGGAACATAAAGTGCTTGTAGCTGAAGAAGAAAAATGGAAAACTGATGAAGAGTCATCAGATGATGAAGTCAAGTGTCTCATGGTCAAAATAGAGGACCCGGATATTTCCGATAAAGACAAGAGTACTTTTGACACTGATATTGAATGGTCAAGCCTTTAAATATGATAATGTTTAAAACAGACTCAGCGTCAACATGTAGCTCAGCATTAGCGTCAGCACGTCAGCAGCTTAGTTTGTAATAGTTTAGTCTTTTCAGTACGTTGTAACAAATCTTGTACTTATCCTGTTTCTTCCTTAGTTATCTTGATTGGTTAGCCGGCGTATCCCTGTATTGTAGGGATCGTCAAGAATAGCAGTATATATTGTTTTGTATAGGTTTGTGAATGGTTACGCCTTTCACAAACCCTAATCGTCGCTTTGTGCACACGATAATCTCTTTGTGAGATTATCAATCTTAGTGAAAGTTTTCTTTGTGAATTTCTCTTGTTCTTATTCGTAGTCATTGTTTGATATTTCGATTGATCTAAAGGCCTCTTCAATTGGTATCAGAGCAGGTTTCTTTTATCAAACAAATGGCTTCATCTTCTTCTTCATCAAACTCATCAAATCATCCTTCTACTAAAATCCCTCCTTTCGATGAAACCAACTTTGCTATGTGGAAAATAAAGGCTTGTGCCGCTATTAGCTACTCATTGCCATACAACATCTTTGGGCTGGTTCAGAACTGTATCTCAGCAAAAGAGATGATGGATACGCTGACTGTATCTTTTGAAGGAACTGAAGAAGTCAAGGCTACTCAAATAAATGATCTTAACCGAAGGTATGAACATTTTTTTTGCTAAGAAAGGTGAAACCTTGACTCAAACCTTTAACAGATTTAATACTCTTGTTAACGATCTTCGGAGACTAGATCAGTTGAAGCATAGAACTGTTCTAGTGCAAAAGTTTTTGGATTCTCTAGGTGCAGGTTGGGAGAATCATGTTGATGTGCTGAAAAACAGCGAGAAGATTAACTCTATGGACTTACAAAGTCTCTATGGAAATCTTCGATACTATGAAGAATCTAAGCTTCAAAGAAAAGAACTGATGAAGGATTCTCAGCGTGAATCTTCTGTTGCTTTGTTTTCCAACAAAAAGCTTGTGGCAGACTCAGACACTGATAGTGACTCAGACACTGATTCATCTAAGACTGACACTGATGATCTTGAAAAGGTTGTAGCCAGTGCAACTTTGATTGTGAAGACCTTTGAAAAATCAGGTCGAAACTTCTCAAAGTTTCAAAAGAAGATTGGTGGAAAGTTCTCAAAAGGGCCAGGAGCTGATAAAAAGCCTGGTGCTGATAAGAAAGAGAAGGCTCAGTGCTTTAACTATGGAAGCACTGATCATTTTGCAAAGGAGTGTAAACAAAAGAAACAAGGCATAGATGAATACTGGAAGCAGAAGTACAACAAGCTGATTGAGAAGCTGAAAGCTGAAAATCTGGAACATAAAGTGCTTGTAGCTGAGGAAGAAAAATGGAAAACTGATGAAGAGTCATCAGATGATGAAGTCAAGTGTCTCATGGTCAAAATAGAGGACCCGGATACTCCCGACAAAGACAAGAGTACTTTTGACACTGATATGTCTGATGCTGAAAATTCCAGAAAGCACAACATTGACTCTTCTTCAATGTACCAGGTTGAAAAATTTGTTTCCTATTCAATGAATGAAAAAATCAAAATGTTTGAGTATTTGGGTGTCATTAATTCTAAGAAGAATCAAACCATAAGAAATTTGCAAAATCAAATTGATCTTCTTGAAACTGATATATCCATAAAAAATAGTATTATTGAGTCCACTCAGGAAAATCTTAGAATTACCAGTTTGTCAAATTCATCCTTGTCTGCTGAAATTGACGATGTTAAAAATCTTTTGATTAAAGAACAAACTGTGCTTCACACTTGGGCAAAATCTCATAAGAATGCCAATTATATTATCTCAGCTCAAATTCCTCATTCTTGTGAAAAAATTCTTGGGCGTAATTTTGCCGAAGCTGAAAAGGTTTTTAAATCACAAGAAAAGGAATCTGAGGTCTATTCCATGAATGATATGAAAAACAATTTCAAAAATAAGTTTGTCAGTAATTCTTTTATTAATCAAAGTTTAATTGATGAATATTGTACTATTAATTCTGATGGTATTACTGAGTGTAATGTTGAAATTACCGGAATTGATCCTACATCTTATCCTGAACATCTTGTTAGACCAACCCCTCTAACTGAGAATATTATTGCTTTTCCTATCTCTAATGGAGTGTTTCATGCTGTTCATGAACAACTCAAGCACTTCCCTGATTGCAATCCATCTGTGAATGAGTCTAAATCAGATACTGATAGTTCATCTCCTAACACTGATCAGATTCATTCTGACACTGAACTTAGTCGTGACTCAGTGATAAACAAAAGGACTCAAAGCCATATTGGTGAATCTTACATATCAAAATGTGTTAAATCAAAAGATTTGCTCACCAAGAAGAACTTTGGAACTAGAGTTTGTTACAGATGTGGTGACTCATCTCACAAGATCAGTGAATGTTCTTTTGATAAATCATCCTTAAGAGCTGAAAATATTAAAGTTAGGAATGAAAAATGGACTCTTAAGTCAAACTCTTTAAACTGTCTTCCTAAGGAGTGTTATAATTTATTATCAAATAACTTTGTGAATGACCCATCTTCGAATGGGTCAGTGTGTTCTAACTAGTTTCTCAGCACTGCAGGGTCAGGAGCATCTTTGGTACTTAGACAGTGGTTGCTCAAGGCATATGACAGGATCAAAGTCTCTCCTGGAAGATTATGTTAAGAAAACTGGTCCTACAGTTACTTACGGAGACAATGGAATGGGGCTCACTAAGGGATATGGAAACATCAAATGCAACAACGTGGTTTTTCAAAACGTTTCATATGTCAAGGGTCTCAAACACAATCTTATTTCTATCAGTCAATTGTGTGATGCTGATTATGAAGTTCACTTTACAAAGAAGGAAGGAAGAGTTGTAAACACTGACAAGAACATCGTACTCTCAGCAAGTAGAAAAGATGATATATATGTTCTTGACATGTTCTCATGTGACAAGGCACTGATGCAATGTTTCTTTACAAAGTCTCAGACGAATCTCAGCTGGATTTGGCACAAAAGGTTTTCTCATCTGAACTTCAAGAATCTTTCTAAGATTTCCAATCAAGACCTAGTTAGAGGGCTACCAAAATTCAGCGTTGTGAAAGACAAGATGTGTTCAGCGTGTGAACAAGGGAAACAAACCAAGTCCTCTTTCAAACCCAAGTCATGTTCCAGTATATCTGTCCCTCTTCATCTACTCCACATGGACCTGTTTGGACCTATTCCTGTTCGTTCACTAGGTGGAAATAAGTATACTCTAGTGGTCGTTGATGAGTTCACTCGATTTACCTGGGTAGTGTTCTTGAAGAAGAAAAGTCATGCTGCACAGGAAATTATCTCACTGATTCGTAAAAATGAGACACTGACAGGTCTTAAAGTCAAGCAACTGAGAAGTGATCATGGTACTGAGTTTCGAAACTCAACTCTTGAAGAATTTTGTGATCATAAAGGAATTGGACAAAACTTCTCAGCTCATCGTACTCCTCAGCAAAATGCTGTTGCTGAACGAAGAAATAGAACACTGATTGAGGCAGGAAGAACCTTAATGATTCATGCTGGTCTTCCCATGTCGTTTTGGGCTGAAGCTGTCAATACAACATGTTTTACTCAGAATCGATCTCTAATTCACAGGATTCACAAGAAGACTCCATATGAAATGTTGAAAGATCGAAAACCAGATGTATCCTTTTTTCATGTGTTCGGATGCATTTGTTATATTCTAAATCAGCGTGACCCAAGATCCAAGTTTGAACCTAAAGCTGATAACGGCATTTTTGTTGGGTACTCATCTATTTCAAAGGCTTTTCATGTTTTTCATGTGAACAGGCAATGTGTTGAAGAATCCATTCATGTGAAGTTTGATGAGGAATCATACACTGATGAAAAAGTCACTCATTCTCCTTCTATCTTTCAAGAGCTTCTCGCTTGTCCATTCGATGAAGCTCCTTCTGCTGAAGATAAGATTGATTCCTCTGATCCTATCATTCCAGTTCCATGTTCCTTGAATCCAGATATTGCAGCCACATCAGCAGATGATTCATTAGGTGCTGATGAAACCCTTGAAGCTGAAGACTCTACTGAAATTGATAATGTGTCAGTGTCTGTCCCTCCAGAATCAGCATCAGTCATTGTACATCGGGATCATCCTGTTGATCGAATTATAGGGAATATTCATGATGGTGTCCGAACCAGATCTAGTGTACTTAATAACTTTTTCATGTATGTTAACTTTGTTTCAATGATCTTACCTGATAAGGTACAAACAGCTCTTCAAGATGCTGATTGGATCAAGGCCATGCAAGAAGAACTGAATGAGTTTGAAAGGCACAAAGTTTGGACTCTTGTCCCAAGACCATCTGGAAAGACTATCACTAGAACTCGCTGGGTCTATCGTAACAAGGTTGATAAAGATGGAATCATTACTCGAAACAAGGCAAGGCTTGTGGCTCAAGGGTTTACTCAAATTGAATTCATCGACTATGGGGAAACTTTTGCCCCAGTTGCTCGCATTGAAGCTATCAGATTGTTTCTCACATACGCATCCTACATGAACTTCATTGTCTATCAGATGGATGTGAAAACAACATTCCTTCATGGTGTGTTAGAAGAAGAAGTTTTCCTAAATCAGCCCCAGGCTTTGTAGACAAAGATCATCCTGATTACGTATACCGGTTAGACAAAGCTGTTTATGGACTGAAGCAAGCCCCTAGGGCTTGGTATGAGACGCTGACATCGTATCTGCTTGAAAACGGATACAGACGAGGAGCAATCGACAACACTCTCTTCATCAAAAGCAAAGGCTCAGATATGGTTCTTGTTCAAATTTATGTTGATGACATTATTTTTGGCTCTCCAAATGAGACACTGAGCAAGGAATTTGCTGAGATCATGTCTAAAAGATTCGAAATGAGCATGATGGGAAAAATGACCTTTTTCTTAGGTCTTGAGGTTCAGCAACAAAAGACAGGTATTTCCATTTGCCAAAGTAAATATATCTCTGACCTGCTTGTTAAGTATTCTCTCAGTGACTGCAAACCAGCATCTACCCCGGTATCTAAGACTGATAAACTATACGTTGATCCAACTGGAACTGATGTCAATCACTCTGTGTATCGAGGAATGATTGGATCCCTCTTGTATCTCACAGCAAGTCGTCCTGATATCATGTTTGGAACCATTCTCTGTGCTCGATTCCAAGCTAATCCCAAAGAATCTCACCTCATGGCTGTCAAACATATTTTTCGATACTTAAAGGGAACTCAAAACCTTGCACTGTGGTATCCTCGCGACTCAGCATTTGAACTTTATGGATACACTAACTCAGATTATGCAGGATGCAATTTAGACAAAAAGAGTACATCTGGTGGATGTCACTTTCTTGGCAACCGTCTCATCAGCTGGTCTAGCAAGAAGCAAACATCAGTTGCCATCTCAACTGCAGAAGCTGAGTATGTTGCCGCTGGGAGATGTTGTGCTCAGCTCTTATGGATTCAAAATCAGCTTCTCGACTATGGGTTCAAGTTCTCAAAGACTCCCATCTATTGTGACAACACCAGTGCCATTCAAATCACACAAAATCCTGTTCATCACTCAAAGACAAAGCATATCGAGATCAGACATCACTTCATCAGAGATAATGTTGAGAAAGGAAAAGTTGTTCTTGAACATGTCAAGACTTTGGAGCAACTTGCTGATATCTTCACAAAGGCACTGGATTCTCAATCAACTGCTCACATTATTGGAGAGCTGGGAATGATTTCCTTGTAATTAATTTTGATGTTTAATTGTGCTAATGTTTGATTTTGTCTTGTAAGCTGATGTACATTGTGCTGATGATAACATACTGATGATATTTGCTACTGAGCACTTTGGTTTGATTTCTTATCTTTATCTCTTCTTCAAGTCTTCTAAATAAAAGCTGAATGATTCACTGTATTAAACCATACACTGATAACGACTTGAAACTCTTTGCCGATGGTTAGATCAAAACACCAAGATCTATCACACGCAACTATCCCTTCTTACCAATCTTACACTGATTCTGTGATTCAGTGTGCCAAAAACACACGCTGATGAGAGTCTAAAAATCTTTGCCGATGGTTAGACCAAAACACCAAGGTTTATCACACGCAACAATCCATTCTTTACCCTCCTATTATTCAGTGTCTAATGATTCAGTAAGATAAACCACTCACTGATGAAGTCACAACACTCTGTGCCGATGGTTAGATAATGTAACTAGTATCTATCACACGCACCAATCACCTTGCTAACCCTGAATAAGCAAGCTGTACTTTGAATTAACGGAGAAACATTTTCAGCATGTAACACTTGTGACACTGAGCTCAGCGCTTCCGTAAACACTGATTGACGCTTCACCTTCAGTCAACGGCTCTTTTATTCAACGGCTACTTTATACTCTGACAGGTTGTTACGATGCGCCGTTCTTATTAATGAAGATAATCATCATTTTTTAATCAAGATAATCATTACCTTTTAAAAACCCTCTTCATTCCATATTTAAACCTCTCTCTCCTTTGGTTTATCTTTTCCTCCCAAAATTCTTGAACCTCTCTCTCAAAACCCTAGAACTCTAAAAATACTCTCAAATGGTGGCATCTCTGTTCACATACTCCTCAACCTCTCGAAGGGTCATTCCTGCCCCAAACTCTCCTCCTCTTCCAATTCACATCAAGGCCACCAATGTCGTCTTTAACCCTGACATTCCAGAAGTGCATCGAGGTCTTGGACTCGATGATTTCGTAAATTTCTTGGCTTCTTGCCGCCTTCGATATGCCATCAGTGATGTACCATCTGAGTTCTTCCCTGAACAAGTATGTGAGTTCTACTATACTGCAATAGTCAACGAAGAAAACAATGCCATCACCGGAACCATTGGCCATGGCAGACACTCCGTCTTCATCACCGCAGAACTTCTCAGTGTTGCTTTAAGGTTACCAATTTTCGAACCCTTTTCTGAACCTCCTACTATTGAAAGATGTAAATGCATGTTTGATCAACTGGGATATGATCATTCCAAAGCTGGCACTCGATCAGCTCTTATTCTTCGTCAGTGCATGACCCCAAGTTGGAAGTTTTTCACTGGTGCTTTATGCAAGTGTGTGGGTCATAAGTCTTGCAGTGGTGACCAACTGAGCAATTATGAGCAACAAGTTGTCTGCTCCCTTCTTCTCAACAAGAGACTGGATTATGGGGCACTATTCTTCGATCAGCTTATTCAACTTCTACGTGCAAATGTGCGTGCTGATCATGTTCCTTTTCCACGCTGGATTGCCCTTGTGTTCGACAAATTCTTCGCTCCTGAATACTTTTCTCACTCTGGGAATCCAATTCAATGCCCTCGAATGTCAGTTCGTATGTATCAGGATGATCCTTTGGATACTGACATTGGAATCTCGGATAGGATGAGAGAATGGATTGCGAATCCATACACTGTGCCCTCTCTCACCGTTGACACTGATGAAGGAGGTGCTGATGCTAATCAAGAGGTGGACCATCATGATGGCGGACACTTCTCCCCTCAACTTTCTCATCACATTGCCTCAGATACTGGCAAAGTCTCCTCAGCACCACAGGATTTCATGCCTCAGGGGGAGCATCCACCTCAGGGGGAGCATCCCTCACAAGGGGAGTATCAGTCTCAGGGGGAGCATCCGTCACCAACAGCTCACCACTTCTCTCCAAGGATGCCTCCTAGCTCTCCAGTTGCCCCAGGTTCCTCAATGGTTCAACTTCCGGCTTCAGCATTTTCAGAACTGATGTCACTGACTCGGGACATCAGTCAGCGTCTGCTTCGAATTGAGGCTGATGTTCAACAAATCAAGGAGGTACTCTTACTTACTCCTCCCTCTAGTCCTAAATCTGATGATGCTCAAAAAGGGGGAGATACTGATGATGATGTTGACGCTGATGATCATGCTAATGGTGAACCAAATGATCATGCTGGTGATGAACCAAGCACTCATGCTGATGGTGAACCAAACACAGAACCTGTCATTCGTGACTCTGATTTTGCATGGCCTAATAGTCCGGCAGCTACTGAAAAGTATGTGGAAGACAGTGAGCATGATGAAGAGTATGATGAAGCTGATGATGAATGTCAAATTCTTGACATGAATTTTATTGATCCTCTCATTCCAGTTCAGTAAGAAAGCTCAGATGACCTTGAAGAATCGCATCCTATTTTAGCCAATCCTGTTGCTGATCCAATCATTCCGGTCCAAGGAGAGGATTCAGACGTTGCAAGTGAAGAATCTCATCCGCTGTATCGAAAGCGGAAGGCAGCAGATACTGACTTGGATCAGTCTCAAACTGATAATTCTTCGTCCGTGAAGAAACCCAAATCCATTGTCAGCATTTCAAACCTTGCCTCTGAATGGAACATGTCCCCTGACCAAGTCAAGCAAATTCTTGATGAAGCCAATCAAGCTCAGCTTCTAAAGAACATTGATCAAGCTGATGAATCTCTTATTCAGCACAAACTTCAGGCCAAGGGATCGTTTGAAGCTCAGATGCAGAAGTTCCTGGAGTTTCAGTCTAAGGCTCAGTCTTCTCAACCTCCTTCTGGCTCTAGTAAGCCTAAGGCTGACAGTGTTCTTGACCGGATTGATTGAAAGAGATTTGAAGATGTTTTTAATCGACGAATATGTGGAGACAAGATCATCAAAGTCAAGGCTTCTAAACCTCGAAGCGAGAAAATCCTTACGTTGCTGATCACTCGTCAAGGTTCTCAGCACTCTTATACTGAAGTTGTCAAAAGGGATGAGCTGATCAGATATGGGTATTCGGAATGGATGGAACTGCTCGATCTAGCATCCAAGCAAACCTCAGCTCATTCCTCCGAACTGACTTGTGCTCTTCATCTGCTGATCAAAAAGGTTCAGCGTCTGGATCTTGTTCCTAAAGAACGTCCTCAACATCCAGGCCAAAGGTCGTCAGTTCCTAGATCTCGAAGGACCAAGTTTCATGTTGATGGTGAAGATGTATTGGTTCTAGACTTCGGTGTTGGTGTGATTAATAACTCTCTTCCTCTCGGTGTTGATCCGGTTCAGCATCATTTCATCTCAGCTCCTGAACACGGGATGTACTACCTTGATAAAAACAGGAGGATGTGCTTTCAGCGCACTACTGAGATCCCAAAAGCTCCAACCACTCACCTTGTTGGCTTAAGGCAAATGTGCATGAGTCATCAAGATTTATCCGGAGAATTTCACATTCTTATTGCCATGGAGCTGCTGAACAGAAGACAGGAGTTGCTGGACAGTCCTTACTGGCCCGTTAAAATTGAAGCTGAAGCTGAGTATGAAGAATTCCTTTCTAGGGGTGTCTTAATTTAGTTTGTTTTGAACATCATCATATTGGGGGAGATTGAAAGGTCAAGCCTTAAAATATGATAATGTTTAAAACAAACTCAGTGTCAGCACGTAGCTCAGCATCAGCACCAGCACGTCGGAAGTTCAGTTTGTAATAGTTTAGTCTTTTCAGTACGTTGTAACAAATCTTGTATTTATCCTGTTTCCTTAGTTATCTTGATTTATAGCTGGCGTATCCCTGAATTGTAGGGATCGTCTAGAATAGCAATATATATTGTTTTGTATAGGTTTGTGAATGGTTACGCCTTTCACAAACCCTAATCGTCGCTTTGTGCACACGATAATTTCTTTGTGAGATTATCTTTCTTAGTGAAAGTTTCTCTTCGTGAATCTCTCTTGTTCTTATTTGTAGTCATTGTTTGATATTTCGATTGATCTAAAGGCCTCTTCATTAACCTTATACACCTTTGTCTTAGATAGCTCATATGTGTGTTTAAACAATTCAGAACTTATGTTACTAAGTTCCAAATGTTGAAACTAATTGCCAAATCTCATAATTCGAACTATGGAAATGGATGCCGTAACCATAATCGAATTTTGAGAATACAATTTTCACAATCACTATCTTCTTAAAATCTCTTTTAGTGAAAGCATTTCCTCACAGTCATTTCATGAAGGAGGGAATCTTATGACACTTAGATTTTATGGTGTATGAGTTCCTATCCATGTGAATTTGCCAAAACCAAGGTTTGCGACAAATCCAAACTCATATGGACTGAAATTTCTTAATCTTGATTTCTTGCCTTATGGTAACACGAGTGCCCACCATGTCTTCCAAGTAGTTTAGTAACTTGTCCTTACATATCAATGTACTTTCCATCGACTAAGGCTCTAGTATGCATTTAAATGAGAACTCATAGAACTCACATACGCAATTAACTCAATTGGAATGGCACAAAAACAAAATAATGTCAGCACAATAGGTTGCAAACCTCAAGTCGTGTGCTAGTGATGATCGATAAGGTATATTCTTGATTTGTTCTTGAAACCTTTCAAGACCATTAAGACTCCCACTGACTCCTTGACATATAAGATTCTCTTGTCAAGAAACACTTCTTGACAAAGCAAATATTCAAGAGTTATTGTAGTTCTTATCAAGACAAAACACTTCACAAATTGGTCCTAGTTGGTCTTTGTCTTATCCAAGACATCACAACTTACCAATTTCTAATGTGCAAGAATAAGAAAACTTTTCCAAATTCCACATTTGATGAGTGTTATAAACCTACTTAAGACTTGTCACTCAATGTCACAATCTTTGAGTATGACTCTAAGACTTGATATTGGAACGGAGTATGATTGACTCTTTGATTTAACCATTTCTACAATTCTCGATTCCTCTTCTTAGACATGCAAATGCACTAAGACTCACTTAGAGGATCAATTGAGATATGGTTCTTAATCATTAAGACTTCATCATAAAACACAATAAAAGGTACTCTCCCTTCTTCTTAGAATGGAGAAACTTTTATCTTTCTGTCTTCTTGATTCTTCTTATTCGTTCTGCTATTGATTGAAACTATTTCAGTTAACTCAGAATTATACTCAATCTTATAAGTATAACCATATTTACTAAACTTTAGTAAATCATGATGAATATCTTTGTCACTCTTGTGGTAGACTTGATCAACGTACGACCTAGTGTACTCGATCTCCTAGTCCTTTAATTGACACTTTGTCAAAGAATTAGTCTAAATTTCCCAAATGTGAAAGTTTTTCATTCATCATACAATACACGTTGCACGATTCCAAGTTTCTGTCCAATTGAAACTTGGGTGATGAGAAACTCTCCCTATTTGGTAAACTTTTGATATGTCCACAAATAACATAATTAAGAATCAAATCCATTGTTGCTAATAATAGAAACATTCAAACATCAATTTTTTCATACATGCCATCGCAAGGATAAATAAATAAGATACAATCAAAATTCATTTTATTGCGGAAAAAATTTGTCCTTACAATGAAATTCAATTGAAAAACTATGTTATTACATATTTCTTAACAATCTATTCTAACTCCAAGTAGTAGCTCAAGAATCCATTCTTCAAGTAATGCGATCGAAATCCATTTCTTCATGATTAGATTCAGCTCATTTCTTCCCTCAAGCTTCCTCTCTTTTCTTCGATCCTACAAAACATCAAAATGTAATCTTATCACATCATGTATTAAGAATCTAGAATAGGAACTCAAAAGAGTTAGATAATGGATTTTACCTGAAGCAGAGCCATATGTCTTGACTCTCCCATCTCTTAGATCTCTCAGGTAGTTAGGGCAGCTTCGTCTCCAATGCCCCTTCTCTTGGCAATAAAAGCAAATGGACTCCTTTGGCACAACACATCGGACAATCACAAACTTAGTTCTTTCTGCACTTCCAATGTTGCCAGTGTCTATTGAAGTTTGGGAGTTTGATTCACCGGACAAGTTTGCTTGACCAACACGCCAAATCATTGCTGATTCAGCAGCTATAAGCAAATAGGTGAGATTAATGAGGGTCACGTCGTGATCCATCATATAGTACTCTCTAACGAACTCACTATATGATTCAGGAAGTGACTGAAGAACCCAGTCAGCAGCCAACTCGCTTGAAATCTCGACACCCAACATGCTTAACCTATCAATGTGTGACTTCATCTCTAAGACGTGTGCACACACAGGTTTCCCATCTTCGTGTTTACTTGCCAAAAGGGCTTGAGTGAGCTTGAACTTTTCAAGCCTTTGAACTTGTGGTTCAGGGAGAAAGATTGGAGGAGGTGGAGGAAGTGAAGCATGACTCTCATTTCCTTGATCGTATCTCGGAACGTCATCTTCATTTGGAAAGCTTGTTCCAAAGGATTTGGGAAGACCATTGTAAGATTCAGACATCTAAAAAACGGGAGAAAATTCAAGTTATGTTGATTAGAATTCTTGATGTAACACCCAAATGAAACATCAAGCTAGGATCCAACACAATATTCTACAACCTAGAAAAGGGATGCCGTAATCTAGTTGCAAAATATTTGAAGGTAGGTAAATGGCGATTTACCAATTTCCACTATGAAAAACGAAAAGGAAGATTAAGTTTTAAATGAATTGAAACTCCTAGATCTTTTGAGATTCATTGAACTTTTCAATGGCATGTTTAATCTCGATTATGCCCTACTATTTGTGACTGGGATGCCGAGGATCACAAACAAGGTATGATTAACCATACGAATCACGTGGTGCACCCAATGCTACTATCACCTAATCAATGTGCCTGTTAGCCACACACGCTCCATTGATCTATGACAAAAATCGAGTCACCCTTCGCTACCAATGTCATCCCCAAATTAGTGTGCCGGTTAACCACACACGCTCCACTAACGTTTGACAGGGGTACGAAGTGTAATTCTATGGATTAGCATACAATTTCACATTTTTCCTAAAGTAACTATGATTTGGGAATTTGTATAAGCGTTTAGTTACTTTGTACTTCATTATACTTATAATGTAAGGTTTCTGTCCTATCCTACCCGTTCGGCTAACGACCCTCTACTAGTCAAGAGTGCGGTGGGTAAGAGTGGATACCCATTCAATCGCCATTTTATAGGCAATTTCCTTAAACACCCCTTATAGACCAGCTTCATGAATGAGGCCTACTAACGGTAAGACTGACTGTTTACTCATACATATATATAATATTAGACTTTTAATGTTACATGTAGTATAGGGTGTATTTTACATTTTTAAAATACTAGGTGGTTTAATTTAGTAAATTATACTTTTAATTTAATTAAATGTAAACCAAAACTTTATGGGTTTATTAAATCACTTTTAATTATACACTTTAATTAATTAACAAAACCATAAGGGTGTGATTTGAACATTTTCAAATTACTAGGGTTTTAGAAGTTAACATTTCAAAATTAAAATTTTAATCAACTTTTAAATTCCAAAACTTGAGGGCAAGTTTTGAAACATTTCAAAACATTAGGGATCAAATAACAAATAATTCAAATTAAACAATTAATTTCATAATTATCTATATTTGACCTAATCTTATTTTAGTCATTAGATAATTACCAAATAACTTTAAATAATCCATATTTATCAAATAAACAACCAATATTTAAAAGATTTGAAATTATCTATTGTTTTGGCAAGGATAAACATATAATTAAGATAAAATTCGTATTTTAACTTCATAAAAAAATTTAAGCATCAAGTCCAAGTCAAAACAACAGCTAAATCCCGAAATACCCTCTGCCTGACGCACTGACTCGCCGAGTCAGACCTGAACTCGCCGAGTAGGGCCAACTCGCCGAGTCCAGATACTGACTCGCCGAGTTGAGTCGGGCAGAGGCAAAAAACTCGATTTTTAGCAAACAAAGTAGTTAAGCATCACATACAACTGAAACCAATCAAGGCTCTGATACCACTGATGGGTTTTATTCATAAGAAACAATCCTATGTGCTCATACAAACCCGAATGCTTGGATCTAGGTTTCTCTATTGTACATGCTTTGAATCCAAGACTAATAAACTTAGATCTAACATATTATAAAGTTAATTAGGGTATATAGAATTACCTTTGATTGTTATATAACAATAACAATCAATTCCTTGCTTGGATTGGCTTCAAAAGCTTAGTGCCTCAAGTGCTGCACCTCTAATGGAGTCACAAACACCTTATGCAACTTGGATGAAGAGGAGAAGAAAGGAGGCTGCCAAAAACGACTAGAAACCCTAGAGAATCAGTTGTCCACGTTTTTGGGGCATAAGGGGTCCTTTATATACTTGTGTGGGTTGTTAGGGTTTCAGTCAAAACCCTAATGGACAGCTTAAACTCTAAGCAGCCCATGGAACCTTCTGGATAAGGCCATGGACGAAAATATGATGGGCTCCCATCATAATTTCGTTCACCCCTTGTTCCTTTAGCATTCCTTAGCCCAATAACTCAATTATCCAATAATTGCAGTCCAGTCCCCTAAATTTAATTAATCTCTTTTAGCCACAAAATTAATTCTTAATTAATTCTTGACTAATATTAATTAAACAATATGATTTCCCCTTTAATATAGTATTCTCATAATATATTAATAAATCATATTTAAACCTCTCTCTCCTTAATTCATCCTACATATTGCTATGGTGAAGGCAACCCAAAAGGACCATGCTCATAATCGGGTCAAGTACATACCAAAATAGTTATGGACTTAGACACTAATCCAACAATAAGCTATAATATTCTAGGTTAATATATGTTAGACATGTTACCAGTTATGCCAGAGAGATATCTGTCAATCGTCGGAGAAATTGTTCAGGTGAGTTATCTCACTATGCCATGTACTACAATATATATCCATGATTGTTAGGACATGGAACGAATAGAGTAGAGCTATTAGCATAATTTTTATGTGCTTAAGTGTGAATTGGAAGAGTGGAAAGTATAAATTTGTCTGTATTAGTAGAATCTAAAAGTGCGGTGTCTATATGTGTAATTATTGTGATATTAGACTTAGGTAGGGGTTGATGGTGGAACAGATAAAGAGGTCAGGAACGTATAGACCCGCATAGATTTAGTTAAGGAATGATGTCGGAACAGTTAAAGAGTCTAGGAGCCTACATGCCCGCGTATTCCAAGATACACATCTTATTTGTAGATCGTGAGTTATTGTTTGTATGCATATATACATATTATGGTATATGGTATTTTGGGGAACTCACTAAGCCTAGCGCTTACCTAGTTCTTCTAAATTTTTTCAGGTACATTATGAGAAGGGCAAGGTTCGACTGTACACATGCGTATTTGCAACATGTTTCTGCATAATGTAATTATAACCTTGATATATTTTAATAATTTAAAAATGAAAACTTTTGGTTGAAATCAGGACGTAACAAGTTAGTATCAGAGCCCGGCCTGGTTTGAGTGAACCGGATAAACACTCGTTTGATTCCAGACTCAAACTAAGGATCTGAGTAATTAACAAATATATCTTTTCATAAAAACAAAAATACAAAAAGGAAAGAATGCAATGTATGCAGTCATCCAAAGCTCAGAAAGGAAGGTGATCCCCAAAATATCCATAATTGTTATGCTTGCTGATATATGAAATGTTAGAAATGCATGCTAGTATGTAGGCTAGGGATCTTTTTTGGAAATTACCAGTTAGAATTGCCCGATACTTAAGATGCTTTATAGTCTAGGAATTTTCTTGTTAATTGTTGCTTAGAATCTATATTAATATGGATTAGTTATTTGATAAATGTGTTAGGTTGCATGCTCCCAGAATTAAATAGTTTTAGATTGTTTGATTTGCGATATTGCACAGCTCTCATCTGAGTCTAACTGCCATAGTGTCGAATTTCTCAGTCGACCGACTGTTTGATTTTAGAGGCATGTAATCGTATTTGTCCGATAATTAGTTAATATTACTTAAAGTACTTAGCCAATGGTAAGGATGGGTGGAAGGAATCCTAGAAGGAAAGCCTAGAAAGTTTATTATGTGTTTGATAAGGTATATATTCGTAAGATATGGTGTCGGTAGAGACGCAAGGTCCGAGTGAAGTCTAGGAAAGAAATAATCAGGTCATTAAACTCTGTATGTGTGAAAAGACGTATCAATAGCAGAGTGTAGTGACTTGGAAACCTTAGAGAAATTATTGAATCTGGTATGGATAGGTGTGGAAGGTAGTACGATCCCGTACTACCGGAAGCACATGATCCATACATTAATAAAAAAAAGCCACAAAGTTGCTAAGGAATCAAGAATATTTCTCTTTGAACATGATTTGAAAATTGGTAAGTGCTATTTTTCGACGACGAACTTGCTTCGTTGATTCATTTTTTTCTATAAAAGTTAGATTTTTGTCTATTTTTTTCTGCAAGTACGTCTTCGCTACTCGCTTTTCCACTTGAAGACCCCGCCTTTCTCAATTTATCCCTTCCCGGTGGTCGATGAAATTGGACTTTCGGTGGACCCTCCCCCTCGGTGCCATCGAAGTCATTATTGAGGTCGAGGCTAAAACTCACGTCGGACTCGGAAGTTCTTAGCATTTTGTTGGATTCAGTGGTAGATCCTGAATACACCCCACCCAGATAAAGGACCGATTTTTTACCCTTACAAAAAACTTCCCACGTTTTTGGGTTGCCGAATGGTTTACCATTATTGGTAATTTTGTATTGGTAGCATACGGTTGATAAAATATTGAAATTGTTGCTACCACTTTTTTGCATATTTTTGAGATTGTCAAATATGTCATTAAATTTCGTGGACACCGCTCATAGGTCACGCCATTTTGCATTGACCACGTCGTACGTTTGCTCTGTTTCCCTTCCTAATAGTGCATGAAAGTTGTCTAAACACGATTCCAAAAACTTTTACCCGATTGCGTGTTCTCGGTGTTACCGTCTTGTGATATGAAAATCCAAGTTTTCGCTAAAGCTTCCTCCTCATCTTCGCTCCATTGCGTAATTTTTTTTGGTTCTTTTCCTTTTTTTTTTTGCCTTCTTCGAGTTGGTTGTTATGTTTCTTGGACCCGTTTGTCGTCATTGTAGAGGTTTATAGTTTGAGATTGAGATAATGAGACCTGAGATGGTTGTGAAGGTATTGTGTGACATTGTTGTGGTTGAGAAGATTAATTTGGTTTGAAATTGTTGAGAAAGTTGTTGTTAAAAGGCTTGAAATTAAAGTTAATTGAATTGTTGTGATCGTTGTTGTTGTTGGTAGTAGTTTGAGTAGTATGAAAGATTGATGAATAAAAAAAATTGTTGAATTGATGAAGTTATCAATTACTATAAATAACATTTGCATATGGATCATTTAGGGTGTTTGATTTGGATCAATAGGTTGAAGAAAAAAAGTAAGAAAATAAAAAGAAGTCGTGTGTTTTTGTAGTGTGAAATGCATAAAAAATATGTGGTATTTATATATAGTTGTAGTTTGTGTTTTCAAAATTGATAATTAAATAATTTTTTTATTACAACGGATACAAAGGAAAAAACAATGAAATATTAGACCGTTGTTGCTGTTTGCTTCCTAATGGTCGTCTTCATCCGCTTTCATAGAGATTCAACAGTCAAACCACCAAAGGTTGGGGACGGTGTTCACGCGTCCCTTGGACGCCAAGTCAACTTTCATGCATGAGTTTATACTCCACTCCAAACGGTGTTCACGCGTCCCTTAGACTATCATGTCAAGTTTCATGCATGAGTTTATACTCCAATCTCGATAGCTTTAATATTACAAGTGAGTATATCCCATAAAGAAGCATAACTTCAAGTTCGAGGTGTTTCTTTGTTTGTGGATGGTTTTGGTGCAATTCCTATTCATGTTCGTGCTATTAATTAAGCTGGCGGCTCCAAGTTACATCGTTCAGGTTTTTGCCCCAGTAAGTTAGGCATAGAGTTTCAAGATTTTCCACTGGTTGACTTCGCCTCTTAGTTTCTTTGGAGTCTGTGCTTCACTTCTTTGTCAATGGTTTTGTTTTAAGTTTCTTTAGTCCTTTTCCTTGTAAACTGTTCTGGTTCCGGCTATACTACTATCGTGATAATAAATTATTAATTTACTTGCTACCAAATAGGCAAGTAACTTTGATAGAAGACCTAACCTACACCTAGTTTCATAATAAAATAAGCACTTAAATCAATGCTGGTTTAATATTGCAACAGTAAAGTTTCTTAAAGCAACTACAACTAAAGTTGATAAAAGAATATCACGAAGAAAATGCTGCTTAAGTTAATGGCATTAAAAGACTAAAGGACGAGCTGTTAGCCAACCGACACAAAGCAGCCGGTGAAAGCAGAAAGAGACAAGTTGAAAGGGAGATAAATTACACACATCCGTGATCAAATAAACAAAACTGTGGCTTGAAAGCTTCGATTGGTTCTAGGGTGTGACTAGCGACAACACCCCTGCATGCATGCAAAATAAATTTGCAGAACCAAAAGGTTATGTGACGCAAAAACTTTGTCACCACCATCAATTAATTAATGGTGTCAAAGCAAACTATATTATAGCCTAGGTTGGAGAAGAGTTCGCATGCATAAGAAGAAGTGGAAAAAAGAGAGAGATAACCCGCGAAAAGATCATGGAAAACATTCCGAAGATAATGATAAGCTCTTCCGATGGTCCTCGGCCCATGCCAGTGATCGGAATGGGCACAGCAACACTGACCGCATGTAGTGATGAGGTTAAGGTGGCGGTTATTGAGGCCATCAAGATGGGTTATCGCCACTTTGACACAGCGGCACTCTACCAAACTGAGAACCCTGTTGGAGAAGCCATCAGAGACGCCCTCAGACTTGGTCTCATAAACTCCCGCTCTGAGCTTTTTATTACGACTAAGCTGTGGTGTAATTCCACCGAACGCCATCTTGTCATACCTGCAATGAAGGAGAGTCTCCGGTAAGACGTCCATCTCTTTTAATTTCATGTCATTTCTCTTCGAGGTTATCAACTTATCATCTCTCTCAAGTGTTTTTGTTTTTTGAAAAAAAACATTTTCATACCTCTTATTGCTGCGCGACGCTGCACACGCGCAACACTTTTCATCTCGCAGCTGTTTGTTTTTCAGAAGTTTTCGGATTAAAAAACATTTGCGCGTGTTCTTCTTGGCGTAGCACTTGTTTTGCCTCTTACAACTTTTTTTTTTCTTGCTAAAATATTGATTATATATTGCTGAAATCTTATTTCATATTTTTTTTTTCGTTTTTTTTGTTTATTCTTGTTGAAAAAAAAATTTCTTTTCTTTTTTTATATTGAATAATAATAATTTGTTGATGAAATATCATTATTTTATGCTAAAATATTTTTATTTTTTTGTTAAAATATCATTATTTTTTACTGAAATATCAGTTTATTTTAATTTTTTAATATCTGCAGCAGCATGCAGATGTTAAAAAAACAAACACATTTTTTATTACAGTTTACAGCCGTTTGGTTTACCTCTTCTACTGCAGAGGGTTGCAGAGGTGGTTCGCAGACTTCATAGATTTTTGCTTCAAAAAAACAAACAACACCTTAGTAACTTGAAAAGAACTATTACCGCCGGTTCTTTGCACCTTCTTGTATCTGTTTCATTCTTCTTAGTTACTCTGAGCAAAATATCATATAGATTATCAATGAAACGTTTTCCATTTTTCTTATATTTTTCAACTACGTATTATACTACTGTAACAAATTAGTTTATTGCACTGATATAATTTCAGAGATGAGATACCTTTAGAACCAGAAATAGAGTAGATATTGATAGTTTATTCATTAATATAGGAATTTGGGGCTCGAGTATGTAGATCTGTATTTGATACATTGGCCATTAAAGCTCAACCAAGAGCATTTCAAAGTCCCGGTTCCAAAAGATTGCATAGCCACAATTGATATCAAGGCCGTTTGGGAAGCAATGGAAGAGTGTCAAAATCTCGGACTTACCAAATCCATTGGCGTTAGCAATTTTTCTTCTCGAAAGATTCAAGAAATTCTTTCCTTCTCGAAAATCCCTCCTGCGGTTAACCAGGTGACCATCTATAATTTTTTTTTCTTGTAATCACAGAATACAAAACCAACTCTTTAAGGGACTTATAATATTTCTACCAACTAATCCTACGACTTTCCAAATTTCGGCTGAAGGTTGAGATGAATCCACTTTGGCAACAAAAACAACTCAATCAATTTTGCAAAGAGAACAGCATCATTCTCACTGCTTACTCCCCTTTAGGAGCAATTGGCAATGCATGGGGAGATAATCGGGTAATCCAGTGTGATGTTCTCCAAGATATTGCTATGTCCAAAGGAAAGACAACAGCTCAGGTACAATATAAATTTAGATTCTTCCATATACACTTTAAGAGAATTATATATATATATATATATATATATATATATATATATATATATATATATATATATATATATATATATATATATATATATATATAGGTTTAGGTTCTATGGAAAACAAAACTTTTTTTTTGAATTTTTTTTATGAAAAAATCGCATGTTTTAAAATAAATTTGCTATTTTTTTTTTAATTTTTTTTTAAATTGATTTTTTATTTTTTTTCAGCAAATTTATTAAAAAACCTGTGATTTTTTATAAAAAAATTTTAAAAAAAAAGTTTTGTAATCTCTAAGTATTTTATATATATATATATATATATATATATATATATATATATATATATATATATGGGAGAATTTCGTATATGCCCTTATTAAATATGATAATATCATATCTGCCTAACCTAATTTCTAAATATCATATTTACCTTTTATAAAATTTTAAATATCATATTTACCAAAATCCTTATTTTTAATATTTTTTAAACATTTTATAATTATTTTAAATCTTTATTTTTATTAATTGACTATTATACCCCCTAATTTTAAATTTCCAAGTTAAATCAATGTTCCATTCTTTGAATGATTATTATTAAGATTCAAAAAACAATGAAGTCGTGAATAATTGAAAGAAACAATCTCGAAAGTTTTTCAAATTAACGATGTCTAAAATAATTGTTAAATTGCTTCTAAAGATGTATACGTACCACCATTTGTTTAATTAATTTTGAAGATTTGACAGAAAGACGATAAATTTATAATTTATCCTCTGAAACACGAAGTAAACTTCTTTGACCCAAAATTCAAGATTTTGGCTCATTAATCAATTAATGATAGCTTTTCGAAACACATCATTCCTGAATTTTTGTTGACATAAAATAGAGCTGAAAGAAATAATTGTCGCATGTAAATGAAAATCAGAGAATAGGTCTCCACGGGAATTGGAGTTTTCTGAGTATGTTTGAATTGATGTATAAAAGTCAAAAGCATAGCAGTAACAAAACATGACGAAATTCAAACAAAGGATAAGAAAAAATATATATTTATATAATTTCTTAAAAGAATATTGAATACTCTTTTGCCTTTTTCATTGTATTTTTATACTATATTAGATTTATAAAAAGGGTATAATAGTCCATTCATAATAATAAATATTTAAAATGATTATAGATTTATAATAAAATGTTAAAATAAAGATTTGGACAAATATGATATTTAGATATTTAACAAAGGTATATATGAAATTATATATATATATATATATATATATATATATATATATATATATATATATATATATATATATATATATATATAATTAATCGTCTAGGCAGAGATTAATCGGGGACGATAAATTGTTAATTCACTGAATTTTAAAAAATTAAATATGACTAATATTATAAAAAAAAATTCGTTAATATCACTAATATTATAACAAAATAGGTTAATATGATTAATACAATACTAATCATTCATCAAATAGTTTCTATTGAGATAAAACTTTTTTAAAATGTTAAAATTTAAGTTTATCATTTTTTACTGCTTCACATAAGGAGGGATTAATCGCTAAGCGTCCTCTAGTCATTTTTTTATATCCTATAAGCTTAGTAATATTAATGTTATAATATTGATCATGACATGTAGATTTCTTTAAGATGGTTATATGAGCAAGGTGTCAGCTTTGTAGTAAAGAGTTTCAATACAAAAAGGATGAAGCAAAACCTTGACATATTCAATTGGTCACTGAGTGCCGATGAGCTTAACAAAATCAGCTATATTCCTCAGCGCAAGAATGTTTATTTAATTGGTATGATGATGAGTGAGCATAACGATGTAATGGCTGATATTGACGATGAGCTTTGATTTGAATAAGTAGTAAAATTAGAAATAACAGATGCAATAATTATGTTGAATGCATCAACAAATTTCATAAGAGATCATCAATTATTTTGGATGCTTTAATATGAACTTTATGATCGAAGTACTGATGAAAACATATGATGATGAAATATATATGTAGTCCATCTATTGGGCTAACTTAGTACTTATTTTACCATGTGAAAAACAATAATATGCTTTACTAAAATTGCCGATTATAGCAATGCATAGAGATGGAAATGGAGAGATATATAATTACAGTGACAGAGAAGACATGAAGTGATCCAGAAAAACGAACAAACAAACAAAAAATCACTTGGAAGCAAGTTATTTCTCCAATTTGCATTTTTCAAATTATTGAACAGATGTGAATTAAAAACATTATGTATCATCACAAAACAACACTCTATCTTGATACCACTCCACCACAACCCAAATGTACCAAAGTAATCCCCTAAAACAAACGGTGCAAAATCTATAATGTATTTTTTTAGCAAATTATAATTGTCGTGGTTCATATAAACTATTTTATTTTACTCACAATAATTATTTATATTTAAAAGAATCAATATTTAGATGTACTCTTTCTAAAAACAATCACTATATTTGTTAAATTTGAACATTTATTTTTCCCAAAATAATACTTTGAAACTCAATTATGTTATTATGTAAAGAAGATACAACAAACAATTTTTGTCATGAATACAATTTGCACCCCATTTATGAACATGATATTATTACCCTTTGTAGACTCCTGAAGGTTCGGCATTCTGAACTACCCATGGATGTTCAAGAAGCTTGTGTAAAGGCATTCTCTTGGAACTTTCTTTAACAAGCATCTGTATTTTTTTTTTAATATAAAAAATTAGTAAATAATAATGACACCCAACAAATTATAAAAAGCTAGGAAGAAAGTAAGATGAAAAACCTGACTAATTAGGTCCTTGGCAGCTGAGGAGACTACCGGTTTTGAAGGGAACTTCAAATCTACTTTCACAATTCTGCACAATTACATCAACAATCAATCCATCAGCATCTGTACAATTTTTTCAGTGACAATGACAAAGAGGGCATTTAGATCCATTTATTTTCAAGATTGCCATTACCTTCTATATGTATCAGTGTGTTCTTTAGCTTCAAATGGAGGGACACCATAAAGGAATTCATAGCAAAGAATACCAAGACTCCATATGTCCACACTTGCATCATGCTCTGTGCTCTCCACTGTGATTATAAAATAGTTAATTACAATAAAAACAAACTAAAGAAAGAGTTTTTTCAGATTGAGGTTAATAAATATTATTATGTTTTTTACCCATTTCAGGTGGGAGATAATCTAGAGTTCCACACATGGTCTGCCTGCGATTGAATGTGTGCACAGACCACCCAAAATCAGCAATCTTTAACTCACCCTAAAATAAGATAACAACAACACATTATATTATATTATGTTTCTGCAAAATTAGTTATCAAACACACAATAGCAATACTACCATATATATATTTATTACCTGTGCACCAATTAAAAGATTCTCCGGTTTTATATCCCTATGAATTACATGCTTCCCATGACAATATATTAGAGCCCTCGCTAATGAAGCAACATACTATCCCATAAAAAGTTTAAAAATTAGTTGACCATTAACACCAATAATATACCCAAAGGTAATATGAAAGACTTACAGTAGCAGCACGTCTTTCACTGAAGTGCTTGCATCTTTGGAGCTCCTTGTAGAGTTCTCCTTTAGCAGCATATTCCAAAATCAGGTAGACTCTTTTCTGTGGGAGATGTTGTGTATGTTCTATAAATTTTTGATAGATCTTTTGAACAACAGTATGATAGAAAGATTGTGTACCTGATCATAAAAATAACCATAGAGTCGGAGGATGTTAGGGTGTCTAAGGTGACTTTGAATTTCTACTTCACGGCGAAGTTGGTGCTCCACCTGGGACTGTTTGAGTTGGCTTTTGAAGAGCACCTTTAGTGCAACAATATGGTTGCTCTGTTTCAGAAACCACAGATATGATCAACAGCTAAGCCAACAATCAAGAAACTAAATGAACTACTTTTAATCATGAGAAATAGAATTGATATACTAACCCTCTTTTCCTTAGCTATGTAAACATGACCAAACTTTCCTCTTCCCAGTGGCCTCCCAATGTCGAAGTCATTAAGCGTCCACCTCTTTTTTTCTGCTGCTGCCTCTGTATTAGCCTGTAATCAGGCATAGCCAATTGAAGTCAAGAAACATCACACAACAACCAAATCATCACGTTCACACACATTACATGAAACCCTAAATACATTAGAAGCTATTCTTACTTCTAAGATTGACTTCAAGCCTATTAGAACGAAAATTTCCGAATATACATACAGAAATTGAAATTATAAAATAAAGCTGCATAACAGTTTTAGCACGTATGGCATCTCCATCTTCGAAATTTAAAAATTTCCAATTTCGTCTCCAAAAGTTATAAAATAATTACGATGAAGAAAGAAAAGGCGTAATAATAACAAAAGAAAACATAGCTGTTAACATAAAAAAATAAGCCCTAACAGAAATTACAACTCTAGATATCGTATAAGAACCAGAAATCGGGAAGTAAATTTGTTATGAATTCAAAACCAAATAACCAAACAAAAGGAATTGATCGATTTTCTGAAAATTAGTGATGTACCGTTTGTTGAATCTGCGTTTCTGCTGCGATTGCCATGAGAGAGCAACGGATTCTAGAGAGAGAAAACTGGATATAGATAGAGAAAGAGAGAGAAAGGCAGACAAACGAAGAGGAAATGCGAATTTTTTTGAATAAAGAGGGGGAGAGAGGAGGAGGATCTGCTTTCTCTCTCCTAAATTACACAACGGTCACATTGTTGGAGGAGCGTCATTTGAAATTAACTTCATAATATATGATAATAAAGTGGATGACCCCCTCAACTTTTATAATCTTTCACTTAGACAAAAAACTAGTACTTTTTTTTTCACAATCACATCGAGTAAGGCTAACTGTGTAAAAAGGTAATAACACTTAATACTTTTTCGCTTAAGGAACTGTAAAAATAAATTTTTTAATACGATTTAATTTTAATTTTGCATACAAGTGATAAATAATCTTGATGTTAATGTTAGAGGTGCAAATATAGGCGCCGTTCTAGCCAAGTCAAAGTCTGATAGTCCGGTCCCCCATGTATGAGAAAGGCTAGGTCCAATAGTCATTCATGAAATTTTGGTAAGTTAAACCTAGCGGGTTTTGCCGGAGCTGCGACTAGGCCTAAAAGCCTGAGCTTTTCGATTTTTTCATGTTTTTAAGAAATCGCAATATGTTTGTATTTTTTTTTGTTTATTATATCATTTTATCATTTCTTCCTATTATAGCATCCGCATCTTGTTTATATTGGTTTGTTTATGGTACCATCCAACTTTCACGCACCTAAATAATAATAATAATAACACTTTTGTCAGCTCTAAGGTAAAGGAAAGCCGATGACCAAAGCCTAGTCTATTGCAACCCTTTTGAAGCGGAATAAAGAGAAAAGTGGGTGTGCAAGTCGAAAGAGAGAGAGAGAGAGAGAGAGAGAGAGAGAGAGAGAGAGAGAGAGAAGTAAAAAGAAAGGAGTCCCCGTAAATCCTTCTTTGTGTTATAGCATGCTACTTATATTGGTTTGTTTATATTATAGTTAATAGCATTCAATTTTCATTTCTTCATATTATAGCATAGATAATAACATCCTATGTAGATAGAAATTTGATATCTTTTTAAATTATTTCCAATACTTTTACTTAAAACTTTATCATATAGTAGGCTTGGAAAAAAGTTCAATATTCAAAAATCATATCTAAAGGCTGAAAGGATCATACTTCTTTTTTACAAAAATTGCCTAGATAGTACTTTATATGTTGGTGATTTTGTATCACCGATATTTCCAGTCTAATTGAAATGTATATTAGTTTCAAATTGGATCAAAACTATGATCTAATACAAGTCTTCTTATGTGGAGTGCAACTTGTATAAGACAGTTTATCCCTAACATGAAGAAATGTGGGGGTAAAGGGGAGCGCCTCCTTAGTGTTTCATAAAGATCTATGGTGTATGGTGCAAAGATATATGGTCTTGCCTACAAGATTTACAATGCACAATACAAAATTGTGTGGTCTTAAGGACTATACAAAGTGAAAGGATGTACATTCTTTTCCTAACATATTTGTGTTGTTGAGTTCTCAAAGAACCAATGACTTTGTTTAAAGAATTTCTTACTTGTCTTAAGAATTGTTTACTTCAACTTTATGGAAAATGATTATAACTTCTTGATAATTGTAGATAACTTCCCAAAAGTCATATTTTTTCATTAATGGCTATTTTGTGAGTATAAATAGACGTTATATTATAGTTTTTGGAACTAACGAATTTGATATAAGTCATGATATGATTATGGTACTTTCTTCCTATCTTGTGTCGGAGATTTGAAGTATTGTTAACAAATTATCCTGGAATATATATGTCGAGACCAAGTTTATTGAAACATCCCTTGCACGGGCTAACTGAAAATAGTTTATAAAGGTCTAAATATGAAATGTTTCTTAAAGTTCAAAATTTTAAATGTGTGAAAATTAGGTCTCAAAGTCCAAATAAACAATGATTTGTTTCAAAATGGCAGGAAAGTAACAATTAACATCAAAACACAAGTCAGATATATATACATTACAAATTAATGTCTTCTAAATATCTGTGATCTTCTCACTCCAATATTCATCTATAATGTTAATATGAATATATGTGAAAATACAAGTGTTAAATTTGAAAATCTAGTGAGTATCCTTGATGTCGACTCTTAAAGAGTATTGAATAATGAAGATCATCCAAACTCAACATCAAACCTCCAAAAATAGTTTTAAAACATTCCAATTTCAACTGTTCCTCTAAAATCAATGGTACATTAGACCCATAATTCAAAATCCAAATATGTCAATAAAAAACAACACCATAATATTAGTTTGGAAAAGTAACCAGTTTCCATAGATTTAAACAATTCAAAGGGGAATAGCTTAACAAATTCAAATAAGTAATGCATGTGCTTCTATTCCCAACCCTAAGTCGGTCTTAAAGTCCAAACTCACTATTAAGCATGTGTAAACAGCACATGATTGGCATGTTTTACACTCCCAAATTGATTTCAAATAGTGGAATAATTGAGCATGTGTAAACAGGAGAATTATACTTCTAACTCACTGTACTAGGTACCATGGTCCATTACATATGTACCATATACATAATAACTAACCTCCATGATGTAAGTAATGATTATCTAGAAATATAATCACTTAAGAATAATTAAATCTCATATGGATATCATGAATGACTACCAAAGTCTCTAATCCTATGTGAATGCATAAGTAGGATGCTCAAAGTAATTTCCAAATAAAGTAAGATTTTTACAAAGTAAGGAAAGCTCTTTCAAAAACAGATTGTATGCAATACACAAGTTATTTATAGTATGCATATTACATATACAGTATATTATATGAAAGAAATTCAATCAAAGCATGAAAATAGGGTTAATGATATGTATTCCCGGTATAAACTCACCTTGATCCTAACAAGAATTTATCCTTACTTCTAGATTTGAATGGGTACTTAATATTCACCTAAACTTAACAATATACCATTTATTATGGTTGTTCAAACAAAAAAAAATACCATTTATCAATGAAAATATCAAGTCTATACCCTACTTTTCACCATAATTATCATATTTAAACCATTGCATAACCTATAAGAAGTAATAAGTAAGCTAAGGAACTAATTTTGGCTCAATCGGATAAAGTTGGAAATTTTGTGTCTAGTAACTTAGTACTCGATAGAGTAGAGGCTAAGACAATCTCCACTTGACCGATTCAAGCCATACATGCACCATATCGAGCGGTTTTCGCTTAAATACAATCTAAACATGTTCAAACTACTTCCAACATCTTCCAAACAACTTCCAATGGTCCTAGTTAAGTACTAACATCTTAGTACTTGTTATAATACATCAAATAACCTCCAATTCCATTATTATAATGATTTATAAGCTCAATGTGAAGAAAAAAAGATCATAGTTTATACTTCCAATCTAGTTTTAAGTTTCATAGGTTGATTCTCCGCATAATTCAACCCATTACAAATGCATAACTAGATTTGAAGTGTCAAATAAACACATCATGTTCTTACAATATTGAAATCACAAAGACAACCAAATATAAGTCCTTAAACTTACATGTTTGCATTGAAATACATTTTTTAATACTAGAAAACACTTATTACACTAAATTATGCATCAATTAAGTATCTAGAGTCTTAAAACATTATTCCATCAATTTAGGGTTCATAAATATTAAAAAAAAAATCACCATTTAAGGTGGGATGATGATACATTGATGATCTAATGTTTGAATCTAGTCTTATGATTCATAAAAATCTTCCTAATAAAAGAAAATATCAAATTTTAGGAAATCCCCAAACCCTAACTCGAATTAGAGGAGAAGAAATAACATGAAAATATCAAATGTTTGAATCTAGTCTTAAGATTCATTGGACCTTTCAGGATTTCGGCCCGAGGAGGCAAGGTTGCATACCGGCTGGATTTGCCCGATGAGCTCAACCAGATTCATAACACCTTCCATGTGTCTCAGCTTCAGAAGTGTGTGGTCGATGACTCCGTAGTAATTCCTCTGGATGACATTCAGGTTAATGATCGTCTGAATTATATGGAGAGACCGGTGGTGATCTTGTTGGATTAGGTGTCTAAGCCCATAACTATAATTGGTATGTACTTGATTTGATAGTAGCATGGTCCTTTTGGGTTGCCTTCACTCATGCAACTTGACAGGATGACTAGTGGAGAGAGAGTAGAATTTATTCTTTGAAATAATAAATTGTTACTCAAAATGATTTACTAATATATTACAAGATTTATATATTATTTGGAAAACATATTATCAATTAGTAATTAATCAGAAATTAGTATGGGATTAATTTTGGGATTAAAGGAACTGATTAATAATGGAGTGGTTGTTTTGCAAATCATTGATTGTTGTGAAACTGGGCTTATGAACTCCATGAAATGGAGTGGACGAAATTTATAGGGTAGCCCTATAAGATTTCTTCCAGGGGCTTCCTTTAGGAGGTCCATGGGTTGTTTAGGGTTTTAGATGGGAACCAGGGTTTCCTTATTCAAGTCCAGCTTTAAGATTAAGCAACCTAGCCCTATATAAACATCCATAAGGCATTAGAATTTCGGCCTAAGCAAGTGTTCGTAACCCTAGCCGATTTTCTTGTGTCTATCCTCTCATTCTCTTGCATTGGGTGTTTGTGAACCATTAGAGGTGCAACATTTGAGGCACTAAGCTTTCAAGAGTTAAGGATCTTCAAGGTGTTCTAGTTATTACTACATAACTAGTAAGGCAATCATCAAAACCCTTTTGATTATATAATTTTCAAAATTGTGTGCTAGATATAGGGTTTATCGCTTTGGTATTCAATTACATGTTCAATTAGTGAAAAACTTAGATCCAAAGCAATTAGGGTTGCACAATCACATAGGATTGTAAATATGCTCATAACCCATCAGATCTTAGATTGGAAGACGAAGGCTCTGCGCAACAAGGAAGTGTCATTGGTCAAGGTCCAGTGGCAACATCGGAAGGGTTCCGAATGGACATGAGAGCCGGAGGCAGAGATACGAGAGCACTACCCAGATCTATTTGTGGCAGCAGACTTCGAGGACAAAATCTAGTTCAAGTGGGGGAGAGTTGTAACTGTTGGATTAGGTGTCTAAACCCATAACTATTTTGGTATGTACTTGACCCAATTATGAGCATGATCCTTTTGGGTTGCCTTCACTCATGCAACTTGATAGGATGACAAGAGGAGAAAGAGTAGAATTTATTATATGAATAATAAATTCGTACTCAAAATGGTTTTATTAATATATTAAAAGTTTAATATATTATTTGGAAATCATATTATTTAATTAGTATTGATCAGAAATTAATTTAGTATTAATTTAGTGATCAAAAGAGACTGATTAAATAAAGGGAACTGATATTGCAATTAACTGTTAATTGCTAGTTGGGCTGGTGGACTCCATAGAGTGGAGTGGACGAAATTTATGGGGAAGCCCATAAGATTTCGTCCAAAGGGCTCTAAGGAAGGAGTCCATGGGTTGCTTAAGGCTTAAACAATCATATTAGGGTTTCCACCTAAAACCCTAATAGCCACAAGTATAAATAGACCCCATCACTAAGGGATTTTCGGCCAATGCTTCTAAGAGACCCTAAGGGCCGAAAATCTTCTCTCTCCTAAATTCATCTTGTTTCTTGAGTGTTTTTGACTCCATTAAAGGTGCAACACTTGAGGCACTAAGCTTTCAGAAGTCAAGATCAAGGAGGTTTGTGATTGTTATTGCTACATAACAATCAAGGTAATATTCCTAACCTTAATTATATGTGATTTTCAGATTTGTATGCTAGTCAATTAGGGTTTATTGCTTTGGTATTCGATGTTGTATGTTTAATTAGAAAAACCTAGATCAAAGCAATTAGGCTTGCATGAACACCATAGGAATGATGTTATGCTCATAACCTAACAGTAACATCTATTTTCCAGGTATTCAATTTAACCCTTCACTTATGCTCTATTTGCAAAGTTTAGTCTCTGATGGCAATTTCGTAATTTCGGAGTTGCTGGAGTACGCAGGGCATACACCCTCGTACGCTGAACATACTCCGGGTCACCTTAATACGCATGGCGTATGTTGGTACGTCGGTCGTACGTAGCCAGGGTACAAACGCTACATTTTAGGGTTTGGACCCTATTTAAACACATTTATGGCCTCATGCACCTTCTTATCTTCAGCTTCCCTCCTCATTTCAAAATCCTAAATAGTGTTTGTGCATTGTGAAGCTTGTTGAGCCAGTTTTTGTGCCATTTGGAGCTTTTATAGTAGAAGGAAGAGCACTGCGGTGATGGTGTTTCACTCAAGGCTTTAGATCTAGAATCTTATCCCCGTTGTGTACCTTGTGGAGGTAAAAAGTTTCAACCTTGATGTAGAAATCTTATGGATCTAGTTTTAGCTCAAAGTTGTTCCCTTTTTCGTCCCAAACTTGGCCTTTGTGAGTAGAAGGTACTCCAAGGCATTTGAGTTGTCCTTTCAGAGGTTATAAGGGGTGTTAAGTCATAAAGTTGGGTTTATGGTCACTAGTTTCCCTCCATACAAGTGCTAGATGGTATTAATGGGTAAAAAGACTAAGGTTTTTGGAGTTAAGAACTTAATAGCCATGCTAGACCATAAAGGTAGAAACTTTATGGTTAAGAACATCTTTTGTTACCGAGGGATACATTGAGCGTACGAGGTCAACTTCCCGATCCTCGGTTAACTACGAAGTACGTCGCGCGTACACGAGGAGTACCCCTCGCGTATTGACCGAGTCGACCTAATTGACTCGGTTGACTTTGACCTAGATTTTGGCTAGGGTTTGACCTAGGGGTATTTTAGGTATTTGAATGGTAGTCTGAGTTTTGGTTACTGTTATTCATAAAGGTGACCAATAACATAGGTTTCAGAGCAGCATGTCAGTTTAACTTTTCGTCTGTTTGTGAGGTGAGTCTTCCTTACCACCTTCAGTGGACTGAAGGCACCAAGGCCAGCCCACTATATTATATAAGTAGAAATTGTATGTTATCGTATGATTTTGTTTGTTGTGATTGTATGATTTATATATTGAGCTATATGGGCTCGGAGTCATTACGGACTCAGGGTTGATACGGACCCGACACAACTACTTGTTGTTATTTTGGGTTGATACGGACCTGACATAGCCACATGTTGTTATACTATATGTTCATTGTATGTGGTAATTTGGGACGCTTACTAAGCTTTATGCTAACAGTTTATGTTTATGGTTTCAGGTATTTCCAGCTCAAAAAGGAAGGGCCCGACGTGATGACACAACATCCTCCCCACATGATTTCCGCATTTGATGTATTTGTACTCTAATGTTTTGGAATACTGTAATGAATGATGTCTTTTGATACAATCAATGAATGAAAATTAATGGTTTTTAACATGAAAAATTTTAGTATTGTTTTTGGGTCATTACAGTTGGACTAGGCCCACTTTATGGCGGGTTAGGCTTATTTATATGTTGGTCTAGGCCTATGGATCAGGAAGGGCTAAGCCCAATGTATGTTATGTAGGATGCCAGTTTTCTTTGTGACTCTTGCATTTGTATGTTGGGTTGGGCCCATTCTGGTGGGTTGGGCCTAATATGCAGGCTAAGTGTAACAGCCCAAATTTTCAATAAAATTTTTCATTTTTAAATAACGAAATCATTTCCATAAAATATAAAATTCCAATCATATTTTTTTCAAAATCCATGACATCAAATAATTTATTCATAATATCAGAGTGTCCCTAATAAAAACGCCAGAGAGTGCATGTCGTGCCGTCACACCGGGCTCTTGCCCTTAGATCCCGAAGTACCTGAAACAACCAACAAACTGTAAGTTAACGCTTAGTGAGTTCCCCATAACATACCCCACACAACCTGCATAATCATATAACCGTATCAACCATATAAGTCATGCATATAAACATATACGGATGTCGTCCCCCCAGGGTCTTACACCTATGTGTCATGGGCACCCCCATGGCCTTACTTGGAATGCCATGGGCACCCCCACATGGTCATATAACCAAGTGTCATGGGAACCCCCATGGTCTTTACCTGGAAAGTCATGGGCACCCCCACATGGTCTTATAACCAAGTGTCATAGGCACCCCCAAGGTCTTTACCTGGAAAGCCATGGGCACCCCTACATGGTCTGACATCCAAGTGTCACGGACACCCCCAGGGTCTTCCATGTAAGTATCACAAGACAACTAGCATATCACGTACCATATAATCAACTAGTATACCACATAACACATAAGAGGCCGGCCATGGTGCCTTCGACCCATTGGTATGGTGAGGAGACTCACCTCAAATGTGAACCGTAACTGAGTAAGTCCAAACTCCGAGTATCAGCTATGCCACTTCCCTAATCATAAACAACTCCGTAGACACAACTCAACCTTCAAACCCTTAAAAGTCAATCCTGGTCAAAGTCAAAGTCAAAGTCAACGCTCTGAGTTGACCTACTCGCCGAATCCACCCCAAAGTCAGAATCGCGATATCGCGACCCAACTCGTTGAGTTTTCCTATAACTCGTCGAGTTTCTCCGTTTTCCCACAGAATCGGGGTAACCCCAACCCAACTTATCGAGTTCCCCTATGAACTCGTCGAGTTCTTCAGTCTGTCAACCCACTTAATGCATTAAGCCCTTTTTCTTGAATCCAAAGGTTCCAAACTTTAGATCCCCATCCCTAGAGATGTTTTGTAACAACCCGAAATTTCCATTCTGTACAAACCATATCAAGTTAGTAGAAGATTAGAACAGTTACAGTGAATTTCCATACTTTTGGGTATAAGTTTGAGTATTTCAGGATTTACACTTAAGGAGATATCAGGAGAGTGGATGCACTAGGATTTTGTGCAACACCATTATTTCAAAACTCTATGATATTAGAGTTCATTTCGTGAATAAAATATTTTCTGCCAAAAATCCCAGGACTATATATAGGATTCTGAGCCATATTTATTTATTAGTTACATTTCCAACTAGAGAAAAGCCGAATTCTCTCTCAAGGATCTTCGGACTTTCGTTCCGGAAAGTGAGTACTTCTATCTAGTGTTGCTTTAAAGCTTCTTATATGCTTAATACACTAGAAATCATAGGAAAACACTAAGATATGAGAGTTTACCGCCCAAGAACACCTTGGGGAGTAAACTCTTTTATAAGGGTCAAATGGTGCCTAGTCCCTTCCTTAAGCAATGAAACTAGTTTGGACTTGTACCCTAATGTGTTTAGGACTAGAAAACAACCTTAGAACACCAAGAGTAAGGTGTTCACGACCCAAGAAGTTCCAGGGCCGTGAACTCCAAACAATAGGGCCAAAAGGTGCTATAATCTCTTCTAAATCCTTGTACACTAGCCTAGTTTAGTTCCTAGTTAAATTAGGGACTTGAAAACACCAAAAACACCCATCCAAGGGAGATTACGGCCATAATCTCCAAGGGATTTGGTCCCAGGGCCGTAAACTCCTAAAAGGAGTTATATAATGCCCTAAACTCTTCCATAGACCAAGCCATTAAGTAGGAATGCTTCTTAGGGCCTTATAGAGCATCAAACAACAAATGGTCATATAAGTATGAGCTTACGCCCGTAAACTCATGAGTTTACGACCGTAAACTCATGAGTTTACGACCGTAAACTCATTTGGTAGTGTCATTAGGGCCGTGAACTCCATGATGGAGTTTTCCTTGAACCCTACACACAACAGCTTTCCCTACAAACACTTAGATGCAATCCTAGATGCTAATAACACTTGATAAAGGTGTTTAGCATGTCCTAGGGTGTCTTGACTTGTTTATTAGTTGTTTATAGACTAATTTGATACATATATGTGATATTATATGTTAACTAGGATCATAGTGTGTGTTCAAGACTTCACTTGACACCTAGCCATCCTACCTCTTCGGTTTATCCGTACCACTCACAACAGGTGAGTTCATACCCCTTAATCAATGATTTAAATGTTTTTAAATGTTTTATGGGGGGATACAAGTAGAATCGTGCTAGTTAATACATCAATCACATGTGATTAATAAGCATCATTCAAATGATTTACTACTCATTAACTGTTTTACCAAACAATTTTCTTCACATAATTTTCCTAAACGTTTTAGATGTTTAAAACTCCTTATTAAACTGTTCATTTTACACTGTATGTTTCATTTCAAACTCATTTATAATTGTGTTTCCACCAAATGTTTATTTATACTTAAACTGTTTTATCAAACACATGCTTTCAACCTGTTTTATAGATTGACATCAAGTCAATCTTTTCTTAGATAATAATTATGTTCAAAGGTTTTACAAAACTTATTTTACGCTTTTATATTATCAATTGCATGCCTATATATGTATAGTTATATAAGAAATGTTTAAAAGACTTAGGAAGGCTATCCACCCTATTTCCTTTTCGCGCTTGAGATGTGGTCTGGTGGGATATCGGGTCGTTTAAATATTAGTTATATATCATGTGTACATATATAGTCATAAAGGTTCTTCCAGTTCATCCAATGCCCTTGGGTAGCAAGGGTATACATCCATGTTCATATGTACCAGTTATATTACTAGTAAGCTACCATATGGGTAGTTTAGGAAGATACTAATACTAGAACAATGAATCATACAAAGAGTCAGTTCATACATGAGTCATAATACATAGTTGATGTGCACAAAAGTACCCACTAATTTTAATATTTATAACCTAACAAACTTAGACTAACTATGCACTTATAGGCAGTGTACCTAGTCAGATTACAGTATAGCTTAGGTAAGTCGGGTGTCGATCACAGGGAACGGTGGATTAATTTAATATATTTGATTATAGGTTACAGGTCACACAAAAATAATAAAGAAAATGGTTTAATAAATCTCAAACTAACAATTAACAACTCTCGATAAACTAACAGGAAAGCACATCTCTTCAGGTACTTTGGTTTAGATAAATTACACCTTAAAAACATAGACAATTGCGTACACAAATTCATTTATTCATGTTCACCGATTCCTAAAATGATTAGATTCGCGTTCACTATAACTAATCCTTTAGCAAACAAGTCAATTTAAACAGTGATCAGTTGATTAAACTAACATGCTTCCTAGTGTTCAGTTCGTATCAAGCAAGACTTGTAAATATAATTAATCGAATTACTAATTCAATTTAACCTCTTGTTGATGGTCATCAAACAAGGCTCACACATTAACTTTCTTATTCTCAAGTTAATCCTAGTTTCACATTCGTTATTCCTAGACTTATAATCTCGACGGTCATCAAAATCATAAGAGAGAAGTAATCAAGCAGATGTTCATCCTACTTAATTTACTTAACAATTAACAGCAAATAATTATCATTAATACGTAAGGATCTTTTAACAAGCTTGGCAAGATAAATTAAACATAAACAAACAAATTCAATATAGCAATTGGTCTAATAATCAAAGCTTCATTCAAACATAAACACAAAGTAAAAGGTTTTTACACCCAAATCAGAAACTGAATACAGAAAAGTACCACAATGGAATGCTAAACATGGTCACGTTAACAAACAATATGACTACCGACATGTATCCGCTCTTCGACCCTTCCGATTTCCGCTCCCGTTAGCCTCACAGCCTTCCGGCCGCCTCCTAGACCCTCAAAACGGCTTAACAGAAGTTTAATATCGACTAAATTAAGTTGGTAGTCGAATCCCCCCTCCTGGTTAGCTAAAACTCGAATTTTATAACCTTTGTAGCCGACTTACGTACGCTGGGCGTAAGTCGGATTACGCTGGGCGTACTAAGGATTACTACGCGATTGAACTTATCCGAGGCCAGCCATTACGCGGGGCGTAAGTCAATTTGGTCGTTACGCGGGGCGTAATTGCTATGGACGCAGGGCGTAATCGGTCTAGTCCAACATTTTTAATTTCTTTTAGCCTCTAAGCCCGGTTTCCGCTTCAGTCTTTTCTTTTGTGCTTTATCGACAACGAATAGCTGCAAAACACAATTCAAAGCATTATGAGTACTTTTTAGTTCTAAAAGAGAATAAATAAGGCCAAAATATTGAGATAAAGTGCATAAAAATATATATAAAAATACACATATCAAAATACCCCACACTTAGCCTTTGCTTGCCCTCAAGCAAATTTACTTTTAATTTTACCAATATCGCACTAAACAATCCATTTAAAACTCATCCATTATGCCAAGACCTGAACGCATGCTTTTGTGTCTAAAATTTTCCTAAAGTACCCCCCCTACTTTAAATACTCACAATCTTCATAAACACTTGCCCACTTTTTCCGAACAATGCTCATTTTATGCAACCCTCCGAATCCATCCGCAAAAAACCTCCTAACCTCAAGGTATTTTTAGTTGAGCAACCTAAGCATACATAATCTAGAATTACAACTTTTCGATACCACTATGGAGCTCTTTTGGAATTCTTCAATTCTTTGACAATTGATCTTTAATTTCTTTGAATTCGCCACCTTTATTTATTTGATTTCTGGTATCTTCAACTTTTTGGATTTCTTCAGAATTTTGATCTTTTGATCTTCACTTTATTTGCTCCAAAATTCTTCAAACTTTACTCGTAATTCTCTTTTTTTTTTTACATGTACCTCACATTTTTCACTCAAAACCTACATGCTTAAGCAGAGACGCTCAACCTCAACCTTTATTGGCTAATGATAATAATTTTCCTGGATACATTTCAGGTTTAGGGTGCTAAACATATTGCATCCCTCAAACCAAGCGGGGTTATGTTTTTGTTCCATGATTTCATTAAAATAAGGGAGGCCACAAATGCACTATAACGTATATTGGCTCAACTAAACATTTGAGTTCTCATCGGATCATTTCACACAATATTAGCAAAAATTTTAAATTATCACTAGATTTTCTAAATTAAACTATTATTTCAAGTTTTTAAAATTTTAAATTTCCTAAATCTAGCAATTTCCTAACTATTATTTTATTTTTTTATAATTTAATTTACTTTTACCGACCCCCTACCCCACACTTATTTCATACAATGCCCTCATTGTATGCTAAAACGAATTAAGAACATAAAAAAAGGAGAAAAAGGAACAGACTCCCCTGGGTAGTTGTGGCGAGATCGAATGAGGCTGCTACAAGTTGCTTCAAATATTACTGAAATACTGAAAACTGGAACTGCTGCTTCTGAATTTGCCGAAAATAAAATCAAAACCGCCGTCTTCAAAAATGTGGTGCAAAAGATTGCAAACAAATGCAATGTGCAGTAACCATGACATGGGAAAGTGTCGACCACGTCATGTCGTCAAGAATGACATCTCTTCTCTCGCGATGAAAAATCCCCCACAACATAGGAAAGTGTCAACCATGTCATGGCAGTCGGAATGATACGTCTTCCTCGCGTCAAAATAAAACTCTATGGTGTGGAAACTGCTCATCCATATCATAAGAGTCAAAACATCGTAAAAATGCCAGTCTTCAAAACGATCGCTCACGAAATAAATATGCACCCCACACTTATGAAAAATTGTGGGTCTTGACTATATTCTTCAACTCTCGCACGACTCTCTCTAGCAACAGTCGGACCTAGCTGCTGAACTTACTGCCAGCTTTCTAAGGGTGAAAATTCTGCAGAAATCTGAACAACCAAAGAGCATCAACATGGAAAACAAAAGCAAAACAAACTAAATTAAAGTTTAATTACATACTAAATAAAAATACTAAACTAAACTAAAAATAACACAAAAACACAAAAATAAAAACAAAAAGGATCACTCATCAGCTCCATCATCATGCTGCTGTGTCCCAGAAGTACCGACCCCATCATGTCGTGGCTGGAATGGTGGTGGGTAGGGAACCGAATACTGAAACCCCTGGTGGGAAAAGAATGCGTTCAACGCATCCCCATACCACCGTTGTTGCCTGTCCACATGTGCAACATACTCGCTAAGTTTCTGGACTCTCATGTCAAGACGGTCAATGCCCTGAGCTAAGTAGCGCATATCAATCTCCGGCTCAGGTCCCTGCTGCACTCCTCGAGGAACAGGTCTACGCCGCTGGACCCGTCTCGGCTGTGGCTCGGCGGCACTCTCCTCATCCGCCACATCATCTGCTTAAATCCTCAAAACACCATCTCCACCCCGCTCTAATACACGCATCGACTCTAACAGTTGAAGACTCATCGGCCTCATGTCGTGAAACACCATCGATCTCGTGATCTCACGCGTCAGCAACTGATATGATCGAGCTAACCGCGTGATAAAATGCCCTCCGCAAATCGGGTTATCCCCCCGAAGTCCCCTGGCCCTCCGTCCCAAATATGCAGCTAAAGCAACTGGAAGGTTCAGGTGCCTCCCTGGAGTAACAAGTTCCCATAGGAAATACAAGTCTGTCGAAGGCACTCTCTCACTATTCTTGTGATGCGTGAGAGACATAGAAATCAACCGGTGCAGCATTCGGTATGTAGTAGACCGAATCATCCCCCCTCGTGCGGTAGATGGCGTATAAACTCCTCCCGTAATCTCGGCCCAAAAAGTGTTCTCGTTATAGTCTTCTGGCCGGTCCGTGAGACAATCAGCAAGGAATGCCGGGAAGTGGACACTCCTCGTCTCATCGGCTGTGTAAATACCCACTCGAGTCGCAAGCTCTATCACGCTGCATTCCCGACTCACTCCCCCCAATCTGAAGGCAAAAGCTGTCATGTCATCGAGTGCCTTCCTAGGATCATAGGAAACTGTAGCGTAGAACTCCAGCAAAAATTCCCGATAAACAGGCTCCTGGATCCTGAACAAATGTGCCCATCCTTGACACACAAACAAATCCACACCACTCGCGTCCGAGTGCGTGTATTGCAAAAATTCCTGGATCAATGCAGCAAGTCCAGTCCTGGTAGTCAATTCCCAATCGAATGATGGTGCTATATCGATCTCCTTGGTGAAAAGCAAGCTCAAGTTGGTGACATAACGTGCCCGGGTTGCATCATTCAGCGTTTGCGGAAATTATAAAAAACGATGATCGGTCACATCCTCGGGTGGGTTGGTCCTTTGTGTCCTTCGGGCCATAATTTGTGTGTCGAATTTGACAAGAAAAGAAGTAAAATTGAGATTGTTGGAGAGAGTTCGTCCGTCACAGTGTGTGCGAAGAAAGGAGTTGTGAAAAGAATAACAAAGCAGTCAAAGGGTCAAGAGATATACCTAGTCTTCGTATTACGCTGGGCGTAACGCTAAGTTACGCGGGGCGTAACCCCATCCCCATGAAAATCCATACGCGATCCGGGGTTTATTACGCTTGGTGTAAGTAAACGTACGCAGGGCGTAAGTTTAAATGAAACTTTTCCTTTTTTCTTTAATTTAACTTCCTTTTCTTTTAATTATTTAATTAAGGGACTTAAAACTTAATTATTTTTTTTCTTTTTAATTTCTTCAGCTAATGATGACTTCACGATGAGTGATAAAAAAAACTGAGATGTCATAATCACTTATCTTTGTCAAGATCAAACAACAATGGTTGATCAAAAACCTTTGTATGCAAGAATTGGTTTGCAAAAATACCCACTTTCGGGACCCGTTAGAATATTTCCTTTGTTTTCCTTGCACCTTTAACTAAAAGCGGAACAAGAAGTGACCTAACTAGTCAAGAACAGCAAGAGCGGTCTTCCACTTAACCACCACAATACGCCTTGCTATACTATGCCTCATGGATTGAGTTGGACAAATCAACAAAGTAGTAGGCTAAGCAGGTTAAAAATTCCCTAATCGCTTTCATTCTCGAAACTCATGCAAAAAGTAAAGTCAAGCAATGTGTGCAATCCCAAATTCCTGCAAATAACAACAAGAACCTTCCCGACAAGTGAAATGATATCATCGAAAATAAACTCTAAAAAAAACTAACTAACTATAAACAAATAACAAATAAGCAAATAAATTAAATTAATTACACGCCGTTCCCCGGCAACGGTGCCAAAAACTTGACGTGCACAAAAGTACCCACTAATTTTAATATTTATAACCTAACAAACTTAGACTAACTATGCACTTATAGGCAGTGTACCTAGTCAGATTACAGTATAGCTTAGGTAAGTCGGGTGTCGATCACAGGGAACGGTGGATTAATTTAATATATTTGATTATAGGTTACAGGTCACACAAAAATAATAAAGAAAATGGTTTAATAAATCTCAAACTAACAATTAACAACTCTCGATAAACTAACATGAAAGCACATCTCTTCAGGTACTTTGGTTTAGATAAATTACACCTTAAAAACATAGACAATTGCGTACACAAATTCATTTATTCATGTTCACCGATTCCTAAAATGATTAGATTCGCGTTCACTATAACTAATCCTTTAGCAAACAAGTCAATTTAAACAATGATCAGTTGATTAAACTAACATGCTTCCTAGTGTTCAGTTCGTATCAAGCAAGACTTGTAAATATAATTAATCGAATTACTAATTCAATTTAACCTCTTGTTGATGGTCATCAAACAAGGCTCACACATTAAAAACATAGACAATTGCATACACAAATTCATTTATTCATGTTCACCGATTCCTAAAATGATTAGATTCGCGTTCACTATAACTAATCCTTTAGCAAACAAGTCAATTTAAACAGTGATCAGTTGATTAAACTAACATGCTTCCTAGTGTTCAGTTCGTATCAAGCAAGACTTGTAAATATAGTTAATCGAATTACTAATTCAATTTAACCTCTTGTTGATGGTCATCAAACAAGGCTCACACATTAACTTTGTTATTCTCAAGTTAATCCTAGTTTTACATTCGTTATTCCTAGACTTATAATCTCGACGGTCATCAAAATCATAAGAGACAAGTAATCAAGAAGATGTTCATCCTACTTAATTTACTTAACAATTAACAGCAAATAATTATCATTAATACGTAAGGATCTTTTAACAAGCTTGGCAAGATAAATTAAACATAAACAAACAAATTCAATATAGCAATTGGTCTAATAATCAAAGCTTCATTCAAACATAAACACAAAGTAAAAGGTTTTTACACCCAAATCAGAAACTGAATACAGAAAAGTACCACAATGGAATGCTAAACATGGTCACGTTAACAAACGATATGACTACCGACATGTATCCGCTCTCCGACCCTTCCGATTTCCGCTCCCGTTAGCCTCACGGCCTTCCGGCCGCCTCCTAGACCCTCAAAACGGCTTAACAGAAGTTTAATATTGACTAAATTAAGTTGGTAGTCGAATCCCCCCTCCTGGTTAGCTGAAACTCGAATTTTATAACCTTTGTAGCCGACTTACGTACGCTGGGCGTAAGTCGGATTACGCTGGGCGTACTAAGGATTACTACGCGATTGAACTTATCTGAGGCCAGCCATTACGCGGGGCGTAAGTCAATTTGGTCGTTACGCGGGGCGTAATTGCTATGGACGCGGGGCGTAATCGGTCTAGTCCAACATTTTTAATTTCTTTTAGCCTCTAAGCCCGGTTTCCGCTTCAGTCTTTTCTTTTGTGCTTTTTCGACAACGAATAGCTGCAAAACATAATTCAAAGCATTATGAGTACTTTTTAGTTCTAAGAGAGAATAAATAAGGCCAAAATATTGAGATAAAGTGCATAAAAATATATATAAAAATACACATATCAATAGTGATGAGAAACAAACATAATACATAGTGAAGAGAAACAAACATAATACATAGTGATAAGAAACAAACATAATACATAGTGAAGAGAAACAAACATAATACATAGTGAAGAGAAACAAACATAATACATAGTGATGAGAAACAAACATAATACATAGTGAAGAGAAACAAACATAATACATAGTGATGAGAAACAAACATAATACATAGTGATGAGAAACGAACATACATGCTATATAGAAAGAGAACACACGGTACATGTAGCACACGCATAACATTACAATACACTACTATACTATTACATGATTACGCTTACATGAATACGTTTACATAGATACGTTTACATGAGTGTGTTTACATATATGATAGTAGGACAGACATCACTAGGTGCTATAACATCAAACGGTTTCAGTATCTAACTATACCAATGAATCACAACGCATTGTGATAGTTATATTGGGTATAAGTGATCATAGTAATGTGGATGTTCACGGCTTGCAGATATGCAGGGGTCGTGTATGGGTCCTAAAATCCCTTTGATAGGGGAGCGTTTAGCCTGGGATCTAGCCATCACATTATGTCTTATCCCTCAAATAAGGCAATAGGAGTACAGAAGTAGTCAGTTATTACAAATACTACAGTACTTATAAGAATTACCCTAGACTAAAGGTAATTAGTACGGTTGTAGTTCGACACTACACCATAGTACTATTTCATTTTCCCATTACATTCACTTCGTGAACATTCACACGACGCACGGTAATGTAGAAACTATATTTCTGGATAATGATAGTCAGATTTGGGAAAATACACACTCTTTCAAGAGACACACACACAGACACTAGATGCCTTGGTAGAAGGATACGATTAGTAGGAAACATAGGGCTTCCTAGGATCATTCAAAGCATTTTCATACTTATAGTTCATATACATTTTCAATACTTACAGTTCATATACATACAAATACTTACATACAAATTAAGACACTAAAATACTTATGATCTCACCAGCTTTAAAGCTGATACTCTCTTTCAAAATAACTTGTGTCCTCAGGTCAACCATAGACAGGTACCGATGCAAGGTTCAGAGAAGATGGTGCTCGTTCAAGACTCATCTTTCATTTTGATTTATACTTTAGTGCCTATTATATATTGACAGAACACACTTGTATTAAAATTATATTATTAATGCAATGGATGATGTTGTTGCTTGTTTACTACTTTTCATTGTTGTGATACTGTACATGACGTCCTCCGCCCCAGAACGTTTCCGTCGTTCATGGTTTTGGGGTGTGACATGTTTAAAAGGGTAAAGTTTCCAACTTTACCCCCAAGGATCATCTAATAAGCTCTAAACCCAAACTCTAGTTCCTTTAAGGAAGGTCTTGACTCATTAAGCCCTTAAACTTTCATCCCATCATCCCAAAACACAAATTTGGTGTCCAAAGGTGGACAAATCACGTAAAGTTTCTAACTTTACGTCCATGCATGCTTGAAACACTCTCCAAGGTCCATTTTAGGCTTCATAGTGGACATATTGCATGAATGGGACATGGAGGCTATTAAAGTTTGCAACTTTAATCCTCTATAGGTCTTATAGAGGCCATATCTACACCCTCAACCTCTGGAAACCTCTTTTCTTTGGATATCCAAGCCAAAGTCCCAAAACCAATCCCTAAACTACAAAGGATGAGATCTAATAAGCTACATGTCAAAGTTATGACTTTATACCTCTAAGATGCAGCCTTTGATGTAGAGTTTAGGGATCCAAGATATCTCTTCTAAGTTTGGTACTTCTCTCTTCAAAACCTCCTTCAAAGATCTCAAACAATCACTCAACTCTCATAAAACTCAATGAATAAGAGGGGGAGGCGATTCTAGGGTTTTCTCTGGGCAAAGAGGTTGGTAAGGAGGCCAACCCTAGAGGTTAAGTCCTTTAAATAGGGTACAATGCCCGAAAATTAGGGTTTTCATTTCCAGCGTCAACTCGTCGAGTTTGGGCTCCCTAACTTGTCGTGTGGGTCCTCCAATCTATGCGGCTGGGAAGCTTTCTACTCGTCGAGTTGGAGCCTCCTAACTCGTCGAGTTCCTTCCAAAAACATTAGAATTAATTCGTACCTGGACCAAACGTTACACTAGGCCCAATGATTTTTATGGTATGTGGTATTTTGGGGAACTCACTAAGCGTTGTGCTTACAGTTTTTATGGTTATGGTTTCAGATACTTCCGGTTCGAAAGGGAAGGACTCGACTTGATCACAACGCATCCACCCATGTTTCTGCAACTTCATGATTTTGGGATTGCATTCTGATAATTGTTTTTATTCTGAAATACTTTTGAATAATTAGAAAAAGGATAATTGATGTTTCTGATTTAATTAAAAATGAAATTTTTACCTTATAATATTCAGGTTGTTACATATACACACTAAAAGATTATAAAAAATATTAAAATTTATGAATTTTAATTCTCTACAAAAAATATAATATTTGTATAAAATATATTTTAAAATAAACATAAAAATATTAAAGAAAATGAAATTTGACCATTTCTTAAGTTTTGAAGATTGAAAATAAAATGGAAGAAAAGTTGACGAACACGTAAAAAATGAAAGGTGAAAAATATATACACCATTAGCCTAATAGCCTAATGTTCGATTATATTTCCACATCAATTACAGCAGATCGAATGCTATTATAAACTTCTTTTTTAACAATATATGCTAAAAGTGATGGTCAAGCGATATGTTGAAATGAATATTTTGTATTAAATTAAACATGATTTTGTTGATCCCAAATATGTTTGTTTATTCTTTTAGTAATTAAGCTTGGGTTAATATAATTAAAAGTGTATATAATTAATAATAAATGAAAAAGACTAATAAATATTAAAACCATCATGGTAAATCAATAAAATAAAATAAATAAATAAATAAAAACCAGGCCAACTCTTTGTGGGTTTTTGGCTAAGGCCTCTAATAAATCATTTGTAATAAATTGCATTAGGGGTGTTGATCGGGTAAAATTTTCGGGTTTCGGATAATTCGGGTTTTCATATAAAAAAAATTTACCCGTTACCCTACCCAAATTAAATTCGGGTAATGGGTCGGGTAAGGGTAATTCGGGTATTACCCGATTTTTAAATTTTTTAATGGCACCTAAAAATAAATGTAATGAAATAAGTATGTCATGCTAAACTTTGAACATTGAGATTTTTTACTCAATAATATTTGAGATATCAAGTATTCTTTCCAAACTTTCGATCTTGGGTTGAATTCTTTATTTTTTTTTTCTATTTTTCTTGTGGAACTTGATCATTGGTTGGGTTGTCAACTTCAATCGTCTCATCTTCTACTTCAATATAGTTATCAATTGGTGACGAATACCAACGAAGAGCGGACGAGGTACGAGGGTTTTTTGACGTGGGGAAAGTAGAACGAGCCCCAACGAGGGAAATTGGGATTTGGGAATTAGGAGGGTTAGATAAACTCATAAAGGGACATTATTTCTTATATATATTTTGGGTAATCGGGTATACCCGAAACCCAAACAACTTACCCTTTACCTGACCCGAAAAAAATTCGGGTTACCTACTTACCCGAAAAAATTAACCCAATATCCGATTTACCCGACCCGATTTACCTGTTACCTGAATTTATTCGGATAAAGGGTATTTTTGATAGGGCTAAATTGCATACATGTAACTTATCAAAAATTTCTTATTTCATGTGATTGAGAATGGACCAATATGCTTCTTAACTTAATAAAACCTTGACAAATTTTCACAAATGATCCTTATGATTTTGATTTTGTCTCCAAAATAATCCTTATGAAACCTGTTTTTATGCATGAATGATCCATTTGTATAAAATTTTATACTCTAGTGATCCTTATGATGAATGTCCGTTATATAGATCCGTTAAGTTGAAAGAATATTGGATAAAAACCATTTTTTTGACATTATGTGAAACTTTGGCTAAAGACTATTTGTGAAATTCCGCCTTAGGACATTTGTGAAATTTTAAAAAAGTTTATTAAATCTTGTATTAATTACCACAAATCAAATAAAAAGACAAAAAAACAAAAACATAGAAAACGTAATATTTATATAAATAAAAAATAAAAATTACTAAGCATTATGCACATATATTTAATTAAATATATAAATAATTTTTGTTGTCTAAACTTTATCTAAAATATTCAAACTACAATACATCATCAAATATTTTCGTTTCTATTTTTTATTTAAAAAAATTGAAGTATAAAAACATCATTTTATTTATTTCTAATTTTTATGTGATATTATTTTTCGAGATTTATCTTTATTTTTTATACAAATATATTTATTTTTAATAAAAATATGATATATTATTATAAAAAAAATATGTTATTATAAAAATAATAGTATGCTACAATTTTATTTTAAAAATATAACTATATGGTTTTGAGCTAAAGGTAAAATATGTTTCTATTTTGTTTCATAATATAAGTACATTAATTTATATATTATTTCGATATAGACTTTTGATATCTAATTTTAATAAAATTAATTAGTTTTATCAAATTTTAAATATATTCCTTAATAAAGACATAAACATTTCAATGCAAAATTAAAAAATATTTGTTAGAAAATAATAAAATAATAAAATCTTTATAATTACTTTAATCCTTTTTTTTATCTACGCAAGCTAAAATAATTAACCATATGAATAATATGACAGTAATTACATTCAATTCATTTTCTTTGAAGGAAAATAAAAATATTTTATATGTTTTAAATGTTTGTGTTTCATAAATAATAACATATCATTTTTTATAAAAAAAGTTATATTTGTATACAAAAATAAATATAAATCTAAAAAATAATCACTTAAAAATTAAAAATAAATAAAATGATGTTTTTATTAATCAAATTGTTTTAGATAAAAACAATAGAAACAAAAATATTTAAGGATGTATTGTAGTTTGAATATTTTAGGTATAGTTTATAAAACAACAAATATTTATTTATTAAAGAAAAATCTTCATAGATGGTCCATGTGGTTTCCAAAAAAATTGAGTTCAATCTTTAACTTGGTCTTTGTGGTTTAAGAACTTTTAATGGACTATCCTTATGACTAACACCGTCTATTTGTCTGTTAATTCTGAACATGTGTGAGACAAGTGACGGCAAAATCGTATTTTACAAGCCACAATGACTAGTTATAAAGATTTTTCAAATTTATATTTAGACTAAACTGTATACCTCTTCTGTCCACTATGTCTCGACTCCTCTTCCTTCTTTTTCTTGACCACCTCCAACAAGACTTAATGTCACCTAGAAAATGCCTCCCACCTGTTGCTTCTCGTTATCTCCTCATCATTGGAATATTCCAGATCTCACCTGTTGCTTCATGTCTCTTCTCCAATATACTCACTCTCTTTCTCTCTCTACATATAGATTTGTATACGTAATGCAATTTTCTTCAAATCGTCATATTAATATGTAAGTTAATTTCGTAATGTATTCATTTATTTTGGGGATCAATCTTGTTTGATTTTGATGCACTAAGACTGTTCAAACTTCAAAGGTAAAATTATGCTATGTGATTAGGATACCAAACATGCGTTAACTGGTAGTTTTTATACCATGGTTGTCTGTTGGTTTCTTCACATTCATTTACATTTGATAGCGTAAGTGAAGAACTCGATACTGAGGTTGGTTTGGAGAAGCCTTTGGATTTTATAGCTAGTTGAGATCATGGATCTGGAGGTGCTCTTGGTGTTAAGGAGGTGCATTGGATAACTTTTGTTACCAAACCTATTGAGAATGATGGTGATTGGTTTAGGTCCTATAATTATTTTTGGTGTCAAGGATTTGAAAAGTAAGATGACATTTGTTAGTTCTTTTCACTCCAAGGATGAGATGCGACAATTTTTAACAAAAAAAAAAGATGTTTTGATGAACTTATATCCCTGGATAAAAAGAAGCAATAGGTAAGAGACATTTTCTAGGCGACATTAGGTCTTGCTGGAGTTGGGTCTAGAAGAAGGAGGAGGAGGCAAGATACAATGAACAAAAGAGGGATGAGGTTTAGTCTAAATATAAAATATAATTTTTTTCATAAATAGTCTTGTGGTTTGTAAAAGACGATTTTCCTCATATGACTCGCACATGTTCGGACTTAACAGACAAAAATAGAAGGTGTTATCCATTGAAGGTTTTCAAACCACAAAGACCATCCTTGAAGACAAAATAAATAAATAAAGATCAAATTCGATTTTTTTGGAACAACATGGACGATTTATGAAGATTTTCCTATATAAAATAAAATATATTTGCATGATTAAAATTAATAAGTTTTTTTTTATTTGGTAAAAATTTTAAATTTACTATGTTTTAGTTTTTTGTCTTCTTATTTGATTTATGGTAATTAATACAAGATTTAATAGATTTTTTTTTAGTTTCATGAATGGTCCTTAGGCGAAATTTTACAAATGGTCCTTAAGTTAAGTTTCATAAATTGTCAGAAATGGTCATTATCTAAAAAAGTTTCAACTTAACGGATCCATCTAACGAACTTCTATAAAAAAAACCATTGGGGTCTAAGGTTTTGTCCAAAGGGATAATGACTTGGGAGGGTAATAAGGTTTCCAGCTTATCCGTATTAGGTCACTAAGGTTTTTTTTGTGCGTATTAGACCAATATGGTTGTTATTACCGTTTAGAAATAGTCCTTTTACTGGTTTTAACGGGTAAAAATGACTATTTCTAAACGGTAATAACAACCATATTGGTCTAATACGCACAAAAAAACCTTAGTGACCTAATACGGACAAACTGGAAACCTTATTACCCTCCTAAGTCATTAACCCTAATTTTAAAGACATTGAGAATATATGACCATCAACAGTAAACTACTTCGTTTAGAACTTGCGTCGTCCCATATAACCTGCTACTCCTCTATATGGCGAAGCTCTTCATCTATAGTCGTCCCTTTGGGGACATCCGATAAAATTGGAACGATACAGAGAAGATTAGCATGGCCCCTGCGCAAGGATGACACACACAAATCAAGAAATGGTCCAAAAAAAATTTTAACACTAATTCCGTTTTCAAATGCTAATAGAGTTCAATTGCAATTCTTACGTTTCAGTAGTTCATCTACTGAAGTCATAATAAGACAACATGTGGATTCTATGGTCAGATTGATCTTCTTGTTGATGTCTTCAACCATTTGTGGCAAGTAAGAGTGATCTTTCTTTCTATAAAGTCTCCTTTAAGTTTTTTACTTTTCCTATCATTAAGTTTCATGCTTTATAAACTTCCGTTTATGTGTTGTATATAGTCTGTATGTGTTTATTTATGTGCTGATTTTGATTAATTTTGCAACTTCAATTTCTTCGTTCATGTTGTGGTTTTGCTTTTTATAAAATAATTGATAATAGACATCATCTGCAAGTCTCTGTTGGTTTTACATTTCCATTCGTTATCAAATGTAGACATTGATGGGAGGTATCAAAGTGAGATTTTGTTTTTGTACATATGGATGTGTTCATGTAAATATTTAAATGACAAAAAAGAAGTTATTGATAAAATGTTGCATATTTATGTAATGAAGATCATCAATCATATGAGTTTCTGGACTTAGAAGTTCTGGAAGGATTGTGAGATAAGTTTAAATGGAAGTAACTATTTTCAGTCAAACAAATCAGTCACATTGATTAGTAAGCATGTTTTCTAAATAATTAGGGTTAATGACTTAGGAGGGTAATAAGGTTTCCAGTTTGTCCGTATTAGGTCACTAAGGTTTTTTTGTGCGTATTAGACCAATATGGTTGTTATTACCGTTTAGAAATAGTCCTTTTTACCCGTTAAAACCGGTAAAAGGACTATTTCTAAACGGTAATAACAATCATATTGGTCTAATACGCACAAAAAAAAACCTTATTGACATAATACAGACAGACTGGAAACCTTATTACCCTCCCAAGTCATTATCCCTTTGTCCAAATGCACCATTCATGCAAAAACAGTTTCATAAAAAATGTTTTGAAGACAAAATTAAAACCATAAGGACCATTTGCGAAATTTTCTCTAAAACCTTACTCATTACAAGTTACAACATCGCCTCTTGCTATCTGCTCCTCACGTCGACTCTCCCCTGTGAAGCCACCGGCCGGAGACATTCGATAGCCGCAACTCCGTCGCACCCAACCCTAGGTCCCATTTTTCTTCCTTCTTTTCTGCTTTCTTTCTTCTTTTTTCCGCTTTCTTTGAAATCGCCAATTGATGTTGTTGGTCGATTTCTTTTTATCCAAAAGGTTTTCTTTTCCTGTGATTTCCTTCTTCACAAACGAAATTTCGGTAGTATTGTTTTAATATCAATCGTTAAGTTCAAGTTTTTCCCTGGAATTCTGTTAGTTGATTTCTTACTTTCATTGATAATTGATTTGCTGCTACTGATTTGCTAATTGTGTTTGATGTTCAAATGTATGAAATCTGATGTGCACAGTGTTCTGTAAAAAATGGAATGTGTTTGCAGGCAAGCTGTTTGATCAAATGCCTGAGAGGGATAATACTTTCTTAATATGCATGTTTTCACTTATCAAATCTAGGATACATGTTTTAATGTTTAACTTTTAAATTTTTATGTTGGTAACTTGGGAATGAACAATAGATGCTACTGATTTCCTCATAGTGTTTTTGGATGATGTTCTTAAGATGCTTACTTATATGCTTATATAAGCATTTTTCTTTTGCCAAACACTAAAAAGTGTTTATCAGCTTATAGAATTTTGACACTGGATAAGCTAATCCAAACACTGTTGTAAAAACTCCATTTTGACACCCCTATAAGTTGAAAAGTGCTTATCATTTTAAATTAGCTTAGCCAAACACACTCTTCAAAATCGTCCAGATAGAAACCCTTGCTCAAACAACACTTGGCTGAAGCCTTCAAATCACTCAGGCTGTCTTCTCTTCTGTCAAATCTCTTTTCATTTGCTCGTTGTATTCTTCAAATACCAGAATTGCAGGTATTTTCTTCACCCACTTAACTGTTGTATATAAAATCAAAGTTTTAATTTGATTTATTTTGAATTCCAAATTTTGTTGACAAAATAGTCAAATTTTCACATTCTTGAGGTTTTGGATGCTCTAGCTCTGATTTTTGCTGCAACTTTGTTCGTAATCATAGAAGACAGATTGTAGTGGGAAGTTATGAAGATTATAAACAATCTTTCTGCATGTTTGTTAGATTGATACAAATATGGGTATATACCCAGGGATACGTATTTTATGCGATTTAAGATATCTTAACTAGGTTCAAATTTATGTTCAATATCTAAATGCTCAATTAAATTGGATCAAGAATCAACAAACAGTGGTACTCATTGATGCAATGTATGGAAGTTTGTTTCAGATAGTAGAGACAAATGGGGAGCCGAGCATTACTTGTGCTAGCACCAGCATTTTTATCTGAAAGTATTCTGCTCAATCACATCTCAAGATCTGGATTTCATCAACTCCTTACACAGAATGAAAAGAGGGTTAGGGTTGGAGGTCGCAACTACTCGATTCATTCCAATTTGGAGCGACCCGATGTGACCCGTTTAGCAGAAACCGCCCGTATCTCTCTCACTCCACAAGAGGTACCCACCACAATACATCTTTCAAATTGTTAATACAAAAGAATGATATTCCTTGATCATTAAGATTACATGTCAATGGTCATTTCTTGATACTATTACTATTAGTAATAGTTCTTTTTTTGTGATGCATTATAGGCTGAAGAGTTTGCTCCCAAAATTCAGCAAGTAGTAGACTGGTATTCCTCTCACCTTCTGCAGATATGATGTCAATTGTTCAAACAAGCTAAATAAACTTATCTTTAATCTTTGTATTGTGGTTATGTTTATACACCAATATTATATAAATTTTCTTCACATACTTGGATAATTTGGAACAGGTTTGGGCAACTCCAAGATGTGGATCTTCAAAGTATTGAACCAGCTATTCGTGCAGGTGCTTAGATAGATTCAAGTTTGCTTAGTTATTTGAAAGTTTTATACTTGTTCCTTGCTTTAATAACATTGGAGCCTTGCCCTTGCATTGCATCAATTGTGATTTATTTATAGATACTGAAGCAGGAAGCTTTCGTGAAGATAGTCCTGAAACATTTGAGAATAGGTATTTATTTATTTTCTGTTTGTAAAATGCGCAATGGTTTATTGTTCATACTTAATCTAAGAACATTGTAATCATTTGGTAACAGGGATGCTATTATAGCTGCTGTCCCAAGTTATGAGGCGCCTTATATTAAAGTCCCCAAAGTCTTGAATAAGGATTAATACAATTAGAGGTTAGCAGTTAGTAGTGCATTCAAAAGAAACAAATTTTGTGTTATTGCATTTCAATTTTCACTTTAAAAAATCCATGCCTAGACATGCTTATTGCCCTGTTTATTTATATTTTTTGATCAAGTATTGTCTAGTGATCCATCGCTTGCATGGGCAAATTTAAATTAGTTGACCAATTATAATTGTATTATTTGAATTTCATTTATAGAAGGTAGCTTCCTCTTAAGTATTGTATATTTGTATTCTTAATTTTATTTTCTAAAGGGTACACGAAATGGTTTTTGTTCATAGTAATGGATTTTTACCTTCATGCAAAGTAGCAACGTATATTTCATGCTATACGGTTTATAGCAACATGCAAACCACAAACATCTGTGGATGTAACTTGAGTTTCATGTATCTACCATGATTCAAGAACTGGAAAACAATGTTATCAAGTGATCTATGATTCGGCTTTGTTATTTCAATAATCCAAATAAAAACATGTTATTTTCATACCAAAAAGATGATGAGAATTTAAGCAAAATTGAGTTTAAAAATGCATATTTCCAAAAAAAGAAAAAAAAATTGGGGTAGTTCGGGTTAAAGCACTAAAGTAACCATTATCATGCCCAATTACGAAACACAAAGTAACCATATTCTTCCCACTTGGCTAGTGCTGGTTGGCTTATTACAAAGTATATGAAGAAGGACAAGTGTGAGTGATTACAGAACATTTTGCATCTTAGAAGAGCTTAGTAATTTAGTAATAGACTTCCACCATCCTTCCCCTTACAATGGCTTCCGCTTTCCTCACTTGCCTCACTGGCCCAATTACAAACACCTACATAACTCATATAACAACATCACAACTCTATTATTAAAGGAAACTTTTTTATTTAATAAGAAAAAAAAAAAGTGGTATTTACTATTTACTACTGACCTTGTCTGGTGGTCCCTTAGCACCCCCAATGAATATTTCCGCACTAAAAGCAAAGCACAAACAAAAACAACTCATCAATGGAAAATTAACAAAACGATAACCCCAAATTATATTATATAAAAAAATAATAATAATAATAATTACTTGCAAGCCTGCTTAATAGCCAAAATGGAAGCTCCTCTTTTACCAATAACAAGCCCCATCTTCCCCGGTGGAACATCAACAACCGATAGGATTTCTTCCTCCAGATCATTTTCATTTACCACAAGATTCTCTGCAACATTATTTACCAATCAATACCTATTGCAAAAGGTCAAATTAGTAAATTCACAAACCTGGAACTGGAGGGAGAGGGGGCCAATCTGCATAATTGTTATCAGAAATGCAGAAACATCGACAATAAAGACTACCACGAACACCAAGATACCACAATGATTTTTCATTCATCTTTACAACCATCTTGTCATATATGTACAGAAGAAAACGTACATCATCTGTAGCTGCACGTATCATCAATTCAGACAATGGTCTGTATTTCCAGAAGTTTGGGTCCTGATTCATAAATTCCATTCCACTCATTAAACCTTCACAATTATTTTATTATTAATAATCACATACCTTCCTCAGAAGAACTCTAACTTCTTCCTTCTCAAGATACGATACACCACAGTAACGTGGATCAGCAAGCAGACTAACAAATGATATGTAGTCATCTGGGACTTTTGTCCCACCTTCTTGTTCTTCAATTAAACTGTAAGCAATCTGTATTTTTTCAAAACATAAAATACTCAGCAAATTTCGTTTCTGAAAGAAGAAAAGAAGAATTAAAAGGAACTCACCTGGGTATCAAAAACGTTGTGCAATTTGATGTTGAACTGAAAATACAATGCCTACAGAAATACAAGTGAAACAAAAAAGATCACACAAACATGTTTGTGGAGAGAGTGAAAAAGGCTAGAAGTGGATTATATCAAAATTATAGACCTCACTATCTCGTTTGCAATCATGAATTACTTTAGTGATGTGACTAGATTCAAGTGCAGGCTTACAGGCTTCAATAAGTGAATTTCCACCTTCAATTGCATCAACCAGATATATGGCATCTCGAAAGGCTAACTGCAAGATCAGAAAAGAAAGCCACACACAAATTTAACCAAAAGCAAAGTTGAATAACTTATAAGAAGATGAAATCAGAGAATTGCATTTTACCTGCATGATACACAAGGTTCCATTTCTACAGAGGTCGACACCTTCACAGTCAAAACCAATCACCAATTTGTTATCAGAAGATGGTTGTAAGAATTCAGATGGAAGTTGGCTTGCATTAGTAACAATGTGGACAGGAACTGCTTCCCCGCCTGAAAAACAACTTCAAATTAATAGATAATAATAACACTGTGTAAAGAATCTAAGTGTTGTATATGCAAAGTTCATTGAGTTTCAGATCTGAAAATATTAGATAATATAATCAGATGAGTAGGGGTTATTGGTTTTCACCACTGACCAGATTTAGGGTTCTACATTGTAATCAACTGAATCGTTTCAAGAAAAATACTCTGTTCGATCCAAAATTAGGGCTACAACCGTTCGGAAGAAAAAACAATTTGATAATTAGATTACAAGTAATGAACAATCAGGCGATTAGTTTTTGACAATGTTCATATCAATTACGCCAGTCTTCCCATGGAAATCGCAACAAAATTGTTTTAATAGATAGTCGTTTGACTATTAGTCAAATGCTTTATAAAACCCTAATCATGTTGAGCAAAATAAAATTAACACAATCAACGATTTGCGACGACCAAAATCGGCAAATAGCGTTGATTCTTTGCAATTTCAAAAACAAGATCGATATCAATTACTCGACTTTAGCATGAAAATAGCAACAACTGGTTACGAAAGTAATTGTTTGACTATTAGTCAAATACTTAAAAAAGAAAAGAAAACCTAATCACGCTGAGTAAAACTAAAAGTCTAAAACAATCAACAATCTGCAACGATCAAAATAAGCACACAGCTACTTTTCTGCCAAATCAATAAACCACTGCAATTTCAATAAGGGTTTGGGGACGAGTAGGTTTTAACGAGATAGTCTCGCAAGTCTTGTGCGGCAAATGTTAAACAAGTGCAAACACCATAAACCCTAAATCATTAAGCATGGAAGAACACAATAAGACGAGAAATTTACAGAACCACGAATAGAATCACAAAACCCTGAAAGCATGGGTAAATGAAATGTATCAAAATCCATATTAGTATAGAGGGAGTAAGAAATGGGAATATGCCTGGGTCAGAAGGAATATTGGTCAGAGAAGTAGAAGGAGAAAGAGACGACGCCATGGCGATGATCGAACCATCCACGCAGATCAAAATACGTCCCCTCCGATCTTTACTGCCGATAGATATACGGCGAGGATTATTTTTCCGATTGAATTTGGACATGCATTACTGAGTTGTACCGTACAGTTTTTAATGTTTATAATTTTTCCATTGGCCCCTGTAGTTTCATCACTTGTTACTATGAGCCCCTAAGTTGTATACTCGCCAAATAACACTTCATACAGCTTGAAATCCCGATGCAACGTTTGTTGCAACCCTAAGAAGTTCGTTGTAAATATAAGGCTAGTTTTATTAAGCAGCAATTACGTTTTATAAACGTTTGTTATGATCAGTAAACTTTTTTTTATGTGTGGTCACTAAACTTCACCATTATGTCTCATTTTGGGCACGGATTGGAAAAAATACCATAATACTTCTATAAAGTTTATACGTTTGTACATTTGTCACTTTTTTATATTATTTCAAATCATAATAAATTATAAAATGCGGAAACATATGGTGCATGTCCTGCAATCATCCGGAGCTCCCTTGTTTGAAAACCGAAGTACCTGAAACACAAACTGAAAACCGTAAGCACAAAGCTTAGCGAATTTCCCCAACATACCACATGCAACACAAGCATACTGTCAAGCATAATTGGGTCCTCGACCTACCCTGTCAAGCATATCCGGGTGCCCGACCTACCCTCCAGTTTATTTCAGCTGGTTACGGGGTCTATTTCACCCCTACCACTACCACATAATAACATACATAAACATATTGTCAGACATATCTGGGTGCCCGACCTACCTTCCGGTTTTATTTCAACCGGTTATGGGGTCTATTTCACCCCTTACAACTACCACATAATAACATAGCAAACAAGCACATAAATCTCAACAGATAGTGACATACCATGCAATTATTACAAAGACAATCATCTCTACCATAACAACTACTAGTGGGCCGACATTGATGCCTTCGACCCACTGATACAGGGAAGGTAGCTCACCTCGCACTGTTGAAGTCCCGCGAATAAAACTCTAGTTGCTGGATTACAGATTCCCGAATTGTCAACATCAAAACAATATCCAATTAATAATTGGGTTCTAATACATCAACATAAGTTCATGCTTGGGGTAAAAAGACTACTTTACCCCCAACCTAGCTTGATCCCAGCCCAAGGCCCAAACACACACTCTGAAGGCCCAAAAGCCAAACAATGAACTAAGGCCCAACATATGTCCCAATTTTCCAAATTAGGACCAAACCCCACACATGAGCCTTACCCTTAAGCCAATCCAAATATCTTAGTACATATACTTGTTCTTTGATGGCCTATCAAGAATCTAAACATCTAAGCCCAATAGAAAAGCCCAACGCAAACCCAACATAATCAGGGTTTTCACATAAAATGACAATTAGGGTTAATTAAGAAAACTTAACCCATCAAGGACTTAATCCATTAAGTCTATCACTCTACTAGGTCAACCATACAATGTGGTCGGGCTTAATTCATAATTCCAATCCAACGATCCAAAATGTGGGTCCCAACAATTCCAAAACTAACGTATATAAAATTAGGGTTTTCTAAACCCTAATTAGGGTTTCCAACCCAATCATGTGCCAATTAGTCCAAAGGTTAAGTTTTTAGGTCAATTAAGGTTTCACTAGGCCGGACACCACCCACTGCCACCTCGGGCGATGGTGGTCGACGGCGGCAACCACCACCTCGTGGAGGTGGTTATGATTCTAGACCAAAACATGTACAAGCATCCCAAATAGCAATCCAGTCACACACAAATGCACACCGCCACCCAACACGGCGACAGAAGGTGGCAGCCACTACCCTATGGTGGTGGTGGTGGATTTCTTCGGTTTTCCGATCAAACAATGTACATACAACATAACACAATAAATCTCACACAAGTTACACTAAAACACATACACACACAGAGCCACCCACACACGGTGGCTGATGGTGGCATAAAAGAAGAAGTGGCGACAACCACCATGGTGGTTTCCGCGCTCTCCGGCAAATAACACACATCCTTGCTCGAAGTATGAACACAAACACCCACCTGGTGGCGTACAGCGAACGACAACAACTTGAAACAGCGGCAACAACAACGCTAGCGGTGTAAACACTTGGCGGTACCGGTGGTGTGACTGACGGCAGAACAGAAAAGGAAAAAGGCGCATTCGAGAATGCCAGCAACACATCCACGACGTCGGTCCTCAGCAGCCTAGGCTTCGTCGACAGTAACCGTGGCGATAGTTGCTACATAATGGAAAGAAGGCGAGGGGCAGCCGGATTAACACCGACAACTGCCGTGTTACAGCTACGGATGGCGACATAGGAGGAGAAACGGCAGATGAAGGGTGGTGACAGCCGTTCACAGTCGTCTTTGGTCCCGAAAGCTCCTCCTCCTAACGACGCTAGAACACGTCCGACAGTAGAATGGTCGCAGTGGTTAGCTTTTGTCACACCCCAAAACCGATAATGGCGGAATACGTTCTGGGGTGGAGGATGTCATGTACAGTATCATAACAATTGCATAATAGTAAAAACAAGTGACAACAATTTAAATCTTAAAAATGTATTTGATAGTCAACTCAAACAGTTTTATTGGTAAGCAGTTAGAAGTGTAAAAATCCATTTTTTTATAATAATTGGTAAATCACATATGACTTGATAATAAAAACATGTAGAATTTTTCTTGTATTCCCCCCCCCCCCCTAAAACATGTAAAAACATTTAAAAATGTTCATTAAGGGGTATGAACTCACCGTTTATTGTAGGGTTCGAGTATGCGATTCGTATGAGTGTCAAGCGTCAACGGATGCTTTGAACGTACGTAGCCCTATTAAATATATGGTGACACATATATAAGTTAGAGCTAAGGTGTTTCATGACTAAACATGATGGGAAATTCCTCCTAAGGGCTTGGAATCTCTAAGAATAAGTGTCCCATGTTCTATACCCAATGATATATGCAAGTTTAAGGCCAAATATGAGTATTAGGGTGTGTGTATGGCCATAAAGGTGAGTATGCGGCTGGGGTATGCGGCCAGACTTGTGAGTGAGGCTGCACACTAGAGTGTGCGGCCGTACAGGGTGTGTGTGCGGCCGTACACAGGGGTGTGCGGCCGTACACTCCTTGCTTGAATCCCATGTGTCGATTTTGTGGCCTTACTCTCACTTTGGAGGGTATTATGAGTGTGTGAGGCCACCTGATGAAGGTGTGCGGCCGCACTCCTTCATAGGATGAAGAACATGAAGAACATTATGAGTTTGAGGCTTGGATTCAAGTGTTTTACCTCTATGACAAGCTAAATGATGGTGTTCTTCACGTTTTGGGAGCCTTCTATGTGTTCTTGAGTGGTTTTCTAGTGAGAGAAAGTATAGAGAGAGAAAAGATGCAGCCAAAAGTGAATGGAAGGGGGTCCTCCACTTTATATAGGGTTGAGTGTGAGGCTGGAGGGGTTTGCTGTTGGATGTGCGGCTGGCTTGGCCGCACACACCTCTCTTGGTGTGTTTGGCTGGATTTTGTGATGCAACACCCTTCCTAATCCTTCCTAAGGTCCATATCTATGATATATTAAGCCTAAAACACTAGTGCGGACTCCATATACTATTAAAAGATGCTAAATTCAAGCCACTTATAGATATATGGATCGATTTCTCAGCGCAAAAGTGTCAAGTTGTCACATCCTCCCCCCGATAGGGGAATTTCGTCCCGAAATTATAGTTCAAGCAACTAAGTTATTACATATTAACTAAGCAAAAAGATGAGGATATTTATGTTTCATTTGATCCTTGCGCTCCCAAGTGAACTCCGGTCCTCGCTTGGCATTCCAGCGAACATTTACAATTGGGATGCGATTTTGCTTCGTTCGCTTGACTTCTCGATCCATAATTTGCACAGGTTCTTCCACGAAGTTGAGACTCTCGTTGATTTCGATCTCGTCGAGTGGAATTACAAGAGTCTCGTCGGATAGGCACTTTTTCAAGTTCAATACGTGGAAGGTAGGATGTATGTTACTAAGCTCGTGGGGTAGGTTGAGTTTGTAAGCTACGGGGCCTATTCTGGCGAGAATCTCGAAAGGCCCTATGTACCTTGGGTTCAGCTTTCCTCGCTTTCCAAAGCGTATCGTGCCCTTCCAGGGTGAGACTTTCAAAAGGACTCGGTCTCCCACCTGGAATTCCAAAGGTTATCTTCGTTTGTCTGCGTAGCTTTTTTGTCGATCCCTAACGGCTTTTAATCATTCGTGAATCTGTACAATTTTCTCGGTCGTTTCTCGAATGACATCCGGACCCGTGAGGGCGCTATCAGGAACTCGTCCTTTGGCTAACTGAGTGTCACCCACCTCAGCCCAGCACAGAGGGGATCTGCACTTCCGGCTGTAGAGGGCTTCAAATAGAGCTGCCTTGATGCTCGTATGATAACTATTGTTGTAGGAAAACTCCACAAGGGGTAAGTGTGTATCCCACGCCTTACCAAAGTCAATCACACAGGCTCGCAACATATCCTCTAAGGTTTGGATCGTCCTCTCACTTTGTCCGTCAGTCTGCGGATGGTAGGCTGTACTCATGTCCAGCCTCGTCCCTAATGCTTTTTGCAGTGATCGCCAAAATCTCGAAGTAAACCTACTATCTCTATCAGAGATAATAGATACAGGGACACCATGATGTCGTACTATCTCCTTAATGTATGTTCTTGTGAGTTTCTCTATCTTATCTATTTCTTTGATGGGTAGGAAGTGTGCAGACTTGGTTATGAAATCCATAGTGATCCACTCCCACTTCCACTCCGGTATCTCCGGTTGTTGGAGGAGACCTGATGGCTTCTGGTATTCAACCTTGACCTTTGCGCAAGTAAGGCACTTACTCACGAAAGTAGCAATCTCCGCTTTCATGTTAGGCCACCAGTATAGCTTTTTGAGATCTAGATACATCTTATCTGAACCTGGGTGAATGGATTCAAGACCAAGTCTCTGAAACCACCGTGGTGCGGAATCCAGATTCGGTCCATAAGATAATAGGCTTTGTCACCCTTGACCTCCAAGTTCTTATCCATTCCATATAGGGATTCTCCCGCCACATTCTCAGGCTTTAAGGCTTCGAGATGAGCCTCCTTAATCTGTGCGGATAGGTGCGAATGGATAGTCATTGTCAATGACTTGACTCTTCGACCGGAATACTCTTTTCTACTTAGGGCGTCTGCTACTACATTGGCTTTCCCCGGGTGATAACGAATCTCACAGTCGTAATCATTGAGTAGTTCGACCCATCGTCGTTGTCTCATGTTGAGCTCTTTCTGGTTCAATATGTGTTGGAGGCTTTTATGATCAGTGTATATTATGCTCTTCGTTTCATATAAGTAATGTCTCCAGATCTTTAGAGCGAATACAACCGCCCCTAACTCGAGGTCATGAGTGGTGTAATTAACCTCATGTGTCTTCATCCGTCTTGAGGCATAGGCGATGACCTTTCCTCGTTGCATCAAGACACAACCCAGCCCTTGGTTCGATGCATCGCAGTATACCATAAAATCTTCTGTCCCTTCGGGAAGGGATAATACCGGTGCGGTGCATAGAGCTCGCTTCAGGGTCTGGAATGCCTTCTCCTGTTTCTCTTCCCAGTCAAATGTTACGCCTTTCTATGTCAATGTGGTAAGGGGTTTTGCAATCCGAGAGAAGTTCTGAATGAATTTGCGGTAGTAGCCAGCGAGGCCCAGAAATTGACGAATTTCTGTAGGCGTCTTCGGTGCTGACCAGTTCTCGATAGCTTTAATCTTGGATGGGTCCACGTGGATTCCTTCCTCACTAACCACGTGTCCTAAGAATTCAACTCTTCGGATCCAAAATTCACACTTAGATAACTTTGCGTATAACTTCTCCGATCGCATGGTTTCTAGGACTCGTCGTAGATGATTCCTGTGTTCTTCCTCGCTCCGAGAGTAGACGAGTATATCATCAATAAAGACGATGACGAACTGATCTAAGTATGGCTGACACACCCTATTCATCAAGTCCATGAATATTGCGGGTGCGTTAGTCAGTCCAAAGGGCATCAGTACAAACTCGTAGTGCCCGTAACGAGTCCGGAAGGCTGTCTTTGGAACATCCTCCTCAAGTACTTGTAACTGGTGATACCCGGACCTAAGATCAATCTTGGAGAACTAACTCGCCCCTTGCAGTTGGTCGAATAGGTCGTCTATACGAGGGAGAGGGTAGCGATTTTTGATCGTGAGTTTGTTAAGTTCCCTATAATCGATGCACATACGGAACGATCCGTCCTTCTTCTTTACGAACAAGACCAGAGCTCCCCAGGGTGAGAAGCTTGGTCTTATAAAGCGCTTGCTGAGCAGCTCGTTAAGTTGGCCAGATAGTTCTTGCATCTCTGCAGGCGCTAAACGATAGGGCGACTTAGCTACGGGGGTAGCTCCTGGGACTAGGTTGATTCTGAACTCAACCTGACGTTTGGGAGGTAAACCTGGAAGGTCTTCTGGAAAGACGTCAGGGAAATCGCATACAACATGAATGTCTTTTGGATCTCTCGCTTTCTGGCTTGTGTAGATGACGTGTGCAAGGAAGGCACGATATTCCTTACGCAAGTATTTCTGGGCTTGAATACTTGAGATGATACGAAGGCTCGTACCGGGTTTGTCTCCGTAGATTAACAAAGTTTCATGATTTGGTGGATTTAGGCGGATGGCTTTGTCGAAACATAGAATATCAGCGCGATGAAGACTCAACCAGTCCATGCCAACAATGACATCGAAACTCTTGATCGAGACTGGTATGAGATCTATTGGGAGAATGATCATCTAATGTGAGGGTACAACTTATGTAAATTTCGTTAGAGCTTTCGGTCTTTCCGTTAGCCATTTCTACGACGAATGTTTCTTTTAGTGGTTGTGGGGATTGTTTAAGTAAGTGTTTAAAGTTTTGGTTTATGAAGCTTCTTTCTGCACCACTATCGAATAAGACACAGGCATAAGAGTTGTTGAGAAGGAACGTACCCGTGACTACTGCGGGATCCGCTACTGCTTCGTTGTGGCCAATAGCGAGTAGTCTTCCTGTTCCTTGGGACACTTGGGCAGGTTCCCAACATAAGTTTTTGCTAGTGTAGGGGTAGCAGGAGTGGTGGCAACATGGACAGCCACGATTTGTTGGTCTTTGAAGGAGGTTTGAGTTTTCTTTCCCTTCTTCTGATCCCAACACTTTCTCTTTTTGTCAGTTGATTTGGGTGGTGCAGTGGTAGTTGTGGTTGCTGTTGCTGGAGTGGAAGAAGTTTCATGATCAATTAACCTGTGGGCCAACTCCTTGGCGCTGTCAAAGGTTGCAGGATGGGAGGATAGAACATTTCCTTGATACGGGGGCACTAAACCCCAGATGTATCGCTCGATTTTCTTGTTCTCAGAAGGGATCATGTTAGGACACATAGCCACCAGGTCGCAGAACCTGGCCATATAAGCCACTATGTCTGTTCCCTTCATCTTGAGGTTCCAAAGTTCCTCTTCAAGCTTCTGAACCTCCCCTCTAGGGCAGTACTCCTTTCTCAGCAGGTCCTTCAGTGTATCCCATCCCATGGCATTGGCTGTCACTAAAGAGAGTGAGTTGACATGGCCATTCCACCATGTCAGGGCCCTTTCGGTAAAGGTGGCAACAACGAACTTGATTTTGCTTTCTTCGGGGCATGAGCACATTTCGAAAACAGCTTCAGCTCTTTCGATCCATTGGGACAGAGCAAGGATTCCTCCGGTCCCATTGAAAAATGTGGGCTTGCAGTTCATGAAATCTTTATAAGTACACCCTTGTGTACGTGAGGGAATTTCACCATGTCTGGAGTTGGTGCCCATTCCGGCTCCACTAGCATCGCCAGAATTCATTTGGGCCATGGCTGCCGTCACATCTGCGGTCACAGCTGTTTGAAACAACACTGGATCGAACTGCGGAGGAGGAGGAGGTGGAGGTGGAGTTTGAGTCACTGGTCTGCCTCTGTTTGGGCGCTTTCGAGGAGGCATCTTTCACTGAAAGTTAATAGGGATGATGACAATAGTAAGAGTCTATTGCAAGTATGACAAGAGGGTGTCATGGACTAAATCAACATAGACCAATAATCAGAGAGAGAGTCATAACAACAAAATAGTTAACTGCCAATATTACTGGTATTCATGATGTAAAATGAGTTCAGGAAAAAATGACGTAGTAGTAGGTCTTACATCAAACCATAAGGGAAAACGTTGGCAGCCTAGGAGTTCAGTTAGGGTATTTTCATAGTTAGGAAATGTTTACAGACAAGTGTCCTATTGAAAGTGTAAAAGGAAAGGCTGATCCTTTAAACAAAAGAGGGATGAGTTGACATCTTCTACTGGCGACGGGTACCCCTTGGGTGAATCCTCAAGTCGGCCAGTTGGCGTACAACTTCTAAAAGATGTCGCTCATGAGCCCGTTGGCGTGCTCGGAGTTCCCTAACTTCGGCTCGAGATGCAGCTAGCTGTTGCTTCAGAGCCTCATTGGTCCTCCTTGTCCTATCCATAGCTTCTTCAAGTTGGCGGATGCGAATAGTGTTGAGATTAGAGTTGGCATCCACTTCCACAACTCGGCCAATGGCAACTTGACCTTGTTTGACGTTCCTGGCAATCCTTCGGACCATGATGGGCAAGACTCGGTCCGCTGAACCTCCCTCGCTTATGTTGTAGAAACTTCGGTCTCCATTGAAAGGTGAGGGCTGACCCTGCTCATCGCTCCATCGGTTCAAGGTTATTGCCCACATGGGAGTGGGACCTTGAAATGTCAGACGGGGGTTGGGGTTAGGAGCTTCAGGGGGTAGGTTGTTAACTTCTGGCTCGGAGTTGGAGCTATTCGAAAAGCCTTCTGCGTGATGATCATCCAAAGGGATCGGGTGATCATCTTCTGGCTCCTCATCGAGCCATCCTCCATTGCCCTGGTTTGGATAACACGGATCGTCGGGGTAGTGGAAGCCAGCCATGATATCAACGTGAGAATGGGGAGAGAAAGGTTAATATACGTACTTATCTAGGATACTTATGAGATGGATCGTTACTGGTCGACCCAATACTTGCATAGTGCATACCAATTACATGTAACCGGAGCAGGATAGTCCTTCGAATAAGCAACCCTAACTTCAGATCCCCAGTCAAACAAGAACAGGAAATGAAGCAAAGGCCACAGATTCTGAGTCTATAACGCCCTAGTTACATGTAACCGTGGTGTATCCACTTAGCAACCATTGTCCTACCACTAACGACCCCTTTTAGTTATCACATACATAGTTAGTAGAATGCAGAATACTCCTATAGTATTCTTGTTCTAACGTTCTTGTGGTAGTGTTGGTAAGTTTTTAGACTTGTTGCAACACCACAATCACTCTTAGGCACATGCTAGTCACTCCTGGAAAAATGTAGTTGATCGGGCTACATCCACCCAGATGTGACTATATGTCTCTAAGCTTAATTGTGCTATTCAACAATCTTAATATTTTTGTTCTGTTCTAGTATGATATTGAACCTTTTGTAGTGGTGAGTGTGTGTGTGTGTATATATATATATACTTAATTAAATATTTTAGTATTTATAAGTATATATTCTTGGTCAGAGTGTTTTAGTCCCGAAGTGTTTATAGTTCGTATATCTTTTTATACATTGATATACTTGATTCACTATAAACCTGGCTCTGATACCAATTTGTCACACCCCAAAACCGATAACGGTGGAATACGTTCTGGGGTGGAGGACGTCATGTACAGTATCATAACAATTGCATAATAGTAAAAACAAGTGACAACAATTTAAATCTTAAAAATGTATTTGATAGTCAACTTAAACAGTTTTATTGGTAAGCAGCTAAAAGTGTAAAAATCCATTTTTTTTATAATAATTGGTAAATCACATATGGCTTGATAATAAAAACATGTAGAATTTTACTTGTATCCCCCCCTAAAACATGTAAAAACATTTAAAAATGTTCATTAAGGGGTATGAACTCACCGTTTATTGTAGGGTTCGAGTATGCGATTCATATGAGTGTCAAGCGTCAACAGATGCTTTGAACATACGTAGCCCTATTAAATATATGGTGACACATATATAAGTTAGAGCTAAGGTGTTTCATGACTAAACATGATGGGAAATTCCTCCTAAGGGCTTGGAATCTCTAAGACTAAGTGTCCCATGTTCTATACCCAATGATATATGCAAGTTTAAGGCCAAATATGAGTATTAGGGTGTGTGTATGGCCATAAAGGTGAGTGTGCGACTGGGGTATGCGGCCAGACTTGTGAGTGAGGCTGCACACTAGAGTGTGCGGCCGTACAGGGTGTGTGTGCGACCGTATATAGGGGTGTGCGGCCGTACACTCCTTGCTTGAATCCCATGTGTCGATTTTGTGGCCTTACTCTCACTTTGGAGGGTATTATGAATGTGTGCGGCCACCTGATGAAGGTGTGTGGCCGCACTCCTTCATAGGATGAAGAACATGAAGAACATTATGAGTTTGAGGCTTGGATTCAAGTGTTTTACCTCTATGACAAGCTAAATGATGGTGTTCTTCACGTTTTGGGAGTCTTCTATGTGTTCTTGAGTGGTTTTCTAGTGAGAGAAAGTATAGAGAGAGAAAGGATGCAGCCAAAAGTGAATGGAAGGGGGTCCTCCACTTTATATAGGGTTGAGTGCGAGGCTGGAGGGGTTTGCTGCTGGCTGTGCGGATGGCTTGGCCGCACACACTAGTGTGCGGCCGCACACACCTCTCTTGGTGTGTTTGGCTGGATTTTGTGATGCAACACCCTTCCTAATCCTTCCTAAGGTCCATATCTATGATATATTAAGCCTAAAACACTAGTGCGGACGCCATGTACTGATGATTTACAGAATCAAGTATTGAATGAATTAGAGAATGAATTCAAAGTATGAGTGTGAGATTTGAACACTGAATGTAAATATAATATGTTTGGCTCGTATTATGCTTTTGCAAAGTTTACAGAGTACAATGAATATTCTGTAAAAACTTCGTTACTAAGAACCTAGTAACCACTCCTATTTATAGGAGAAGAAAGCGTACAAAAAATATACTAAGGACTAAAACATTAATCTTCAAATATTATGCCCTAGTAAAATACATTACAAAAACATTCGAAGACTCCAAATACAAACTTCGACTATTACAACAATTCGACCCTAACAATCTCCCCCTTTGTAATCAAAGTCGAAGTCTTCAGTTTGTAAGCAAGGCTATGGAGTACAGCAAAACTCTTTGAAGTTCAGTGTACCATGAAATTATTTTCTTCAATTCCTTCTTGTCTCCTTCATTGTTCTTTTTGCAGTGGTTCATACGAACAATCAGGTTTGTATACTGAGATGTATAATATCTCTCCACTTCATAAGCTTGAAACAAAAACCTCTTCGCTTTACCAGCCTTATCTTTTCCACCAAAAACTATACCAAATGGCTTTAAACATATTTCCCCATCAGCATACTTCTTTAACTTAGTCTGATTCAAAGAAACAACCATTGGAACTTTAACTTCCATCCCCTTCGCAGTAGCCAGATCCACATCAGTCAGTGCAAAGCACTCATAGTAATTCTCAATGAAAATTTTGATGTGAGCAACTGCAAGTTTGAATTCCTCAGGATCAGAGTTTTGCAGATAAGAAAAAGATTTGTCTGTAAGTAGCAATGCAACTTGTATAAGATCATACAAGTTCATCAGAGGAAAATCTGCAATGGTGAATTCGTGTGTTTTTCCATTCACTCTGGCCACAATATAGTTGATGTTTTAGATTTTGTTTTCAAAAATAACATCCCTTTTTATGCTTATGACCTTCTTAATCTTTATCAAGGACCAAACATCCTCAGGAGCTTTGCCAAGAACTGCATGAAATCGAATCTTCATATGGGTTCCTTCATCCTTTTCTTTGAAATTCCCTTCTGCTTTAAATTGAGGCATGATAAACATCATCTCATTAATAGGGAAATCCAACTGGAACGCATCAGTGTTTGTAACCACATAACTCTGTTTTGGCTTCTTTTCAAACGAGTACATGTGATTAAAGGCAATTGCGGCTTCGATTGTTTCTTAGTTGTATTGTTTTGCTGGATCACCTTTATCCATGCCCTTTGGATCACCAGCTCTCTGAGTCACGATGCTTTGAATAAGCCTCATTTTCTCCACTTCAGCTTCAGCCTCAGCCTTCTTTTCTTCTTTAGATTTTTCCACAAGAATTGATTTGCCTTTGTCTTTCGAAGCAGATTTTTCAGTTACGTCTTTTGGCTTTGAACCACTCCCACCAGACTCCAAAGGTTTACCAATTACAATTCCTTTCGAAATTGTTCGTGTAATTGGCAATGAAGTTACAATTGTTGAAGTCACTAGTTGAGCAAACACAAACACTGGCTTTGTTAATGGGATGTTTGTTGGAAAAACCTTGCCCACAACTTTCGCATCATCTTCTGACTTTCTTTCTCCCCTTTGCACCCCTGTGACAACAGGAGGGGTAGTTGTTGTGGGAAGAAGACTTGAAATGAGAATTAATGGAGCAAGTTGCTTGTTTAGAATAGCTTCAAACTGTACAAACTTCTGTGACAAAAACTCTGGAGTGATCAACGGAGACGAAACAGGTGTTGTTGAAATCTCCTTCAACTCCTTCAACAACTTTATCACTCCTTCAAAATTTTCAGTTTCAGACTTGGAGATTTGAGTGATTTGGGGACTCAAGCCTTCATATAATTTGACAAATTGAGTAACAGCATCACATATGATATCGACCTTCTGATTACAGGACGCATAATCATTTTGAACATACAAAATTTCCTTTTGCATATCTTCTCTAAGCTCTTGAATTTTGAAATTCACATCCTGCCTCACTTTCTTAACCTCCTGAACAAAAAGAACATGTCGTTCTTTTGTGACGTTTCGTAGGTCTTTCACTTCTCCCAGAAAATCAGATATTTGATTTTTAATTCGAAGTTCATTGGTTTGATCCGTGAAATCAATTTTCTCCATAAGCACTGTCTCAGAAGCTTTCAACATACCAGACACTTTGGTGATAATCCTTGACTCACAGAGCTTCAACATTGAGTCAATCTCCAAACTTAAAAGTGATGAACCCCCGCCCAGATCAGCTTGAGATTGAATGATGGAGGTCAACTTTTGATTCAAAATTTTGTATTGTTTCATGGTCATTAGCATGTGATCAGGAAAATCTTCTTCTTCATCATGAAACTCCAGATCTTCGAATGTTCCACCAAACCTTTCATGATCAGTTTCTGTTGGTGAAGAGGGTTTGGGTGTATCGGTGGATTGAGATGAAAACATTGAAGTAATTGGTTGATTGAGGATATGTTCGAATGTTGGTGAGATAGTGGTTGATGGAATAGGAATGGTAGATGCTGGTGTAACAGAAACCAATGATTCAAAAAGGAGTGGAGATGAATGGACCTTGATCTGCATCTTTCGAACCTCCTTCACCCATTTTAACATTTGCATCCATATCAGATACGTGTGCAGTGATGTCTGAAGTTCGCACCTCCTCAAAAATTGACTTGGCAATCGAAACTTCGGGTGGTATGACAATTGTCTGCTCAGGAGTAGAACTGATGAGAGAAGTGAATTCTGGAGTTTCTGGTATCCTTTCATCCTCCTCTATTGACTCAGTAGACAAAACAATCTTTCGAGTCTTCCTCTTTTTCTTTCCTTTAGCCAGATGTTTTGCCATATCTTCTGCTGCTCTTTTCTTCGAACTCGGAGAAACTGGAACATGTATCTCGCGAATGAAGACTCCTTGGTGAGAAATCTGATGCTTTCGAATCAGCTTTTGTGCAGGTAACTTACGTTTGTGAGTTGATTTTATCTTGATTCTTCGAAACATCCCTGTTTTCGAAGGAATAACCCCTTTCTCTTGAGTCTCTTCCACTATTGGCTCACTCACATGTGTTGGTTCACCTGTCACAACAACATTTTCTTCAACAACCTTTTGTGGAGATTTGGAGGATGTAGATCCCTTCGATTTCTTTCCTGGTAAGGTAGGATCAACTTTCTTCGACTTCTTGGACTGTTTCGATTTTGTTTCTTCGCATGGCAACAAAATTCCCGTTGGAATAGATGGATCAAACGTTTTCTGATAAGCAATCAAAACAGAATTCGTAGGATTTACCCTTTTGAGCATTGCGTCAGGAATCCGAGCAACATGAGGAAATTCATCAGCATCATCAACAACTTACTTCGGAAAGTGATACGATTGAAAAGTAACTTTCTCTTCGTCATTTGGAACCAAAACGCCTTCCTTGTTGTAAAAATGTTGTAGAATAAGGCTCCAGTACCTAGCACACGAAATGCATTAACAACATTCGTAAGCTCTAATCCTTTTTGAAATTCCTTCCACAGCTGTGTAGAGTAGTCTGCTGGAAGATCATAGTATAAACCAGCCACCATAGCATAAACTTCCATCCTTCCCTTGTCTAACCCAACTATTCTTCTAGTTAAACAACGTAAAAAGATCCCAAACAAGAAATTCCAGATTTTTGGAAGGCCAGACTTCTTAAAGTCACTTATCTTTGTCAATGGGGGCTGATATCCCATTTCATTAAACATGTGGATAATTTGGGAAAATTGGAATTCAACAAAAGGAGGTGTATTTGGAATGTCAAGAATCTGACAAAAAAATCTCTGAGAAAGCCTAACCTTTTTGTCATTGATTAGGTGGAAAGTAATCGTATCAGAAGCTTTGTTGTATGTGGCTGTAGATCCTGCTTGAGAAAGCCATGATACCAGAACAGAAAAGGAATTGAACATCGCTTTGGATAAAACATAGTGTTTTAAAGCAACAATAAGCATCTTGAATTCCTCAGGACATTGAGAAATTGCACCTTCCACATAATAATTTGTAGATTGAATCTTCATAACTGGTGCAGAGGAAATGTCTTCAGTAGAATGATCAACATGAGCAGCAGCAACCATGATTAGGGTTTGAATAAGATGAAGAACAATGAATTTGGGAATTTTTGAGTTTGATCGCGTAACCGTATAAAACACTCTTGAACCCCTTTTTATAAGTAAACCTTATTGATTTGAATTTGAAGCAGGATGCATTTAATGAGATCCGACGTGGCACCTTGAAAATCGGACCATTACTGCGAAAAGTTAGCCATGCGTCAAAAAGCAGCTGTCACGTCACCTAGAAAATCGGGCAGAATACTCTACGTCACGGATACACAGCCTGTCATTATCCCCTTTATTGAATTGTAACCGTTAGAACCCTTCGAATGGAGGCAAGGCTCTTTCACTTTTGGGATGAAAAGTGAAGTTATATGCCAAATGTTTGAAATCATCAGCCTGAGTTGGTATTATTCAGAACCTCAAGGATTTCGTGAGTGCAGTGTTCCAAAGAAAGTTAGACAAGATACAATTCAATTTTTTTTTTTGGAATGTGGTGATGTCAAAAATGCAATTTGACATGAAGGCAGTTAAACCTTGGGCAAAGGTTGCTTCGTTAATCATCAAGATAGATGATCAACAGCTTGTGTATGTTCCCGTGAATTACAATCGAATACTTTTCGATAAGTATCAAAGGGCTTCTTTTAAAAGTGATTCTTGGGTTGGTTTAAAATTTCGTTACATGTCATCCTAAACATAAGGTGATAAATTGTAACAGAAATTACTTGTATGACCAGTGTAGTTAGTGACAAGTCAGCTTTGAAAATGTTTATCATGACCAGGACATTCGAATGAAACTCACACGGAAATCATATTCATAAAAAAATGGATGTACTGGATCTTGTTGGGTAACAAACATCGTGGGTTTCGAATGTTTGATCAAGACCACGCATGCGAATTGAATATGATTTTGAGTTTCGAATTTTGGTACAGAAACAAAAGTTTCATCAATACCGGGAACAATGTTCCCCGTCAATTCCTTAAGTTGGAAGATGTTTGGGTTTCACCTTCATCACGGACTCATGATGTCAGATCATTATCACATAATTTTTGTATATCTAAGTCTCGATGGGTTTGATTAGAGACCTCTCGGACATACGTCTTTGTGTGTGATCGTGTAAGAATGTTTAGATGAAAAAGATTGGTATAAGAAACGAAATGTACCTCAGTTATGATTTGGACCAAACAGTCAACTCTTTACTCATATGAGAAGAGTCAGGTAGCTCAAGAGACTAATGTGAATACAAGCCTGATTGGGAAGAAAGCTTCGTAAGAAGAGTTCATTAAGGCTTTCGTACACACAATTGAGTCATGGAGGCTTTGGTCGACATGCAGCAGTATGCTTCTAGGGACATCCTAACTAGTTCGAATAATGTAAAACATATTGATTCATACGAAAAAAATGTTTACCTGACCCTTATACTCCTTGCTTTGTCCTCTCTGATTCTTCACCATAATCTGCAACAAAAGTCTAAAAAAAATAAAAATATTTTTGTTGTTTTTGAATTTTTCGAAAATAAAGACATAACAAAATAAAATCTTTTTGGATTTTTGGATTTTCGAAAATAAAAACAAAACAAAAGAAAATGTTTTTTGATTTTTGATTTTTGGAAAAAAAAATGAATTTGTTGCAAACAGACGAATAGTTGGCATTGCATGAAGAGTAACAAATGTATGAATTCGAAGTGTTCGAAGCGTTGACTATGAACAGTAACCACTGACTCAATGTTGAAGATCAGTGACAATCATGCGAATTCGAAGCGGTCGAAGCGTTGACTATGAACAGTAACTGCTGACTCAACGCTGAAGATTAATGACAAACATGCGAATTCGAAGCGGTCGAAGCGTTGACTATGAACAGTAACCGCTGAGTGCTTAATGACTTTGTGCTATGTTTATTCAGTGCCTCTGAATCATTCTTTTTCATCCATCATTCTGCTTTTTCGCATGGAACAAAAGTGCCATCGATCATTCCAAGGCCTTCGATTATTCGCATAAATGACTTTTCATCCAATGCTTTTGTGAAAATATCAGCTAATTGATCAGTTGTTTTCATGAAATGTACTTCAATGTTTCCATCCTCCACGTGATCTTTAATGAAATGATAACGAAGAGCTATGTGTTTAGTCTTCGAATGCTGCATAGGATTATGACAAATTCTTATTGCACTTTGAGAATCACAATATAATGGAATATTTTTCATATTAATTGCATAATCACGCAATTGGCTTTGGATCCAAATTATTTGTGAAGTGCACGCAACAACAGCCACATATTCTGCTTCAGCTGTGGAAATGGACATACATGTTTGCTTCTTCGACTTCCAGCTGACTAATTTGCCATCAAGTAATTGACATCCACCACTTGTGCTTTTCCGATCAAGATTGCAACCACCCAAGTCTGCATCTGAGTATGCTTGAACAAAGAATCCAGTTTTCGAAGGATACCACAATCCTAACGAAGTTGTTCCTTTAAGGTAACGGAAAATATTCTTCACAACAGTGAGATGTGGTTCGTGTGGATTAGACTGATACCTAGCACAATTACACACATAGAAAACATGATATCAGGTCTACTGGCTGTAAGATAAAGTAACGAACCAATCATGCTCCTATACAACGTTATATCAACAACAGGTTTGTCTAACAATGGTGTTAGCTTTATGCCAGTTGCCATTGGTACACGAAGCTTTGTGCTATTCGTCAATCCAAACTTTTCTAACAAATTTTTCATATATTTTTCCTGATTGATGAAAATCCCTTCTCTGTTTTGATGAATATTCAATCCAAGGAAATTATTGATTTTTCCCATCATGCTCATCTCAAACTTGCTTTTCATTAAATCTTCGAATTCTCTAAACAAAGCAGGATCAGTCGAGCCAAAAATAATATCATCAACATAAATTTAAACAAGCATAAGATGATTCCCTACTTTCTTTCGAAATAATGTAGGATCAACATATCCTTGTTTAAATTTAAATTGTTTCAAAAATGATGTTAGAGTTGCATACCATGCTCGTGGTGCTTGTTTCAGACCATAAACTGCCTTATCTAAAATATAAACATGATTAGGATATTCTTCGTTAATAAAACCTGAGGGTTGTTCCACATAAACTGTTTCTTCAAGCTCTCCATTTAAAAATGCACACTTCACGTCCATTTGATAAACATCAAAGTCTTTGTGAGCTGCATAAGCCAGAAATATTCGAACCGCCTCGCGTCTTGCGACAGGGGCAAATGTTTCTTCATAATCGATTCCCTCTTGTTGTGAATATCCTTTTACAACAAGCCTGGCTTTATTTCGAACAATGTTTCCATCTTTGTCGGTTTTGTTTTTGAAAATCCATTTTAACTCGACAATCGAAACATTTTCATGTTTAGGAATTAATCTCCAAACCTTGTTTCGTTCGAATTCAGCCAATTCTGATTACATTGCAACAACCCAATCTGAGTGTTCCATTGCATTCTTAATTGTTTTTGGTTCAATTTTAGAGATGAAAACATTAAACATGCAAAATTCTTGATGAGTATTCAATACCTCATTCTTTGTACGAATTTGAGCTCTTGTCATTACTTCCTCTTGTGGATTCCCAATCACTTGATCTTTTGGATGGTCTCTTGTCCATTTTTCCATGGGTGGATATGCGGTATCAAAGTCCAAATGTGCATCTTCGAATATTTCATCATATTCTAATCCTGCCTTCGAACATGCATCATCAACATTATGCTCCCCCTCAACTACATGCTCTCCCTCAATTTCAGCATTCAATTGGTCTTTCTCTCCCTCGAAAGAATGCTCTTCATCATTCAAAGTATTCGAATCCAATTGCTCCCCCTCCAGTGGACTATCCTGTATAGTTTCTTCTGCTTGAGGAGTCGATGGAGAATCATCAGTAAGTTTTGAAATTTCTGGTATGTTATTATCAGGAGCATGAACTTCAGCATCAACTGCATGATCTGAAATTCCAAAAATCAAATCATAATCAGTATCATCCATTTGTATAGATTCAGTTTCATCGTGATTTTCTTGTAAAATTGGATTATTCGAAAATCTATGTTCATTTGATTTAACATAATAATCATCGAATGTGAGATTAAACGTTTCTTCCACTTTTCGTGTTCGTTTATTTAGCACTCGATATGCCACTGAATTGTGCGAATATCCAAGAAAAATCCCTTCATCAGCTTTTGCTTGAAATTTCGAAAGATGATCCTTGAGATTCATAATAAAGCACCTACATCCGAAAACATGAAAGAAATTCACATTAGGTTTTCGATTATTCAGAATTTCGTATGGTGTAATATTAAATCTACGATGAATGAATGATCTGTTTTGAGTGAAACATGCAGTTGAAACAGCTTCAGCCCACAAATATTGAGGTAAATTCGCATAAGCCAACATGGTTCTTGCCGCTTCGCATAATGAGCGATTTCTTCGTTCTACGACACCATTTTGTTGTGGTGTGTATGGAGATTAAAAATTATGCGAAATTCCTTTGTCTACATAAAGGAATCAAGAATTTTGTTTTTGAATTCAGTTCCATGATCACTCTTGATTTTTCGAACAGGCTTTTTCAACGTGGTTTCCATCTTTTTGATAAAATCAATCATAATTTGTGCAACTTCGGATTTGAGCCTGAGAAAATAAACCCACGTGAATCTCGAAAAATCATCAACAATAACTAAAATGTACCGTTTATTATTAAGAGTTGAAACAGTCGAAGGACCACACAAATCGATATGTAATAACTCCAGAGGTGCTACAATCTTCGAATCAATTGTGATTTGATGACCTTGTTTATGTTGCTTGCCAACTTCACAAGCTTTACATAAAGAATCATTATCAAATTTAAGTACAGGTAAACCTCTTACTAGATCTTGTACCACAAGTTTGTTTATGTTTCGAAAATTGAGATGTGAAAGTCTTCGATGCCATAACCAGCTCAAATCAGATGTAGCTTTTGAAAGAAGACAGACAGCTGGTTTGCCTACAATTGGTTTGATGTCCAAAGTAAACATGTCACCTTTCCTTTTAGATTTTAGTAATATTTCGTTCGTTTTAACATTCGAAATAATACTTCCTTCTTCGTTGAAAAGAACTTGATTGCCAGTGCCCACAACAAGTTGAGAAACACTTATCAAGTTATGTTGAAGACCTTCAACATATGCAACACGATTCACTGTGAATTGTCCATTTGTGATTTTTCCATATCCCTTGACTTGACACTTTTGATTGTTCCCAAACTTCACTACTCCTGCATTTTTTAGACTTCGAAAATCTCTTAAATTCTCCTTCTTCCCAGTCATGTGACGAGAGCAACCACTATCGATGTACCACTTGTTATCATATTGCTCGTCACATAATACATGCAATCAATGGAAAATTTTAGGTACCCAAAGCTTTTTGGGTCCTTGAAAATTAGATTTCAACTTCGAATGTAATGATGAACTTTTAACCCAATCACAAACTTTAGTTTTGAGACTATCAATTAAGTTGATTTCATCATCTAAAGAAACTGAAACATAAGTGTTTGATAGTTTCGAATGTTCACTGACATTACCCTTCGCCTCTTGAGTTAGTGATTGAACTGTCTTTGCTTTTGTGACAGGTCTCCATACTTTAATTGAGATATTCGAATCCTTGGATGATGAGCTACTATTCGAAGAAGTATTGACATACTTTTCATATGCTTCATGAATTTGTTCTTTTGAATATTTATTCGACTGATATATTTTTCCTTTTCCTTCAAGCCAATGATCAACGTTCTCTCTTGAAGTCATTCCTTTTTCCCGAGACGTCCTCATTGTTTCTTTCTTTGTGTAATTAGGAAAATTTGGTTTTTGAGGAACAAAATCAACTTTGGGTTTTGTGACATAAGAGTAAGCATAGGATGTATCAACTTTTGATTTAAAACTTTGACGTTGAATAACTTTTTGATTTGTGTTAGATCTTTTTGAAAAATCTTTTGTTTTGTTGGTTTCAGAAACTTTCGAAAACTTTGTTTGCTTATTTATTTCAGACCTTGTTTGGTTTGATTGAGATGATTGTTGAGATTTTGAAAAAGAAGCATTTTTAGCTTTGAAAACATTTTTAGTGGATTCTGATTCAGACATCTTTTGAGACTCAATTCTTTGCCAAAATATTTTCTTTCTTGCTTGTCTCTTTGAAATGTTGTTTTCCTTTGAAAATTTGTCAATTTGATCTTTAAATTCCTTAGAGTTTAATTTGACAACTTTTTCTTTTTCTTTTTCAACATTTTTCATTTTCTCTTTTTCAACTTTTGATTTTTCAATCCATTGTTTTTGTGGTTTTTGTCGTTGAAAAATATACGAATTCTTTGTTAAGGTGTTTTCAACTGTGTTTTGATTTGCGAAAAAACCTTCCTCAATTGTTTTTGAATTGTCTTCCTTAACCATCTTCTTTAACTCTGGTTTGATATTTTCAACATTTCCTTTAGTTACAAAAACTTGATTTGGAAAAATGACATCATCTGTGCATTTGAAATGGAAAAACACCGTGTTTGTTTCAAGATAATGTGGACCTTTTGCATTCATCACTTCTTCGAATTTTCGTGTATCACCATACACTTGGTCAACAACTATTCGTGGAATTTCTTCTTTCTTTGAAGATGCCTTTACTTTCGAAACTTTCTCAACCTCCTCATCATCACTATCATCAGTTTGGTAATCTTTGAGATCCACGAAGTTCATTTCACCAACTTTCGAAGTTGAGGTTATATTAGTTTCATTCTCAACTATCAAATCCTTAACTTTTTCTTTCCCTTTAGAATTCGAAGCAACATTAACAATAGTCAACTGAGAGCAATCAACATCTTCAAGCTCACTAATTTCACTAATATTATCAGTTTTATCTTCAATATCAGCAAAATTGGATTGAGAATCAGATGTTGAATTCTCAGTCTTTTTCAAAATATGAATTTGTTCAGATTTAGTCAAAGTATCATTTACAATGTTAACTAAATCATTTGAATCAAGACATTCATCAACTTTGACAATTCCATATCTATACTTGTCATCCGGAACTTTATCAAAATCAGTTATCTCTTTTTCACAATCATACGAAATATTATCCACCTTAGCTCTTTCATAAGCTAAAAATGGCAACAATTTTCTATGTTGTTCTTTACTAATTTCACACGAATGATGAAGTTCAGTTATTTTTCCATATAATCTCTTAGCAGCATTACAGTAGATGTTTCTTTGTGCTAATAATAGTTTATTATCACTAGATAAATTGTCCCTATCTACCATGATATTCGTTATTTGGATTTCTAGACAATCTATCCTAGTGATTTTCAAATCTAACTTCTTTGGAGTCTCAAGCAATTGCATTGACAGCTTCTTAGCCTCATTGCTAGCAGATACCACAATTGAATCAAAATAAGTAACAGTTTCATCAAAAGATACTAATTCAGAATTATAAGCATGTACTGGAATATTAAAAGATTCAAGAATGTTTCGTACCTTTGTTGTCATTGGTGATTTATCAGCAGCCCTTGATACGAAGCATCTTCCACACACTTCGTATGAATCCTCCTCCATCTTTGCAAACATGGCTCCATGGGTTGGATTGCGCATCTCCTCATCATCTGATCCAGATGACCAGATTTGATACGTACCATCTTCCTACTCATTAGTTCCCTTTGCAACCAGGGACAAATTCTTGGCTTTCGTACGAACTTCCTCCAACTTTTCAGCGTAGTATGCCTCATCCTTCACTTTCATCTTCCTCTCATCTTTCTTCCAAAGCATACAGTCATTTGCAAGGTGATTCGCACCATTTCAATAATGACAGTCAATTCCAGCATCTCCCTTCAGCTTCTTTTCACTCTTTCCCTCAACATGCTTCGAATCTATCTTCTCTTCCTTATTCTTCTCTTCCCTCTTCTTCTTTTCCCCAACATTTTTACTCAGAAAGTTCCCTTTTATCTCAGACGATTTTGACTTTGGATTGAAAGGTTTTTTAAAGAACTTTTTCACCCGATTGTTTGAGTAAAAGGCAGTTGCTTCATCATCAGAGTTCATGATGAACCCTTCATCTTCATCCGAAGCATCCTTCTCAGCATCTTTCTCAGAAATCTTTGACATCAAAGTTAGTGGACCTCCCAACATAGCCTTCGATTCTTCAACTATTTCATTCACTTCGCCTTCATGAGTTTTAAGCTGGTTATACAAGTCATTCAATGTAGATGTGTCAAAGCTCTGTTGGTTCTTCACCATCATACTTACACTCCTCCATTCCTTTCGAAGTCCCATGACAAATATCAGATTGAATTCCATTGCTGATCTAGTGATCCCATATCGATTGCATCGACATATCAACTCATTCAGACAATCATAATATAGTTCAATTGATTCCCCATCTTTCTGTCTGAAGTCTGTCAGCTCTACTAAACACTGCTTGACAGAATTAACCCTCGTCTTCTCGCTTCCTTGAAATTTTTCCTTAAGATTGTTCCAGATATCTTTTGCTGTTGTACAACTTCTCACATAGTTGTACACAATAGGGGTAAAGCTTCTCTCAACTCCCTTACACACCTTTTCTCCAGCTTTTTCAGTCGATCAGATTGATTTTCAACTTCAGAATTACCAGAGGAAGAACCAATTAGTTGAACATTCGTTGGTGGATTCAGATCGCCAGTGATGCATTTCCAGAGTTCTTCATCCAAGCCGTTGAGATAATCCTGCATACGATCAACCCACTGATCATAATACTCAGAAACTAGCATAGGAATTTTGGTTGATGATCCTAGAAGACGAGAAAATGAAGTCATGGAATTCAGATTGAATGACGCCATTGTTGCACGGAACAAAACCTTGAGAATTTTTGAAGAAACTTTGAAAATTTGACAACAAACTATATGATTCAAATCATAATCACTCTAAGAACACTCGATTCAATGAATTAAGTGCAGAATCGAATCACATTAGATCTAAGAAATTTTTCACTATTAAAAAGTGCGGAAACTTTTGAATCAAAAAGTTGATTCAAAAACCTTTTGAATACAGTGAAAATCAGATCAGAGATATGATTCCTGCTCTGATACCAATTGATGAATCAAAGAATCAAGTATTGAATGAATTAGAGAATGAATTCAAAGTATGAGTGTGAGATTTGAACACCGAATGTAAATATAATCTGTTTGGCTCGTATTACGCTTTTGCAAAGTTTACAGAGTACAATTAATATTCTGTAAAAACTTCGTTACTAAGAACCTAGTAACCACTCCTATTTATAGGAGAGGAAAGTGTACAAAAAATATTCTAAGGACTAAAACATTAAGCTTCGAATATTATGCCCTAGTAAAATACATTACAAAAACGTTCGAAGACTCCAAATACAAACTTCAATTATTACAACAATTCGACCCTAACATATACTATTAAAAGATGCTAAATTCAAGCCACTTATAGATATATGGATTGATTTCTCAGCGCAAAAGTGTCAAGTTGTCACAGCTTTGGTGGTTGACAATGGATGCTCTGGTGTTCTTCGGCAACGGCAATGAATGGTGGCTAGAGGGAGTGGAGGTATAAGGTGGTGGCGGCTGAAGAAGTTGAAGTAGGGGTTGGGTTACGGGAATAAGGGTGACGGGTTATAAACCCTCGTCAACATTCAAACCTTTATTCATATTAACACTTTCAGCCCCTCCCTCTCTTTTTCTTTCAAATTAAATCCAAATTTAACCAATTAGGGAGTTGGGCCCATTTGGTAAATTGGGCCAATAATGGGCTTTGCATATGTGGACTTTTGGATCATGGATTTGGTATTGGGCCTTGGTCCAAATTAGAGAAAAGAAAAAATGGACTATATGGACCCTTAGTCAGGATTGATAGCCCATATGTTGACTCAACATTCATTATTTTGGATAGTTCGAGATTTTCAGTGAGACACCACTACGGGAGTCGATACTTCAATTCAGACCAGCATTTCGAGGTGAGTTATCCTCACTATATCAACAAGGTCTAAGGCACCAAGGACGACCCTTTATCGTATTTGTATCCAGGTATTGCTTGATATGTTTATTGATCTACTAGATCAGAATCCTGGTAGTTAGGATGGTATTATGTTAGTGACCTGGTTTAGGTCGGTATCCTGGTATATAGGATGATGTTATGTTAGTGACCGGTTAGGTCGGTATCCTGGTTATAGGATGGTTACTATGTTAGTGATCTGTTAGATCGGTATGATTATCTGTTATCTACATGCTAGCGTATGATATTTATGTGCACATGAGTGTTTGATTGGTAAGGAGGTTGGGTTGAGGCGGGTCCTGCTTCGTGTTGTAGGCCAACATACCCAGGGCGGACCGGATAGACTACAGGCCCAGGAGGGCACATAGTCAGCACGAAGGCCCGACGAGCAGTCCGGATAGGATGTTGGCCCCGGGAGGACGGTCCAGACGTGCCGAGGCTCGGAGAGTGGGCCACATAGACTGAAGGCCCGGTGCGAGCGGTCTAGTCATATTGTAGACTCAGAGAGTAGACTAGGTGGATTGAAGGCCCGGTGCGGGCAGACCAGTCACACTGTAGACTTGAGATGCATGGTTGTTTTGTGTTTGTTATATGATATGTTTATGGTTGTATGGGGTTGGTATTTGGAGGTAACTCACTACGCCTTCGAGCTTACATTTGTCGATTATTGTTTCAGGTACAACGGATGACCGCGGGAAGACAAAGGCATGACCGTACACTTCCTCATATGTTGATTTGGATTTCTGAGATACTCTGATTTGAAACTATTTTGAAAAAAAATTTGTAATAACTCTTGGTATTTGAAATATTTTTAAAAGTTTAAATTTGACATGAATTTTATGGATGTTACAAGGTAAAGAGCTCACTAAGAATGTACCTAATCACAGCTACAAACATATAAGCATAAAACAAATATAATCAGTAAGATAAGGGATAGAAATATCATCTGGTGCTGCCTTGGCCTTCTCTGCTGTAAGCTGGAAGGCACATCCCTGAGCCCTCGGGGGTGCTACTCTACCATGACTCCCGTCAGTAATCCTCAGTGTAGCCAACGTTGGAGCTTGCGCCGGCCTGGCAACGAGCTGTGGACAATTGGTCTTCACGTGACCAACCTGATGGCGGTGGTAGCAGATCCTCATATCCTGAACCGGGGCTGTATGGCGACAATCCCTCGCAAAATGTCCCTCCTTTCCGCATTTACGGCACACACTGCTCGATCTACAAACCCCTTAGTGACCCTTTCCACACTTGCCACAAGTGCGGCCATGCTGTCCTCCCGTCTTAGAATCATCGATCTTAGACCACTTTGGCGCCGGTTGCGACTACGTCGGAGCCTGCCTTTGCTCTCTCAACTGTAACTCAAATCTCAAGCTCCCGCCGCCTAGCGGCCTCCTGTAACTCCAGTAAAGTATCACATTGTTGGGTAGCAACAAACTGACGGATGTCAGTCATGAGCATGCTCAGATAACGTGTCATCTGAGCCTACTCAAAATCAAACTCCGGGCAGAACATCGCCCTCTGTGTGAGCATATGGGTTATCTCCGTCACCATCTCAGTACCCTGTCTCAGATCCAAAAAATCTTATGCCAACCGCTCCCGCTCGACCTGCGGAATGTGGCGGGTGCAGAACATATCCCTGAACTGCTCCCAAGTAACTGCAACTCTCTAATCATCAGTATACAATCCAGTCATCAACCTCCACTGGTCCTTTGCCCCGGACCTCAACAGGTTCAGGGCACATCTGACATTCTGATCAGCAGGACATAAGCATGTGAAGAAACATCCCTCCACATTGGATAGCCACATCATGGCTACAATCGGGTCCTGTATCCTATCAAAAGTCGTGGGCTTCATGTTATCGAAGTACCAGTACTGAAAAGTCCGACTAGCTCCTCCCCCTGCTGCCGTTACAGCTGATGTGGCTACTACGGCAACCTTCTCAACAAGGGTTGCATAGCGCTTGTCGAAATACTCAACCATGGCTGTCTTAATAGAACCAAACATCTCTGACATCTGTGCCCGAAACAGGGTAGCAACCTCATCATGCATGATCTCTCGAATCCTGGTGTCCAACTCATCCGACCTCATCTAACCAATAACCTCGGGCACTGTCGGTCCCTCCTGACCGACATCTCTTGATTCTGATCCGGATCCAGTCACAAAGCGTCTCGTAACCACCATACTGAAAATACATCAGGAAAATATTAGATAATTCGTATAAATAACGGGGAACCAACTCCCAACTAAACCCTAGGAGTTGTGACTTCCTTGCTACGCGTATGGGTCCTGTGCTTTCAATAGTACGGGCCCATAATACCTTGCACACCTACCCATATTTGTATCAAGTATCATCACAACGCCCTAACAATATACATAAACATAGAGAACGTTAAATCCTTACTCCTATAGGAATGCTAAATATATCATACTAGCCTACCGACCTCGCACAACCCACCCACAAAACTTCCACTAACCCTGCAGCACTCGTGTATGCTAGTCATACATAACGCTGGACCCTATAGACTTTCAAATACCTGATCCTACCCTAAGCCCTTCATCAAACAAGAACAGGAATAAGGCCAAACCAAACATTCTTAGGCTATAAGATCTTAATTATGTATGACCATGATGCATACACAAAGAAACTACAATAATGATGTCGATTTCATATAAGGAAAAACCCTAGGATATCATGCATTATATAATCATGCAATTCTATCATGCAGTTCCTAAAGATCCCTAGCCTAGTACTAGCATGTTGTTCTAACATATCACAAAATCAAATAACCTGTAAGGCATTTAGGGGTTTACTTATTGGCTCCAACTGATCATACACTTGCATTCTCCTTTATTATTTTGAAAAGCATTTGAAAAATCATTTTAAAAATTCTTGTCCTTAGTTTGAGACTGGAGACACACGAGTGTTTCCTCCAATTCATTCAAACCAAGGCTCTGATACCAACTTGTAACACCCATAAAAAATTATGCCAAATTTAAACTTTTTTAAACATTCAAAAACCAAAAATTATTACAAAACTTGTTTTCAAGATGGTTTAGTGTCAGAGTATCCCATAATCAAATCATGAAAACATAAGGAGGTGTACGATAACGCCTTCGCCTTCCCGTGATCATCAGAAGTACCTGAAACAAAATCAACAACTGTAAGCTCGAAGCTTAGTGAGTTCCCCGAAAATACCAACACCATATAATCATAATCATATCATATAAACAAACAACATGCATAATGAGCCATCAGCCTGACTAGACCGCCTCGCAGGGCCATTAGTCTATTTGGACCGCTCTCCGACCCATCAACACGTCTGGATTGCCTCTCAGGGCCTTCAGCCTATCCGGACCACTTGTCAGGCATTCGGCCTGACTGGTATGCCCTCCTGGGTCTACAGTCTATCCGATCTGCCCAGGGTATGTTGGCCTTCATCACAAAGCATGTCTGCCTCAACCCAAACCCCAAATCAAACAAACATGTGCACATAAATATCATACACTAGCATATATATATATATATATATATATATATATATATATATAACAGTCAAACCGATCTAACAGATCACTAATCATTGCAACATCCTATTACTAGGATATCGACCTAAACCGGTCACTAACATAACATCATCCTATATAGTAGGATACCGACCTACCAGGTCACTAAGCATATCACCATCCTAACTACCTAGATGCAAATCAATAAGCATATCATACAATAAACCCGAATACAAATCCGAAAGGGCCGACATTGGTGCCTTAGACCCTGTTGATATAGTGAGAAGAACTCACCTCACAAGTAGCTCGGAGTGATACTGTCAAACTCCTCCAAATAATGCTCCAACTCCAACACCTACATCCACCAATGATCCACTTCCATAAATTCCTAAATTACTAAAATACCCCCAGAAGTCAAACTGGTCAACCCTTGGTCAAAGTCAAAGTCAACGGTCAAGATCAATAGTCCATGTTGACCCAACTCGTCGAGTGTAGCTCACTGACTCGTCGAGTCCTTCCAGAACTCGAGAAATTGTGAAAACCCTAGTTGACTCATCGAGTTCCCATCCAGCTCGTCGAGTCCATGCGATGTCCAAATGTCGGGAAAAACCCTAACTAACTCGTCGAGTCTTCTCACTGACTTGTCGAGTACATGCATAACTAATACATGCAATCTTCATCCGACTCGTCGAGTTGGCCATGCAACTCGTCGAGTCTCTTCTATCCATTACTCATTCAGACATTTTTAAGCTACCCCAAAGTTCCAAATTGCAGATCTAACCTCCTAGGGCATGGTTTCCACATACAGTTGCAAACTTTACGTACATGCATGGTCCTAAATGCCAAAACCAAGCTAAAGGAAGGGTTTAATCCAAGGAGAAAAGCAAAGATTGCTAAATCCGATAACTTTATGACTACAGGGACATAGAGGAGTCCAGATCTGAAGTTATAACTTCAGATCATGACCAATACCCGAAATGCTCCACAAATATACTGAAAATGGCCTTAAACCCAAGAAAAAGGGGATGTAATGCTAGAATGATCAAGGTAACAACTTGTTACCTTCAAATGGATTCCGAAACGTTGTAGATGCTAGATCTACAAGCTCCTTCCCGTTCCACGCTTCTCAACCTTCCAACTTCTTGAACAACATACACCAAAAGCACTTTTTTAGTCTCACAAGCTCAAGGAAACAACAAATAATGACTAGGATTTCTTCTTTGGGTAATGAAGTGGTAAGGGAGGCCACAAGAGGCTAATTAAGTTCTTTATATAGGGGGAAAACCCTAAAAATTAGGGTTTCATTTTCCAGCTCCTACTCATCGAGTCGGGGTCCTCCAACTCGTCGAGTAGACCTCGTAAATCACGCGACCTAATTCGCTTCTACACGACGAGTTGGGGGCAACCAACTCGTCAAGTAGGTCTAAGAATATGACTCTAAGGTTTTCAAATTTATACCTGGGAGTCGGATGTTACAGTGGGAAAATGATTTGTTAATATCTTATGTGATTAATATATTAATTGGAAATAGATAGTTGATTTGTTGAATTATTATGTGATTATTAAATTAATGTGACATCCCCAATTTTCTCGGTAAGAAAAAACCGTTTTATTTATGCTTATTTTAAAAACAGAGTTTGTTTATAAATGTGGAATTTGGTCCCGTAAAAGTATTTTCGAAGAAATGTTTTCCATTAATTTGTTAAAACTTGGGATGTCATAAATATACAAAACATGAGCATAAACATGCCTTAAGTGTCTTAGACTAATAGTCTACATCTCTCATCATGCATATACCTTTGTACCGCTACTTGTGATACAAAGAAGCTGAGTGGGTCAGGTTGGGAAACATGATGAGTACATATGGATTTAAATCCCACATGTTATATATATATATATATATATATATATATATATATATATATATATATATATATATTGTAACATCCAAAAATCACGGTAAAATTTTCATTTTTCAATTGAAGTAAAAGCATTGTTTCAATCAAAACCCAAGTCATAAAACCAAGTATCAGATACGATTAACCCAAAGTCAAAGTATCATAAAATCTCCAAAACATATCACTGAAGGATGTGTACGATCACGCCTTCGCCTTGCCTCTGTCTTCAAAAGTACCTGAAACCATAACAATCAAATTATAAGCCATAGCTTAGTGAGCCCCCCCCTAAAGTACCACACACAACTAAACATATAACAACATGCATATATGAGCCTCCAACCTGACTAGATCGCCTCACAAGGACTACAACCTATATAGACCGCTCCTTGGGCCTTCGGCCTGACTGGACCGCCTTACATACCTTTAGTCTATCCGGACCGCCCCATGTATCTTTTCCTTCAGCACAAAGCATGACCGACTCAACCCAACAATCCATACTATGTTGACATATACGATAATAATCAATAACCAACAAATACAACTAATAATACAAATCTACCGGTCTAACATATATCTAGTGAACATAAGTAATCATACAAATCTACCAGTCTATCATATAATAAACATAGCATCATCCAATATACCAAGATATATAATCCAGTGGGATGGCATTGATGCCTTAACCCATAAGTATAGTGAAGTAAAACTCACCTCAATGGTAGAAAGATAGAAAAAACTGAATGTTGCTCCTACTACCGACTTTACGGGTCACATGTACGACATACAGGGACCAAGCCTCAATCTACTACTCAAAGTATCCCAAATGACCTAAAGTCAAAATTGGTCAAAGTCAACGGTGAACAGTCAAAGTCAAAAAGTCACTCTGATTGGTCACCATACCATGGCCACTAAATGACAAAATAGACGAGTCTTAGCCTATTTGCCACACCGTGGAGACCTAGGCCACGCCGTGGGCACTAGGTTCCTAATAGCTTAATGGGTTAAGTCATCTTCTTCAATTTTAAGGGCTCCAAAGCTCAGATCTGGTCCATACAATGGTCTAAGTGGATAAAGTTTCCAACTTTATCCCTTTAAACTCTCCAAGAGGTAAGGGCTTCATTCCTAGGTCCAAAAAGGGCAAAACACAACTTGGCTTAATTCATTAAGCAATTAATATTGAAGACTTCTAGTTCAACATTTCCAAAAATGTTTCTAGCATCATAAAACAACATAAAAACCTTTACTTTCCAGACATGCATGTCCAATGCATGTCTTGGGCTCTTATTAGGTCAAAATGAGGGTTTTGACCAAAAATTCATGCATGATACCAAAACTCACTACAAATCCAGATCCAAAGCACCAAACACACTAAATGGCCCGAAGTTTCATAAAGTTGCAAATTTTATAAGATCTCACCACTCCAACAATCAATAACATGAAGATTTAGGGACAAAACTCAAGATCTTGCAACCTATCTGAAACACCTCAAAATCATGGATAAAATTTTCACTTTTGATTTAATCAAAATCCATTAAGTATTCACAACAATCCCAAACATAGTATGTCAAATGAGAGTAATCATTAGAAAGTAGAGCCCTTGAGCTATTTATGCTTGTATTTTTATGGGTATGAGTCGTCTGTGTCGTGGGGATGAAGTAAGAAATCAAGTGTTGTTGCAAAGTGGAGTAGAATCGAATAATCGTGAGTTTATCTTAATTATGTGGGTCATAAGCAATGTGGAGGGGATATGGGTGATTGAGAGCAATTTCTTGTTGGATATCGACTAGTAACCCTGACAGACCGACAATCTGATATAATTTAAAGAGTGTCACTTGATGGTTCGCATATAAAGATGGACCAAAACGGAGTTATCATAGATTAATTGTATTTTAGGTTGTATTTGTTTTATGTATTTGACCCATATTATATAGGTTGACCACTAGCCTATGTTTTAAACGAAACTTGAACCATTAATCTTAAAAATAAGATATTGTTACGCTAAAAGACTTTTTACAACGAGAGAAAATCATTGTGGAAAAATATCAAGTATCAAAGTAACTATACGCACATCATATCTATCTCGTAGTATAATGTTTATTTTTATGAATGATCGAATAATGAATAATTAACAAACTCTTGTATATTAAAAATTAGACTCATAATTTAATAATATTCAAATCTTAGATCTGAATTCATTGTTGCATCCCTAGAGCTTTTATGGGCAAGAATTTGCCGATGCCGACCACTCGCCCACACTTCAATGCACGATTATCGATTAATTCCAATGACCAACACTACCTTTATCAGAAAAAAAAGGAAAACAAATTCTTTTGTATTTTCTATATATTTTTAGTTGTATAGATCAAATTGATCATTATAAGTTTAAAAATGCAACAATTAAAACTTTGTGAGGTTGTTCCATAAAGAAATATGGCAAACTATTATTATTATTATTATTATTATTATTATTATTATTATCTTTGCAACTTTTAAGTGAAAAAGATTAGTAAATCAACCCTTTTTTTAGGTAAAATCATAAAAGTATTGATTATATATAAAGAATTGAGATAAAAACACCGAAAACTCCAAATAAAAATATTTTTTCTACAAAGTATTTTAGAAAATTATTATATAGAACATAAGCTCTTGTTTTAAACGGAGTTTTTGACATTTTGAGTTATAATTCAATATGTTTATGATCTTTACTTTATTTTGATTCAAAATATTTTGATACTTAAATATATATTTTATTATTTAAAACTTTTTAGGAGATAAATACTTGATTTGTTGAAAATATGATGATACACTATTATGATCTTTAATCGTATCTTCTATGATTTTAAAAATATAATGATCCAAAACTTGATTTGGTTGAATAGTTAATATCAGATCCAAAATCATATGAATTTTATTTTGGTTGAAAATGATTTGAACTAAAATATTAGTATTATTCAAAATATATATGATCTTTAAGTCTTATGATCCAAAAGTTATTATAATTCGAAATGTTATGATTAAAAATGATATAATTCTTAAATTTAAATCTCTTATGCTTCAGGCTTTTTTTATTAGAGTAAATTACACGAATGGTCCCTATGGTTTGGGGTAATTTGCACGCTTGGTCCCTAACTTATTTTTTTTAACTCGGAAAGTCCCTACTGTTGTTTTTGTTACGTGATTGGTACCTACTATTTGTTTTCGTTACGTTATTAGTCCCTATCTTACCTAAAAAGACTATTATTTGAATAGGAAAAAATTATGGAATAGATAAATAAGTAAGGTGAGGGGGTTAGGGTTGGGGTGTGTTTATTTAAATATTTTAAAAATCAAGGGTAAAATAGTTTTTTAGATAAGACATGGACCAAGCGTGTAATAAAAACAAACAATAGGACCTTCTGAGTTAAAAAAATAAGTTAGGGATCAAACACGCAAATTACCCTAAACCATAGGGACCATTCGTATAATTTACTCTTTTTATTATTCTTAAACCTCGTAGAAAATTATGTTTCCCACCACGAACTCAAACCTGAAGTGGATCGTTCGGAACCCCTGGATGCTCGAGATTGGGATTGCAGTTTGCTCAAGTGGAGCCACCGCCAATGGTTTTTCCTATTACTGCCAGAAGAAAAGAAAAACAAACGTTGGTATATCACGAAGGCTGTTCCGAAAATTTTGGTGAAATTACCAACTTTATGGTACGACCATTTAAACTCGACAACTTAAAAATGCAATTCAATAGCTTACAAATGTGTGAATCAATTAATGTGATTGATTTTGAGTGGTCGTATTTTTATAATCTGGTGATACAACTTGTACCGCGTTACGTATGATGGAGGATCATACATAGAATGCGTATAGGAATGTTTAACGATGGAGTTTAATACAACTTAAGAAAAAGTGTTGGCATGTCACATGTGCGGCATGTGCCACTCAACAATTCCAGATTATACATAATATTTGCTTTTTTTTTTTTTTTTTTTTTTTTTACAAACTATAATAGTATATTAGTATTTATTACAAAACATAACATTTTATTACTAGGGACTCAATAGTAAAATATTTCCGATTAATGTTGAATATTCAAATCACAGCCAAATTATATGATAAAATTATAGTACTTAAATCTGGTTGTTTGATTAAAAATAAATGGCTAAAATTAGAAAAAATTACTGACAAAATCATAACCAAATTGTTCAAGTCCGTGGACAAATGTATAGTTCATAACTAGGATTTAGAAGGTATATGTATATGTTAGCTTCTTTAAGAAAATGTTTGAACTTCTCTGCGTCCGAATTTGATGGTTTAGCTTTGCATTTTCATAAACATATGACATCGGTTTTATAAGGAATAAAAAGGATAATGATAAAAAATCCAATTCGTTCTTATAAGAAAACAATGATTTATGTACCTGAAAAGCAAACCATTTACACATATATGACAATTTTGTCGAATTTATAGGTTAAAAGCATGTTTGGATTATATATTGTTTTTAACATACCGAACAAGTGAAATTTAACAGGTCAAACAAGATAAAAACAGTCTAAAGGGATTGGAATAAATATAACCTTCCTAAAATTTTCTTTAATAGAAAATGAAATCAAAATATAATAATATAACTTTCAATCATATTTAACAAAATTAGCTATATATTAATTAAAAGATGAACAAAAAATGATGGGTCAACCGGCCTAATCGGACCTGTTTTGACATTTACTATAACTTTATATGTAGAATAAATATAAAATCTAAAATAACTTGTGAATGTAAATATGTAAGATTTTGCTTTTATAATAATAAATCATACATCTACATGGTTAAAAGGTATTGACGCAAGCCGAGGAGAAGACTAATCAAAAGTTGATCCCAATACGAAAAATTAATTAAACTAAGAATTTTTGAAGGTTCTAAGAAAAACGAACTGGCTACATGTGAATTTTAAATTATTTTCCACGTGGGCACTGCCTGTAAAACCCACAATTGTAGCCTATATAAACACATCAACCATGCACCCATTCACCATAAACACCATACACATACGCATACATATACATATACCTCTACCATATACACCATACACATTACACATTACACATCACATCGCAGTGTGGGATCAGATGATGAGAGAAGGGTGTGTTTTTCTTTCCTTGGTGGTTCTCCTAACGCTCTGCGGTGTCAAAGTGGCGGCAGTCGGACTGCCGTCAGAGTCGGCGCCGCTGATCCGCCATTACTATAAGGTCCATAATACATGTGCTAATGTCGAGCCGTTTGTTCGACAACAAGTGAAGGCTTTCATGGAGAAAGACAAGACCATAGCACCGAAAGTCGTGAAGTTGTTATATGCTGACTGCATGGTTAATGTACGTTTAAATCGTTAATTTTTAATTTCCATTCTTAATATCATTATATTAAAATTTAAAATTAAAACATTTTGAGACTAGCTTGAATGTTGACAATATGTAAAATTATAGGGGTGTGATGCGTCGATTTTGTTGGATGGCCCAAACACAGAGAAAACATCGCCAAAGAACCGAGGCCTAGCAGCATTTGCGTTTATTGATATAGTGAAGAAAGTTATCGAGCAAAGGTGCCCCAGTGCAGTCTCATGTGCCGATATTCTCAACATCGTAGCTAGAGATGCCATTTATTTTGTAAGACTCATAACTATTCAATATTCACCCACTCGATCTTTAAGATTTGATATGCTCCGTTTGTTATGACATCTAATTGGACTCAAAAATTGTAATTTTTTTATCCTACCCAAAAAAGTGATAGTGATTGAAAATAGCCTACACAAGGATAAATTCATTTACATGGGCTTAATTAATTAAAGCTAACAACATATATATCTCTGCTGGTGCAAAATATACAGTCAGGAGGACCATCATACCCAGTTTTCCTTGGAAGAAGGGATGGACTGAAATCGGATGCTGCGTGGGTTGACCTCCCTTCACCTTCTGTCTCATGGGAATCGGCTCTAGCCTACTTTACATCTAAAGGTCTAAATGTGCAAGACATGGCTACACTCCTAGGTACATTTAGAGTTTTTTTTTTTTTTTTTTTTTTTTTTTTTTTTTTTTTTTTTTTTTTGTTGCAATTAGTGTTGGTGAGTGGTGACCCTTTGATTGTTTCTTACCTGTTTTGCTATGTTTTAATTTGGGTGGGGTTATAGGAGGACATATGATGGGTAGAACTCGTTGCAGCAGCATCTTAGACCGACTATACGATTTCAACAAAACCGGGAAAGCGGACCCCACCATGGAACCAACAACATTAAGCTACTTGCAGAAGCAATGTCCGAAGAAGGTGAAATTGGGACAACCCAACCCCTTGATAAACCTGAACCCAGAGAACCCGACACATAAGTTCACCAACTCCTACTACAAAAGAGCGTTGGCAAATAAAGCCGTATTAGGTGTGGACCAACAGTTGCGCTATGGTGGTGACACATATGAACTAACCGATCAATATGCTAATAGTCTTGCAGACTTCAAGGGCGAATTTGCTTTTTCTATGAGCAGGATGGGTGGGCTCAAGGTTCTCACTGGATCCAAGGGTCAGATACGAAAGGATTGTCGTGTCGTTAACAAGTAGATTTACTTTTTTTAAAACTATATATATATATATATATATATATATATATGTTAGATCGATATATGATCATTTTGTATCATTCATAAGTAAACTTATGATCTTGTATGAAGTTTGCAGTTAATCCTTCCATTATATATATTATTAATTAAATATTCCAAAACACATGTAGTATCAGCTATTTACATTAATGCAAGAATTAATTACGGGTGAAAGGTCTATATATTAACTGGTTTCTTATCGTCCAGGTTGTAATCTTCAACAATGTTGAAGAAACCACTTGCTAAGGCACATAGTGTAATCAAAAGTTTCAATTATATAAGAAAAATAACTCAAAAAGTAAGATTCAAGAACAGATGCAACAAAATCCAAATTCATTAGAATTTGCAGGACTCATCGTCTTCATGTTTTAGCATAATCATTAGCAGCCCTGAGAAGTTCATGATACGTGTTAAAATTTTATTCAGAAACTAAGGTATACAAAAAAAAAATGGAAAGTATTAATTAATTAAGAATATACCCGTATGTTAAAGGTGCCTTGGGTAATTTCATGATGAAGGTGGCGCTTGGAGAGTTCTCTAACAAGAAGTTTATAACTTCAGTATACATTTTTACTTTGTATGCATCCTTGTAGTCTATAGTCAAGCAGATTAAGTTGCTAAAAGGTGATAGATAGTGTGATAATAAATCCGGAAATGAGGAAAGACACTGCACAAAAATGACAAGAAACATACACATAAAAGATGCATAAAAATATATAGATTCTTTTTTATGTCATAAACTGCTTATATGATATCATCAACATACGTACCTCAATAATGTCTGCGTTAAGTGTTAGATATCTGACACTATGGAGCTTTAGAAGCATGTTAATAATCTTGCGTGCATCTCCCACTTTATACCTGATGATTGAATGATAATTAAACAAACCGATAGTCGCTTTGTTTAGAGAGTGAAACCCAACTTTACACAACCGCATAAGAGGATAACCCGTGTAGCACAATGATGAAAGTCCTGGTGGAGCTTTTAAGTAATTAATTGAGCAATCAATTATTGTGAGATTCTCAAGTTGAGGCGCAATCACATTGATGAGTTTGAAACCACTGCCATAGATAAGCCTGAGATTACAAAGTCGAGGGGCAATGATGTCAAATACCTCCAGATCATCCTCAACAGCGAATTGTTCTATAGTGAGGTCCTTTAAGGATACACACTTGGAGAAAAGATCATCACACAACTTGATGCCACTGAGATGCAAAGTTGTTAAAGCTGGAAAATCCAAAGGTGTTTTGAGTATAATGCGAGTTGGCGTAACATGGCAAGTACTAAATGTGAAATGTTTAAGCGATTGAGAGCTAAGTAGGCAAGGAGGGTAATTTACAAGGTTGCTTACAGGCCAAGTAACAACATTTAGTTGTTGGACATTGTGAGAGAATGCATATTTTGCAATCGTTTTCAACAAAAGATGATTAGCTACTCCTCCAAGGAAATTTAGGTTTATCGAAGAAACTAGTGCTGGATTATCGTGGTGAGACAGAATATGAGTTACGAATTTGGCAAAATTACATAAAGTACCAAACTGCCAACTTGAGAAGTTGAGACAAGGCATTGATGTCCACAGAAGCTTCCATCTTGATGACAACAAACATGTTTGAACAGCAAATTTCATGTCAAAACAAGATAAGATCTTATGAAGAAGCTCATCTGGCAAGCTGCTCAGTCTATCTTCTTCTACCACTCGTTTAACTTTGTTGTGATCAAACTCCATTATCTGCTATATATAACCTCGTTAAGGATATGGATGCAGTTAAGCACGTACAAATGATAGTCTGCACATCATAATGTATTAAATTAGTAATTACTTGGATAGTAGAGAACAATACTTCTTGTACATGGTGAGTCATAATGCAACTGTATATGTTACTTTGACCAAAATAGATTTTGAAATGATGGAACTCTGCTTTGTTACATGTTCTGCTAATGAAATTAAGAAATCAAAAAGGTGGCAAAATTCTACAGCCTACAGTGTCTTTTCCGTTTCTAGCTATAATACAACTATACAAGTGATACATGAATGAGGAGATAGGAAATCTGATTTAGAACTCTAAGAACAGATAATCTCTAATTCCGTCTTAAGAAACTAATAGTAGGATCACCATTTAACCGGTAGTATAACTAAACGAACATTATAATAATGTCAAATGGGTACATTAAGCTACTTCAAAACTCAATAAGAATTCTTTTGATTACAGATAAAAACGACAATTGACAACATCAAGCATCCGGCGTCAATCTCAGAATTAAGGTTAGAACTTCTGAAAATCAAGACGGTATCTTTTCTTGGACACAGGTCGCAGTCTTTTGTTAGGAATGCAGTATGGATATAGATATTAAATACTCCTCACATCAGTGAAATCAGCATAAACTCGCTACAGCAGCCAAAGGCTTGCTTAATTAATAATCTCTTAATCTATCAACATCCAGTCAACTGCGCTAATGATTCGTTAAAACTTCATAAGTAAATCATCCCAAAAAGGAAGAAACTCGAATGCTGTGATCTCTAGATTGTGAAATTATCAAATGGAAATCAATAAATCTATGCGTGGACGATGAAAGACTAGGGTTTAAGAGAGACGTACCTCTTGCTTTTCGAAAGGCGAATTTCCTGCTAAACCCTAAAACGTAATAGAAACCCACATTTGCTATTGTTATAGGGCATCCTGGACGAAGAGAAAGAGAGGTCCAAAAATTCAGACGTCCAAGAAATTTCGCCCATATTCGCCATAATTCTGATCATACGTGAAATGCACGTCATTCACAATAAACAATTAAATGTTACATTTTATTTATTTATTTATTAGCTGTAAAATCTATTTATTATTTATTATATGAATTAGTTTAAAAAAAATTAAATATAAACTTTGAATTTATAAGAAAATAAAAAAATAATTAATTATTATAATAGAAATGCTTTTATCTTTTAAATTTAAACAAATAATTCGAATAAATAAAAGAAATTAGAGTTTTAATTTTGAGAATTTTGAAATTAAAAGGTAAGTTTATCAATGAAATTGATATCAATTTATTACTATATTTATTATAATTATTACATTAAAATATTATGTGAAATTTAATAAAATAGGAAAACTCAGAAAATGACAAATAGAAAAAAAATTAATTTAAAATAACTACAAAATAACATTTGACACATTGAATGAGATTGTGATAGGTGACAAAAAATAACCTTCATTTATTATAGAACTAGTAAAGAACCCGCGGCTACGCCGCTTTTGGGGTAATATGGAAAAAATCGGCAAACTTTAAAAGATATGTGCTGAAATTGTAAATCACCATAAATAGGGGAGAAAGTCGACAACTCCTAAAATTAGATATCAAAAGTGTACAACGAAAAAAAGAGACATTGGTAGAGAAAATCCAAAATGTTGTGACAATAATATTAAAGTTGTCAACGTTGGGAAAATATGTTGGCAAAATTTTAAAGGAGGTCTTTTTTTGTTTTTTATGTCAAAATGTAAAACTTTTGACTACAATAACAAAAAGTGTCAAATTCATTAAAGAATGGTGGCAAAAACACCAAAATGTAAAACCTTTGAATATAAGGACTAAAAGTGTCAAAGTCATTAAAGATTTGTGGCAAAAACCTTAAGGCACAAAAACTTAATCAAAAGGCAAAAATGTAAAAATTTTGACTTTAGGGACTAAAAGTGTCAAGTTCAGCAAACTTTTGTGGCAAAATCCTAAAGCCTAAAAGAATATCCTAAGCTCCTTTGGATTTAATATATATATATATATATATATATATATATATATATATATATATATATATATATATATATATATATATATATATATATATATAATATGTTAAGATAAAATATTTGAAATTTTTTAATAAATAATAAAAAATTTATGATTCTACTTCTGATTTTTATTTAAACGATCAAAATATGATTATGATTTTTTTTATTAAGGTAAGATCTGTTGGATTAATGTCTAAGTCCATAACTATTTTGATATGTATTTGACCCGATGGTGCATGGTCCTTTTGGGTTGCCTTCACCAAAGCAAGTTGATAGGATGAATTATGGAGAGAAATGATTAAATATGATTTATTAATATATTATGAGAATAATATATTAAAAGAGAAATCATATTGTTTAATTAATATTAGTCAATAATTAATTGGTAATTAGTTTTGTGACTAAAAGAGATTAATTAAACTTAAGGGACCGGAATTGTAATTATAAGATAATTGCAATTTGGGCTATGGATTGTCTTAAATTAAGGAGTGGACGAATTTTATGGGGAAGCCCATAAGGAAATCGTCCAAGGCCCTAATTAAAGGAGTTCATGGGTTGCTTAGGGCTTAAGCATCCAAATTAGGGTTTCTTTGTTAGATAACCCTAATTGCCTAACTATATATAAGACCCTTATGACCCAAAAACGTGGTGAAGCTTTCTTCTAGGGTTAGAACACGTTTTGGGCAGCCTTCATCCTCTCTCCTCTTCATCCTCTTGCTTATGGTGTTTGTGAATCATTAGAGGAGTGACAATTGTGACTCTAAGCTTTCTAAAGTCAATACAAGGAGATTTGGGATTGTTATTGCTACATAACAATCAAGGTAACATCTTAAACCTATTCTCATGTTAATATGATTACTTGAATGCTAGAACTAGGCTTTATAGTCTTGGATAACTTGCATGTACAATAGAGAAACCTAGATCCAAACATTAGGGTTTGTATGAGCACATAGGATGTCTTATGACCAAAACCCATCAGTGGTATCAGAGCCTAGACTGGTTTCTATTGTATTGATGCATTATGTGATTGAAAAATTCGATTTTTGTGGTTTTGGAGGCTGGACTCACCGAGTCCATAGATGAACTCGCCGAGTCCAAGGTGACTCGACGAGTCCATGCCTGACTCGGCGAGTCGGCTGGTCAGATGGAGGGAAAACCGGGATTTCTTGCTGTTTTTGCTTAAGGATAGTTGCCTTATCATATTAGATCAATATAAATCCGATTTTATGATATATTTGACTATATTCTTGATCTAATTGAAGATATTTATCCATTAATAAAATATTTGTTTCCTTATGTGATAATTGAGTAATTATTTTGATTAAATTGGTAAATTGTTTTGCAAGAAATCATTAAATGAATCAAATATGGATAATTATATGATTAAATGTTAATTTAGATTATTTGTTATTTGATCCTTGTGTTTTGAAAAGGTTCATATTTTCCCTTTTAGGTTTTATAGTTTAAATTTGAACCCAAAAGTTTTGTTGTTTTGAAATTTAAATAGTTGAAACCTTAATGTTTTGAAAAGGTTTCAAAACTTGCCCTCAATTTTTGGAATTTAAATTTTGATTAATAGTTTAATTTTGATGTATATTTAAATTCTAAACCCTAATGTTTTGAAATGTTTCAAAACTTGCCCTCAAGTTTTGGAATTTAAAAGTTGATTAAAAGTTTAATTAGGAATGTTAAATTCTAAAACCCTAGCATTGTTTTGAAAAAGGTTCAAATCACACCCTTATGGTTTTATTAATTAATTAAGGTGTATAATTAAAAGAGGTTTAATAAATCCATAAAAGTTTAGGTTAACAATTTAATTGAATTAAAAGTGTAATTATTAAATTTGACCACATAATATTTTAAAAATACACCCTATACTATATATAACATTAAAAGTCTAACATTATATATATATATATATATATATATATATATATATATATATATATATATATATATATATATATATATATATATAGGTATGAGTAAAAGTCAGTCTTACCGTTAGTAGGCCTCATTCACGAAGCTGGTCTATAAGGGGTGTTTAAGGAAATTGCCTATAAATGGCGATTGAATGGGTATCCACTCTTACCCACCGCACTCTTGACTAGTGGAGGGTCGTTAGCCGAACGGGTAGGATAGGATGAAACCCTCCATTATAAGTATAATGAATTATTAAAGTAACTAAATGTTTTCATAAAATTCCCAATCTTAGTTACTTAGGCAAAAGTGAATTGATGCAATTCCATGAAATTACACTTTGTGCCCTTGCAAAGACGTTAGTGGAGCGTGTGTGGTTTACCGGCACACTAAATGGTTCTAAGCAAAGGTAGCAAAGGGTGACTCAATGTTTGTCATAGTTCGGTGGAGCGTATGTGGTTTACCGGCACATCAAATAGGTGACTGTAACATGTGAGGGCACCATGTAAGTTTGCATGGTTATTCACACCCGCTTTGTGATCCTCGGCATCCCAGTCACAAACAAGAGGGGCATATCGAGATTTAAACATGCCATTGAAAGTTCAATGAATCTCAAAGGATCTAGGAGTTTTCATAGATTTAAAACTTAAAATTTCTTTTTCGTTTTTCATGGTGGAAATTAGTGAATCGTCATTCACTTACCTTCAAATGTTCTGCAATTTAGGTTACGACATCCCTCTCCCGAGTTGTAGAACATTGTGTTGGGTCCTAGCCTTAGTATCTCATTTGGGTGATTTACTGAGGACTTAATCTATCAACTAACATGAATTCGTTTTCTCCCGTTTTGTAGATGTCAAAGTTCGACAACTATGGTCTTCCCAAATCACGTGGAGCAAACTTTCCACATGAAGATGATATTCCACGATTCGATCGAGGAACAAGAAATCATGCTTCACTTCCTCCACCTCCTCCAATTATTCAAGATCACTCAAGCCCTTTTGGCAAGTAAACATGAAGAAGGAAAGTCGGTGTGTGACTTTCCTAGGGATGAAGTCACACATTGATAGGTTAAGAATGTTGGGATCCGTTGTCTGTGAGGAAATGGCTATTGATTGGGTTCTTCAGTCACTTCCTAACTCATATAGTGAGTTCGTAAGAGAGTCCTATATGATGAACCGCGGCGTGACCCTTATAGATCTCACCTATATGCTTATTGCTACTGAATCAGCAATGGTTTGGCGCAATAGAAAAGCAAAGTTGATTGGTGAATCTGCCTTCAAGACCTCTATGGATATAGACAATGGCAATGAAAGACTTGCTATGATCAAAAAGGTTTGATCATAAGAGAAAGGCAATGTCTGAAGTAGTTCCATGTCATGTTCCAAAAGAGTCAATTTGCTTTTATTGCCAAGAGAAAGGGCATTGGAGATGAAGCTGCCCCATTTACCTAAGAGATCTAAGAGATGGGAGAGTCGAAAAGTATGGCTCTAATATAGGTAAAATCCATTAAATAACTCTTTTAAGCTTATATTCTAGATTCTTAATACATAATGTGATAAGATTACAATTGATGTTTTGTAAGATCGAAGAAACGAATGGAAGCTTAAAGGAAGAAGTGAGCAGAATCTAACCGTGAAGGAATGGATTTCGATCGCATTTCTCGAAGATTAGATTCTTGAGCTACTACTTAGAGTTAGAATTAGATAGCTAAGAAAGATGTATTAGCATAGTTTTTCAATGAATTGCTTTGTAAGGACAAAATTTTTCCGCAATAAAATAAATTTTGATTTTATGCTATTTATTTATCCTTGCAATGGCGTATGTGAAAAAATTGATGTTTGAATGTTTCTATTATTAGCAATAATGGATTTGATTCTTAATTATATTATTTGTGGAAATGTCGAGAATTTACCAAATATGGAGAGTTTCTCACCGCCCAAGTTTCAATTGGACAGAAACTTGGAATCATGCAACTTGGTTGCACGATGAATGAGAAATTTCATATTTGGAAATTAGACAAATTCATTGACAAAGTGTCAAGTGAAGGACTAGGAGATCGAGCACACAAAGTTGCGTGTTGATTAAGTCCACCATAAGAGTAACAATGATATTCATCATGATTCACTAAAGGTTTAGTAAATATGATTATACTTACAAGATTAAGTGTAATTATGAATTGATTGAAAAAGTTTAAATCAATAGCAAAACGAATAAGAAGAATCAAGTAGGCAGAAAGATAAGAGTTTCTCCATTCTAAGAAGAAGGGAGAGTAGCTTTTATTGCTTTATGATAGGTCTTAATGAGTAAGAACCATATCTCAATTGATCCTCTAAGTGAGTCTTAGTACAATTGTATGTTTAAGAAGAGGAATCAAGGATTGAAGAAATGGTTAAATCAAGAAGTCAATCATACTTCGTTCCAATAACAAGTCTTAAAGTTAAGATTGTGACATTGAGTGAAAAGTATTAAATAGGTTTGTAACATTCATCAAATGTGGAAAGTTGTGATGTCTTGGATAAGACAAAGACCAACTAGGACCAATTTATGAAGAGAGCTACACTAACTCTTGAATATTTGTTTGTCAAGAAATGTTTTGACAAGAGAATCTTATATGTCAAGGAGTCAGTGGGAGTCTTAATGGTCTTGAAAGATTTCAAGAACAAATCAAATAAACCTTATCAATCATCACTAGCGCACGATTTGAGGTTTACAACCTATCGTGTTGACATTATTTTGTTTCTATGCCGTTCCAATCGAGTTAATTATGCATGTGAGTTCTATGAGTTATCATTTGAATGCATAAAAGGCAAGGACCTTGATCAATGGAAAGTACATTGATAAGAAAAGGTGAGCTGCTTAACTTCTTGGAAGACATGGTGGACAGCTGTGCTACCATAAAACAAGAAATCGAGATTAAGAAAGTTCGATCCATATGAGTTTGAATTTGTCGTAAACTTTGGTTTTGACAAATTCACATGGATAGGAACGCATACACCATTAAAATCTAAGTGTCATAAGATTTCCTCCTTCATGAAAATGATTGTGAGGAAATGCTTTCACTAAGAAAGTTTTTAAGAAGATAGTGATTGTAAAATTGCATTCTCGAATTCGATTATGGTTACGGTATCCCTTTCCATAATTTGAATTGTGAGGTTTGACAATTGTTTAGACACACATATGAACTATCTAAGGCAAAGGTGTATAAGTTCAAGAAGCCCTGATAAAAGATTATCAAAGCACTAAGTATTAGAAACATGAACTTAAGAAATTCAATAAGCATTGTTTTTCTGAAAGTTAAGCTGTTTCCGAATACATGTCAAAGATAGTGGGAGCATAAGTGTTATGTTTTATAATAATCATCAAGCTAGTGGGAGCATAAGTGTTATGTTTTATAATAATCATCATGATAGTGGGAGCATAAATGTTATGACTGTATGATTATTAAGGCACGTATTGCAAGTTGGCAATATTAATTATAGAAAACAAGAGTTATACCTTGCAAAGTCGTAAGGGTTGTAAAGTTGTTTTGCTATAATTAAGGGAGAGAATATTATGCTTCATTTCAAATCTAAAGGATTAGGTTGAGAAATGTTAATAAATTTAGTCAAGGGAACATAGTGTGTTCTTAAAATTTCAATTATGATTACGACATTCCTCTTCACAATTCGAATTTTGAGAACATAGCAAATAAAACATTATGCGTCGTGCCCCATACGCTTCGGGTATAGGATCGATTGCAAATGCTTTAATGTTTGACCATTCTAAAATTTTCCAAATGTCGAGCGCATTTAGAGGGAAAAGGGACTAGAATTGGTTTTGACTAAAATAATTAAACAACTATCAAAGGACAATCCAAAGTTTGACGAGGATTGGTCGCTTGTGAGTAGTTGGAAGCATGGTATTGGATGGACCATATCGACATTATTATGAATAGAAAATATTCTATTAAGAATGAGTTTTCATATGGAAATTATGGAAATGTTTCCATATTGGATGGACCATATCGACATCATTACGAATAATAAGATTCTATTAAGAATGAGTTGTCATATGGAAAATATGGAAACGTGTCCATATTGAGAATTGGATATTGAAAATCTATGTCTAGATTAGAAACTTTTATGCAAAAGGATGTTCAAAGGAATATACTCTAAGGAATTGTCTTGTAACAATCTCCAATAGAGAACTTTGTAATATCATTGGCAATAGTCTTTGTGACTTTGGTGCAGTGACATTATGAAAGGATCATTGCATAAAATGTTAGAATCTAACATATTCTATAAGTGGCAAGAATTTGATATTCTTACACTTATGAAAAAGGATTTGGAGTTGTGAAATGAGAATGATTGGAAATGTGTTCAATTTGATCTATTTCACAAAGTAAGAACCATAGGTAAACATTGTGTGCATGCTAGGAGCATGGGACAAGTGTAATAATTCAAGTAAGAAGTTGATTACCCAAAACGACAAATAATGAGTAATCAATATGGTGATAAATAAAAGGAGTTTTATTTATACTCAAAGGTTTGAGGCCATATGGGATTAGTATTATTCTTGTGTTTCACATTTGCATGTTTTGACTTCCAGAATAATTGAATTTATTAAGAATAATCGAATTATTCGAACGGGCCACAGTCGTTCATATGTTGAAAGTAGATATGAATGAAGACTGTCATGAATTGGTGTGTGGATTGTCTAAAGAGCATTAGACATAAGCAAATGTTTGCTGCAACGTTCATGAGTGCTTATGAATATGATTTTAGCATTGGATTAAACCCATGCTCACTTGGATCACTCCATGAATTGTATCACGAGTGATTTGTGAGACGATAACATCTTATATTCTTGAAACCGGGATGTGTGAGTTGTATCTTGCAAATCGGTTGCACATTGATAATATGTAAACGCACCGGTAACTTGGTGTCATAAAACATATTGTTGTGTGTGATTCGGTGAGTGACTGCAAGCGAGCATTGAATCAAACTTTATCCGTTCCTTTTATCCAAAGTAGGATAAAAGCGATATCTTTGGGCCCCTCAATGGTTTAATGATGACAAACGTAAATGCTCGGCCGGGCTAGGGCTAATTTGATTTGTTCAATTAGTCAGTCGTCATAAATCGGGAATCGAGATATAGTACAAAGAGAATGATTTGAAATCATATCTCATACAATATCTAGAATGGAGGAATATATGATCCCTTATCTAAGGACACGCGTATCTGATAGGATCAGAGTTGACAACGGCTTTGGAAAGCTACGATTGCAGATCAGGATCTGAAGTCATACGCATAATAGTTATTAGACTTATCCAAGTGGGAGACAGTTGGATTAGTGTCTAAGTCCATAACTATTTTGGTATGTACTTGACCCGATGGTGCATGGTCCTTTTGGGTTGCCTTCACCAAAGCAACTTGATAGGATGAATTATGGATTGAAAGGATTAAATATGATTTATTAATATATTATGAGAATAATATATTAAAGGAGAAATAATATTGTTTAATTAATATTAGTCAATAATTAATTGGTAATTAGTTTTGTGACTAAAAGAGATTAATTAAACTTAAGGGACTGGAATTGTAATTATAAGATAATTGCAATTTGGGCTATGGATTGTCTTAAATTAAGGAGTGAACGAATTCTATGGGGAAGCCCATAAGGAAATCGTCCAAGGCCCTAATTAAAGGAGTCCATGGGTTGCTTAGGGCTTAAGCATCCAAATTAGGGTTTCCTTGTTAGATAACCCTAATTGCCTAACTATATATAAGACCCTTATGACCCAAAAACGTGGTGAAGCTTTCTTCGAGGGTTAGAACACGTTTTGGGCAGCCTTCATCCTCTCTCCTCTTCATTCTCTTGCTTATGGTGTTTGTGAACCATTAGAGGAGTGACAATTGTGACTCTAAGCTTTCTAAAGTCAATACAAGGAGATTTGGGATTGTTATTGCTACATAACAATCAAGGTAACATCTTAAACCTATTCTCATGTTAATATGATTACTTGAATGCTAGAATTAGGGTTTATAGTCTTGGATAACTTGCATGTACAATAGAGAAACCTAGATCCAAGCATTAGGGTTTGTATGAGCACATAGGATGTCTTATGACCAAAACCCATCAAGATCGTAGGAATGTTGAACCTACGATCTTACCTTAAGAAAAAATCATAATTATATTTGGGTCATTTAAATAAAAATCGGAAGTAGAATCATATTTTTTTAATTATTTATTAAAAAATTATAATATTTCATTTTAGAATTTTAAAAATCGGTTCGAATCGTCCGATTTTTAACCATAATAATGATCACGATTTTAATCAGTGTTTTAAAAAGTTGTACGAGGTTGGGTCGGGAATCGGGAACAAGAGTGGTTCACAAAGGTCGGTTTATGCTCAGTTTTAGACCGGATTGAATCGTATAGTTTCTTAAAAAATCAGGTTGAATCGGTGTGATATCACATGTAAAAAACCATTTGAATTCGCTTATTAGGCTTGGATAGTTGGAGTTCACTTAGCCCATTAAAAAACAATCAATTTCCAAAGAAAACTTAATAGCTCGATTGATCAGGTTATCTTGAGTGTTTACAACTCGAATGCCGACACACGCCACTATCAAATGTAGACCGACAGTATAACCGGTTGAACCGATAACAAATCATTAGATCTATTCAATTAAAAAAACAATTTTTAAAACATTGATTTTAACAACCTTGTACAAGTTTATATATAAATGATAAGACATGACAATACTTTAAACTTGAAAATAAGCTCCAACATTGCAGCTTCAAAATAAGAATGCATGTGAACAAAATAATTAAGAATTAATGCATACTCATGACAACATACATATGCCTGGATTACAATCTATATTTGTGAACAAAATAATTGAGAATTCGTAAAAATGCATAAGCATGACAACATACATATGCTTGGATTACAATCTATATTTGTCAGAATCCTTCCTTGTTTCAATTTCATCCGTTTTATTATTCAGTCAAACTTGGCAAAAGAAAAAAACAATTTGAACTCCAATAAAAATTGTATTAAGATTTCAAGCAAAAAAAATCCATATACCTTTAAAAAATAAAGAAAGCCAATTATTTTCCTTGTTTATTAACTTTATTTGCAATTTACACTTATAATTTTCCATGTAAAAAAATTCCAAAAGATTTTTTTACCATCCATCATCTACGAAAAGTTTGTGATGAAAAATGATTCTAAAGGTATTTCCACAAACTCTGTATTCTTTTGATTTTCATTGCGCATCACATGCTTTCCCGTTTCACCACCTAAATGGAAACATGTACATGCTAGGTTGTGTTTTATGCATATGTTTACCATGCATTATACATATTATTTAACATAATTTCATATGCATAATCATAGAATAATCATGCATTGAACGACACCTTGATATTGTACATATATATTTATGGTGCAATTACTTCAAATTCATTGTTTGATATGCATGTTACATGATGCAAAAAGGCGAGGTTAGACTTGAAGACACTCTAAAGAAAAAATGGATAAAAATCATGGATGATTGACAGAAGGAAGAAGATTTATAAAAGAAAAATATACTTGAAAACGTAACTTAACAGTTGATATAGATGGTTATCCAAGTTGTTCAATATGGTGATGTAATACACAAAATAGCAATCTACTTTGGACTGCATGACCATACAAACATTTGCATTGAGTCTGCAGTCATGTAGATGATTTTTCAGCAGATTGTAACGTCCTGTTTCGAATCGTTTCTCATTTTGGAGTATTGATCAGGGATTAGGTATTAGCGGGCTTGGGACCCTTGAAGAATTAAGATTTGGACTCATTTGGGGGTGGATAATGTAATTAGGATTGGTTTGTGTTTTGGAGTCAAAGCGTATTTCAGTAATTTATCAGCTCGGGCTTTTATGGAAATTGGAGGTTTTTTTGGGAAATGGTAAGGCATGTATGGGTTGATTAAAGTGTAGGGCTTCTCGTTACCTTTTCATGGATATAAGGATCGTTGGAATCAGATTTATAACGAAGAAGTTATGGCCTTCGGAGTGCTTATGGGTTTAAGAGGGAACCCTAGTACGCGGGGTGTACTGATGCGAATGGTATTACAACGAGCGTAATGTTGTGTACGCTTATCGTATTGCGAGGGTCAGATCGGGGTTGCAAGACCTCGTACGTTGGGCGTACGAGGAGTACGCGAGGCGTACAAGGGGAAAGGAAAAACCCTATTTTATGGATGTGTACTATATACAACTCATTAAGTATTTAAGGTTGGTCTCTTTACCAGCCTCCAAGTCCCCAAAACCCTAGAAATCGTCCCTTAGCCTCCATGGTGGTGTTTTTGAGCTCATTATGTGCATCTTGGTGTTTTTGGGTCATTTCCAAGAAGATGAAGTTTTATGCAAGGTTGTGGATCATGGAAGAGCTTATGGATCTTGATTATGTGCTGCATTTCTAGCTTGTTTGAGGTAAAAATCTTTGATCTTGTTCATTGTTGGCTTAGTTCTATGTTATATGGGTTTTGGTCCCTTTTGGCCCCAAGAATGAGATCTAGTCGCTTGGTACCACTCCAAGAGCTATGAGTTACCACTCGTGGTGTTTCTAAGGTTCTAGATGCATAAAGTTGCCTCATTTAGGGTTTGGAATCCCCCATGCATGAGATGGTGTCCATTTGGTGAAAGTATAATGCTTTATCTTGAAGATTGGTTTTTTTAGGGAATGCAAAGTCACAAAGTCAGTGACTTTATGGTTCTAGAGACTTTTATGGGCTTAGATCTGTGGTTTGGACTTTTGGACTTAAGCATTAAGAGCTTAATGTCGAAATTGACTTAATGGATGAGTATAATGGGCGTACAAGTCTGTACGTGCAGCGTATAAGCCAAATTCAAACCAAAAACAACTTCAATAAGAAAATGGCCAAATGCAATATTTAGCAAAATACTTCTATGAACTAGACTATTAATTGATTTATAAAGCAAAAAAAAAAAGAATAACAACTTCTCGTATTAAATTTCAAATCACTCAAAAGATTCCAAGAAAACCCTAATGATTGCTAGAGATTCGAGAGCCTAGCCTCTCCCAACAATACTACTTAGGTAACAACCAAGGGACAAAAATGATTAACTTACCCTTCCAACATAAATAAAACCAATAAGGCTTAAATTAGCAAAGATGCTCTTTTATTTGGTGAATTCCCCTTTTGCCCCCCTCTAGAATGCTTGGCTTCACTGTGTTGATTCGAATCACTCAAAATACCAAGTAAACAAAACATAACACTAGTCTTTCCCAATGGTAAGATTACCAAAAATTTTAACAGAAATTAAAACCTAAAATGCGCTAAATGCCTTTCCATTCGAAGATGTTGATTTTCTCATAATACCAACTTTCTTATTAACTTTGTATTTTTCAATTTTTGGTTAAAGCGCAAGAAATAGTAACATACTTTAGTTGATTTAACTTAGGAAAAAAAGACATAATATACTCTTTTTATTTTACAAATCTTTTTCACATATACAATTGTTTAATTTCTTTTTTGGTAATATATTAACTTGTCTCAGTTTGGGGGAAGAATAAATATATAAACGTCGAGCTAGATACTCAGTAAAGTGTAGTACTTATTTGCAGTTTTAAAATATTATGCTTATTAATTTATCTGTGGTCAATGAAATATGATGCCACAACAATGTTTTTTTTGAATAATCGGTCTATTTATAAGAATTAGTATTATCTCCATTCCATACAGATAGGAATAGATAGATTTGAACTTGTTTGTTTGTAGTTATAGAGTTACCTACGATAGCTATGTCACCCATGGATACTAAAACACATATATTTCACAGAAAACAATCGCTCTATCAGTCCATGGTATTCTGTAAAATTATTTGCAAATTTTATCTAATGATTTTGGATATTGAAATAAAGAGACTTAGTGCCCAGTTATATGCTTACCAACATGTCTTTGTTGTGGTGTTTTGTATATATCATGGTTAACAGGATGAGATGTTTGAAATTTAAAAGGAGATGTACAATATAAGATTACAATTGGTCAGAACTATCACTTACTCTATCCTTTCAAATTGGAAACCTCAGTTGCCATGTATATTGTGCATTGTTGTTTATTTGTTACGTAAGGTTTACGGTTTCCTTTTATTATTTCTTATAATTTCTACTTCTGTTAAGCTGTAGTTATCTACAAATACATGAACTTTATTATTATATATAAAAAATTTCAATTCATAATGTCATAGTTTTGTACTTTTAGTTTCAGCCACTAGTGGATCTAGTAGCTATAGATTACGAAATATGAATGCTTTAGCAAAGGTATGCAATTGATTAAGCATGTCTTTTCGGTTTTCAATGAGCTTTTATGAACTGGTGACATAATCCCTTTAAGAATATACTTTAATTTATCATTTCTTTTGGTTACTAATGACATTTAAATGTCATCTTGCTTGTAGATAATGATACAAAGACATTGAAAGATGGATCATACACTTGTATTAGCAGAATTCACTTATTGCCCTCTTGAATAATACATAAATTATGAAGATATCCCTTATCAGGTGATGTTGTTGAAAAGGTACAATTTCTATTTTCATGAATATAATTTCTTTTTCTGCTCTTCATATAGTGGAAACTTTGTTGGTGTGTATATAAATGTAAACAAAAGTCCAAAGGGATTGGTTACATGTAATATTTGTAGGAAAAAGTAAAAGAATTTGGCCATTATTAGATTGATACTACCCAAAATCCCTAAAAGATTCAAAGAATTATATTCTAAATTTCATGAAAGCGGTTGTTGATGAAGAACATGAAGTATTGAATAACGATGTAAGTAAGTGGATAAGTTAATTGATGGACTTGAAGTGTTGTAGATTTTTCATATATATAATTGTTTATTTGTTTTTTTGCTAATATATTAATTTTTGTCTCAGTTTTGGCGGAAGAATGAATATACAATCGTCCAGCTTGGTAAGGTGCGTGAAGAACGGATTACTTATGTCACAACATTTATTTACCGGTGATATGTATTTGCTAATTAATTTTTAACAAAAATTTGGAACATATTTTTGTATTCGACACTATGGTTTGTGTAATGGTTTGTATTGTTGTATATGTATGATTTTATTTTGCATTATTAGACATTAAATGTGTTAGCTTGATTAAAATATTTGGTACAAATTTAGAATATATATATATATATATATATATATATATATATATATATATATATATATATATATATATATATATATATATATATAGGGGAAGGTTCATGCGAAAATGCAAATAATTTGCGAAAACGCGAAAATTAGAAAAAACTATGAAATTGTGCCACCTCAACCTTATATTTTGGACAATAATCCATTCAAACTTTTAACTACATGATGATTATCGATGATACATGGGAAATTGTTTCATATTAGCAAAACATGATTTTTGACATTGTTATTATGAAAACATGAATTTAGAAGTGGTTAAGGACGTAAAAAAAAGTTGTTAAAACAACTTCAAATCTATATTATCATAACACAATTCAATGCAAACTTATTATCTTTAATTTATTGTTAATAAATTTAATTTTTATAGTACTTGTGTTTGATTTTTTTAAGATAAAATATGTTTTCACGTTTTCGCGAAATATTTATGTTTTTGCATGAACCGACTTGTGTGTGTGTGTGTATATATATATATATATATATATATATATATATATATATATATATATATATATATATATATATATATAATCATAAATGCATTTTGTAAAATTATATCAAAAATCATGACGTACAAAATATGTTGTAAACGCCTGTCAAGAATTACAAAAATGTTACGAATTACGATATACAAAGTCACTCATAATTATATGTCGTAAATATATGTTGTGTATGTATGCCTTATATGTTGGTCATAAAGGTCCGTCGTAAAATTTGTGACAAACAAAATGCATATCATTTTCCTTTATGACATGGCTTTCAATGACAAACATTTGTCTGTCATGTATTTGCATTTACGACAGACATTGTCTGTCGAGGAAAACCTTTTTTCTAGTAGTGATAGTATAGCAACCACTTTCAAAGTATGTTGCTATCAATTTGAAATTGGGACAAAAACATTGGGTGAGAAACACTTGTCATGTTATTTGTATGTTGCTATTATGCAGACTTCACTACAATCCATTGTAAGCGACTCCTCAAATACCCAAGGATCAAGTACCCTAGGATCTGTAGATTATTTTTTTAATGATGACTACTCTAAAGTTAAAGGTCCTGAAAAAAGAGAGTATATCAGATGTGTTGGAAGGATGCTTACCGTAAAATAGAAGGTTGTTTGTTGTTCTAATGATCCGAGTGTCGAACAACTAAAAACTATGGTGAACGTTATGGCGAATATCATCCAAGAACATATCTCAAATGCAAACTTGTCTGGAATTCATAGCAATATGAACATACAGGTACATATGTCATCTATAATTGCATTGTTCCTTTTCAGTTACCCTATAAACAAAAAAACATTCATTAAAATTAGTCAATTATCATATTTTCCAATTAGACTCAACAATGACCACTTTTGCCCTTATGAATAATCTTCTTGGTGCTCATATGCATCTTCTTAAATGCATTTTTCTTGTTCATTTGTACAAGACTAGTAGAAGGTATCGAGAGTTGGACATTAATGGTATATGTTTTTATGAATTTGTTTCAGATGTCAGGCAACACTTCTACAATTCCACGCAACACTAATTTAGTTAACCAGAGAGCATCTTCTAAAGGTCATCATAACGATGGTAATCATTTTTATGAGCTTTTATCTTTCTGTAACATCCCAAAATTCAAGACCAAAAATTTCAAATTTAATTTAAAGATTCATAAAACAGATTATTGAAAATGCCACCAATGTTATCTCATATCATGACAAACCATATGTCAATATCTCTCAAAAACATATCAAAGGAAAATAATGCCAGAGTACAAATTCCAAGACTCTCATGTGCGGAAAATCGAGTGTACGATGCGCTGCAGTCATGTCGGCTCCTTTCCCATCAAAGAAGAGGCACCTGAAACCAAAATTGTAAAACATAAGCATGAAGCTTAGTGAGTTACCTCATCATACCACATACCATACAATAAACATACTGTCAGACACATCTGGGTGCTCGACCTACCTTTCTGAGCATACCAGGGTGCTCAACCTACCCCTGTTAGGCATACCGGGGTGCCCAACCTACCCTTGTTAGACATACCGGGGTGTCCGACCTACCCTTGTCAGGCATATCTGGGTGCCCGACCTACCCTCCGGTTTATCTCAACCGGTTACAAGGACTATTTCACCCCTACCCCTACCACATAATAACATATCATAAACATACTGCTAGGCATATATGGGTACTGTCTACCGCTTCGGTCTCTTTCATTATCACAAAGACAATCGTCTCAACTATAAACAATTACTAGTGGGCCAACATTGGTGCATTTGACCCACTTCTACTGGAATGTAACTCACCTCGTAAAGCAGAGTGTCAAATATCACGGAAAGGAATCTCTAACAGCTGCTCCGATGACTCCCCGGTTATCATTATCATAACAACATTTAGTCAAAATCCATAATACTTCTTAGGGTAAAATGACCATTTTATCCCTTGGTCTAATTTGGACCATACCCAAGGCCCAATTCCATCTTATCTTTCCCAGCCCACTAATGGCCCGATTTTCGAAATTGGGCCCAACTCCTTAAATGGGCCTTATCACAAGCCCAATAAATCCTTATCCCAAAAAATGGTTTTGAATGGCCCAATATGACCCAAAAGGCCCAATGCTCTAAAGCTTAATTCTAGGTGCAAAAACTCTACTCCATAGTGGGCCATAGGGCCCAACTGTCCATGCCCATCGTACTCTAGCCTTGACCAAAAGTAGGAAGTTGACCCAGTACGCGCAGCGTACCGGCCAACTTCCTTGGGGCTCCATTTGTGACTTAATCCATTAAGTCCTCAATCCAGAATGTAGATCCAGGTCTTTTAAGACCTACTAGTCCATAAAGTCACAAACTTTATGTGCTTGCATGCATGGTTGGGGGTCAAAACATGATTTTGGTCCTTAACCAAACTTTGTGACCATCAAACACTTGCATGGTTGTGGCTTAACCATCATGGTCCGATTTTTATGACAATGAGTGCTTCTAAGAGCTCAAAAGGACAACTCTTATGGTCTGAAACTATCAAGATTCAAGCAACCTACACAATGGAGTCCAAAAGTGACATAAAACACCCCAAAATCAAATATAAGCATGCAATGATCAAGTTTGAAGCTTGATACCTCAAAAGAGTCAGAAATGGTGCTAATCTGCTAGATCTACAAGCTCCCTTTGAATCCTTGCTCCTTCTTCAAACTTCTTTCTCTTCCAAAACACCAAAACAACACTAAAATGCTCTCAAGTGGCTACCAAATCACAAGAACGCACAAATATGGGTTAGGGTATTCGTGGTGGGTGTCTAAGGGTGAGAGGGAGGCTGGACCAAATGCATAAGGTCCTTTATATAAGGATCAAACACTAAAATTTAGGGTTTTAGAATCTACATACATACGCTGCGTGTACCCTTTGGTATGATGGGCATACGTGCATGACATGCGCGTCTTCGATTCATGAGTACGATGAGCAATCTTGTGTTAGATTAGGTGTCTAAGCCCATACTATAATTGGTATGTACTTGACCCGAGAGTAACATGGTCCATTTGGGTTGCATGACACCAGACCAATTTGTAAGGATGGACTTTTGAGAAGAGGATATTCATGATTTATTAATATATTATAAGTTCTAATATATTAATACAAAATCATATTATTTAATTAGTATTGATCAAGAATTATTTTGGAAATAATTTTGTGATCAAAATAGATTAATTAAATATAAGGGGTTGATTTGGTAAAATCATTCATTCTTATGGTGTGAGCTAATGATCCATGATTCCTTAGGTTGGGCTAAACCCATGTGACAACCCATGGATGATCCATGGAGGTTTAAACCCATGGAGCCTAAGGAATATGGAAGGTCATGCACATTAGGGTTTACATGGTGTAACCCTAGTTTTGCCACACTATATAAGAAACCTATTAGCTCCTACAATTGGGACCCTAGTGTTCTTGGAAGAGCTATAGCTGATTTTTGAGTGCAAGTATTCTCTCTCAAGTCCTCCATTGTTGGTGGCATTGTGTGATTCCATTTGAGGTGCAACACTTGGTGCACTAAGTTCTTAAAGGCCAAACACAACAAGTTCTACAAGCTACACCAAAGAGGTAACACTATAAATCATTTCTATGTTGTTTATATCAATTGTATGTTAGTTGTAGGCATAAAGCTTTGGAAACAATATTGCATGTATAATTAGAGAAAACATAGATCCAAAGCATTTAGGGTTGTATGTGCACCATAGGATGTTTTAGCATACCAAATCCCATCAGTGGTAACAGAGCCATGGGTGGTTTTCTATTATATTTGATGCAAAATGTGTTATTTTTCAAAGCTAAAATGCTGCCTGACAGGCCTACTTGACGAGTCCATGCTTGGACTCGACGAGTAGGATGAGTTTTGCATTGGACTCTGTGACAATAGTCTATTTCGGGTCAGGTCAAAGTCAAACGAAGTCAACGAGTAAAACCGGCCGACTCAATTAAACCTTGTATATTAGGGTTTACGTTATGTAATTACTGTTCAACTCACTTATTTTAATGAGAAAGCATCATTAGGAAACTCATGTGTTTAATTTTCCATAGCCTTGATAGTGCTAAACAATGAACCAAAGCGATAAAACACTATTTCACACTCATCGGGAGTGTGTAGTACACTAAAACATGGCTTCACCGGTTTACAGACCTTGCGTTGTGAAGCCGGATACTTAAAAAGGTCATAAATGGAACCACTCTTAAATCTCTTTCACTCTATCTCTGCATATTAGAAATCTCTCCCAAATCTCTCTCCATATTAGAAATCTCTCTCAAATCTCTCTCCATATGAGGAATCTCTCCAAGATTGTAAAATCTCTCCTAAATCTCTCTCCATATTAGAAATCTCTCCCAAATCTCTCTCCATATGGGGAATCTCTCCAAGATTGTAAAATCTCTCCCAAATCTCTCTCCATATGAGGAATCTCTCCAAGATTGTAAAATCTCTCTCCATATGAGGAATCTCTCCAAGATTGTAAAATCTCTCTCCATATGAGGAATCTCTCCAAGATTGTAAAATCTCTCCCAAATCTCTCTCCAAATGAGGAATCTCTCAAAGATTATAAAATATCTCCCAAATCTCTCTCCATATGAGGAATCTCTCCAAGATTGTAAAATCTCTCCCAAATCTCTCTCTATATGAGGAATCTCTCCAAGATTGTGAAATCTCTCCAAAATCTCTCCCGAAACCTCTCTTGAAATTTTTATAATCAATTGGGACATCCCGATACTTGGCTTGATGAGGAACCACTCCAAGAAGGGAAAAATCTTGGAAAATAACCCTTTATGACCGAAGCCTCTCCATAGGGGCCAAGTCCTCCTTGGACCAAGGTCCCAAGAAGCCAAACCGGAGTCCACTTGGCTAACCGCAGCAAGCAAGCCGCAGTCAGCGAACCACAGCAAGCGAGCCGCAGTCAGCGAACCGCAGCCAGCGAGCCGCAGCCACCGACCGCAGCAGACTTCGCTCCGGACCCTCCTGACGAACCCGCCCGCGGGGCCTCCTCAGACCACAGCCCCTTCCTCTTCAGATCCACATCAGCAGCCGATGCCACTACGGATTTTGGATTGCTGATGACCAAGCCCTCGCCTGACTTTGGATTTCTTCATTTTGCACCCGGTTTTCGATCATTACTCCGTTTTAAGCCCGTTTTTAATTATTTTAACGGGAGACTTTCACCCAAACTCATATTTTGACATATGAGGCACCAATTATTCATACATTCAGTATATTTTTAAGGAAATATCTATTTAGGGATAAAATCTATTAAGTGAGATCATGAGGTGGAGTGTGAATCTTACCATAATATTTGACACAAACAACCACCCCATACCCATTCCCATGACCAACCATTGTACTCCCCACCATACCTGGTCATTCAAGAGTACTTTCCCCACCATTTGACCAGCCCCACTCATGGTCAAAGGCTGAAGACTCTTACCTCTCCTCACCTTTCTCTCATTTCTCTCATTTCCACCCAAAAAACAAACACCTTTTCTCTCAAACTTTCTCCCTCAAATTCGAGATTCAAGGCTGATCATCAAGTTTTATTACACCCTTGGTAAGTATAATTCATCCTCCTTGTGATAATCACACTTCCCTTTACTCATATTATAGATTGCTTCCACAAATTCCATCACTTTGGTGTTAGATTCTCGAAAATCTCTAGGCATCTTCAAGTGTTCTTGAGTTGAACACTTCTCACCTCCAACACTCATCTACTGAAAACACTCAAGGTGAGTTCATACCCCTGTATTTTCATGTTTTCTTAAGATTTTAGGGGGGGGGGATACAAGTTAAAACAACAAGAACACAAATAAACTCTTCCAACAGCTTTCATCAGAAAAGTCGGACTCCATTCACGGACTATTTTGGACAACTTAAACATTTTAGTTTTCAAAAATGTTTTAGGTGAAAATAGTTTAAAATGACTACTTGCACATCTCCATACGATTTTTCTACAATTTATGGTGATTTTTACAAAACTGCCTATCATTGTAGTTGCGAATCCGGACCAGTCTGTGAATATGAGCATTTTTACACAAGTTAGATGCATCCAAAAATCGTAATAAAATTTATGAACAAACTAGACACATTTTTTGAACTCTCATAATTTACGGATTTAGTTTTTGACTTCATATGATTTTTCTATGACTTTTCTAAATCAGTGCTGAAAGGCTAAAACTAAATAACAACCTATAACTTTATAACACTTTGTATTATGCGGAGCAAAGTGTATAACGATAAGTTCTAAATATTGAATGCATTTCCTTGTTAGTTTATCATTGTAAACTGAAAATTTGTCATTCATGATAAGGTTTCATCATTTATTTTGAATACATATAATAAACTACAATAAGCATAGTTTATGGGATTTTTACCGCATGACAAAGGCTTTACACTCCAAAACAAATGGGTTTTCATACACGGCCTATAAACTATAAAAGTAATAGTTCAAGGATTTCATATCACTAATTCGTTCATAAAAGGTTATTTTACTCCTCTACGGGAAAAGGGTTTAATAACAAATCATTTGTAAACTAGTTAACTTAGGTTGTGAGACAATCTCTACCCATACGTTCGAGTATGGGATTCAAATTCCTATAAGTTATAACCAGAGTCTCTTGTAGGGAGAGCATGATAATTGTGTATAGATCTATATTGGGGTTGGCATCCCACACCTCGCTGCTAGCTACAGCCGGACCGACAGGTCTACGGGTGACAAGAGTCATAGGATCAGGGCGTCTAAAAGACGTTGTGCAGGTTACCTCTAGTCATAGTATGGTTATAGTGGCTCACATAAATAGTTAATAATCTCTCAAGTTTACATGGAAAATTTCTACTTTAAAAAGGGGGTTTTACTTCTAAATTAACGAGTTTATATCGATTTAAACTTGCATGAATCACTATAAGTATGACGAATCACTTCTACACTTCGGTCTTTGGGTTTTAAGACTACATTTACATATTAAAGAAAATAATGGATTTTCTAGAGACTTACTTTATCGCTTTTACAAGGACACAATTTATTTCTCAAACAAAACTCTTATGAACTCACCAACCTTTGTGTTGACACTTTTTCAAACAACTTGTATTCTCAGGAAATCACTAAATAGGAAATCAAGTGCATTTTGAGGATGGGACGTTAAGGCGTCAAACATTTCATATTTTGTCAACATATTGTAATTGATTTTGAAACATGTAATTTATACAATGATGCAACTCTTTCAATTATATATATGTTGGTTGTGTTTACTTTCATCACTATTGCCATTGTTGTTATGATACTATACATGAAGTCCTCCACCCCCGGACGTTTCCGCCTTCCTTGGTTTGGGGGTGCGACAGATTGGTATCAAAGCATGGTTTATAGTGAGTTAATTATATTAAACAACATAAGATATACAAACTATAAACACATTTGGGACTAAAAGACTCTGATTTTTTTTTAAAATAAACATTTTAACGGGTTATACTTTTAGAAAATAAATAGTTTTCTCGTTTAAAAGTATACCTACATGCATTACATACTCGCGTAGTGTCATAACTAGAAGAACATAAAGTAAAAGAAGAGGAGTTGAACGCTACGAGTATGCCTTGGTATGAGTAGTTGGTTCTGGGAAGGATATAGCCTGATCAACTATATCTGTCCGAGAAGTGACTTACTCATACTGGGGGATAGTCGTAGGGGGCAACAAATCTAATAACATAACTTCACTTTACAAAGAATGCTCTAAGAACCAAATCTAAACATTTAAAATACTATAGGAGTATTTGTATGTTGCTAAAACACAATGTTATTATTATTAACCATTACCTGCTTCTTACACCCCTATTCTCGCGCAGACGACATGGCAGGATTCCACTTACCAGGAGATCCATATTTTCCCAATCAGGGAAATGCCGGCTGGATTGAAGAAGAGCCCGAAGATTTGATTGAAGAGGACCCCAAAGAGGATCCCGAAGAAGAACCTGAAGAAGAAGAAGAGGAGGTAGATGAAGAAGAAGAAGAGGAAGACGACGAGGTAGGCATGGATGAGGAAGAAAGTGAAGAAGAACCAGAAGTCTTCAACCCTCCTTACATCGCCAGGGTGCCTACAAACCTCTTTGGCCACAACGGGCCTGATCCCCGTTGGGCAACCATGATCGAGAGGTGGAGCCGACAACAACGCCAACGGTCACCATATGGCGACCAATGAGTTTACTATGACCTCAGCCATGGGGGACCGGCTGACAGAGCCCTCCCCGTCATGGTCCAACACATCACGAATTTGGGGAACCAGAGTAGGGAAATGGCAGATCAGGTTCGAAATCTCAGCGCTGTTACGATAACCACCGATGCACGCACCAGGGATTTGGAGAGGGACTTCTATCCAGTGGACCAACTTATCGAGGACCTTACCACTGCTCGAGTGGAGGTAAGGGAGTACCAGGAGAGGCATGCAACTCTCGAGGAGAGAGTGATCGCGGCCGAACGCCGGATTGCGGAGCTTCAGGGAGCGTCGACCTCATCTCAGGGCCACCATGGACCAGATGCCACCTGCCGCGAGTAGTGTTCGCACTGCTCATGTTTCGTTATAAATCTAGGATTTCGAGTATGTGTTGTGCTACTCTTTATTGCGAATAGGTTGACCCCACGACTAAGTGATCACACTAGTCAAAGGGGCTTTTGTACTGCCAAAACTTTATCTTTACATAGATGTAATGTGGACCCCTATGAGGCCAAACTTTTCCCAAAACAATATGTACTAAAAGTTTATCAATGAATTTGGCATGCATTTTATTTCATTGGATGTTGAGTCACTATTATCAAATTCATAAGTTATTTGTATAGACTCTCACTCTGAATTGCTTGCAAAAAAATATACAACAAAGTCGGGACATAATGCGAATGAGTTAGAACAACTAACACTCGACTCATTATTACTATCGAAACCTTACCGACTTTCCATCTTTAAAAATATATGACAGAACCATGCCGCCAAGGAAGAGACCAGGACCATCCGACAGCGCAGCACCACCACCTCCTCCACCGCCACTTCCGCAGTTTGACTCCGTGATGTTCCAGGCTACGGTAACAGCAGCTGTGGCAGCCGCAATGTCACAGATAGGTACAAACGGTGTTGGTGGTTTTGGATCTGGTGCTACGCACTCTAACCACGGGGACAATACGGGGCGTACGAAGGATTGCACTTACAAGGACTTCACAAATGGGAAACCCGATTCTTTCAATGGAAGCGGGGGCGTCATTTCACTAATGCAATGGTTCGAGAGAACCGAAGCAGTCTTCGAAATTTTTGCTTGCCATGAAGTGAGCAAAGTCAAGTACGCGACATTCACTTTCACCGGAAGAGCTCTCACTTGGTGGAACGACAGAGTTAAGTCGCTTACTCCTGCAGTGGCTAACTCTATAAGCTGGGAGGATTTAAAAGCTTTGATGCTGAAGGAATATTGCCCGAGGGGCGAAGTGCAAAAACTTGAAGAAGAACTCTGGAACCTCAAGATGTCGGGGACGGATCTCGAAGCTTATACCGCCCGATTCAATGACCTAGCACTCCTCTGTCCCGCAATGGTCACTCCAGAGGAGAAAAAGGTGGAACGATACCTTTTGGGGGCTATCATCCCAGATTCATGATAGTGTACTGGCCTTGAAACCCACTACCTTTGAGAGTGCCAAGGAATTGGCACAACAACTTATCGACCATAGGGCCAGCCATGGTACCGTGATCACCACCCCCGGTCAAACAAAAGGAGGTAATAATAAAAGAAAGTTCTGGAGTAACAAAAAGAAACAGTCGGCACTAGAGTCCGCCAAGAAATAGCAAACTATCACCATTCATGCTGCCACTACTCCATCCACTCCGGCCTCACGGAAGCAATATGCTGGGACACTCCCTAAGTGCGACAAATGTGGTTTCCACAACACCAGTGCTTGTCGGGAATTACACTGCAATAACTACAACAAGAAGGAGCACACTGCACGATTCTGTAAAGTGTCGGCCAAAACACCACTCAAGCCACCACCGTCGCCAATACCGGAGCAAGCCAGACCTGTTATGGTTGCGGAGAGATAGAGCACTACAAAAGAAACTGCCCAGAAGCACGAAACGCCAATGTTGGGAATGCAAGAAGAGTCCTAACTTTAGGACACATGGAAGTAGTCAAGGACCCCACCGTGGTTGCTGGTACGTTCCTCCTCAATAACTCTTATGCATGCGTACTTTTCGATAGTGGGGCAGAAAGAAGTTTCGTGAGTCCCCAATTCAAACAAATACTTAAACAAAATCCCCAATCATTAAAAGATTCATACATTATAGAAATGGCAAACGGAAAGGTTGAGCGCACTAATGATATTTACTCAGGGTGTACCCTCACTCTAGACAACCATTCATTCAAAATCGACCTAATGCCGGTCACAATAAAAAGTTTCGACGTCATCATTGGTATGGATTGGTTGAGTTCTAATCGTGCTGACATTTTGTGTTACGAAAGGGCCGTCCGCCTCAATCTGCCGAATGGCAACACTCTCGTCGTTTATAGCGACAAACCTAGTGCGAACCTACAAATCATCTCTTGTGTCAAAGCCCGAAAGTATCTCCGTAAGGAATATCATGCCTTTTTGGCCCATGTTGTGGATAAGAAACGAGAGGTAAAAGAAGTCAAGGACATCCCGGATGTCTGTAACTTTCCCGACGTGTTCCCAGAAAACCTCCCAGGTGTACCACCTGCACGACAAGTCGAATTTCGAATTGATCTAATCCCTGGCGCTACCCCCGTAGCCAAAGCGCCATACCGTCTCGCACCGGCAGAGATGCAAGAACTGTCGAGTCAACTAAGCGAACTACTGGACAAGGGATTCATCAGACCAAGCTTCTCGCCTTGGGGAGCACCGGTCTTATTCGTAAAGAAAAAGGATGGATCTTTTCGTATGTGCATCGACTACCGCGAACTGAACAAACTCACCATAAAGAACCAATATCCCCTACCCCGAATCGACGATCTATTCGACCAGCTCCAAGGGGCAAGCTACTTCTCAAAGATTGATCTACGGTCGGGTTATCACCAACTACGAGTTCAAGAAGAGGAGATTCCTAAGACTGCATTCAGAACTCGCTATGGGCACTACGAGTTTGTGGTAATGCCCTTCAGATTAACGAACGCGCCGGCAGTATTCATGGACTTGATGAATTGAGTGTGCCGACCCTACTTAGACAAATTTGTGATCATATTCATCGACGATATTTTAATCTACTCCCAAAGCGAGGAAGAGCACCGCCAACACCTCCGACTAATCTTGGAAACACTAAGGGCGGAGAAGCTTTATGCCAAATTATCTAAGTGCGAATTTTGGATCAGAGAAGTGAATTTTCTTGGCCATGTGGTTAGCGAGAAAGGGATACATGTGGATCCCTCCAAAATTAAAGCAATCGAAAACTGGTCAGCAGCTACAACGCCGACAGAAGTACGACAATTTTTAGGGCTCGCCGGCTACTACCGAAGATTCATACAAAACTTCTCCAAGATCGCCAAACCACTCACCACCTTGACTCAGAAAGGTGTGGTGTTCAAGTGGGAAGATAAATAAGAAGCTGCTTTCCAAACGTTAAAACAAGCCCTATGCAGTGCACTGGTTTTGTCACTTCCAGAAGGAACGGATGACTTCGTGGTATATTGCGATGCCTTAAAACAAGGCCTCGGGTGCGTGCTCATGCAGAGAGGGAAGGTCATCGCTTACGCATCAAGGCAACTTAAGACACACGAAGTTAATTATACCACCCACGACCTTGAGCTGGGAGCAGTAGTGTTCGTCTTAAAGATATGGAGGCACTACCTCTACGGCACAAAGTGCACTATCTTCACTGATCACAAAAGTCTTCAGCATATTCTCAATCAAAAAGAACTCAACATGCAGCAAAGAAGATGGGTAGAGCTGCTGAACGACTACAAGTGTGAAATTCGCTACCACCCGGGTAAGGCCAATGTAGTGGCCGATGCTCTAAGTAGGAAAGAATATTCGGGCCGCCGAGTAAAATCCTTAACCATGACAATTCATTCCCACCTGGCCATGCAAATCAAGGAAGCTCAACTAAAAGCCTTGAAACCAGAAAATGTGACAAACGAGGCATTAAGGGGGATGTATAAGAACTTGGAAATCAAGGATGATGGAGCTCGTTATCTCATGAACCGAATCTGGACACCGAAGTTCGGTGGGTTCCGAGACATCGTCATGAATGAAACACACAAGACTCGATATTCCATTCATCCAGGGTCAGATAAGATGTATCTAGACCTTAAAAAGTTATACTGGTTGCCGAACATGAAAGCCGAGATTGCTACTTATGTGGGCAAGTGTCTGACTTGCGCCAAGGTCAAGGTGGAATACCAGATTCCCTCAGGACTACTACAACAGCCTGATATACCTGAGTGGAAGTGGGAACGGATAACCATGGACTTCATAACCAAGCTGCCTAAGATGTCAGGCGGGCTTCATACCATATGGGTAATCGTAGACAGATTGACCAAGTCTGCGCACTTCCTACCGATAAAGGAAACTGACAAAATGGAGAAGTTAACCAGGACGTACATCAAGGAGATTGTGCGACTGCATGGTGTACCAATATCCATTATCTCTGACCCAGATAGTAGATTCACCTCGTGATTTTGGCAGTCTCTCCAGAAATCTCTGGGAACTAGGCTTGACATGAGTATGGCCTACCACCCACAAACCGACGGGCAGAGTGAGCGAGCCATACAAACATTAGAAGACATGTTGAGAGCATGTGTGATAGACTTTGGTAAGGCATGGGATACCCATTTACCGCTTATCGAGTTCTCCTACAATAATAGCTATCACACTAGCATCAAAGTCGCTCCATTCGAAGCTCTCTACGGCCGCAAGTGCAGATCACCCCTGTGTTGGGCTGAAGTGGGGGATACTCAGCTAGCTAGGGGGCAAGTCCCTAACAGCACCCTCACTGGTCCTGAAATCATAAAAGAGACCACAAAAAAGACTGTTCAAATTCGAGAAAGGCTAAAAGCGTCTCGAGATCGGCAAAAGAGTTACGCGGATAAGCGACGCAAACCCTTGGAATTCCAGGTCGGTGATCGAGTACTACTAAAAGTTTCCCCTTGGAAAGGAATGATACGTTTTGGTAAACGTGGGAAACTAAACCCAAGGTACATCGGACCGTTTGAAATCCTTGCCAGGATTGGTCCCGTAGCGTACAAGCTCCGACTACCACAAGAACTTAATAACGTACACCCTACCTTCCACGTATCAAAATTGAAAAAGTGCCTATCCGACGAGACTCTCATGATACATGTCGATGAAATTGAAGTTAATGAGAGTCTCCATTTCGTGGAAGAGCCCGTTGAAATTATGGATCGGGAGATCAAAAGAACGAAACAAAGTCGTATTCCTATAGTGAAGGTTTGTTGGACTGCTGATGACCAAGCCCTCGCCTGATTTCAAATTTCTTCATGTTGCACCCTGTTTTCGATCATTACTCCGTTTTAAGCCCGTTTTTAATTATTTTAACGGGGGATTCACCCAAACTCATATTTTAACATATGAGGCACCAATTATTCATAAATTCAATATATTTTTAAGGAAATATCTATTTAGGGATAAAATCTATTAAGTGAGATCATGAGGTGGAGTGTGAATCTTACCATAATATTTGACACAAACAACCACCCCATACCCATTCCCATGACCAGCCATTGTACTCCCCACCATACCTGGTCATTCAAGAGTACTTTCCCCACCATTTGACCAGCCCCACTCATGGTCATAGGCTGAAGACTCTTACCTCTCCTCACCTTTCTCTCATTTCTCTCATTTCCACCCAAAGAACAAACACCTTTTCTCTCAAACTTTCTCCCTCAAATTCGAGATTCAAGGCTGATCATCAAGTTTTATTACACCCTTGGTAAGTATAATTCATCCTCCTTGTGATAATCACACTTCCCTTTACTCATATCATAGATTTCTTACACAAATTCCATCACTTTGATGTTAGATTCTCGAAAATCTCTAGGCATCTTCAAGTGTTCTTGAGTTGAACACTTCTCACCTCCAACACTCATCTACTGAAACCACTCAATTTGAGTTCATACCCCTGTATTTTCATGTTTTCTTAAGATTTTAGGGGGGGAATACAAGTTAAAACAACAAGAACACAAATAAACTCTTCCAACAGCTTTCAATAGAAAAGTTGGATTCCATTCACGGACTGTTTTGGACAACTTAAACATTTTAGTTTTCTAAACTGTTTTAGGTGCAAATAGTTAGAGTTCTTAGCTTTAAAATGACTACTTGCACATCTCCATACGGGTTTTCTACAATTCATGGTGATTTTTACAAAACTGCCTATCACTGTAGCTGCGAATCCGGACCAGTCTGTGAATATGAGCATTTTTACACAAGTTAGAGGCATCCAAAAATCGTAATAAAATTTATGAACAACCTAGACACATTTTTTGAACTCTCAGAATTTACGGATTTAGTTTTTGACTTCATATGATTTTTCTATGACTTTTCTAAATCAGTGCTGAAAGGCTAAAACTAAATAACAGCCTATAACTTTATAACACTTTGTATTATGCGGAGCAAAGTGTATAACGATAAGTTCTAAATATTGAATGCATTTCCTTGTTAGTTTATCATTGTAAAATAAAAATTTATCATTCATGATAAGGTTTCATTATTTATTTCGAATACATATAATAAACTACAATAAGCATAGTTTATGGGATTTTTACCGCATGACAAAGGCTTTACACTCCAAAACAAATGGGTTTTCATACACGGCCTAATAAACTATAAAAGTAATAGTTCAAGGATTTCATATCACTAATTCGTTCATAAAAGGTTATTTTACTCCCTCTACAGGAAAAGGGTTTAATAACAAATCATTTGTAAACTAGTTAACTTAGGTTGTGAGACAATCTCTACCCATACGTTCGAGTATGGGATTCAAATTCCTGTAAGTTATAACTAGAGTCTCTTGTAGGGAGAGCGTGATAATTGTGTATAGATCTATATTGGGGTTGACATCCCACACCTCGCTGCTAGCTACAGCCGGACCGACAGGTCTGCGGGTGACAAGAGTCATAGGATCAGGGCGTCTGAAAGACGTTGTGCAGGTTACCTCTAGTCATAGTATGGTTATAGTGGCTCACATAAATAGTTAATAATCTCTGAAGTTTACATGGAAAATTTCTACTTTAAAAAGGGGGTTTTACTTCTAAATTAACGAGTTTATATCGATTTAAACTTGCATGAATCACTATAAGTATGACGAATCACTTCTACACTTCGGTCTTTGGGTTTTAAGACTACATTTACATATTAAAGAAAATAATGGATTTTCTAGAGACTTACTTTATCGCTTTTACAAGGACACAATTTATTTCTCAAACAAAACTCTTATGAACTCACCAACCTTTGTGTTGACACTTTTTCAAACAACTTGTATTCTCAGGAAATCACTAAATAGGAAATCAAGTGCATTTTGAGGATGGGACGTTAAGGCGTCAAACATTTCATATTTTGTCAACATATTGTAATTGATTTTGAAACATGTAATTTATACAATGATGTAACTCTTTCAATTATATATATGTTGGTTGTGTTTACTTTCATCACTATTGCCATTGTTGTTATGATACTATACATGAAGTTCTCCACCCCCGGACGTTTCCGTCATCCTTGGTTTGGGGGTGCGACAGACTCGTCAAGTCTAGTATGGGGCTCGACGAGTTGCCTGTCCAGACAACAGATTTTTGAGTTTTTTTTGGCTTGTTTTGGATTAGAATCATTACCATAAAATGTTTTAGTTCATAGAATTTGATTTTGTTGTTATGGTAATGATGATTCTCATCCAAATTAATAGATAAATTGTCAAAGTTTCAAGATTTGTATTAGTTTATATGATTAGGCTAATTTCTTGAAATTTGTTTGATATGAATTATCTTAAGTTAGGAGTTTAATTAGATCATAGACAAATTGTTTGATTTTGGTAGTTAGAATTTTTGATCTAAATGTTTTGATGAATTCCATAACTTGTTCTCAAGTTATGGAAAGTGAAAAGTCTCATTTTTTAAATTTCATCTTAAATGGTTTTAAGTCTTCCATAAATTGTCCTCAAGTTATGGAACCTGAAGAGGCTTTTACATAACTGTTTTTATGAACTCCATAACTTGTCCACAAGTTATGGAATGTCAAGAGTCTTTTCATAAAACCTATATTAAACTCATAAGTTATGGATACCAAAAGTTTTTGAATAGTTCAAAACTTTCCCTTAAGTTTTGGAATTTGTAAATGCAAAGTCCCACTTTGAAACATTTAGTTCCAAACCCTAGAGTTTTAAAAGTTTAAAATTCTACCCTTATACTTTATAACATTATAGGTTTAATATTTATATATATATATATATATATATATATATATATATATATATATATATATATATATAAGAGTAAAGTCAGTCTTACCGTTAGTAGGCCTCATTCACGAAGCCAGTCTATAAGATGGGTATAAGGTTACTGCCTATAAAATGATAGTTTAATGGGTGTCTAATCTTACCCACCACTTCCTTGACTGGTGGAGGGTCATTAGCCGAACCGGTTTGACAGGACATTTAAATTCTCATTAAAAGTATAATGAAATACTAAGTAACTAAACACTTATAAATTCCCAATCTTAGTTAATTAGGAAAATGTGAATTTGGTGCTGACCCATGAAATTGCACTTTGCACCTTGATAAGCCGTTAGTGGAGCGTGTGTGGTTAACCAACACACTAATATTGGACTGACAGTGCGTAGCAAAGGGTAGCTTGATGTTAACCATAGATCAATAGAGCATGTGTGGTTAACCGACACATTGATTAGGTGGTTGTAACATTAGGTATACCAAACTAATTTGCTTGGTTATTCACACCTTGTTTGTGATCCTCGGCATCCCAGTCACAAACTTGAAGGGCACAGTCGAGATTTAAACATGCCATTGAAAAGTTCAATGAATCTCAAAGGCTCTAGGAATTTCAATCCATTTAAAACTTAATGATCAATTTCGTTTTTCATGGTGGAAATTGGTAAATCGTCATTTACCTAGCTACTATACCTTCAAATATTTTGCATTCGGATTACGACATCCCTCTTCCGAATTGTAAAATACTGTGTTGGGTCCTAGCCTTAATATTTCATTTGGGTGTTATATTAAGGACTTAAATAAGGTAACTTGAATTTCTCCCAGTGTAGATGTCTAGTTCAGATAACTATGGTCTTCCCAAATCTCTTGGAACAAGCTTTCCTCTTGAAGATGACATCCTACGTGGCGATCAAGGTGAAAGATTAATCCCTTTGTCATGCATTAGTGGAAATGGAAATCCTACTTCACTTCTTCCACTTACTCCAATTATTCTCCATAACCCACAAGTTCGAAGACTTGAAAAGTTCAAGATCACTCAAGCCCTATTGGATAGCAAACACAAGGATGGAAAGTCTGTGTGTGCATATGTCTTGTATATGAAGTCACACATTGATAGGCTGAGAATGTTGGGTGTCGTGTTCCCAAGGAACTTGGCTATTGATTGGGTTCTTCAGTAACTTTACGAGTCATATAGTGAGTTTGTTAAAGACTACTATGTGACAGATCACGACATGACCCTTATTGATCTTACTTATTTGCTGATTGCTACTGAATCAACAATGATTTGGCATAATGATCAAGCAAATTTGACTGGAAGATCTACCTCTCAAGCTGACATGGGAAATGACATGGATATCCTAGAAATGATTCCTTCTCCTAAAGGAAAGGAATTGGCCATGATCAAAAGTTTTGATCATAAGGGAAACACCAAATCTAAGATTGTTCCATATGTCATTCCCAATGAGCCTGTTTGTTTCTATTGCCAATGAAAGGGACATTGGAATCAAAGCTGCCCTGACTACCTGAGAACTTTAGTCAGATTGTATGGTTCTGCTTTAGGTAAGTCCACTATTTAACTCTGTTAAGTTCCTAATTGTTGATTCTTAATACATGATGTGACAAGGTTGCATTTTGATGTTTTGTAGGATCATGCAAAAGGAAGGAAGCTTAAAGGAAGAGTATGTTGAATCTGGTCACGAAGATGGATTTCAATCGCATGGTTCGATGTTCGGATTTTTGAGTTGCTGCTTAAGAGTTATGATAGATTGCTTAGAAATTTGTAATAACATAGTTTTCATATGTAATTGCATTGTAAGGAAAAGTTTTTCCGCATTTTATAAATAAATAAAATTTTGTTTTTATTTTATTATAACTCCTTGCAATGGCATTTGTGAAAATTGATGTTTGTATGTTTCTATGTTAGCAATATGAATTTGATTCTTTCGTTTGTGGTAGTGTCAAGAATTTGCCAAATAAGGAAAGATTCTCATCACCCAAGTTTCAGTTGGATAGAAAATTGGAATCATGCAACCTGTATTGTGTGATGAATGAGAACCTTCATCTTTGGGAAATTAAGACTAATTCCTTGTTCATATGCATATGTGAGTCAAGCGAAGGACTAGGGGATCAGGTGCACTGGGTGTGCGCTGGTCAGGTCCACCACAAAGAACGATAAGACTATTCGTCATGATTTACTAAAGTTTATTAAACATGATTATACTTACAAGTTTAAGTATAAATTCTGAACATTGGAAAAGTTTCAATGTATGGCAGGACGAAGAAGAAGAATCAAATTAGGCAGAAAGATAAAATTTTTCTCCAATCTGAAGAGATGGGAGAGTACTTTAGTATCGTGTTTTATGATCATCTTAATGATTATGGAAAACCATATCACAATTGACCCTCTAAGGATATCTTAGTGCATTTATATGGCTAAGAAGATGAATCGTGAATTGTTGAAATGGTTAAATCAAGAAGATGAGTCATACTTCATTCCAAAACAAGTCTTAGAGTCATACTCCAAGATTTTGTCTTGAGTGACATTAAATTAAGAAGGTTTATAACACTCATCAAATGTAGAGTAAAATGTTTCTTACTCTTGTACATTTGAAATTGGTAAGTTGTGATGTCTTGGTAAGGACAAAGACCAAGTAAGACCAATTGTGTGAAGTGTTTATCTTGATAAGAATCCGCACTAACTCTTGAATATTTGTTTGTCAAGGAATGGTTCTTGACAAGAGAGTATTATATGTCAAGAGGTCAGTGGAAGTCTTAAAGATCTTGAAAGTTTCAAGAACCAATCAAGAGTAAACCTATTGTTTATCATTAGCACAGGACTTGAGGTTTGTAACATATCGTGTTGACATATCCTTGTTTCTGTGCCCATTCCAGTTAAAGTTGACTATGCATGTGAGTTCTACGAGTCCTCAGTTGTTTGCATAACAACCTAGAAGGAATGGTAGGCCCTTGAGCTACTAAGTGGCAAGAAATTAAGATAGAACAAGTTCAGTCCATATGAGTTTGGATTTGTCACTAACCATGTCTTGTGATTATGGTTATGACAAATTGACATGGATCAGAACACATATACCATAAAATCTAAGTGTCATAAGGTTTCTATCCAATTCATGAAAATGATTGTGAGGAAACACTTTCACTAAGTAGATTTTAATAGTTAGCGATTTTGATATTTGTATTCTCAAATTCGATTATGATTACGACATCCCTCTTCATAGTTCGAATTGTGAGAAATGGCAAAGGTCTAAACATTTGAGACTTATTGCTATAAGCTCTAAAATTGTTTAGAAACACATGTGAGCTATCTAAGGAAAGGTGTATGAGTTTGAGAAGCCTAGATAAAGTCTTATCAAAGCATCTCGTGTCAAAAATATGAACTTTAGTAAGGAAGTCAATAAGTATTGATTTCTAGAAGTCAAGCTGATTTCTGAATACATGTCAAAGCTAGTGGGAGCATAAGTGTTATGCTAGTAAGATAATAATTATTATGCTAGTGGGAGCATAGTTATTATGGAAAGTGTTGCAAGTTAGCAATGCTAATTATAGAAAACAAAAGTTTCAGTTTGCAAAGATGCAGGGTCTGAAAAGTTGTTTTGCTATAATTAAGGGAGAGGAATTCATATTTCATTTCAAAATCTAAAAGCTTAGATTGAGTTTTTAATCAAATTTAGTCAAATATATATGAATGTTATGTTGGAATCGTTCAACATAAGGAAATTCTATATATGGAAATGATAATTGCGTTCTCAAAATTTGATTATGATTACGACATCCCTCTTCATAATTCGAATTATGAGAACATGGCAAATAGAAATATTATAGCAAAAGACTGATCAAGTATCATGTCTTTATATGAGACATTATAAATCGTGTCCCATATGCTTCGCGTATCGGATCGATTGCATATGCTATAATATTCTTGTGTTCTAATTTTCCAAATACCTAGGGCATTAAGGGGGAAAAAGGAATAGGACCACATACGACTAAAGTGGTTAAAACAACTGTTACAGACAATCTAAGGTTCGCCAATGATTGGATTCTTAAGGACGGTTGGAAGTATAGTAATGGATGGACCATATTGACATTATTATGAATAGACAGTAGTCTATTAATAATAAGTTTTCGTATGGAAAATATGGAATATTTCCATATTAGGAGTTGAAGAATAGATGAGAAAGTTAGAAACTTTTATGCAAGAAGGATGTTAAAAGGAATATACTTTGAATTTGAGACTTCACTTCCATGGAATTGTCTTGTAACAATCTCCAAAGGAATATTTTGTAATATCATTGGTCAAGTCTCTACGAATTTTGGTACCTAGACATTACAAAAGAATCATTTCATGATAGTTTAGATACTAACACATTCTAATGGTGGCAAGAATTTGGAATTCTTACACTTGCAATAAAGATTTGGAATTGTGAAATGAGCATCATTGAAATTTTTTCAATTGATCTATTTCACAAAGTAAAGACCATAGAAAACATAGTGTGCATGATGGGAGCATGGGACAACTATTGTTTTAATTCAAGTATTAAGTTGATTATTCGAAACATTATACACTGAATAATGGGTAATCAATATGGCGCTCAAAAGTTTTGGGTCCATATAGGATTAGTATTATTCTTGTGTTTCACTTTGCATGTTTTGACTTCCTGAATAACTAGGTTATTCAAACCATCCACAGTCGATCATACTTTGGAAGTAGGTATTGAGGCAAGATTGTCATGAATGGGTCTGTAGAGGTGTTTTAGGCATAGCATAAGTTTGCTACAGTGTTCATGAGTGCTCCTAGAATAAGATTCAAGTATTGGATTCAACCCATGCTCATCTGAATCACTTCATGGATTTTATCACGAGTGATTGTGAGACGATAATATCTTATATTCTTCAAACGGAGACATGTGAGTTGTAGTTGCAAGTCGGTTGCACATTGACATATGTAAACGCATTAGTAACTTGGTGTTATAAAACATACTGTTGTGTGTAATTTGATGAGTAAGTACAAGGAGAATTTGGGTCGAATTTTATCCTTTCCTTTTACCCGATGTGGATAAAAGTAATATCTGTGGGCCCCTTAATGATTTAGTGATGACACCCGAAGCGCTTGGCCAAGCCTGGATTGGTTTGATTTGTTCAATTAGTCAGTCGTCATAAATCGGAAATCGCGAAAAAATAGATGGACAGAGAATGATTATAATCCATGTCTCAGTCCATATGATATCTAGAATGGAGGAATATATGATCCCTTATCTAATGGACGTGTTATTGACTAGGTTAGAGTTCGAAAACGGCTTTTAAGATGAGCTACGATTGCTAGTCGGGTTGTGGAGTCGTACTTGCAATAATAGTTATTAGACTTATCCAAGTGGGAGACTGTTGGATTAGGTGTCTAAGCTCATAACTATAATTGGTATGTACTTGACCCGAGAGTAGCATGGTCCATTTGGGTTGCATGGCACCAGAATAATTTGTAAGGATTGACTTTTGAGAAGAGGATATTCATGATTTATTAATTTATTATAAGTTCTAATATATTAATATGAAATCATATTTTTTAATTAGTATTGATCAAGAATTAATTTGGAATTAATTTTGTGATCAAAAGAGTCTAATTAAATATAAGGGGTTGATTTGGTAAAATCATTCATTCTTATGGTGTGGGCCAATGATCCATGATTACTTAGGTTGGGCTAAACCCATGTGACAACCCATAGATGATCCATGGAGGTTTAAACCCATGGATCCTAAGGAATATGGAAGGTCGTGCACATTAGGGTTTACATGGTGTAACCCTAGTTTTGCCACACTATATAAGAAACCCATTGGCTCCTTAAATTGGGACCCTAGTGTTCTTGGAAGAGCTATAGCCGATTTTTGAGTGCAAGTATGCTCTCTCAAGTCCTCCATTGCTGGTGGTGTTGTGTGATTACATTTGAGGTGCAACACTCGGGGAACTAAGTTCTTAAAGGCAAAACACAACAAGTTCTACAAGCTACAACAAAGAGGTAACACTATAACTCATTTCTATGTTGTTTATATCAATTGTATGTTAGTTGTAGGCATAAAGCTTTGGAAACAATATTGCATGTATAATTAGAGAAAACATAGATCCAAAGCATTTAGGGTTGTATGTGCACCATAGGATGTTGTAGCATACCAAATCCCATCAACTTGGCATAGTATGCCCCGTGTACGGCACTTCTTAGCCCAATTATAAGCAGGGCCGGTCCAAACGGTGGCAACCCGGGCAGCCGCCGAGTGCCCACGACTCCAGGGGGCCCAAAATTTATGGGCTATGTAGTGTGTGTGTGTGTGTATATATATATATATATATATATATATTACCTAAATGATTTATAGGGCCTAAAGTTTGTTGAAACTCAAACTAGCTCAAACGCTAAACAATTTAGTTTGCTTGTTAATGCTAATTGAACACGTGTATATTGAAGAGTAAATGATATATATTTTTTAATCTTTATTATATTTGTCTTTGAGGGGCGCTTTTTTTTCTTTTTGCCCCGAGCCCCATACATGTTTGGACCGGCCCTGATTATAAGGATCCAATGGTCCAAGCCCAAATTAATTCCATTCATTAAGCTAATAATAATATAATTAGTACCTTATTAATCCCGGATGTTACAAATCTCCCCACTTAAATTAGACTTTGTCCTTAAAGTCTGCTGCTGCTGCCAGAAATAACTTGGGGTAATGCTCCCTCATCTCGTCCTTTGGTTCCCACGTCCATTCCGAGCCCTTAAGGTGCTGCCACTGTACCTTCACCAGTTCTACTTTCTTGTTTCTCAGCGCCTTCGTCTTCCTGTCGAGAATGGCTACCGGTCGCTCGATGTAGTTCAGGCTGTCATCCACCTGAATATCCTCTAGAGGCACCACTACAGAGTCATCTACCAAGCACTTCCTCAACTGGGAGACATGAAAGGTGTTGTGGATCTGACTAAGCTCGGCTAGCAGATCCAGTCAATATGCAACTCGGCCTACACAGGCCAATAGCTTGAATGTTCTAATGTACCAGGGGAGACATGAAAGGTGTTGGAACCCACACTCTACGTTGGAGTGTTAACAAACCATGGCTATCATAGTCGAAGGAGGAAATTTGGCCCACAATATGCTCTCTCTTCCGGTGTTCCTCCTTCGTAGCCTCCTGCTGGGCCTCCCGGATCTTCTCCAAAAGCGGAGTCACTACTGTCATCCTCAGACAGATGTCTCTGATTGGGGCTGTGAATGCCTTGCGGCTGAGTGCATTGGCCACTGCATTGGCCTTCTCCGAGTGGTAGAGGATCTCATAGTCGTAATCCTTCATCACATCTAACCACCGGCGTTGCCTCGTGTTCAGATTCGGCTGATCCATGAGGTATCTCAAGATCTTATGGTCTATGTAAATGGTACAACGGAACTCATAGAGGTAGGGTCACCAAATATTGAGGGAGAAAACAACCGCCCCAACTCTAGGTCGTGCGTTGGGGTAGTTTTCCTTGTGAGGCTTCAGCTGCCTCGAGGCGTAGGCAATGACGTGCCCCCTCTGCATCAACATTATGCCCAACCCCAAGATGGATGCATCGCAGTATACTACAAAATCCTCAATGCCCTCTGGCAGGGCTAAAATCGGTGCCTCACACAACCTTTGCCTCAATGTCTCGAACGCTGCCTGCTGCTCAGGCCCCCAGCAAAATACTATGACCTTCTTCGTTAGCCGGGTCAAAGGTACTGCTATTTTGGAGAAGTCCTATATGAATCTCCGGTAATATCCTGCTAACCCGAGGAAACTCCGAATCTCACATGGAGACTTCGGAACCTCCCATGTCATCACGACCTCCATTTTGGCTGGGTATATCAAAATACCGTTCTGGTTGACAGGGTGCCCCAAAAATTGCACCTCGCGCAACCAGAACACGCACTTAGAGAACTTGGCTTACAAGCTCTCCCTCCTCAGGGTATCCAACACCTCCCACAAGTGCTGCTCATGCTGCTCCTGTGTCTTGGAGTAAACCAAGATGTCATAAATAAAGACTATCACAGACCGATCCAGCATCGGTCTGCATATGCGGTTCATGAGGTCCATGAACGCGACAGGGGCATTGGTGATCCCAAAGTGCATCACTACAAACTCGTAGTGGCCATAGCGAGTCCGGAAAGCAGTCTTCTGTACATTCTCATCTATGAATCGCATTTGGTGGTAGCCCGAACGCAAATCTATCTTGGAAAACAAAGATGCCCCTGTAGCTAGTCGAAGAGATCATCAATCCTCGGGAGTAGTAACGGTTCTGCATCGTTACCTTGTTCAGCTCCCGGTAATCTATACACATCCGATGCAACCCTTCCTTCTTCTTTACAAACAGGATCGGGGCTCCCCAAGGTGAACTACTCGGCCTAATGAATCCCTTGTAAAACAGCTCTTGCAGTTGTGTAGACAAATCCTGCATCTCAGGAGGAGCCAACCGATATGGTGCCTTGGCTATCAAAGCCGCACCAGGGACTAGCTTGATCCTAAACTCCACCTGTCTCTCCAGAGGTATCCCAGGCAACTCCTCAGGAAATACGTCCGGGTACTCGCACCACTGGAACATCACTCACGGTCGCCTTACCTGCCTCTCGGGTATCCATAACGTAGGCGACATACCTTGCGCAACCCTACTGAAGGTAGCGCCTAGCCCTCGTTGCTGAGCACAAAGCTAGTCCATGCCGCGGTCTCTCGCCTTGAATCACCAACTCTCCCCCACTTGGGGTCCTGACATGTACCAGCTGCTACGCACAGACGATCACCACCCCATTAAGGCTCATCCAATCCATGCCGATGATGACCTAGTTTCTAAGCAATGGAATGGGAACCAAATCTAAGAGATAACACTCTTCATACATCCTCAAAACACAATCCCTATAGACCTCCGATGCCCAGATAAATCGGTTGTCAGCAATCTCGACCTACAAAAGACAATCCAACATGCCTGAAGACTTAGAAAACCTCTTTCCAAGGGAAAGAGAGACAAATGATCGGGTAGCCCCCGAGTCAAATAACACATGTACGGGGATGCCGTTCACATGGAACGACCCTAAACAAAACACATAAAACATAGAACATAAATATCGTAACCGACATGTAATAAGAGTTGGGGAGAAGAAAACATACCTGTCACCACATCCGGTGCGGCACGCGCCTCCTCGCCAGTCAGCTGGAAGGCTCGGATCCTCACTTTTGGAGTATCTGTTTTGCCTTGTCGGGCCATCCGTGATCCGTAGGGCCGCTGGAGCTGGCACCACCACTGGCGCTGCTACCACCAATCTCGGACAGTTGTCCTTTTTAAGGCCTTGCTGGTTGCAGTGAAAACACAACATGTCTGATGTCTGAATAGCGGGGATAGGGGCTGTACAATCCTTGTTGAAGTGCCCAGTCTTGTCGCACATATAGCAACCCGATCCCCTAGCTCTTCAAACTCCCTCGTGTGGCTTGCCGCACTTCCCGCAGCGGCTCCGGCCCTAGTGGCCCTTTGACCTCGAGTCGAATCCCTTGGGTTTCTTCCCAAAACCCTAGTCGTCTGCCCCATCTCCGCCTTCCTCTTTCGGAGGTGCTCTATGTCACTCTCCCCCTCCCTCACCCTGGCTATCATGTCATCCAAGGTCGGACATGCCGAGTAGCTGACATGTTTCTGGATGTCAGCTCTCAACATATCGTGGTACCGGGTCTTCCTCATCTCCTCGTCACCCACGTACTGAGGCACCAGTAAGTCCCCCTCCCTAAACTTGGCGGTAATCTCCGCCACCGACTCAGTAGTCTGCCTCACATCTAGGAACTCCCTGTCCAACTGCTGAAGCTCCACAGCCGGCGCAAACTTAGCCCTAAACCAAGTCACAAAATCCGACCAGGTCATAGCCTCTATGGTTGGGGCTCCCAAAGAATCACTGACTGCCTCTTACCAGTCTCTAGCTCTGTTCTCAAACAACCCTCAGCATACCGGACCTTCGACCCCTCAGGGAAAAAGCTCGTCAACTGTGCAAACTCGATGTCCGCAATCCATCTCTTGAACACAATGGGGTCCTTCACCCCATGAAAGTATGGCGCACCACATCCCCTGAAGTCCTTGAAGGAGAGTGTGCACGTCCCTGACTGGCTAGACGCCATGTCACACTGGAATGCCCTGAGACGATCCTCCATCAGCTCAATGATCCCTTCCTTGATCTACCCGAAAATCACCGGGGTTGCCTGAAGGATGCCTCTTGTAATTTCAGATGCGATGAACTCGCGTAGTCTATCATCAACCGGCTCGGAACCTGCACCCGAACCTGAACCTGACCCAAACCCTGAACCTCCTGCTCCGTGACGTGTCATCACCATTCAGAAACAAAAAACATAATCATCAGGGTCATTCATAACCTCGAGAGGTCTCACACACTCTACAATTTCCTTGGTTCTATCTCAACCCTCCTTGACTCGAGTACAAATCCTTTGCTTTTAGTAGTACGTGTCGATACTACCTTCCAAATCTATCCGTACTTTCCTCAAGGATTGCCTTGACTTCACCAAGTCCCTTTCACTACTACTGCTCGTTGCACTAATCTCATCCTAGGCTTACCCTAGGGTAACCTCCAACCCAATCTCCGCCATCAGTTGCATAAGAAGTCCCTGCTATCTCTCCCTAACTAGCTCGCGAATACCATTAGATATTACTAAGACTAGATAATTCTTCGAATGAGGGGTCCTACCCTACAACGGTTGGAATCAAACAAGAGCTGCGAAATAGGGATAGACCTAACCTTCTGAAATTATTTAGTCCTTGCAATATGTAACTTAACGCATTCATAGGACCCCTAAAAGCACAAAGAACGTAGCATTCGGGCATTGAGTAACCCAAACCAAGCATATCCTAATCAGGCTATCATATCTCTGACCAGTCAGTACTATCATGCAACTCAAGAAGCACTTAAAACAGGCACATAAGGCATCTTCCTAGATCCTTAGCCCTAATCTAGAATGCAGTTCTCATACACATACAGTAGGCATGTAAGGCATCCTTCCTAGATCCTTAGCCATAATCTAGCATGCAGTTCTCATAGACATACAATAGGCATGTAAAGCATCCTTCCTAGATCCTTATCCTTAATCCATGCAGTTCTCATAGTCATCTCATATATCATAGCAAACATGTAAGGGTATCTTGGGGAAAATTTACTTGAGCTCGGCTGATTGCACGCATCACACTCCTTGTTCTTTATCAAAAACTTTTTTATTTTAGATTTTAGAAAAATTATTTTCTTGTAAAAATCTTTCAAACCCTCGATTTGAGTCCAGACACCCTGGAAGGTGTGTTCGAATTTCTCAAACCAAGGCTCTGAAACCAACTTGTAACATCCCAAAATTCAAGACCAAAAATTTCAGATTTTAATTTAAAGATTCATAAAACAAATTACTGAATATGCCACCAATGTTATTTCATATCATGAAAAACCATATGTTAATATCTCTCAAAAACATATCATAGGAAAATAATGCCAAAGTACAAATCCTAAGACTCTCATGTGTAGAAAATCAAGTGTGTGATGGGTTGCAGTCATGCCAACTCCTTTCCCTTCGAAGAAGAGGTACCTGAAACCAAAAATGTAAACCGTAAGAACGAAGCTTAGTGGGTTCCCCCATCATACCACATACCATACAATAAACATACTGTCAGACATATCTTGGTGCCCGACCTACCCTACTGAGCATACCGGGGTGCTCAACCTACCCCTATTAGGCATAACAGGGTGCCCAACCTACCCCTTTCAGACATACCGGGGTGTCCGACCTATCCTTGTCAGGCATATCTGGGTGCCCGACCTACCCTTTGGTTTATCTCAACCAGTTACATGGACTATTTCACCCATACCACTACTACATAATAACATATCATAAACATACTGCTAGGCATATATGGGTACTGTCTACCCCTTCGGTCTCTTTCAACTGGTAATCGAAGACTATTTCACCCCTCTTACCACTATCACATAATATCATAGCATCCTAGCACATAAAGCGTAACAAATGGTGGCATACCAGACAATTATCACAAAGACAATCGTCTCAACTATAAACAATTACTAGTGGTCCAACATTGGTGCCTTCGACTCACTTCTACTGGAAGGTAACTCACATCGTAAAGCTGAGTGTCAAATATCACAAAAAGGAATCTCTAACAGCTGCTCCGATGACTCCCCCACTATCATTATCATAACAACACTTAGTCAAAATCCATAATACTTCTTAGGGTAAAATGACCATTTTATCCCTTGGTCTAATTTAGGCCATCCCAGGCCCAATTCCATCTTATCTTTCCCAGCCCACTAACGACCCGATTTTCTAAATTGGGCCCAACTCCTTAAATGGGCCTTATCACAGGCCCAATAAATCCTTAGCCCAAAAAAATGGTTTTGAGTGGCCCAATATGGCCCAAAAGGCCCAATGCTCTAAATCTCAGTTCTAGGCCCAAAAACTTTACTCCACAGTGGACCATGGGGCCTAACTGTCCAGGCCTAAACTTCTAAGGCCCAAAAGCCCAAGTTCACCACTCTGCATGCGTATGCATGGCGTACCTGGCTCGTATGCTCACCGTACTCTGGCCTTGACCAAAAGTAGGAAGTTGACCCAGTACGCACAGCGTACCAGGGTGTACGCCTATCGTACCTGCCAGCTTCCTTGTTGCTCCATTTGTGACTTAATCCATTAAAACCTCACGTCCATAATGTAGATCCAGCTCCTTTAAGACCTCCTAGTCCATAAAGTCACAAACTTTATGTGCTTGCATGCATGGTTGAGGATCAAAACATGATTTTGGTCCTTAACCAAACTTTATGACCATCAAACACTTGCATGGTTGTGGCTTAACCATCAGGGTCTGATTTTTATGACTCTAAGTGATGGGTTTTAGCCATAAGAACTTTCCTATGTGTGCATGCAAAACCCTAATGCTTGGATCTAGGCTTTCTAATTAAACATGCTTTGAATCCAAGACTTCTAATGACTAATTAGGTATAAAACAATACAAAATCAGATCTAGAAGTTTACCTTTGAATCTCTTGTTTTGATCTTGTTGTCTTGGAGCTCTAGAGTCACAATTGTCACTCCTCTAATGGCTTACAAACACCAAATAACAAAGAAGATGATTTGAGAGAAAGGGGTTAGGAAGAAATTGGCCAGCGTTTCTCTTCTTTTGAAGTGATGCCGATTTCCCTTGGCCATAGGGTCTATTTATACTTGTAGACTCCTTAAGGGTTTCACCTTAAACCCTAGTTGGATAATCCTTTCCTTAAAGCAATCCAAATCCTTACCTTAGATAAGCCTTGGACGATTTTGAGCTATCCCAAGCTCTAGAATCCGTCCAATCCCTATCCCTTAAGGATTTATAGTCTAAAGTGTAACTATCAAACAATTGACAGTTTATACCCTCTTATTTAATTAATCTCTTTAAGTCACCAAATTAATACTAATTAATTTATGACTTATATTAATCAAATACCAATATTATTATTCCTTATAATATTCTCATAATATATTAATAATATTTATTCTCTCATAATAAATCATCCTGTTAAGTTGCTATGGTGAAGGAAACCCAAAAGGACCATGCACAATCGGGTCAAATACTTGCCTAATATAGTTGCAGCCTTAGACACTATTCCAACAGTCTCCCACTTGGATAAGTCTAGTAACTATATGCACAAGTACAATTCGATTTGCAATCGTAGCTCTCAAAGACGCTGTCAAACTCTGATCTAATCAATCTTGTCCTTTAGATAAGGGATCGTACAGTCCTCTGTTAGATATCATGCTGACAATTTCTATGGAATGATTAGTCAAGCATTTAGGTTTCTCGATCTCTGATTTATTTGACATAGAACTTAATCGAACACATCAATTCAGTTCTGACCGGGTCCGGCACATAAGTCAAATCAAATCATCGAGCGGCCGAGATATCGCTTTTACCTTCTTAGGATAAAAGTTACAGATAAACTTCGACTTATATGCATTTACTTATTCATTAATCAACTATACACAACAATGCGTTTTATAACATCGAGTTACTGATGCGTTTTCGCATTATCAATGTACAACCAATTAACAAATAACAAACCATATATCTTGGTTTTAAGACTATATGATATTATCGTCTTGCGATCACCCTTTTTATATCATATTCCATAAGGTGATTCCAGCAAGCGCGGGTTTGTTCCAATGCTCAAAACCAGTTCATAAGCACTCATGAACGTCGCAACAATCTCTTGCTATGTCTAATACCATTTAGACAATCTACGCACCAATTCATGACAATCTTCATTCATATCTACTTCCAACATATGAACGATTGTGGACAATTTGAATAATTTGATTATTCTTAATAAATTCAATTATTCTGGAAGTCAAAACATGCAAAATGAAACAATAGTTAAACAATTAACATAAGACAGTAACATTACTCATAAATAAAACTCCTTTATTTAATCATCAGATGTTAATTACATTTATCTATTACACGTTTCTACTACTATCTAATCTATGCTAATATCATCCTCCAGCCCAATACTCCTAGCATGCTGCAAGTGTTTAACCCTACTTAGTCCCTTCGTAAGCGGATCTGCTGGGTTATCTTCTGATGATATCCTCTTCACTACGAGTTGTCCTTCTTTTACACGATGTCTAATAAAGTGGTATTTTCTGTCGATGTGTCGCGATCTACCATGATCTCTCGGTTCCTTGGTCAAGGCAACCGCTCCTTCATTATCACAGAAAATCTCCATGGGCTCCTTTATGGCGGGTACAACTCCAAGATCACCGATGAAGTTCTTCAGCCATATTGCCTCCTTCGATGCTTCGCTCGCTGCAATGTACTCTGATTCGCACGTTGAATCAGCTACAGTTTCCTGTTTGGAACTTTTCCATGTCACTGCTCCTCCATTCAAGGTAAAGACCCAGCCTGACTGCGAATGGTAGTTGTCCCTGTCGGTCTGAAAGCTGGAGTCACTATACCCTCGCACCTTCAAGTCATCACTCCCTCCGAGGACTAAGAACCATTCCTTCGTCCTCCGAAGGTACTTAAGGATATTCTTCACCGCAATCCAATGGGCTCTGCCAGGGTTCCCTTGATATCTACTAACCATGCTTAAAGCAAAGGCTACATCAGGGCGAGTACAAGTCATAGCGTACATGATTGAGCCAACTGCGGAAGCGTATGGTACTCGGCTCATTTCTGCTATTTCAGCTTCGGTACTCGGACATTGAGTCTTACTCAACTTGGCATTACTTTGTATCGGTAATTCTCCCTTCTTTGAGTTTTCCATACTAAAACGTTTTAGTACCTTCTCTAAGTAAGTGTTCTGACTAAGTCCTATTAGTCTCTTACTTCTTTCTCTCACTATCCTTATTCCCAAAATGTAAGAAGCCTCTCCGAGGTCCCTCATAGTGAAGCACTTCCCGAGCCAGGACTTAACCTCCTGTAGAGTCGGGATGTCGTTTCCTATGAGCAATATGTCATCGACATATAGAACGAGGAAGCTTACTATACTCCCACTGGCTTTGACATATACACATGATTCATCTTCGCTTCGTACAAATCCAAACTCTTTGACTTTCTCATCGAAGCAAAGATTCCATCTGCGAGACGCTTGCTTAAGTCCATAAATGGACTTCTCAAGCTTACACACTGTATTCGGATGCACAAACCCCTCTGGCTGAGCCATGTAAACATCCTCAGCCAACTTCCCATTAAGGAAAGCGGTCTTGACATCCATTTGCCAGATCTCATAATCATGAAATGCGGCAATCGCTAGCATCACTCTAATAGATTTTATCTTCATAGCTGGTGAGAAGGTCTCATCATAGTCAACTCCGGGAGTTTGAGTAAAGCCCTTCGCGACCAATCGCGCTTTATATGTGTGTACGTTTCAATCCACGTCGGTCTTCTTCTTGAAGATCCATTTGCACCCAATGGTCTTACGTCCGGGCACATTATCAACCAAATTCCAAACTTGGTTATCATACATGGATTGGATCTCGCTATCCATTGCCTCTTTCCATTTCGCAGACTCCGGGCCTGCCATGGCTTCCTTATAGCTATTAGGTTCATCAAGGTTTATCAGTGTACCATCACTAATATACGTGTCCCCATCGGTAGTAATATGAAAACCATAAAACTGGGGTTGAACTCTAACTCTATCGGAACGTCTAAGAGGTAAGGACTCGTCAATCGGTTCAACCGGAGTTTCCTCCTCGGGTTGAGTGCCAGCGGTAGAGGTTCCTTCATCTATCGACTCTTGAATCTCTTCAAGCTCGATTTGCCTCCCACTGTCTCCTTGGCTTATGAGTTATCGTTCTCGGAAAACCCCTCTCCTCGCAACAAAGACAACATTGTCCTTCGGTCTATAGAAGAGATATCCAAAGGATTTCTACGGGTAGCCGATGAAAATACATCGCTCACTTCGAGGTTCGAGCTTGTCGTGAGTATCTCGTCTTACGAAAGCCTCGCAACCCCAAACCTTGATATGTGCTAACGAGGGAGCTTTCCCTGTCCACATCTCGTGAGGTGGTTTGGCAACCTTCTTAGTAGGGACTCGGTTAAGGATATGGGCGGCAGTCTCTAAGGCATACCCCCAAAAAGAGATAGGTAGTGAAGCACGACTCATCATAGAGCAAACCATGTCCAACAAGGTTCGATTACGCCTTTCTGCCACACCATTCAATTGTGGTGTCCTAGGTGGCGTCAATTGTGAAACTATTCCACATTCCTTGAGATAATCGTGGAATTCAAGACTTAGGTACTCTCCTCCTCGATCGGATCAAAGCATCTTGATTTTCCTGCCCAATTGATTCTCCACTTCATTCTTGAACTCTTTGAACTTTTCAAAAGTTTCTGACTTTTGCTTGATTAAGTAGATATACCCATATCTACTATAGTCATCGGTAAAAGTCACGTAGAAGCGGTTACCATCCTTCGTGGTTGATCTAAATGGTCCACATACATCGGTATGTATTAGGTCCAATAGACCCTCACCCCTTTCGCAAGTACTTGTGAAGGGTGACTTAGTCATCTTTCCAAGTAAACAAGACTCGCACGTGTCATCTTCCCTAAGGTCGAATGACTCCAACACTCCATCCTTTTGGAGTTGGGCTATGCGTTTCTTGTTGACATGTCCAAGACGACAATGCCACAAGGATGCTCTATCCATACTATTGGAAGAATCTATGTTCAAAACATCATTTCCTAAGTTATCAACAATCATAACAGTTTCATATATTCCATTACATGGTATAGCTTCAAAATAATAGACACCATTTAGATAAGCTAAAATAGAACCATTCTCATTATTAAAAGAAAATCTAAAACCTTGTCTAAACAAACCATGAAATGAAATGATGTTTCTAGCCATTTCTGGCGAATAGAAACAATTGTTCAAATCTAAACATAAACTATTCCTAAGCACTAAAGAATACACTCCAATCTTGGTCACAGGCGACGATCTTCTGTTCCCCATGATTAGATTGATCCTTCTTTGCTCCACATCCCTACTTCTTCTTAGTCCCTGCACATTAGAGCAAATGTGGTAATCACAACCGGTATCAAGAACCCAAGAAATAGCATGATTAGAATCTTTAGATTTAATTGTGTATATACCTGCGAAAGATGGCTTGATCTTTCCTTCCTTGATGGCTTGCAGGTACTCTGGGCAGCTTCTCTTCCAATGTCCTATCTTGTGGTAGTGGTGGCACTCTGCCTCCTTTGGGTTAGGGCAGGGCTTAGCAGGATCAACTTTGGTCCCACTAGAAGAGGCACCATCTCGGGCTTTAACCTTACGATGGTTCTTAGACGAAGCCTTCCTCTTCTTTCCCTTTCCTTGTCCAATAGCCAAGACAGGAGCAGCGGGCGGATTGGGAGTTGGTGCAACAGACTTGTCCTTGAAGTTGCTTTCAGCGACCCTCAAAAGACCTTGGAGTTTGCTTAGGGTGACCTTTGTCAACATTTAACTTGCGAAGGCGGTCGACATACCTTTGCATCTTTTGCAGGTGCATGGTAAGATACTCTCCATGACCCATCTTAGCAGAAATCATGTTAGTGAAAATCCCATAACGCTCTTGTCTCGCGTTTTGGTGGTATCTCTCCAATAAGTCTTGATGCATCTCGTACAGGTACATGTCCTGATAGGACTTTTGGAATTCGGAGTTCATGGTGGCTATCATGATGCAATGTATCTTCGTTGCATCTCGCTCATGAGTTTCAAAAGCGGTCATTTCAGCCGGAGTAGCGATTTCAGGGTTGATTTTCTCGAGCTTCTCATCGAGGACATACTCCTTATCCTCATAGCGAGCAATGGTGCGAATGTATCTTATCCATTCGCTAAAGTTCGTCCCATTGAAAGTGACCTTTTGACAAAGGCTCATCAGTGTGAAAGAACTAGTAGCAGCGTTGTTTGCGTTCGACATCTACAAATAGAAAGGACAAAGATAGATTAGAATATGAATCCCTAATTATCACCCAATAAGAAAAATTAGGGCTAGGATCCAACAACAATATTTACATATTAGAAAAGGGATGTCGTAATCCAACATGCAAATAATATGAAGGTAAGTGAATGACGATTCACTAATTCTCCACCATAAAAACATAACTTTAAGTCCTAAATGTATTGAGAATTCCTAGGTTCGGATGAGATTCATTGAAACTATTCAATGGCATGTTTAAATCTCGATATGCCCCTCTTGTTTGTGACTGGGATACCGAGGATCACAAAGCGGGTGTGAATTACCATGCAAATTCACATGGTGCCTTCATTATAATGATCACCTATTCGATGTGCCGGTAAACCACACACACTCCATCGAACTATGATAAACAATGAATCACCCTTTGCCACCTTTGCTTAGAACCAATTAGTGTGCCGGTAAACCACACACGCTCCACTAACTTCTTAGCAAGGGTGCAAATTGTAATTTCATGGGATTGCATCAATTCACTTTTCCTAAAGTAACTAAGATTGGGAAATTTTTTAAAAAATATGTAGTTACTTTGTATTTCATATTATACTTTTAATGAGAGGATGAGGTTGCCTTATCCTACCCGTTCGGCTAACAACCCTCCACCGATCAAGCAAGCGGTGGGTGTGAGTGTACACCCATTAAGCGCCATTTTATAGGCCGCAACCTTATACCTACCTTATAGATCGGCTTCGTGAATGAGGCCTACTAACGGTAAGACTAGCATTTAGTTATATATATATATATATATATATATATATATATTAATCTTGTAATACTATATTAGTATAGGGTTGTATTTTTAAACTTTTAAAAATCTAGGGTTTGAAATTTAAATTGTCTAAATTAAAACTTTTAATCACAAAACATAAATTTCAAAACTTGAGGACAAGTTTTAAACATTTAAAACATGGAGGATCAAATAACAAATAATCTCAATTAACAATTAATTCCATAAATATCCAAATTTGATTTATTTAATGATTTCTTGCAAGATAATTACCAATTTAATCAAAATAATTAATTAATTATCACATAAGCAAAATTAAATATTTTATAAGTTGATAAATATCTTTAATTAGATCAAGATTATAGTTATATATATATATATATATATATATATATATATATATATATATATATCAGAAAATCGGATTAAGATTGATCTAATATGATAAAGGCAAGTTTCCATAAGATAAGTATGGAAAAATCCCGAATATGGCCCTTCCTGACGCTTGAACTCGTTGAGTTCCCAACTGGACTCGTCGAGTCAGGCCAACTCGTCGAGTCCACCATGGGACTCGTCGAGTTCATGACACAGAGACACAAAATTCGAATTTTGCAAACAAGATTCAATCAAACAAGCAACAATTTAATAGAAACCAATCTAGGCTCTGATACCACTGATGGGTTTTTAGCCATAAGAACTTTCCTATGTGCGCATGCAAAACCCTAATGCTTGGATCTAGGCTTTCTAATTAAACATGCTTTGAATCCAAGACTTCTAATGACTAATTAGGTATAAAGCAATACAAAATCAGATCTAGAAGTTTACCTTTGAATCTCTTGTTTTGATCTTGTTGTCTTGGAGCTCTAGAGTCACAATTGTCACTCCTCTAATGGCTTACAAACACCAAATAGCAAAGAAGATGATTTGAGAGAGAGGGTTTAGGAAGAAATCGGTCAGGGTTTCTCTTCTTTTGAAGTGATGCCGATTTCCCTTGGCCATAGGGTCTATTTATACTTGTAGACTCCTTAAGGGTTTCACCTTAAACCCTAGTTGGATAATCCTTTCCTTAAAGCAATCCAAATCCTTACCTTAAATAAGCCTTGGACGATTTTGAGCTATCCCAAGCTCTAGAATCCGTCCAATCCCTATCCCTTAAGGATTTACAGTCTAAAGTGTAACTATCAAACAATTGACAGTTTATACCCTCTTATTTAATTAATCTCTTTAAGTCACCAAATTAATACTAATTAATTTATGACTTATATTAATCAAATACCAATATTATTATTCCTTATATTATTCTCATAATATATTAATAATATTTATTCTCTCATAATAAATCATCCTGTCAAGTTGCTATGGTGAAGGCAACCCAAAAGGACCATGCACAATCGGGTCAAATACTTGCCTAATATAGTTGCAGCCTTAGACACTATTCCAACACTAAGTGCTTCTAAGAGCTCAAAAGGACAACTCCTATGGTCTAAAACTATCAAGATTTAAGCAACCTCAACAATGGAGTCCAAAAGTGACATAAAACACCCCAAAATCAAATCTAAGCATGCAATGATCAAGTTTGAAGCTTGATACCTCAAATGAGTCAGAAATGGTGCTAATCTGTTGGATCTACAAGCTCCCTTTGAATCCTTGCTCATTCTTCAAACTTCTTTCTCTTCCAAAACTCCAAAACAACACTAAAATGCTCTCAAGTGGCTACCAAATCACAAGACCACACAAATATGGGTTAGGGTTTTCATGGTGGTTGTCTAAGGGTGAGAGGGGGAATGGACCAAAGGCATAAGGTCCTTTATGTAGGGATACAACCCTAAAATTTAGGGTTTTAGAATCTGTATACGTACGCTGCGCGTACCCTTTGGTACGTTGGGCGTACGTGTCTTCGACTCATGAGTACGTTGAGCGTACTTGGCATAGTACGCCCCGCGTACGACACTTCTCAGCCCAATCATAAGGATCTAATGGTCCAAGCCCAAATCAATTCCATTCATTAAGCTAATAATAATATAATTAGTACCTTATTAATCCCGGGTGTTACACTTTCCTTTGTTTTTATAAATATAGTTTATTTGTGTTTAGTGTTATATTATTTATTTTCTAAACTAAGCCCTATTTCATTGGATTCTGGATTATCTTTCTTTGTTTTTGGGCAGGGAATTCCTAGCATTGATTCTAGAGTACGAGATAACACAATTTATTCAACATAGCATGTCTTTGTTTTTTTTTTATTTTATTTAATTTTTATATACATGTTTTAACTTTTGTTCATTACTTTATGTTTAACATGTACTTAGACATATTTGATATTTACCTAGATATTCGATTCAAAAAGTTTAAAAAATATTAATGAAAAACAATGAAATTTTGATTATTTTCATTATGCTACAATTTAATTATTTATTTTATTTTATATTATAGATGAAATTGTATTGTGGCAAATAAAATTGTCACTATAACTAAAAGTAGCATGAATTTTTTAAATCACATGAGCTTTTTAATGGCACAAAATGTATGCAACAAAAATTTTTCTTCTGCTATGACACATAAAAATATGCCACTATTTTTTATTGTGGTAAATAAAAAAATGCCACTAAAATCTTAAAATGTGTAACTAAAAGTAGCATAAATTATTGAATCAAATCAAATTTAGTGGCACAAAATATGTGCCACAAAAGAAATACAAATAAAAAAGTGCCACTGAAAGCCTAAAAACTGCAACATAAAAAACAAAAAGTGTCACTAAAAGGTTTTAGTGGTAGCGTTTCTAGTGACATTTATTAAGTATGCCGCCGATTCTTTGAGAAGCTTTTAGTGACATTTTTTGGGCTTTTAGTGACACTTTTTGTGTGCCACTAAATGACATATTTTTTGTAGTGGAGCAAATCTTTTTATATTTTTATGGTAAAGACGTCGAATCCATATTCTTTGAATATCTTGTATAATCCTACTTTGTATATTTTTTTCGTCATTTAAGTACTGTATACTCTAGGTTCTATTAAATTTGTGCACAAATTATGTTTATTATTTCATGGGATTAATTTTGATAAATGAATCATATTATATCTTTACCATTGACTATTTTCATGCTAGTTACTTAAATTGGTTAAATATAAGAAATAGCAACAAAAATCAGTGACAAACTTTTTTTTGTAACTTATTTGATAAATCGGTGACGATTTTTTATGGTCAATACTTTGATAAACCAGTAACGACTTTTTATGGTCATTAATCGGATATGACAGTGAAAACTTTTTATGGTCATTAATCGGATAAGACAGTGACGACTTTTTCTGATCACTAATTAGATAAAACGGTGACGACATTTAGTGACGAAGCAGGTCGTCACAGATTTAGTGACCGGTATATTTTCGTCACTATTTAATGACCGCTTTTATATTTTGTCACTAATCCTTTTTTGTAACGGACCTATAGTGACGAAAAGTGACGACCAAAAGTTTGGTCACTAAATCGTTTAGTGACAGCTCTTAGTGACAATTTCGTTTTTGTCACTAACTGACATTTTTTTTGTAGTGAAATTCCAAAAGGTTGTGAAATTTCATCTATGAAAAAAGGTGGAGTCAACACACACAAGCTCGATTTTCGTTTCCTCATTTCTTTCAAATATTTTTGTGGTCAAAAGTATGTCTATAGGTCATACATGATGAATAAAATAAGATAAAAGGGGTTGCAAAGTCCTCTAGTACCAACCAATGTGATTATCTTTGTGAAGAAGACTATTGTTTTTGTTCAATTCACAACTCATTTCCACTTTTGCCCATAACATTAGCATTTTTGTTGCAAAGAATTTTCACCGACGATGCTTATTTTTATATGAAAGCTGCTATCGAGAGCTGTGAAACAGTCAACTAGAGGAACAACAAAAAGAAATTGAGTGACATTATTGCAAGGAGTGACATTGTTGTAAAGAACTGAGTTTTTGTGTTGTAATCTTCAAAAAAAAAATCATTAACATTCGCTAAGGCATATAGTAATAAAAAAAATCTGTAGAAAAAAGAACCAAAAGAGTAAGATTCATTAATTTATGTAACAAAACCCAATTCAAACGATGATACATCCGACTTTTTCATGAATCCAATGAGGACTAACATCTTCATATTGGCATAATCATTAACATCCCTGCCAATAAAAGTTGAAGCTACGTGTTAAAGTTACGGCTGAATCTCACTATTAAAAGTCATGCATTAACCCTTATTTGTAATATGTGACTAATAGAGGTATTATTATTTTATAAGTATTGAAATTTTATCTATTTTGTTTCTATTTATATAAAGTTTTAAGCCTTTGTTTTTTTATTTGTATTGTATAACCCCCAACCTTTTCAATATATTTACTTAATTAATTAACTATAAATTAATAAAAATATATACATAGATTATTTTTAATAAACTACATCACTAGAAAATATAATAACAATAATTTAGCTGAATTTATACCAAATTGGTCGGACTGAAACTTGGTGTATCCAGTTCGTTCTAGAATTTAAGGAAAAAAAGTATTCGTTCTCGTTACTAATTCGAGAGTTTTTCGAAAAGAAAAACCATAGCTCAGCTTAGTAACGTCGTTCGAAACTGGTATTGAATCAGCCTCTTTTTTGAAAAAAAAAAATTATATTCACATCCCACCCCGCTAATTAGTAATTACTGTTGTAGAGAATATAAGGGTTACCTGGGTGGGTGGTTCACGGCATAGGGTTGATGCTCGATGTGGAGGGTGTAGGAATCTTACATTAAGCAAAGTTAAAAAGCCATCAATATTGGATTTTGGAATACGCAGAGTCATAAATGAAATCAGAAACTTACTGTTGTGGAGGAATTAGATGATGCGAGATATGCTGAGATGCAATGAGACATGAGTTGTTCACAAGCTAAGATGCCTTCCAAAGTCACAAGCCTAGAGGCTAGACGAACATGTTGTGCTTCTATTTCTTCAAGCTGTCGAGAGTAGCGTGCTTCGACCTCTGTCCTCTCTCTCTTAGGCATATCTTCCAGTAATGATCTTATTAGGGTTCCCTTTGAAATGATTGCTTTAACTTCTGCTTCTTCTTCATCAACCAAATCCCGCACCTCTTCCACACAGATCTTAAACTCTGCCATAAGTCTCTCAGTCTGGTTATGCATCTTCCCTACTTGAGCTTTTGATTGTGCCATGAGCTTCTCAAGGGCAACATTAGCCTTTTCCTTTGCTTGCGTTCGCTCAACATTCATATTTTCATGATCTAACAATGCTTGGAATTCTGTCATATGGATTGCAATCTCTGCAGCGCGTTTAGCCTTTTTTGCCCTAGCTTCTTTCTGCTTCATTGCTTTTGTAGGCGGTGGCTACAGAGTTTACAAGAATTTTTAATTTAAGAGAAAACGGTTGCAATGAGTATATGATTCTGTAAAAGTACCTCCGGTAATTCCATGATGAATGTGGCATTTGGAGAGTTCTCAAGAAAGAAGTTTCTAGCTTCGGTAGACATGTTAACATTGTATGCATCATTCCTCATGCTAGAGTCTATAGTCAAGCAGATTAAGTTGCTAAAAGGTGATGGATGGTGTGATAATAAATTTGGATAAGAGGAAAGACACTGCAAAAAAAATTGACAATAAATTTATACATTAAAGATGCATTAAAATCTCATCTTGAACTTCATTTATATCATACACCCATTTGGCAGCAGCGCTGGATGTCATAAATGGGGTGACATGATCGATATCAACATACCTCAATAAAGTCCACATTAAGTGTGAGATATCTGGCACTATGGAGCTCTTGAAGCATTTTAATAGCCTTGCATGCCACTTTCTCCTTATATGGCCTATACATATCACAACAGATAGACACTTTGTTCAGAGAATGAAATCCATCTTTGGAGAATTGTTGAGGAAGATCACCCGTGTAGCACAAAGATGAAAGCCCTGGTGGAGCATTCAAGTAATCGATTGAACAATCAATTATTGTGAGATGTTCAAGTTGAGGTGCAACCAGGTTGATGACCAATGAGCGTCTGCCTTTGATAAGCACGAGATTAGAAAGTCGAGGGGTAATGATGTCAATAGCCTCGACAGTGAACCACTCCAAAGTGAGGTTCTTTAAGTTTACACATTTGGAGAAAAGATCAACAGACTTTTGACTGTGATCTTCACACAATGTGATGTGACTAAGATGCAAAGTTGCTAAAGCTGGAAAATCCCAAGGTGTTTTGGGTGTAAGGCAAGGTGAAGTATAAAGAGGGCGGTTACTCAATGTGAAATGCTTAAGAGTCTGAGAGCTAAAAAGGGAAGGAGGGAATTCATGGTGTTTTTTGGGAAAACAAACAACAGTTAGTTGTTGGACATTGTGAGAGAACATATAACTTGCAATCTTTCTCACAAAAACCTGACTAGCTGCTCCACTGAAATGTAGCTTTACAGAAGACACTTCTACTTGATGGTTGCGGTGAGTCAAAACATGATTCACAAATTTGGCAAACTTTGGTAAACAGCTAAACTCCCTACTTGACAAGTTAAGACAAGGCATTGATGTCCAGAGAAACTCCCATCTTGATGACAACGAACATGTTTGAACAGCATATTTCATGTCAAAACAGGAAAGGATCTTATGAATAAGCTCATCTGGCAAGCTGCTCAATCTGTCTTCTTCGACCACTCGCCTCCTAACATGATCATGATCAAACTCCATTCTCTGTTGTTATACCTCTTTCAGATATGCAGTCAGGCACATAGATACAATATATCCTAGTTAATTTTCTTGTGATTCCGAACACAATTTAGAATCCATATCCATTCTCATTGATGCTTCTTTTCTGCTTTTAGCTAGATAACCATCATTCCTTCTCTTTTGGCTCCACAAATCACAATCCCATATCAACTGCACTTTATAATGTAAAATAAAATCAATTACTTAGATAGCTCATAAGAATACCTCTGATATATATACATGTTGGATCCTAATGCAACTAAATATGGAAACGAACATAGCAGTAATAATGCATCAGGTAGTGCTGGTCTTATCATCTTACGGCCTCCGGCAGGGGTCTCATCAACAAAATTCTATTTCCTAACATGGATTCCTCAAATCACATCTTGAATATTTTTCCACTTTAACAGTAAATGTATCAAGCAGGTTGTTTGAAAATATGTGCTACACATCCATTTAAGTCCACGTTTTTTTTTTTTTTTGGAAACTTCGCAAAATAAATGAGCATCTTTTAGTGAAGGGGTAATTTAGGTATTTCACATTATTTACATTGTTACGGTGTATTTATAAGGCGCACGGGTAGGAGAGAGAGAGTTATCTTATTTTCATATTTGGTATTTTATCCAGGGAGAGACTAGCCTCTCGAACACGCTAGGGTTATCTTTTTTCAAAGTTTTTGATTTTGAATTGAGATTTGACATTACAATCACTTATTCTCAGAATCTTTGTTCTTGATCCACTTTCAATTTTTGAGTTCATAGCAATATGATAACTCTTTTAGCTAGCTATATGTGGAGGATTGTTATCTTGACCAAGACATGGTTTATTGGAAGTAAGTATCCAAAAAAAGTGATAGATATAATTCTACATCTTACACCAATCTTCCCTTTTTTTTTTAAAACAAAAAAACTAACCGGGAAACAAATTAATAAAAGTGTATAGATGACCAAAAGAAGTTATTAACCTTTAAAACACCATAAAAAGAGATATAAAAGTGTATTTCTCAAATAACAAAACTAAATAAAAAAGTGACATATGAAAGATCGAATGAGTGATCAAAAATCCCAAATTCCATCTTAATAGGCTAATTGTCGGATACTCATATCATCAGTTAACAGATAATATATATATCCTAAAAACAAAATAATAAAAATAATGTCAAATGTGGTATTTAAGCAAATTCAAAACTTGATAAGAATTATTTTGATTAAAGATTTAAAAAAAAAAAAATGTGTACATTAAACAGCAAATAGCTATCACCATGAAGATTAAAAGTTAAAATCTCAAACATCCGTGTCAATCTTAAAATTTGAAGCGTAGAAGGTCTGAACTACTTGAAATCAAAATGATATAGATTTTAACTACTCCACACATCAGTCTATGAAGGAGAAGCATCTTCTCCTAATAGCACGGTCGCCTGCTTATTTAATACCTTTTTGAATTATCAATTGATCCAATCGACTGATACGAAGAATTTCAAAAGTAAAATCATCCAGAAGGGTGAAATTCGAATGCACTAATCTCTATAGTATGAGAATGACGTACCTCTTAATCGAAGAAATTACAATCCGCGAGTTGCCTAAACCCTAACACCAAAAGTATACGTTCGCGGTTCGTGCGTCTGAATAAATTACAACAAAATCGATTTTTGTGCAAATTACAATTTGAGTAAATTACGTAAACTGCTCATGTAGTTTGCGGTTATTTGCAGATTTCATCCCTATAAATTCTTTTTTACTCAAACAGTCCTTTAATTTAATTTTATTTTTGGTTTTTGTCCTTCACAAACATAAAACATACTCTTATATTATAATTTTCAACTTTTCTATCCTCCATAAGGAATTTCAGCCCTAAGCTTTAAGAAACCCTAGTCTGGCCGATTTTCACCTCTCTCCAAGTTATCCTTTGCATTGAGTGTTTGCGACTCCATTAGAGATGCAATACTTGGGGCACTAAGCTTTCAAAGGTCAATGTATTCTTGTTATTGCTACATAACAAGTGAGGTAATCATCAAACCCTAATGCTCATATGATTTTCGAATTGTGTATGCTAGTTTTAGGGTCCATTGCTTTGGTATTCAATTTGTCTGTTCAATAGAGAAAAACTTAGATCTAAAGCAATTAGGTTTGCATGTACACCATAGGATTGGTGTAGTGCTCAAAATCCATCATCATGACCAAAAGGGCAGTTGATGGAAGTGTAGTGTAAAAATAAAATTTGACATGGACAGATCATATGGATAATGTTCTCGTTGAAGCTCTAGTAAAGGAAGATCAACTAGGTAATCGGGCGCATGGTACATTCACTTTGCAAGCTTATGCGAACATGATTGCAGGGATTAGGAAAGAGTGTAACATGCCTATTACAAAAGATCAAATAAAAAATGAATGAAAACTTTATAAGGTAATTTTAGTAAATGGTATGATATGTATCGGGGTGCTTCGTTGAGTGGGTTCTCTTGGAATTCTCTAACAAAATACATTGAAGCAGAGGAGGAAGTATGGGAACAATTAGTTATTGTACGTGTTGATCTAAAATTTGATTTATTGTTATATATTTTTTGTACCATTAACTTTACTAATTAATTTTTGGGTTTGTTTATAAACAAGAAAACCCTTACGCAACTGCATTCACGACCAAAAAATTCCAAACTATGATCAGTTGGTGATGTTATTTTCAGATGATAGAGCATCAGGATCAAAACTGGAAACAACAAAATAAAAAACTCCCGGTTAAGCAAATCCACAGAAATTAAAATAGAAAAAGTTGCTGATGTGGACGAACTAATGGCAAATAATGAGGTAATTTTGGATAAAGAATATAAAGATGATGACGAGGACATTCAAATAGTGTCGGAAACGGATGTTTCACCTGATGAGAGTTCAAAAGCCAAGAAGCTAAAAAGTTATAAAAAAAATAAAATAAAATAAAATAAGAAAACCTTCAAGATGAAGACGAAGTAGTAGCTGAATCTCAACCTCAACCTCGACCAGAAACTTTTGAACACACTATTGTGAAAACATTTAAAGAAATCATTGATGTTATGAGGGAAGGGAATAAATCTCATGAAAATACTGGTGAGGAAATCGAGAAAGAATTAGAGTTGATGGGGTTGGATGTCGATTAATTTGTAGATGATTTTATATATTTGTCGCGAAATCAAGCCGTTGTAAGGATAATTTTTAGTTCTTCAATGAAGATGAGAAATATCTTTTTAAGAAAAATGATGGATGGAGCTAAAAAATGAGTCATATCTTGAAGTTTTATAGTTTTTTTTTGGTTTTTATGATAGTTTGCATTGGACTTCATTTGTAAAGTTGCAATTTTGATTTTTTAGGTTTTATTTGTTGACTTAAGTATATTTAATTAGTTTGGTTGTTTGATTAAAAAGTTTTTTTATTGATTTTGATTCCCACTGTAGTTGATTCATATTATTTATATGTTATAAACATAATATGTAAATAGGGGTATAATTATAATATTTTAATTTTCTTTTATTTTTCCTCCTAACTCGGGAACATATAAACTAAAATTTTTCTTTTCATTTCCTTCTAATTCGGGAACACGTAATAAAGAAAATTTCCTTCCCCTCCCTTTCCTTCTGTCAATATTTTCCTTCCCTTTCCTTTAATGAATTAAAAAAAAAAAAAAAAAAAAAAAAAAAAAAAAAAAAAAAAACTCGGGAAGAAGGCAATTGAGTTTGAGGGAGAAGGAGCAGAGCATCATCTGGAGTTTTAGTAGTGTTGGGTGACAATTTGGTGGAAAGGATGCTAACAGTTAGGGTTAAATTTCGGAGTGAGCCTGGAAGCATTTAAAATCCTTGAAGGAAACGAAGGAGCGTGTGATATTTGCATATTTAGTCTTATATTGAGTATAGATTTTTATCATTTATTAGCTAATTAATTGCATATCATGGACGAAAGATACCTAAAAGTGTTTGAATTGAGTTTTCAGTCCAAAAGCGAAGCTCGGAAGCAAAAGGAAGCAGGAGAAGCGGTTAGGAGCTTGGGAGTTGAGCAAAGAAGAAAAATGATAAAAACACAAGGTACTCGGCGAGTAGGGTTGACTACTCGGCGAGTCGATACGAATATTCGAGAAGCTAAGAACTCCTTGACTTACCGTGTACGGGAATTAAGGGATGGACTCGACGAGTCGGTCATGGACTCGGCGAGTCGGGGCGAATCTATAAAAACGACTTTTCAGATCGACACAAATTATTCTGGAACCCTTGGGGAGAAGCAAGTTGCGAATTAAAGTCAGAAGAGACCTGGAGAACGAAGATAAAACCCAAAATCCAATTCTGAGGGAGATTAGAGGCAATTTTTATTATTCTTAATTCAATCTATTGTTTTTCATCATGTTTAGACAGTTAGATTTCGTTTTTATGTTGTCAATTGCCCCAATCATGAGCTAAAACCTTTTAACTTCTGTTTGGGGAGACAATATTGAGACTATGGTTTGATTTATGGTAGGATTGATTTAATATTGGTGACTTTGTTGATTTTAGCTTGTTAAAGAACCTTATGTGTGAATGATAACTATTTTTCTGTTAATAGGAAAATAATTAAGTTGCATGAACATCTCTTAATTGTTTACCTCATATGATTTATGTGAACACTTTATTATATGACTAGGATTAGCGAATGTGAAACTAGAATTAATAAGAAAAATAGGTAAATTCATGTGTGAGCTTGTGTGATGACCATCAACAAGAGGTTAACTAAGGGACCAATTTAGTTGACCATTACAAGTCTTAATTAACCAGAATAAATAATCTAGTGAATTGAATTAAATTAGACAACTGGCCACTGTTTGAGTTAGTTTGTTCTCTAAGGATTAGTGCAGCGAACGTGAATCTAATCACTTGAATCGGTAGTCAATAGAAAAATCAATCCATTGCACTATTGCCATAATATCAACCATAGGATCAATTGAGTTGAACTAAACAGAAGTTCCCTTCATTATTGAATTTAGTTGAATCTTTGTTTATCTAGTTTTTAGTTAATTAGTCTAAGTATTAGTTAGTAAGTTTTTATTCTTGGGAAACTAGAGAAAACCCCCTTTATTACTTAATTTTTAGATAATATTAGCTTTTAGTTTTAATTTTCCATTCCTTGTGTTCGATACCCTACATATTTAACTTTACCACAATTGATAGGTCGACTGCCTTTGTGTGTTTATTTTATAATTAAAAGTAGGATTAAAACTAGTTGGGTTTTACACACATCAAGTTTTTGGCGCTGTTGCCGGGGAACGGTTCTAAATAGTTAATTTTATTTGCTAATTGTTATCATATATTTTTATTTTTTTTATATAGTTTAATTTTTGATTATTATGCATTTTCCAAATCTCAATGCTTTTGATGTTTTTCTTGAGGAAGTAGTACAGGAAATTGAGCAAGAAGATGAGGAGTGTGGATCGGATGAAGATTTGAAGAAATTTGATAGATGGTTAGATAACATCTTGTCTAACGAACAAGAGCAATTTGAGTCACAAGAGCTAGATTTACAAGATGAAGAATTTCATCCAGAAAAAGATTTGGAGGAGCTGGAAAGGTTGCTAGCAGAGAGGTCATACGAAGAACAAGAACAAGCTGAATTGGAGGAACCAAGCTGTGGTTTGACCATTACCACGACATGGTCCCCTGTTCTTCCGGTTTGTGTTTCGAAGCATGGGGTGACGATTCCAACTTTGGAGAAAGTTCTAAATCACGATCCATTTATGATTAGTATCCAACCGGTTCCAACCCTTGTCAATATTCTTGGATTTTATGAATTCAAGCTCGTTTGGCCAATTTTTGAAGCAAAGAGCCGAATTTTACAAATTGGTCCAAAGAAAATATTTAATGCAATGGATGGATGGGCATCGAATTTATTAGAAGTTTATTAAGTTGGGAGTCCAGCTAAAGACTCGCACAAAAAGAAGCGCTTGCGGGAGGCAACCCGTCATTAGAGTTTTCTTTTCTTTTTCTTTCTAAACTTCTAGTATTTAGGGATAATTTAGGATTTTATGATGATGTTTTTTTTATTACTTTGTATTTGTTTTTGAACTTTTCAAAATATAGGGTGAGGGATAGAATGAACGAATAAAGTGTGAGGAAATAAAGTGAGGGGTTGAGTCGTAGACGAGAAGATTAGAAGATTTGAGTGATTTTATAAGTCCGATGGTTTTAACGGTTAAAAAGGAGTTTCGTCATTGAAGAATATAAGGAGGTGTATTTCCTTAATACCCTCTTTGACCTCAAAAACATACCTGAAGCAGAAATAAGAATTTGCACGATCACAGCCGAAAACTCGTCGAGTGCACCCTTATAACTCGACGAGTTCCAACGAAAATTCACGATTTCTGCCCATATGACGATTCAACTCAGCGAGTCTCCACATAAAACTCGACGAGTTGATCATTCTTTTATCTTTGAGTCGACGATTTGATTCAATTCAAGGCGACAATTGGCTATATTTTTTAAGACCATTTCTAGGCGATTCCAAGATGCTTTTTCCCACATATTTAGAGTTGTCAACCACACGAGATTTGACGCCCAAGGCATGGATGCGTTGTTCCCATGCCAAAGTCAGCTGAAGTTGGAGCTTTACATGAAGAAGATCAACCTCGCGACTACTATCCCAGGGGAGTTTGTTCTAATTCTCTCTTTCCTTTTATGTTTTTTTTATCAAGCGTAATATGCAATGGGGGCATTGCATAAATTAAATGTGGGGTAGGGGGTTGGTTACATTAGTTAAAATTTTAGTTAAATTTCGAAAATCTTGTAGGAGGGTGGTTAAATTAGTTAAAATTTTAGTTAAATCTCAAAAATCTTTAAATTTTAGTTAATTTTGAAATTTTTGCATTAAAATTGTTAGGGCTAATTTAGAAAATTTTGGTAAAGCAATTAGGATTTTATAGTAGTGTTAAGTTTGATGATTCAATGAAGACCCAAATGTTTAGTTGAGCCTATATACGTTACAATGCAATTGTGGCTTTCCTTATTCTAGTGAAATCATGGGACAAAAACACGACCTTGCTTAGTTTGAAGGCCTGCGATATGTTTAGCATCATGTACCAGAAATGTATCCAGGAAAATTATTATCTTTAGCCAATAAAGGTTGAAGTTGAGCGGCCTTACTTAAGCATGTAGGGTATTGAGTGGAAAAAAAAGTGAGTTACATGTGAAACAAAAAAAGAGAATTACAAGAAAAAATTGTAAGAATTTTGTAGCAGTCATAAAGTGAAGATCAAAAGATCAAAATTCCAATGACTCAAAAAGTTGAAGATACCAAAAAAATTAAGAAGTTGGTGAATTTAAGGAAATCAAGATCAAGTTATCAAAGAAGTGAAGAATTCCAAAGAGCTCCATAGTGGTATCGAAAAAAGTTGTAATTTTTTTTAGATTATGTATGCTTGGGTTTCTTGACCAAAAATACCTTGAGGTTAGGAAGTTTTCTGCGGATGGATTTGGAGGGATGCATAAAATGAGCGTTGTTCAAAGGAAGTGGGCGAGTGTTTATGAGGATTGTAAGTATTTAGAATTGAGGGGGGTCCTTAGGAAAAAATTTAGACACAAATGCATGTGTTGCAGTCGTGACATAATAAATGCGTTCGATTGGGATTGTCTTATATGATATTAGTATGTTAAAATTCAATTTTGCTTGGGGGCAAGCAAAAGTCAAGTGTGGGGTATTTTGATATGGGCATATTTAGTTATAAAATTCATGCATTATCTTAATACTTTATGTTGATTTTATCTCATTTAATGAAAAAAAAGGTGCTTAATTAGTTTAATATTTCATTTTCAGCAACAAAGACATGCTCGAAAGGAAAATGAAGCGGAATTGGCGATTGGAGGCTTGGATCTTGGATTTTGAAGAAAGAAGGATGTTGCTGGACAGCTTGACCCCTTGTCAGTGTTTTGGCCATATTTCATGAACCGTAACTCCGATTGACGAGATTCAAAATGTTCTGAAAACTAGACACGATTTTGGACGACTTTCGTGTTTTGAGAAAATGCTGATTCCAAACGGACTCGACGAGTAGGACATAAACTCGACGAGTCACTTCAAACTTTCGCGATTATGGACGCGCTGACTTGTCGTACACGGGTTTTAAGTGACGGACTCGCCGAGTAGGTCATTGGACTCGATGAGTCACCTCTTTTTTGTGAAAATCTATATAAAGGGACTTTTAGATCAATACCCTAGCATATAGATGAACCCTTGGAGGCTAATTGTCGACTAAAGGTGCTGCTGGAGCGTGGGAAGCAAGGGAATCAACCCTACATTCAATTTTAAGGAGAATCAAGGCAAAATCAAGTTTACTCTTTACCTATTCTCTTGTTTGAACTATGTTTTTACCAATTGATTTCGTTTTTGAGCTTTTTTCTGTTGTAATCATGAGTTAAAACTCATAACTTCTGTTTAGGTAGATGACTTTGTGAACATAGATTGATTATTTGATTAGGATTAATTTTAATTGGTGATTATGTTTTATTAAGCTTGTTAAAGAACCTTATGTGTTAACAGTAACTATTCTTCTGTTAATAAATCAGTAATTAAGTTGTATGAACATCTCTTAGTTATTAATTTCATATGATTTATCGTGACCACATAGTTGTATGTCTAGGAATAACGAATGTGAAACTAGAATTAACTAGAAGATAGGTAAGTTAATGTGTGAGCTTGTTTGATGAACATCAGCAAGAGGTTAATTGAAGGGCCAATTTAATTAACCATTACAAGTCTTATTTAACCCAAATCAATAACTAGGAAATTCGTTAATTTAGACAACTGGCCATTTCTTGAGTTAATTTGTTTCCTAAGGATTAGTAATAGCGAACGTGAAACTAATCATCTTAATTGGTAGCCAATGAAGAATTAATCCGATACATTGAAATCATCCATGGGAACAAATGAGTCGAACCTAAACAAAAGTCCTCTTTATTATTGAATTTAGTTGATTTTTATTTGCTTAGCTCTTAGTTTCTTAGTTTAAGTTTTAGTTAATTGTTTAAGTTTCCAGTCTTACAAAACTAGAGAAACCCCCTTTCTATTACTTGTTTTATTTAGATAATATTAGCATTTCTTTTAATTGTTTACCGTTCCCTGTGTTCGATACCCTACTTACCTGAACTAAACTGCTAATCGATAGGTACACTGTCTTTCGTGTGTTCGTCTTTGTGTTTAAGTTAGTAGGATTAAAACTAGTTGGTTTTACACACATCACCGTGCATCGCTGGGAGAGGGTAATCGATGCCGATTTGCTTATGTCTATAAAGTGTGTTACTTTGAGCATAAAAATGGTATAATGTGGATATAAAGTTGTTCATTTTTAATACTTGTTTTTTATTGGAGGAATGTTGTTCACATGGATTCTTTTTTATCAACCTGTTAAATCAAATGATCCATAACTAAGCTCCTTATTTTTAAGATGGAAGTCTTAAAATTATGTGGAACCCATATTAGTATGTATTATATATCTTTACTATATTATTAAGGATATTGCTTATTTCTTGAAAATTAAGAGGTACAACATATATTACCTCATGTACAACATATTAAGCATTATACTTATTATACTAAACACTACACGGATCATAATACTACACCCTAATACAGTACAAGGACCTTACCTAATCTCCTAAACACACTACCATCTAACCTATTCACATCGACACCACCAAAATGCCCTTTTTCTAAGGTGATAAACAGATCAATTTTCCAACTTCATACGGAGGCGGTGATGAACAAATCAATCAAACCTCTGATTTTTTAGATCTGTAACAGAGACTAATGCTACTCAACATCTTCGATCCTCAACTAATGGCTATCATTGATCCCGAACATAGAGAGGAGGAGCAAGCCGCTGTTGATGATGACGCAGACACCGGGGCTCAGGTTGCTTCGATCGTCAGGCTTAAAGCAGTCGAGGTAACCTTGACGCCTCTCCAGCGTTTCCAATATAAACCCTTTCCCCGCCTTCGATTTTCACCCTATACGCTCTCAGGTCTCAGCATCTTCGATCCTCAACTATAATGGCTATCAATGATCCCAAACACAAAGAGGAGGAGGAATCTGCTGCTGACGACGAAGACACCGGGGCTCAGGTTGCTCCGATCAATACTTGATCTGTGAGTATGATATTTCACGATTTTAGTAAGTCGATTCCAACAAACTATTTATAATCGTCAATTTTTTTATTTCACAGGAGGCAACATGCTTGAGAACTTCTCTAAATGATCTTGAAATCCGCTGTTGACGACGAAGACACCGGGGCTCAGGTTGCTACGATCAATACTTGATCTATGAGTAAGATATTTCACGATTTCAGTAAGTCGATTTCAACAAACTATTTATAATCATCAATTTTTTGATTTCACAGGAGGCAGCATGCTTGAGAACTTCTCTAAATGATCTTTATATTGAGATTTAATCTTAGGTAACATTTTTAAACTAGATTTTTGTTTGCAAATGTTACGATGATCCTAAAACACAAATAAAATCTTTTGGGTTATTAGTCATATAGACATGAAATGAGATATTGAGATTTAACCTTAGTGAATGTTTTGATAAAACAGGTTGTTGATGACGTAAGTAAGGAAAAAGACTGATATAACCCTGCTACCTGGATGTTGGAAGTTAGTACTTCAGCTCAAGAACTTACACTCGGAGGTGATATCTCGTATGAGCAGTTTCTTACAGATAGGTAAAATTACCTAATTGTCCATTTTCAAATTTTCATCATTCACAAACTGTTGATTTATAAAAAAAAATCACTTATTTTGTCATCACTGAAAGGTATAATAATTAGATGATTAGAGTAGTTTAAAGATAAAATTACTTGTTTACAAAGTATTGTTGTTATGGAGTGGTATTTTAGACAATTCTCTTGGTAAACAAATGCAGCAAGGGTATCCTTGAATCACTAAGGAAGAGAGCACGCATGATGACAGATGGATTCAACAGTTGCAAAAGTGTTGTTTGTAATTTCACAGAAGGTTAGCCATTTTCCGATAAAACTGTTCTCTGACCTCATATTTCTTGATATTAATTCTTTCTTATCTATAAATTTGAAATCAGTTGCCATGTATTCATTCCCACAAATAAAACTACCCCCAAAAGCAATTGAAGCTGCAAAAAGTGCTGGAAAAGTTCCTGATGTTTTCTATTGCCTCAAGCTCTTGGAAGCCACTGGCATTTCTACTGTCCCTGGTTCAGGCTTTGGCCAAAAAGAAGGGTAGCTTACTTTTCTCCTTTGTCATTTATACCCTTCTTATTTTATTTATTATTTATTTAATAAGCTTAGTTTTGAAGTCCTGGTAATATCTTTTTTTTTATTTCATTTATTATCGAGTTATTTTTTTTACATTAAGAATTATTTTGTTTTGTTTGGTATGATGGAATCGGAAGAATGGAATGGAATTGAGCATTCCTAAAGGCATTTGAATTCTGATTCCTTCCATTTTGTTAATTTTCATTCCGTCCTGGATTGGAATGAAAATTGTAATATAACCCTTTTTTATTTAATTTTTTTTAGTATTTAATGATATTTAATTAAATGTTACTAACATTTACAATTTCTATTAACACTTTCACCAGGTAATTTTCTTATATACATAATTCAAAACCCCATTATGAACTTCCACTTATTTGAATGATGGTTATGATTACAGGATGGAAAGATTGAAGTTGAAGTTAAAATTATGGGGATTTTGAACTTAGGGGCATTGCAGCCCAAGAAGTTAGAAAATATGAGACAATAATTATACCAGTATGGTTGTTAATTGCAAGTCTGAGGAAGCATATAACCAGGTATATATACCGTGATTTTGAATATTGTGCATCATTCTTGATTTCCAATCTGTTTTGTGTTCGTTGGTCCCTAAAATACCCTTTAATACTACTAACCCATTGCATCTTACTTTGATAGAAATCTTTGACTATAGAGATCTGATACCTAAAATACCCTTCAATCCTACTCCATCTTATTGTTCTACTTAACACATAATTTTATTGTAATCTTTGACTATAAATACAATACCCCTCAATAGTGCTCATTCTATGTTTGACTTGATAAAAAAATATTTTATTGCAAACCAATTATTACTTTAAAAAGGTTAAAAATTGTATACATCACTATGATGTTTTATAAATTTTATTTATACCTTAATAAGAATTGAGTATTTTTATAAACTTACAAAAGGAAATAAAAAACTATTAGATAACAAAAAAAAAATTAAAAACTATTTTGAGTCAATTAAAATATTACAACACCAAGTATCCACATTTAACACCTTACTTTATATTTTTGACAAGTGGATTTAGTAATTTATGAAAAATAATATTGAATTCTAAACAAAATTGTAATTTGTATATATATGGTCCTATTTCAAGTTTACTATTTCAAATTTACGACAAATAACTACGACAATTGGACATAAATATGACCAATAGTGCAATATTCGTCGACCATCAAAAATAAATTAATTGTTAACAGTAAATGATGGAGTATTAGGTAATGGGTGATGTGTTCCTTTGAATATGATATTTTTTATGATAAGAAACTATTTTTTAAAACAAAACTATTAACTACCCGTCGAGAAACTATTGTTAAAAAAATTGGCTACGGGCGAAAAGAACTATTGAGGAAAGAGAACTTTGATTATTTTTCTATGTATTATTTGAATTTTCAAAATCTTTTATTAAAATTAATAAACTTTAACTTTTTGTACGTAAGGTTATGAATTTTTATTTTGATTTTATTATATAATATAATCACTTTTAAATTTTCTATCCGGATCGTTAGTCGCAACTTTGTGATGAAAGGTTATGAATCTTTATTTTAATTTTTCATTCGTTTTTATACCAATACAATATTCCATTGTCGATGAAGCGTATTGTACATTTATTTTGCTGGACTGACACAACATTCATTGTTTTCGGTACAACATTTATTATGTATGGTACAATTTTCGGTCCAATACCCAGACAGCCTAAACGAACTGCAAAATTATGGTATAATTTCTGTCCAATGCCCAAACGGCCTAACTGAACTGAAAAATTGACAATCTAACTATCACCCCCATTATATAAAATGATACCGGTCCAGGTCCAGTCTAGCGGTTCAAATGGCCTTCGGTTTTATTGCAAATCTTCCACACATAGTCCAGTCCAAGGATTCATCTATGTCTGTCTGAAGATAACATGTTCCCATTCAAGCCGAAGAGAAAAATAATTTCACATTCGATTATGTTTCGCACCCGTCGCTTGGCGCGGGTAAACGGCTAGTATATATATATATATATATATATATATATATATATATATATATATATATATATATATAGATATATATAGAGAGAGAGAGAGAGAGAGCGAGAGAGAGAGAGAGAGAGTTAGGTTCAAATTTGGATTGACATCTATTGTGTGGACGTCTGGATATTGCTATTATGTGAGAGTGACAAAGAAAATATGTTGTTTGATAATGTGAATAAGTTCAATCTTACATAACTATTGTCATTATCAAGCATTCTCACTAATTAAATCGTCTATAAGGTTATTATAGACTTTTTTTTATTATTCTCATTCTGTCAGAATGTTGTCCAAATACTTATTGAGTCGTATTCCATAAAAATGAAAATGTATTAAAAACGATGCTTGAGAACAAAAATGAATAAGAATTAGTGATAATGCATGGAAATGACAATAGTTGTGTGAGGTTGAACGTATTCACATTACTAAACAACTTATTCTCTTAGTAATTCTCATAAAATAGCATTGTCCACACGTCCGCACAATAGTTGTCCATCCACATTATAACCAAGCCTTATATATATATATATATATATATATATATATATATATATATATATATATATATATATATATATATATATATATATATATATAGAGAGAGAGAGAGAGAGAGAGAGCGAGAGAGGGAGAGAGAGAGAAAAAAAAAGAGCCAAGTTCTTTTGACAATCAAAACATTTGTCAGAACTTGAGAACTCCTAATTCGCTCATTAGTTTTCAAAACCAAAACCACTAAAGAAATCCTAAACCAACGACTAAGATAGATCCATGGTCCAAAAAAAAGATTTGATGAACTTTTTTTTTTGGAAATGTGGATTTACGCACAATCAACAGTTATATAGTGTCACACCCCGAAAACCAAAGGCGGAAACATTTATGGGGTTGACTCTACGTTAAGTATCAAATCCAATGCACATAGTAAAACAGTAAACACAAAACATCACATTACATAATATTGTTTACATCTGTTTGAAAGAAAGGTTATACAAGTGTTATATACATATATCATATGAACAAAAGCAAAGACGAGTGTTCGGAACGCTCCATCTTCTCTAAAAGGTGGCGGTGTACCTGTCTAACGCTGACCTAAGAATACAAGCAGCTTGAAAATCAGCATAAAGCTGGTGAGTTCATAAGCCGTTTAGTTTTGAAAAGAACGAGTTTCCTTTGCTTTCTGAAAAGTTGTTGTTCAAGAAAATCCCATATTTTCTAATGAAAACAGTTTAGTTATCTTTTGTTACAAATTCGAAAACGATTTGTTATGTCATTCCAGGAAAATCCCATATTTTCCTAATAGTTTAGTTATTCGTTTGTTACTTTATTCGTATATGAGTTGTTATGCTATCCCAGGAAAATCCCATATTTTCCTATGTATTAAGTTGTCTATTCGTTTCTAATTTCGTTACTAGTTGTTATGCTACTTCAGGAAAATCCCATATTTTCCTATGTGTTGAGGTTGGTTCTTAGAATTGATTTTGAAGTACTAGTAATTATAATACTTGTAGTATTAGTTAAGTATTATAAAATCTTAGTTGTCCTACATTCGAATGTCTATCATCTACTAACTTAGTTGTATTTTCGAATATTTGGATTCACCAGAAACGTACATTACATTATTTTCGATTATTCTGATGATTTCCAAAAGAGTACTTTAGTTGTATTTTCGTATCTCTGGCGACATTCTAAGGCGGATGTGACATCCCCAATTTCATGGCCAGAAAAGACCGATTTGTTTACGCTTTGTTTTTAAAATCAGAGTAATCGTTTAAAAAAAACGGTTGCGGAATTTGTTCCCAAAACAAGATATGATAAAAACTTATCAAAACATTTCTCAAAGAGAATGTATTTTCATTAAATAATAAAACATCGGGATGTCATGTTCCGATATAGACACATAAGCATAAACAGAACATACATTCATTTACTCTAGTGATTTACATCTCCTTTAATCTCTCAGTGCAAAGCAGCTTCGTATCGATATCTGTGATACAATTAAACTGAGTGGGTCAGGCTTGGGAGCCTGGTGAGCATATAGGGTTTTCAACCCACAATAATATAATTATTATATTCAATCATCAAACAATCAACCCAATTACCCATCCTCATTATCTTCCTTACTCTTAAGGGTCTACCCTAAGAATCATCTATTCGTTCACTCCGTATTAGGCACTAAGACAATAGCTGCCAGGATTCTTTATTAGGCACTAAGACAATAGCTACTAAGGCTCCTTCATAGAGCACCAATTCCATATTTGCTATGGTTCATTCACCGGGTACTAAATCCATAGCTACCAGTGTAGGTACTAAGTCCATAGCTACCAACGTTTATCTAACAGTACTAAATCCATAACTACCGGTGTAGGTACTAACTCCATAACTACCAACGTTTATCTAACAGTAATAAATCCATAGCTACCATCGTCTATCTAACAGTACTAAATCCATAGCCACCAACTTTTGTCTATACGGTACTAAATCCATAGCTACCAAGGTTCATATATACAGTACTAAATCCATAACTACCAAGGTTCATCCTTCGTCTCATACTCAAACTCATCCGTCATCACACACCAACTAATTCATCTACCCATGTTCTACCCAACATATTTGTAGATATAACATACATATACAGTTTAACTCATTTAAAACCTATATAAAACATCAATTCCATGCTTATCTCAAATAAACGACAATATATAAACACATAACACGTATATCGTAGCAAATACTTAATACTTATGTGTTAGAAGAAAGTAACTATACACTCACACCAAACATATAATTAATACATTCAAAATATACTTGTATTAAAATCGTGTTTATGAAAGGGACTATACACCCACACATATAAACAGCTTTATATTATACACATAGCACGTATTTCATAGCAAATACTTGATATTTATCTGTTAGAAGAAAGTGACCACACACTCACACATATAAACAATAATATACTTAATACATTCAAACAATACTTGTATTATTATCGAGTTTATGAAAGGGACTATACACCCACACATATAAACAACTTTATATTATACACATAGCACGTATTTCATAGCAAATACTTGATATTTATGTGTTAGAAGAAAGTGACCACACACTCACACATATAAACAACAATATACTTAATACATTCAAACAATACTTGTATTATTATCGAGTTTATGAAAGGGACTATACACTCACTTGATCAGAAGATGATCGGACAACACTACGACTTGTAGAAGTAGTATTCTTCGGTGAAACCGGGATCACTTCACACACCTAGTTTCTCGCGGGCAGAGCTTCGGCTCGGAAACTCTTTTCTTCTCGGGATCTTCGGGCTTCAGGACTTGCTTCGGGTCTCGGGGTTGATACCGGGGCTTCGGGGGGTTAAAATAGGGCTTAGAGGGTGTATTGGGAGTGGGAGAGAAGGGATGGAGCAACCATAGTTTGCTGGCCCTTCAAATCTATTTATAGGGCAAATTTGGCCCTTGCTACGTCGTGGGATCCTTTTGCCACGCCGTGGGCTTGATCGTCACTGCATGCGTCATCCCAAGTTGCATCTGGGGGACTCCCGGAGCTGTTAGGAGACTTGCTACGTCGTGGAACTGCTTGCCACGTCGTGGTCTCTGACAATTTTGGGGTTTTGCGCCCCGAACTTCAAAAATTCATAACTTTCGCATACGAACTTCGTTTTCGACGTTCTTTATATCGACGCAAAGGTGAGATTATGCTCTATAACTCTCGTTTAGACTCCATTGGCCAATTTTGACTTTATTTTTAATATATTATAAGTATATTACTTATATATTGTTTATAGTAGGTCGGGACAGGAAAACTCCGTTCGAAATTTATAACTTCTTCATCTGAACTCCGTTTTCATCTATCTTTTTATCGTTGGACTACTATAGAATAAATCTTCAACTCTTGTTTAGATAACTAAGGATAGATATCTATCTACCTTAAGTTCACTATTTACGTCGCCCTGGGTCGCGCTGGGTCGTGCCGGTTCTGTCGCAAAACTTCGACAGGTCATAACTTCTTCGTTATAACTCAGATTTTGGCGTTCTTTATATGAACGGAAACCTTGTGACATATACTAAAACTTGGTTAAGATTAATCCTTCTAAATAATCTTCCATCAAAAGTCATTTTTGATGCTTATCGTCTCCAAATTGACTAGCCCAGATCTACAGGCGTTACAATTATCTCCCCCTTAGGATGATTACGTCCCGGAATCATCAACGAAATAGGACTTGAATAATGATTCCACACGTTATCTCTTCATCCTAGATAATAACCATAACTTCAATGTTTCCTCAATAGAGTATTTAACTCTATGGCTTTCTTTACCACAGATGATGCCCAATCTTGCATCTGCTTATCGTACTATGCTGTACTTTCAATCATAACTTCCAAGTTACAAAATAAGTCCTTATTGTGGACTCCTTCTTCTTCTCAGGATAAATACTTTCATTTATCTATTGTAACAAACCGATGGGTCGTGTTCTAATGACCTCTCATCGTATGATGCAACTCTTAGACTCAAGTCTCTTAGAGTCAAATTCCAGAATGGAATATACCTTCTTTCATATTCTAACGTGATATAATCACATTTTAACATGTAGCATTTCTAGCTACAAGCTTCCTTAACAACGAGCGCAATGTTATCGATCGCATTGATTTCAATCTTTTGACTTAGGTCAGAAGTTACATCGAACTTGGTTCCATGAACCATGTAACAAACTCCTCGTAGTCGGACTCAATTTGATATGACCACTAGGGTCGGAATAACAACCATCTTACTAGTCACTACCGAAACAAGGGTAATGACACACTTGAACAAAACGGAATAAGTTACTAGCTTCTTGGTAACCTTGTGACTTTCCCTGATCCAAGTGCGAGTCCTGTGCTTCCGGTAGTATATGCATCTACTACCTTTCACACCTACTCATACTCGTCCCAAGTATTGTCCCGCAGTCGGCCAAGTCACCATACAAGAAAATCACATAATCATACAACACATCAGATAGCAAAACTAGGGTTTATATAATATCTTGAAACGATTACACAAAGGTTCAAGTTCACCCTATACTACGCCTCTAATAGGCTACACTTCTTGATACAAGCTTTATATAGATATATGAAGTCTTCATCCTTGGATCCTCGCGTTGTTTTCTGCTTCATCAAGGATCATGTGGAATGCCCTTGGCTTTGGTGGTGCTTCTAGCCTTGCTGCTTCATTTTTCTTTGGGCAGTCTCTAGATATGTGCCCCTTGCCTCCGCATCCGTAGCACACCTTATCATTGTGTGTACAGTTCTTGGAATAATGGCCGATCCTTCCACATTTGTAACAGGTTACTTCTTCGTTGCATGCTCTAAAGTGCTTCTTCTTTCACTTTTCACACCACTTGGGTCCATACCTTTGGTCATGTAGGTTAGACTTTGCAAACTTTCCCTTATTATCAGGTATTGAGGATCCTTCAAGCTTCCTCTTTTCTCCAACTTCAACCTTCTCTAGACCTTTCTCTCTTATTTGAGTCTCAACATTCTTAGCAGCTTTAACGGCTGCCTTCAACGTACTTGCCATTTTGACCGTCGGACCAAAGTCTGATGGCAATTCGTTAGCAAATTTTTCGATCTTGGCGAGCTCAGTCGGCACCAAGTATGGAAACAATTTCATCTTTTCGATAAACATAGTAGCATAATCACCAATGCTCATTTCCCCCTTTTTCAAGTTCTGGAACTCATTGTTCAGATCAATCAGATCTATCTCTGAGCAGTACTGCATCTTTAACTGCTCCAGGAATGATTCCCAAGACATCCTCAGGGCTTCCCCTTGAGGCATCATATATGCCAGTAACTTCCACCAGCTCAAGACTCCAGTCTTCAGTTGTCTAACTGCAAAGACAGTCTTTTGTTTGTTGCTACAGTCGCAACTTTCAAACACCATCTCCATTTTGGAGATCCAATCCATAATCTCTACAGGCTTTGGGCTCCCAGAAAGGCTTGGCGGTTTGGCACACAAGAAATTCTTATACATATGCCTATCCCTGTTTATTTCCCTTTTTGGGTCATTCCTTTCTGCCACTGGGGGTTCTGCTTGCCCAACAGTCCCACTGTAGTTGCCTCCCTCCGACTGCCCTCCGTTCACTTCGGGCTCTTCCACTTGAATTGACAGTTCTTCATGATTCTGTTGAAGCAACCGCCTGGTCTCCTCCATCTGACGATCCAACATCGTTTGAATCATCATTTGTACACCAGCCATCGTTATTGGCTCGGGTGCAGCAGCTACAACAGGTATTTGCTCAATCACTGGTGGTTGATTCTTGTCTTCGTTCACATTTCCAACTCCATTTTTGGTTCTTACCATTTTTGATCTACACACCGAATAAGGTGAACTTAGATCCTCATTCACAGTAGATATTTAAATCATCCTTATCACTCCGAAACGTTTACATGCTAGTTCTAATGTCGTAGTCGTATGCTTAGAATCCTAAACACATAAGGTTTCCAGATCCGGTCGGCAACAGACCATAGATCCGAACAAATAATAGCATCAATTTAGCTATCACACAAAACAATTAGCACATAAAAGCATTTTAGGCATCATTCCTAAAATAAACTAGTGCTTGTGTCAATTTAGGTGTACTACCTAACATATTTTAGACACACTCCTCACAATCATTCCTTAGCATTATAAGTTTAAGTCTAGAAATTTCCTACAAATTCCTAGTTCGCTTAAACTAATGCTCTGATACCAACTGTGACATCCCCAATTTCATGGCCGGAAAAGACCGATTTGTTTATGCTTTGTTTTTAAAATCAGAGTAATCGTTTAAAGAAAACGGTTGCGGAATTTGTTCCTAAAACAAGATATGATAAAAACTTATCAAAACATTTCTCAAAGAGAATGTATTTTCATTAAATAATAAAACATCGGGATGTCATGTTCCGATACAGACACATAAGCATAAACGGAACATACATTCATTTACTCTAGTGATTTACATCTCCTTTAATCTCTCAGTGCAAAGTAGCTTCGTATCGATACCTGTGATACAATTAAACTGAGTGGGTCAGGCTTGGGAGCCTGGTGAGCATATAGGGTTTTCAACCCACAATAATATAATTATTATATTCAATCATCAAACAATCAACCCAATTACCCATCCCCATTATCTTCCTTACTCTTAAGGGTCTACCCTAAGAATCATCTATTCGTTCACTCCGTATTAGGCACTAAGACAATAGCTGCCAAGATTCTTTATTAGGCACTAAGACAATAGCTGCTAAGGCTCCTTCATAGAGCACTAATTCCATAGTTGCTATGTTTCATTCACCGGGCACTAAATCCATAGCTACCCATGTAGGTACTAAGTCCATAGCTACCAACGTTTATCTAACAGTACTAAATCCATAGCTACCGGTGTAGGTACTAAGTCCATAGCTACCAACGTTTATCTAACAGTACTAAATCCATAGCTACCATCGTCTATCTAACAGTACTAAATCCATAGCCACCAACTTTTGTCTATACGGTACTAAATCCATAGCTACCAAGATTCATATATACAGTACTAAATCCATAGCTACCAAGGTTCATCCTTCGTCTCATACTCAAACTCATCCGTCATCACACACCAACTAATTCGTCTACCCATGTTCTACCCAACATATTTGTAGATATAACATACATATACAGTTTAACTCATTTAAAACCTATATAAAACATCAATTCCGTGCTTATCTCAAATAAACTACAATATATAAACACATAACTCGTATATCGTAGCAAATACTAAATACTTATGTGTTAGAAGAAAGTAACTATACACTCACACCAAACATATACTTAATACATTCAAACAATACTTGTATTAAAATCGTGTTTATGAAAGGGACTATACACCCACACATATAAACAACTTTATATTATACACATAGCACGTATTTCATAGCAAATACTTGATATTTATCTGTTAGAAGAAAGTGACCACACACTCACACATATAAACAACAATATACTTAATACATTCAAACAATACTTGTATTATTATCGAGTTTATGAAAGGGACTATACACCTACACATATAAACAACTTTATATTATACACATAGCACATATTTCATAGCAAATACTTGATATTTATGTGTTAGAAGAAAGTGACCACACACTCACACATATAAACAACAATATACTTAATACATTCAAACAATACTTGTATTATTATCGAGTTTATGAAAGGGACTATACATTCAGTTGATCAAAAGATGATCGGACAACACTACGACTTGTAGAAGTAGTATTCTTCGGTGAAACCGGGATCACTTCACACACCTAGTTTCTCGCGGGCAGAGCTTCGGCTCGGAAACTCTTTTCTTCTCGGGATCTTCGGGCTTCGGGACTTACTTCGGGTCTCGGGGTTGATACTGGGGCTTCGGGGGGTTAAAATAGGGCTTATAGGGTGTATCGGGAGTGGGAGAGAAGGGATGGAGCAACCATAGTCGGTTGGCCCTTCAAATCTATTTATAGGGCAAATTTGGCCCTTGCTACGTCGTGGGATCCTTTTGCCACGTCGTGGGCTTGATCGTCACTGCATGCGTCATCCCAAGTTGCATCTGGGGGACTCCCGGAGCTGTCAGGAGACTTGCCACATCGTGGAACTGCTTGCCACGTCGTAGTCTCTGACAGTTTTGGGGTTTCGCGCCCCGAACTTCAGAAATTCATAACTTTCGCATACGAACTTCGTTTTCGACGTTCTTTATATCGACGCGAAGGTGAGATTATGCTCTATAACTCTCGTTTAGACTCCATTGGCTAATATTGACTTTATTTTTAATATATTATAAGTATATTACTTATATATATTATCTATAGTACACCGGGACAGGAAAACTCCGTTCGAAATTCATAACTTCTTCATCTGAACTCTGTTTTCGTCTGTCTTTTTATCGTTGGACTACTATCAAATAAATATTCAAATCTTGTTTAGATCACTAAGGATAGATATATATCTACCTTAAGTTCACTATTTACGTCGCGCTGGGTCGCGCTGGGTCGTGCCGGTTCTGTTGCGAAACTTCGACAGGTCATAACTTCTTCGTTATAACTCGGATTTTGGCGTTCTTTATATGCACGGAAACCTTGTGACATATACTAAAACTTGGTTAAGATTAATCCGTCTAAATAATCTTCCATCAAAAAGTCATTTTTGATGCTTATTGTCTCTAAATTGACTAGCCCAGATCTACAGGCGTTACAGCGGATGTATTCGAAACTCAGTAGAGGTCTAGAGGCGTACTTTCGTATTAAATTCGAAACTCTGGTGACATTCAAGTCGTACACTAACTGTATATTCGAAATCTTGATGTCATCCAAAGGTGTTATTTCGCATTCGTAGTCCTATTTCTATTCGTATTCGTATTCGTATTCGTACTAACCTAATAGTTATATTCGTATTCGTATTCGTATTCGTACTATCATATTGGTTATACTCATATTCATATTCATATTCGTACTATCCGATTGGTTATATTCGTATTCCTATTCGTATTCGTACTATCCTATTGGTTATATTCGTATTCGTATTCGTACTATCCAATTGGTTATATTCGTATTTGTATTCGTACTATCCTATTGGTTATATTCGTATTTGTACTGTCCTATTGGTTATATTCGTATTCGTATTCGTACTATCCTATTGGTTATATTCGTATTCGTACTATCCTATTGGTTATATTCGTATTCGTATTCGTACTATCCTATTGGTTATATTCGTATTCGTACTATCCTATTGGTTATATTCGTATTCGTATTCGTACTATCCTATTGGTTATATTCGTATTCGTATTCGTATTCGTACTATCCTATTGGTTATATTCGTATTCGTACTGTCCTATTGGTTATATTCGTATTCTCTTTAGTTTATGTTTAGTATGATTTCTTTTACAAAAAGTAATATAGTTTATAACACTTTAAAAGAAATCTGTATTTAACCTGCAATTCGAAACATCAGTTATCACAATATTTGAAAATCAAGACATTCAGAAAATAAAACCATTAAGTTGAAAATTATTTTAAGTAAAAGATACACTTGTACTTTTGCTTGTATGCCCCCCTGAAAACATTGAAAAACCATTGAAAAACACGGAAACAGGGTAGGGGTATGAACTCACCGGTTGAGAAACGCGTCGGTTTGGATCCTAAACGTCAGTTCTGGGTTCGCGAAAGCACAAGATTCCTATGGATTATCAAATGATATACATTTGTATCTAATTAGAATTTGATTAATTTATTTGTTAGGGACATACACTCCTTGTTGCGGAAACACCCCATTTCGAGTGTTTGGAAGGGCCCGGGTGGCGTTTAAGGACTTGTATGACTAGGGAATGGAGTTTACTCTTCAAGAGTAAACTCCTTAAGGAGTTTACTACCCTAAACACCTCATCCATATGAGTTCACGGCTGTGAACTCATGGAGGTTGATTTTGGGTGCAAAATGGCTTCATAACACTCGGGAATAATTGCTAGACTTGGGTTTTTGGCTTTGGAATGGATTATAACACACATAGGGACCAATTTTTGGAGTTTACGGCTGTAAACATGGAGTTTACGGCCATAAACTCCCCCCCTCACATCAAATTCTTAAAGTTTTGGTCCTAAATCAATCACACATGATTCTAATGATTTTTCCTAAGCCTTGTATCAATTTTTGGGGGACTTTTGGCATGCTTTTAGGAGTTTACGGCCCATGAACACCCTCATGGCCGTGAACTCTTTTGAAAGGGTGTTTTATTATGTTTTAGGCTTCTATATTGATGGTAGACACTCCTAGAATTTATCCCAAGGCTTAAGGTGTGTTTAAGTGGCATCTTAACACATTTAGAGGAGTTTACTCCCCAAGAATATGAGTTTATGGCCCAAGCATGTTCTTGGGCAGTAAACTCAAGTTTACTCCTCTAAATTAATGTTCAATGTATTCCAAGGCCAATTCCATAATTCTACATGTCGTATCTAAGCCTTATTGGAGTTTTGGAAGGGTTTAAGGGCTTAAAAACCCCCTTTATATGTGTTTACTCTCCATGATATGGAGTTTACAGCCCAAGCATGATCTTGGGTAGTAAACTCATGTTTACTCTCCAAAAATTAAGTTCAAGGTGTTCTAAGTCCCGTCCATTAAGCCATTAAGCCATATCTAAGCTCCAAAGGTCGATTGGAAGGGTTTTTGGGCTCCAAAACCCATTTTATGTGAGTTCACGGCCTAGGAATGTTCTAGGGCCGTAAACTCATGAATATGGTCCTCTTCCATGATTTGAACTCGAATTTGAAGGTCTAAGATGTTATACTAGGAGTTAGGTGGTTACCTTGGTGATTTGGAGCTTAAATTTGATGATTTTGGACCTAATTCTTGAGTTTGAGGAGAGAGGTTAGAGAGAGAGAGAGATGAAGAAAAAGCTTCAAATGAAAGCTTGAACACGTTTAAATAGGTCCCAAAACTTGGACACGGTGGAATTCTACCCAATACCGGCATTAAACGGGGCTTTTAGTCGCACCCGATTAAGTTTCCGTAACTCAGCGGGGACGTTTCTAAAATTTTTGAAAACATTTTGGGCTAATTTCATGAGTTCCTACGGGGTTTGGACACTCATTAGATTATAATAAACATATAAGTTTAAATAATTTAGCCCAAAACGAAATTGAAACGAATCGATAAACGGCGAATTTTTTTACGGGTAGAATGGGTTTCGGCGATGGACAAATTTCAGGTTATTACATATAGACTGCGAATATGCACAATCAACAGTCATATGGACTGCTGATGAGCACAATCAGTAATCATGTGGACTACTGACGAGCATAATCAATAGTAATTACTATTGGTTGTGTATATCCGAAGTCCAAATGACTGTTGATTTTGCTCATCAGCAGTCCATATAACTACCAGTTGTGTATACATGCAATTTTCTAAATTTAATAAAAAAAATTGTCAAATCTTTTTTTAGCCTAGATGTGGCCGGCTTAGACACGACATTTAGAGAAGACTAGTGTTTTTTGTTTTGAAAAATGTTGAGTGGATTAGGATTTCTCAAATTCTCACAAATCTTTTGGTTCTCACAATAACTCACATCTCTCTCTCTCTCTCTCTCTCTCTCTCTCTATATATATATATATATATATATATATATATATATATATATATATACTAGGCGAATGCCCACGCGTTGCGCAGAAACACTTATATAGTTGAAATCTTTACAAATATATGTTTTTTTAAATATAAAAATAATGTTGTTGTTAAATTTGATATAATAATTCGTATAATAAATTGATATAATATATTGATTATTTTGAATTATATGATAATATATACATCTATTATAACTATATAATCTCAACCGTTTGAAGGAATTCTATCTGCGAGTTACAAATGAATAAAATTAAATATAATATATGACTCAATGTTATTTACAGTTTTTGTTATTGTTAATTAATTTTATTAAATTTATTTTCTTAACGTTTTAATTTCTATCATTATAATTATTTAAATCATCAGACATTTTTTTTTATTTTAAAGGTAACAACATAATCATTTATATAAAGTTATTTTTAACTATTGTTATTGTAAGTTATTTTAAGCTACTTATTTAAAAACTTTTAACGGTTATCCATTAGACCACACCTAATGGATAACCTTTAAAAACTTTTAACGGTTATACAAATATCTTTAGGAAATATTTTAATTAAATTGATATTATAATTTAGTTTTTCAATTTAGCACTACAATTTATCACTTTTAACTATTCATAAAATATTCATTGGGTTTTTTAAGTGGAACTGAAATTTATATTTAAGTTGACTCTGTAATGTTATATTTAAATTAACAGTTTGAGTATTTTTTCCAAACTGTTCCAAAGTTGTAGTTTTAAATTGATAATTGTTTACATAGAGCAACCTATTAAATCTAATAAATTAAGTATAATATGTTAAAAGTTAAAGACATAACTTTATAAGTAGAAGTATATATATTATTTTAATATTGAAATTTAGTTTATTTATGATTACACTTTACATTTGATATTTATTTAACCTTATTAACGAAATGATAGTCATTATTAGAAAGACACTACAATTTATTACTTTTAACTATTTACAAAATATTATTTGGGTTGTTTAAGTTAAACTAAAATTTATATCTAAGTTGGTCCTGTAATGTTATATTTAACTTTATAATTTAAATATTTTATACAAATTGTTCAAAAGTTGTAGCTTT